>NC_134092.1:109244480-109876837 GCF_000715075.1 Nicotiana tabacum
AAGAAAAAGAAAAGAAAACGAATAGGGGTTTTTGATTTTTCAGTATAGTAGTGATTGGAGTATAAATTTGTGAACTTTTTTTGAGTTAGATTCGTGTAGAGATCGAGTGAGGTTTGTTAATCAAACGCTATGAAAAGACAGTTTAGACGGTTGATGTGTCACCGACCAATGAATTAAAGCAAGACTCGTGGAAACCCAAAATGTTAGCTTCGGCCCAAACTAACAAAGACAATTTTGGGCCCAATAAGTGCTTCTCTTGAGCCCAACATAGATCTCCAAGAACGGTCCAACTATGTGTTCTTTTAAATCGATCCAATTTTGTCGAGTATTTTTGGTTTTTTAGTAGCCAACAACGTAAAAATTGCACGGGGCGCCCTATTTGGTCGCCCCCATTTAATTTATACCCACTTTTTAAATTTTTTTTAACTTGTACCCATTTTTTAAATAATTTCAGGCCTCTTTCTCCTCCTCCTTCTCCTCCTTCGTTTTCTGAATGTTGAAGCTTGAGATATTGTTATGCGTTCTAGCCTGATGATTCATATATATATGCTTGTCCCATTATGTTCAGTTTGGTCTTATTCACAGTAACTTAACCTCTTAGATATTTTAGCTTTACAGGCACATTGATTTTTGGTTCTAATTTATCTGTAGTAACTTGTTTTCATGTCGAATATATTTTTTATTCTTTAATCTTTGAAATGAACAGCATCAATCGCTGCTAATCATGATCTATTAAATTTATTGTTGTTTAGAACTTCAGCTCTAATAATGCTTAAATTCAGCAAATATAAATAAAAACTCCAGCTCCTAGAATACTGAAGTTCAGCAATTACAAAACAAACTTCAGCTCCTAGAATGCTGAAGTTCATCAATTACAAAACAAAAACTTCAGCCAAAACATGCTGTAGTTTTATTAAACTGAAGTTTGTCATTGCACTATGAACTGAAATTTGCGTGATTGCCTTTGCAAGTCAGGCCAAACTTCAGGCAAAAATATCTGAAGTTTTGCTACACTTCAGGCAAAACATTCTGAAGTTCAAACTTCAGACATAAATTTTTGCTACTTCAGGCCCGTATGTCTGAAGTAACGCGAAAAGTGGGTACGCTTGTAATTTTTTTTGCAAAGCGGGTATAAGTTAAAAGGTGACCCAAAAGCTGGGTATAGATGCAAATGCCCCGCCAACAACCCAACCATTTAAACTAAAAAAAATGATATATGTGTAATATATGTATAAGAATGTATAATAAGAATTAAATTTATGTAAACTGACTAGAAAAAATAAATAGTGAATTCGACCGGCTATTTGTCTAAAGATCTCCTCTTTTTGCAAATACAAAATAAGAGGTTCAAGTAAGTGGTACTCGTGATTTCAGGTCTTCAAATATCACTTGATTGGAATTGTAAATTTTACTCTATTTAACTAACCATATTAGCGTTTTATTTCCTTTGTTTGAAACATGACAGTAATCCTTCGCTTAAGACATTGCTTTTCAATATAATTACTTTTAAACTATTATATTAGGTTGGTTTAATCTCACTTAACAGACTTCTAAAATGACAACAAGATATTTAATCTCACTTAACAGACTTCTAAAATGACAACAAGATATCAATCTCTTATTTTAGAGAGAGAGGAAAGCAAAAAAAGGAGTAATTGGACATACTTGAAGTGAAAATCTTAATATCTACGCTCTTCGACCTTAGCCTCTACTTAACATTAGAGCATTATCTACACTCTTCGACCTTAGCCTCTACTTAACATTAGAGCATTGGGATTAGTCATAAATTATAATCACAGTTTCATCGGAAAAAAACAGCTTAAATATTTAAATCCATGTGACACTTATTTCAAATAATTATAAAATTCATTAATTATTTAAGTTTTGCCATAAATATAGTCGAGCCCGCCATTCAAAGGGACGAACGCCTACATAACCTAGCCAAATCCGTAACTACTGTAGTGTCAAGTTAAGCAGTAATTACAGTTTCAAGTTTGGCTATGGTAATGAAGGAAATAGTTTTGGTATCACCCCAAAATGTAGTTCTCATGGCCCCTAGTGTAGGTGTTTCACCTTTTTACTTAAAATTTTTAAAAGAAAAAAGTCCTCAAACGAGCATAGTGTAACTCAAGTTTTGTAACAGCAATTTGCTTAATATAATATATCATTATCCCTTGTGGGAACATAGGTTCCTCCATCAAGTAAACCAAAGACTTAAGTAAAATAGAAAATTACGCGACACATCAAATATTTATACTGTATTTACCATTCGTAACTATACTTTCAGCAAATTTACCATTCATAGCTATATTTGAATCTTATAGCAAACCCATGAAATAAGAGATTAATTGTTTTGAACTGAAACAAGAGAGCAACAAACTCTCGTAGCTCAGTTGGTTAGATTTCCCGTTTAGTTAGCGAAGGTCTTGAGTTTGACTCTCAACAAGAACATTTTATTTTTCTGTATTTTGCCTTAGTTGTATTCGTTGCACGAACAAATACAGTCGATGCATGTTGTATCATTTGTATACACCCCAGTATACAATCTATACAAGCTGTATCCATTGTTTATACCCTTATATTTCGCATTGGTTACAGTTGATACATATTGTATTCGTTGTACGAATAAATACAATTGCGTAAATGAATACAGTTGATACACGATGTATTCGTTACACGAACGAATACAGTTGCCACAAGTTGTATTCGTTGCACATTTGAATGCAAGTGATATAAGTTAATAACAATTGAATAGTAGTTACGAATCGTAATTAGGCAAATAACAGTTACTAAACTCTAAATTATAGTGGTTTATGAAAATTTCTCAAAATACAACTATAGAAATTGTTGGAAAGACACAAAGAGCTAAGACCATATCCCTATCAGGCCTAACACCAAATATTTGGATCAACTTAATTACAAACTTCATTTTTTTTTTGTCCAAAAAAAAAAAAAAATCTAAAGGCGAAGGTTATGAAGGCCAATATTTTTGGGAGGGAATTGTGTGTAGTGAAGCACATGAGAAGGGCTCTGGTGATTGTGAATTCCTTCATAGGTAGTGATGACATAGCTTGAGTCCTCATTGTCCCTTTCAACTCTTTTCTTCACATTGCATCCTCCACTTGAGCATTTGTAGTAATTCCTGTTTATGTCCATTAATTGCTCATTAATCAACTCAACTATACCTAATAATATTTTACACATGGTACAATCATAATATTTATTATCATATAGACAACTCTTACAGACACATACAAAGCTAAATTAGTTCAACTCTAAAAGAGTGAAATATGGACAATCTTTTTAGAATAAAAGAAGGTTAAATTTTTCAAGAATTCAACAAGGTATATGAAAAAATTGCAATACTTATATCAAACCACATATTCAATAACTAATGATGTAGCTGATTTTTTTTTTTTTCTGTCAAAGAATTAGAGAGAATGGTCAGATGAAAGATTTTGAGTAGAAAAAGAAATAAATTTTCTAACCAAATAATAAAATTCAATATAAGACTCTTATTAGCTTAGAAAATAAGAATATTCTAGTCGATATCAACAAAATGGTGTAGGACGTCTTTTTAATGGTGCACTAGTGCAATACATTACATTACAACAAAATAAGAAGATAAAATGGAGGGCATTCTATTGAATTCAGTTCTTGTTAATCATACTTTCGCACTTTTGCAACTTTAACTGAAAAGTTAGGCCAGTTAACACCAATAAAGATAAAAGCCACTGTTATTCTTCTTTTCTTTTTATGCTAATAATAGTGAGGCAAATGTCCTTTATGAGACCAATAAGAAAATGCAGTAAAATCTTTAATAATTATGGCACAGGTCCTATTTGTTGTGGTTCCAGTAAAATTCTTATAATACTCTGTTTTTTTTTTCTGGTGAAATCGTTTTTTTATTTTTTTATTTACATATTGTTCTGTTCGGTTGCTAAAATTAAATAAAAGGAAATGGGAGAAAATTCGCAAAATTTGGGCATAAGTCGCTTTTCGTCTACTTTTATTACTTGCTTCAATCAACATGCAAATACAATCTCCTTCTTAGTGGGCGTTTGGACATAAGAATTGTAAAAAAAAAAAAAAAGTAAATTTTTTTTTCAAGTGAAAATGATATTTGGAAATTAGAGTTGTGTTTTGACATGAATATAATTTTGAGTTGTTTTTGAAGATTTGTGAGTAATTTGAGTGAAAATTTTGAAAAACAGCTTTTTGAAGTTTTTCAAAATTTCGAAAAATTCCAAAATGCATTTTCAATTGAAAATTAAAAATTTTATGAACAAACGCTGATTTCGGAAAAAAATATTTTTCTTTTTTAAAAAAAAAAAAATTTCTTATGTCCAAACGGACTCTTAGTTTCTTATGATTATTACCACATAAAGTTTATTCAATTTATTTTTAATTAAGTAACAAATAAAAGAAAGAGGAATTTTACCCTATCACCACCACCACTAATTTCCTCCCCTCCTAGGGCCGCAGAGCTTCATGATACAAAGTAGTTCATTTGAATCCCCTCCCACGAAAAATTATATAATACAAACAAGATAAAAATTGCTTTTTATAATTTGTGCATGTACAAACATATAGTTGAATACCTTGACATAAGAAATAATTCTAGTAAGCGGTGTACAAATCGAACCGAAAAATCGCGTCAAACAGAAAAGTCAAACCAAACCAATTAAAAAACCCGACTAGGTTTGGTTTGGTATTGAGTAAAAAAACCCGAACCAAACCGACATATAAATATATAATTTTTTATATATAATTTTAAGACTTTATATAAAATTTTATTTAAAAGATGTCTAGAAATATTTGAGATCCTCTCGTGGGATATAATATTCAATAGAACTATAAAGTGCATTCATTTTTATTTACTTTAAATAATAGATTGTATCACTTTCTTATTATGTGTTATTGAAATGCGTCAATCATCTTTTTGTTCTTTCATATTCATATGTCAAGATTTATTATATGTTTTTCGAATTTGAAGTGGTATTTCGATAATCTAAAATTACATAGAACATATCATTATTTAGGTATCATATTGATTTTTTATGTTTAATTATTAAATTTGGTTAACCCTGAAAGCGTATATCAACCAAAAATTATTGGTAGACGACTAAGAAAATAAACTATTATGTGTTACTAAAAATAATTCTCCCGTAAGATCACTTTAATAGATCATATGTTTGTTATTTTTTTTAAATTTTTAGTAAACATATATTCACTTATCAAAATATTATCTATAACTTTAATAATGCAAGATTGAAATAATATTCATGCAACAAAAAAAATCTAAAAAATCCAAAAAATCCGACAAAACAGAACCAATCCAAACCGATATAATTGATTTGGTTTGATTTAGTTTTGATAAAATCCGAACCAACCCGGTCCAAGTACACCCCTAATTCTAGTCTAGTATAAATAGAAGTGGCTCTAAAAATTGTTAAGGTCGCAAAATTCCAAATATGGCACTTTTGTATTCTTATAAATTCCCCTAATTAGAATTTTTTGTTCTGCTACTGCCCTTAATGCAATAAACATATGCTTTAAGATAGATGTGAAGATAGAATTATATCAGTCTAAACATCAGGGGCGGATCCATCTTGCGACCTACGGGTAGCTTTTGTCCAAACAGTATAAATGTGTGTTCGAAAAATTCATTAAATATCTATAATAATGTTTGAATGTGAATTCAATTACTATTAAAAATTTACTTACGGTTGTTGCACCAACCCATCAACGTTAAATAATGGATCCGCCTAACATGATTGGATGTTCAAGTTCCCTCTAATAATGGGTACCAAAGCAGAAACAAAAAGCACAACATTATCTTCTCTACTTGTCTACTGTCGGTTGTCCCTTTTCATTTCCCTCTCTTGTCCAAAGTATTTTTGCAACTTTGGCACAATTATATTCCATACCAAATTTTCTTTATCAAAAAGGTCACATTCATCACATATATATGGTCCTATCATAATCATCAGTATTTTAGCTGGTGTATGTGATATATGACATTGTTCTTAACTGTTTCTGCTTAGAGAAAGTATAGAAGCAACTCAATTTTGCCACAAATATTTTTAGTTGTAATCCCTTTCAGTCATTACACTGTTAATAAAGTTATTAAGAAGCTTTTCCCTTTTAATTAATGATGCTCCTATTAATTGTATCAACAACTATGGTATTTCTAGCACTATAAACCCTATGGGGATAAGATAACTGTTCTCATTGGATTAAATTATTGTAGTATTTCTAGCACTCGAAGCCCTACATTATGATTGCTATCATGAATTGATAGAAATAAACAGTGATAAAGAGAAGAGCCGAAACTATGAAGTTTATGAATTTTGAACTTGTCATTGGATACATAATTCATTTTAATAATTGGGTTCGTAAATTAATACATTGTCTGATAAAAAATTATTGAATTCATCCTAACTGTATGTAATATTGTAGCTCCGCCCCTCATAAAGGTCCCTATAGCTACAACTTGGGTTAGTTGACCACCTCCCAATGGGTACTAAAAATGTTAAAAACGAATTGACCGTTAGAAAAACTGGCTTACATTATTTAGACTATTTTTTATGTTTTACCTATTTCTAATCTTCTTGCTGAACCCGTTTCCCGTACTCTAGCTCTGCCCCGGAATGTATATCCATGTTATGTGTTGACGAGTCTAAAATGAAACGATGAGTGTAGGTTAAACCTAATGAAGCCCTTAATGGGAGGTTAAACTCTCCTTTGTCTTCTGCTCTTCTTCAACGTAATATTCTACAAGTGACTAAAAATTGTGTTGTACGTAGCTGCTTCATTGACCTCACCATCTTTAAAAATGGATTCAGAAAAAAGACCTAAACGTACATCAACCTGACATATATGGCTCAATCTCAAACTGGTACGTGAACTTAATTTCTCTTTCAAATTTATACATATTTTGTGTGTCATTAGTTATTATGTTTGATCGAGGTATTTATTGTGTTGAGAGTTAAGACTGCAAACTTTGTCCATTTCTAAATATCTTGTACTAGCTAGCATTTGGTAAATGATTGTCACATATATGGATCCGCCAAAACCAAATGGCTGCTAGCATTATAATTAGCATAATATAAGAGCACACCTGTACCTATAAAAGTAGAGCAATGTTTATCACGTGAATCCACTATACTTAACAGTGATCTGGAAAGCCATATGTTTGGACTATTCCACTCTTCACTTCTAATTTATTTTTCTGGGGTGGAGATAAGATGGCTATTCTAATACTCCACTTAATTTATATAAATTCTATGGAATAACTAGCATACATTAAATTATAATGGCAAATGGATATGGAAGGTTTTAGGCTGCCCACATTATATTTTTTTTGGGTGCGACCTTTCCCGAAACTTGTGTAAATATAATATGGGATACTTCACCCATCAAATTATCTTTTTTTTAGCAAGTGATAGGATATTATAATTATGTATATCTTAGTTCAATACTACCCTTCAATTATAGTGACATTAATAAGACAATAAGGTCTAAGACACTTTGAGCATGCAATAACAATAATGATGATCTTATAATTATAGGAGAGAATAGAGATGGTGCGGATTTGGTGAAAGTTTAGGAGATCATATGATTATCTTTAAGAGAATACTTATAACTAAAAATGATACTTATATATAGTTCTCAAATTAACTTAGTTGAAATTGCCCCATTTTCTACCCTTTGATGTAACGAATAAGGAAAAAACACAATGAGAATCAAATAAATTTAAAAGCAAAATTATAGTTCTATAATCTCATAATGATAAGTAAGAGAATAAGAATAATACTTGTTCATGATTAAAAAATGGGCAATATTAATAATATAACTATTCTTATTGTTACTTACCTTGGATTTGGACGATTCTTGACCATCTTCTTGCCATACTTCCTCCATTTAAATCCATCATCCAAAACATCCAAGTCCGATTTAAATCTAAATGCAACCCTAGACTTTGCATCCACCTTGTTGTACTTCTTTACACCTTTTGTACATTTTCTGTTAAGAAAAAGACTCAAATAAGATTCATACTTAACATAATTTGAGCAATAAAATGCAACATATTTATCATAGGACTTGCATGTTATTAGCTGAACTTGGAGTGGGATTGGAATATGATCCACTGCTGGAAATACTTTGAACAAATTCAGACGTCATTTCATTTTGTAACAAAAAATCATCACTCAATTCGTCGACAGGAAAGAGATAATCGGAGAGTTCAAATTCCGGCGTCTCAATAAAATCAGTAGCTCCATAATTAGGGTTAGGATTAGGGTTTGAGTAATGAAAATTTTCCATTGTTGAAAGTAAAGGAGAGGACATGCTATGAAAATGTTTGAAGGACTTGACGAGATGACTTTTCAAGACTTCTTTCTATTTATTTGCTCTTGCTTCCATTTCTTTATTATTTCTTTTTATTTTTATTTTTTTTCCTTGAGTAACTTTCCTAGATTCTTTCTTGGTGGGTACAAGGAAGGTGCTTTTGTTAACACGTGGAAACATTTTGTAGGTCGTAGTGATGTCATAGAAATGATATCACCTTAGTGAGGACTTATGTTTTGTTTGTAACGCCTCTGTCCACAAAAATATTTTCCCAGTTTCACTTATTAAAATAGCAGCATCTAATTTTATATATGCAGGAATAAAGAGAATTTTGCTGGATAGAAGCTTTCTCTTTTACCTTTTCTTTTCTTTTATTTTTCATACTCTTGCATTTATTTCTGATGATTGGGTGGCTAAGGTATTTTTGTGGTGATTGAGATAAGATAGGGTGTAAACTCTCTTTTCTAGTCTTATTTTAACATTTTCTAGAGATTAATATTCTCTTTGATTTGATTGTGTTTAGACTGATGACATAGTAGATTAATTAATTAGCAAATCTTATCGCCAATCTTCGCCATTTCACACAACTCTGCTTTTACATTTTTGATCCTTTACACATTAAGGTAGTTTAGTGGGGAGCAGATCCGCTTTAGTGAAATTGATTAATTAGTAACCTGTTTGATCAAAGTTCTCCAATTCTAATTTTTTTTTTTCTTCAAAGTTGAAGTGTTTGGCCAAGCTTTTGGAAGAAAAACTGACAGAAAAAATAGCTTCTCTCCGAAAGTACTTTTTTTAAAACACTTTTGAGAAAAACACTTGGAAGCAGTTTTTAAAAACTTGGCCAAACACTAATTGCTGCTCAGAAGTGCTTTTCAAATTAATTAGCCAAACACAAAATGCTTCTCACCAAAAGTACTTTTGAGAAAAGCACTATTGAGAAAAAATACTTCTCAAAATAAGCTGAATTTTGCAGCTTGGCCAAACAGGCTATAAGTTTTGGTCAAGCTTCTCCCATCCTAAAAGCACTTTTTTTCCTTCAAAAAAGTACCTTTTTTTTCAAAGTTGAAATGTTTGGCTAAGTTTTTGGAAGGAAAAAAGTACTTTTAAGGAGAAACAGAAGCAGTTTTAGAGAAGTAGAAAAAGTAGCTTATCTCCAACAACACTTTTTTGAAAAACACTTTTGAGAAAAATACACTTAGAAATAGTTTTTAAAAGCTTGGACAAACATCTATTGCCGTTCAAAAGTATTTTTCAAATTAATTAGCTAAACACAAACTGATTCTCACCAAAAATACTTTTGAGAAAAGCACTTTTAAGAAAAAAAATACTTCTCAAAATAAGATGATTTTTGTAGCTTGGCCAAACAGACTATTAATGCTAAACTGGTGTGGATGTATTTACTTTTTCCTAAATTTTGAATAAATAATATTTACCAAACATGTTTTTAGCATGATAATATTGAAGACTACACAAATAAAAAAAAATCAGAGTATTGTAAGTAATATATTAGTGAAAAACAGACTCGCCATGTGGGTCTATTAAATAGCGATACATGCTAGCAAAGTTATGAGAAAACTAAAGAATGACATATAAAGATGATATGTGAAGCACCTTCGGGACCAAACATATTCGTACCGTGTCTATTAGTCTATTGATCATCATAGAATAGCCATGGATCAGGTACGGAGAATAACTCATAATTACAAATGAGAAAAGAATCAATTAATCCCATATTACATGGAATTTACTATTATTACGCCATCACTTACAAATCAATATGTAACATACAATAAATGCAATAAATAGTTATAACAGGCAAAACAAGACAATCAGTTATAGAATTAAATCAACAGGTACATAATTGATTCAATAGCTATAGAATTGACTCAACATGTATAGAATTAGCTCATCAGTTAAGGAATTTCACCACTTACTCAGCTGTTATAAGTGTTCCAAAAGTAACAAATGAATTGAGTAAATGCTCATAATAGACCCATAATTCAAGAAGAGTGATTGCCTAGAATTAGTCTTATATATAGACACACTTCACCACCATTGTGATCATCTAATTTTTTTCCGTGCAATTCTATACATTGTAATTCATAGCAAATTGCTCCTAAGTTTGCCATAATTCGGCTTTTCAAGCTCTGCTTGACTCATCATCCTATCAAGGATCATCCAATAAGAATTATTTCTTCCTTGTTTTATTTTTACTATATTATCTGTCATTGAATTAATTTTTTATTTTTATATTATGTTGTATTAATAAATATTTATATCATTCGGACCGAATCAGTTACTTGTGGCCCATCACATAAAATTAATTGCTTTGGCCTTGAAGATTATTTTTTGGGTTAAACTATTTAGTTTTGTTACTAGAAACTCAAGAAAATTTTCTATTCATCCAAAGATACTAATAATTTTTTGTTAATCTTCGCTTGTTTTCAGTTTAAACCTAAATCATGGCCGAAATTTGCCAATCAACACAGTTGAGGACAACCGAGTTGGAGATGGCTTTACTAGGCAAAATAAAAATGGAAGAATAACCATGATAATGATAGGTAAGTAACGAACAAAGAAAAATAGAGAATGGACATCGGTACTAGATATATTGGTAACGTAACTATTAATACCAGAACTGATTATACCAGATCTACACCAAACAGTTTCGGAACAGGAGGTTCAGATACACCAGGTCCTTTCGATTTGTAAAATTTAGTTGTAACCTTACAGAAACAAATCAAGGAACAGAACGAACAGATAGAACACCTCCGGGATTCCCAACCATCCCACGAGAATGATATGCGTAACCATTGAAACACCGAACTTCAAACAGAAGAAGACATAGTAAGTCGAATTGACACTAATAGGATGTCCGAAAATAGGCTCAAAAATCGAACGAGGGTGATTCTGAATCTGATCGAAGGAGTTAGGAGAACAACACCGAACCTTCCCGGAGCTGAGAAATAAAATTTACAATTGGTATAATTCGAAGCATTGAACATAGGAAGACATGAAGGTTCAATCAAAAGTCAAAAACATGCTCGAAGATCAACGGAGGTGATTCCTAGGAGATCTGAATCTGTATGAAGAAATTTGAAAACCAGGCCTGAGCAAAGAGATACATGACTTTTTTCATAGGTTGAAAAAATTTGCGGATCTTCCTGAACAGGTAATGAATCAACTTGCTACATTGCAAGATTCTACAGGGTCCTCAATTGAAGGAAGCTCGAATGTAGATAGACAATTAGACAAATATTTTCCGACATAATCATTGAACCGAAAGAATCAAAATCCACGAGATCAAATGCTAAAGAACTAGAACTATCATTGACTTTCCGGATAGGAAAGTTTACGTTGGCTGAGACTCGACCCTGAACTTAAAGGAAAGTCGATTGAATTTTTACGTGCTAACGCAAATTACTTTACTTGCCCCTATGCCAACATGACAGATATACTGCCAGAGGTAATGACATGTATGCTCACTATTGACCGGCACTATAATATGGTTAAGCAAAAGAAGAAATCAAAGTCAAATAATAAAACATGAACTTATCAAACTTCTAAAGCTCGGATTAGTCCGTAAAGTCGAATTATCCGGACTCTCTAGCTAACATCAACCCACCATTGCATTCAAAAATCCGAGGAGGAGGATGATTTTTGGTATACTAAGCTGTCTCGGAGGTCTCAGTAAGCACATTCTTTGTTCAAGAAGACAAAGGTACACAATGTCCTATCTATTATAAAATACTCTTAGACACAAAAACTAGGTATTCACGTTTTGAGAAGTTGGCATTAATAATAGTTGTCCTAAACCTATGGCTTTATATTCAATATCATCCAATTCCCCTAGTCATTATATATTCATTAAGCAATATTCTGCATAAACATGAACTATCAGGAAGGCTATCTAAGTGGATAGTCGAACTTAGTACATTTGATATTATTTATTAGCTACGTACGGGTATAAAATTACAAGTTTTAGCAAATTTTATGGTTGAGTTTTAGCTAGAACATATTATCCGAGGCTGAAAAGCAAGTACATGTTGCTTCTGGGATAATTCTCGAAATTTGGAACTTCTACACGATTAGGTCCACAAATGTTATAAGTCCCAGGTAAGGGATAAGGCTTAATACATCTATCAGGAAAGTAGTTAGACAATTCATAAAAGTTATTTTATTATTAACAACGAAACCGAGTGTGAAACATATGTTACATGACTTGAATTAGCTCGGGGACTCAAACCAAAAATATTGAGTTAAAGAGTGATTCTTAACTCTTGATCAATCAAATCCAAAGAAACTATGCAGCCCGAGAAAGCCGAGCCAAATGCACTGGTCTCAGATCTACTGCTAAAAATAGTGAATCCAAAAATAACTCCGGGCTCTTATTGAAAAATATCATTTTCGGATCAAACAGTCTCAGGATCGAGTCATCCCTTATTCGGGAGATCCCTGATCTATCATCAATTAGAATAAAAATTAGATTAGATTTATTAATTTAATTTGAAATTTGTATAATAAATTCATTAATTACTTGCAGAATGGTACTTTATCCGAAGATAAGCATGCGTCTCAACAACTTTGAGTGCGTATCACCCCATATTGCCTTGTTGAAGGAGAATTATATTGGAGAATATTCAAGATCCCAAAGCTAAATACCAATGACCCAGACAAACAGAATATATGATACGAGATATTCATAAAGGAAGATGTGAAAATTACTCTGACAATAAGGCTCTAGATTGAAAACTCATCAAAACCAGTATGACTAGCTTAAATCAAAATATGGCATGATCCTCGATTAGAACCTCCGTAGTTTCCGTCTAGAGTTAAAAATATTTGATAAAAAGAGCTCTAGTGTCGTCCCTTTTTTGGAACCGTACCATTTGAAAGTCCATCAACATCAGAACTAGCTATCCTATAGGGAACTATTAAATTGGGGACTGCCAAATTATGATTTCAGTATTCGAGTTCTCATAACTCACAACTCGAACACTAGGGGGACTACCTATACTTGAAGATTCGTGAATTTGACTTGATATTTGTCACGACCCTAATTTTTCTTCGAAGGATGTCGTGATAGCACCTAATCTCTACAACTAGGTAAGCCTAATAATTAATAATAACTTGACAGACATATTTAACAAAATACTAAAACAAAGATGAATAACTTATATAAACTTTCGAAAATAGATTCAACAACAATAAACTCCCCAAAACCGGTAGAACAGAGTCATAAGTTCTAAAGAGTAAAACTAGAATATCTACTGCATCACTGTCTAAAAGGAAATACAACAGTAAATAAGAATAAGGAAAGGTGACTTCAAGGCCTGCGGATGCCGAGCATGCATAACTTGAAGTCTCCTTAAAGTAGCTAACATGTTATCTCTAACGACTGGCATATGCAGACGTACCTGGATCTGTACAAAAATATGCAGAAGTATAGTATGAGTACACCACAATGGTACCGAGTAAGTATCAAGCCTAACCTCAATAGAGTAGTGACGAGGCCAGGTCAAGACACCTACTACTTTAAATTACGTGTTATGTGATTGGTGTTGAGGTGACGCACATGCTGGGTGACGGACATGTGGGCGTGCACCGTAGAATTTTGATCCGATTATTTTCGTGGTACTGTGTAGTCATCAGACCTTGTAGCCATTCATGTGATCTCTATGTGTTAGAGTAATTAAGCTACCGATTCATGTTAGAAATCATATTAGGATATATGTTTATCCTATTGAGACTCACTGCTTAGATGGAAATTTTGTACTCAGTCACATCCATTATTTGCATATCATATCTCAGTCTCTGTTACTATTATTGTTGTATCCTATATCATTGTTTGGGCTAATTGGCATGAGATTTGTGAGCCTGAGAGATTGGAGAGATTGATGACTGAGTTGGGGCCTGAGAGCCGTGCTGTGAGTGAGATTTATGGATCGGGTTGCACACCGCAACAAGACTTATAAAAATATATAGATCGAGTTGCATGTCGCAACAATCCTTATGGTTATATGTGGATCGAGTTGGATGCCGCAACAAGATTTATGGCTATATGTGGATCAGGTTGTTTATACCAGCTATTTATGAGAGTTATTACTATTAAAATTGTTTTATCTTATTTTTAATACAAAATGTCTAGTTTTATTGTGAATGTCGGCTTGCCTAGTTCTGTGATAGGCGCCATCATGACATGTCGAGTTTTGGATCATGATAAGTTGGTATCAGAGCATAGGTTACATAGGTCTCACGAGTCATGAGGAGGTTTAGTAGAGTCTTGCGGATCGGTACGAAGATGTCTGTACTTATCTTCGAGAGGCTGCCGAAACCTTAGGAAAACTTCACTTTATTGTATTCTTGTCGTGCAAATTTGTTGATTCAGGGAACTAAACTTCTGTTATTCTATTCTCTCACAGATGGTGAGAAAACGTGCTACCGGACCTTGTGAACGGCCACCAGTACCACCAGCTAGAGCCACGAGAGGCCGAGGCCGCGGTAGAGGCTGAGGTGCAGCTCGTACAACAGCTAGAGAAGTACCTGTAGACCCACCAGTTGCTCCAGCTCAGGAGCAGATTCAAGATGTAGTTGATCCAGTGGGGTCATCTCAGGCACCAGCTCTGCCCATTGTGATTCCAGGCCTTCAGGAGGCTCTGGCCCAGATATTGACTGTTTGCACTAGCCTTGCTCAGGCAGTTTCAGTTCCAGCTGCAACAACCACTTCTCAGGACGGGGGAGGTGCTCAGACTTCTGCCTCCCGTACTCCAGTGCAGGTGGTGCAGGGACTTCAAACACCGGGGGTACTTGTCATGACCCAAACTCCCTCCGTATAATGTCGTGACGGCACCTAGTCTCTACGACTAGATAAGCCTAACAAATTGCGGAAAATAACAAAACGAAAGTAAAACTTGGAAACTAACAGTAGTGGATAACTAAATAACTAGTAACAATGATGCTCGTCATGTACAATAACCAATACTCTATAAATACACAGTCTTCCTAAAATCCGAAACATCATAAGTCACAAGTTACAAAAAGAAACTAGTATCTCTATACACCAGAGTCTAACAAAAGAAGTACGGAAGGTAAATGACATAAGAGAGAATATAGGGGGACTCTAAGGTCTGCGGACGTGGAAGATGTACCTTGAAGTCTCCGTACAACAGCAAGCACTCTCAACTAGTAGCGGGGCTGATAAGAAGTACCTGGATCTGTACACAAAAACATGTGCAGAAAAGTAGCATGAGTACACCACAACGGTACCCAGTAAGTGTCAAGCCTAACCTCGATCGAGTAGTGACGAGGTCAGGTCAGGCCCACTGGTATATAATAAATAAAGCAGGAGAATATACAGTATAATAAGAGACTAGAATTTAACAAAAGGAAACACAGCAAGGCAACAATACAACACATATGGATAAACAGCAGGGGATCTCCCGAGATACCGTCTTGTAGTCCCAAAATAAATATACAGGGAGAACTCTTGAGGTACCGCCTCGTAGTCTCAAAAGTAAATATGTAGGGAGAACTCCCGAGGAACCGCCTTGTAGTCTCAAAAGTAAATGTGCAGGGAGAACTCCCGAGGAACCGCCTCGTAGTCTCAAAAGTAAATATACAGGGAGAACTCCCGAGGAACCGCCTCGTAGTCTCAAAAGTAAATGTGCAAGGAGAACTCCCGAGAAACTACCTCGTAGTCTCAAAAGTAAATATACAGAGAGAACTCCCGAGGTACCTCCTCGTAGTCTCAAAAGTAAACACACAACTCAAACCGACAAATACAACATCTAATAGCAAGATTTCTACAGTTATACTGATAAAGAATAAGGAAAAGCAGGAAATCAACTAGGCATGCTTCATAGAGTTCAAATAAGCAGTTAAAGCACGTAGACATGCGATATTAGACTAAACAAGAAAACTACACATATTGGAATAGCTCAATTAAGAATGAAAATAGACTAATACTCATTTAAACGGTATAACTCAAATTAAAGGAAAACAGGTTGCTACTCAGTAAAAATAAATCGGGTTTTACAACAAATAGCCCGTGTACGTACTCGTCACCTCACGTAGACGACGCTCACATATCACAACAGTACCAAATCCTAAGAGGATTTCCCCCACACAAGATTAGGCAATCCATTTGCCTCGAACCAAGCTCAATCAATCGGTAACAATGCCTTTTCCACGAATATCCGACTCCGAATGGCCCAAATCTAGCCAAAATCAATTACATACCATAAATACAACTATAAGAAATTAATCTAATTAATGAAATCAAAGCTAAAGCGAGAATCTAGAAAATCGCCCCAAAAAGTCGACTCGGGCCCATATCTCGGAATCGGGTAAAAGTTACAAAATATGAACACCCATTCGCTCACGAGTCTAACCATATCAAATTTACTAAAATTCAGCACCAAATGGCCCTTCAAATCCCCAAAAATTCACTCTCAAAATTCCTAGCCTCAAACCCCCAAATTTTACCTAAAAAACACACCAACTAGGTGGGAAATCAGTGGGGAAATATCATTATTGAAGAAAAATGAATACAGGAAGCTTACCTCAGTAATCTCTTCAAAAACCCTCTCAAGAACCTCCAAAGTCCGAGCTCAAAATGATGAAAATGGCCAAAATTTCAAAGTCTCGCTTAAGTAGGTTCTGCCTAGGCATTTTCGCACTTGCGGAACCTGGGCTCGCACCTGCGCGTCCGTTTGTGCGGAAACCACTTACTCCCATCTGCCTCCGCACCTGTGACCTATGATCCGCATCTGTGCTATCGCAGGTGCGGGAAAAACATCGCACCTGCGGACTCTGCCGATGCTCCTCACTTTTGCACCTGCGCTCCTCCTTCCGCACATGCGGACACCCCACCGCAGGTGTGATTACACAAGAAGCTTGAAAGCTTCAGCAACTCACACAAGTCCAATTTCGATCCGTTAAGCATCCGAAACTCACCCGAGGCCTCTGGGTCCTCAACCAAACATACCAATAAGTACTATAACACCATACGAACTTAGTAAAGCCCTCAAATCACATCAAACGACGCTAAAAACATGAATCAGCCTCTGATTTAAACTTAATGAACTTGAAACTTTAAATTTCTACAACCGATGTCGAAACCTATCAAATCACGTCTGATTGACCTCAAATTTTATACACAAGTCATAACTGACATTACGGACCTACTCCAACCTCTGAAATCAGAATCCGACCCCGATATCAAAAAGTCCATTACCGGTCAAAATATCTAAAAATTTGACTTTTGCCAATTCAAGCCTAAATCAGCTACGGACCTCCAATTTACAGTCTGGACATGCTTCTAAGTCCAGAATCACCAAACAGAGCTAACAGAATCGACAAAACTCTATTCTGGAGTCGTCTTCACACAGTTCCAATTACGGTCAAAATTCTAAGACTTAAGCTTCCGTTTTAGGGACTAAGTGTCCCAAATCACTTTGAAACCACAACAAAACTCTCGGTAAGTCTCATAAGCAGAAAAATATATGGGGGAAGCAGTAAATAGGGGATCAAGGCTAATACACTCAAAACGACTGACCGGATCGTTACAGTACTACCAGCCCAGCCGGTTATAGTTGCTAAGGCCCTGGTAGGTCTCATTATGAGTGATGAGGAGCAGAAGAGACTAGAGAGGTTTGGGAGGCTCAAGCCTCCAACATTCAGTAGGGCTGAGTCTAAGTTTTCACAGAACTTCTTGGATAGGTGCCAGTGGATTCTTCGTACGGCGGGTATTCTGGAAATTAGTGGGGTCTCATTTACTACTTTTCAGCTGACGGGGGCAACCTTTAGATAGTGGGAGGCCTATGAGTGGAGCAGGCCAGCCAATACTGCACCACTTTCATGGAACGAGTTCTCCATTCTCTTCTTGGAGAAGTTTGTGCCACCGACCCGCAGGGAGGACTTGTGTAGGCAGTTTGAGCAACTACGCCAAGAGGGCATGTCTGTGACCCAGTATGAGATGAGATTTTTAGAGTTGGCTCATCATGCGATCTGGTTGGTTCCCACTGAGAGGTAGAGGATTAGAAGGTTCATTGATGGCCTCAGCTATCAGTTGCATTTTGTTATGACTTAGGAAAATGCATCAGGTGCTAGGTTTGATGAGGTGGTTCATATTGCTCAGTGGCTAGAGTTGGTCAGCAGTCAGGAGACTGAGGAGAGGGAGGCCATGAGGCCTCGTGGTTTGGGTAGTTTCAGTGGTGTTTCTTCTGGGGGTCAGTCCCACCACAGCATAGGTCGTCCTTATAGGCCTGCTCAGATGGATCGTCAGGTTCATCGTGGTGCATCCGCGAGCTGTGGTTTGTATAGTGCTCGCCTTGGGCAGTTATCTCTTAGTGCTCTCCTAACTCAGAGCTCATCTCGTGCTCCTTCAGTTCAGGGTTCATCTGCACTAGGTTCTTCTACCGGTTATTTTGGTTCTCGGGGTTCGATTTAGTCACCACCACGATTAACGAATAAGAATTACGACGAGTGTGGGGAGCTTGGTCATATTAGGAGGCAGTATCCCCATCTCTTGGAAGGTCCAGTTAAGTAGAGGGTTCAGGATACAACTTCTGCACCACTCACTTCACTACCCGCGCAGCCAACTCGGGGTGGGGCTTAGGCAACTAGAGCCGCCCTAGAGGGGGGAGGTCGATCGGGTGGCGGTAAAGCTCATATCTATGCTATTCCTGCCAGACCAAAGGTTGTTGCTTCTGACACAGTGATCGCAGGTATTGTCTCAGTATTCCATAGGGTTGCTTCTATATTATTTAACCATGGTTCCACTTATTCGTATGTCTCATCATATTTTGCTCATTATTTGGATATGCCCCGTGAGCCCTTAGTCTCACCTGTTCATGTATCTATATCGGTGGGCGATACTATTGTTTTGGACCATGTGTATCGATCGTGTGTAGTGACTATTGGGTGATTGAAGACTAGAATTGATCTCCTATTGCTTAGTATAGTTGATTTCTCGTGATTTTGGGTATGGATTGGTTGCCTCAATGTCATGCTAATCTGGATTATCATGCTAAGACTGTGACGTTAGTGATGCTAGGTTTGTCGAGGATCGAGTGGATGGGTTCTCTAGATTATGTTCCCAGTAGGGTGATTTCATATTTGAAGGCCCAACGGATACTTGGGAAGGGGTGTTTGTCATATTTGGCCTTTGTGAGAGATCTTGGGGATGGCACTCCTATTGATTCTATCCCGGTAGTGCGAGACTTTCTGGATATGTTTCCTGAAGACTTGCCGGGCATGCCACCCGACAGAGATATTGATTTTGGTATTGACTTGGTGCCGGACACTCAACCCATTTCTATTCCTCCATATCGTATGGCACTAGCTGAGTTGAAGGAATTGAAAGAGCAACTTCATGAGCTCCTTGATAAGGGGTTTATTCGGCCTAGTGTGTTGCCTTGGGGTGCACCGGTTCTGTTTGTAAAGAAGAAGGATGGTACTATGTGTATGTGCATAGATTATAGGCAGTTGAACAAAGTTACAATCAAGAACAAGTATCCGTTGCCACGCATTGAAGATCTATTTAACTAGATTCAAGGAGCGTGGTGTTCTCTAAG
Source organism: Nicotiana tabacum (assembly GCF_000715075.1). NCBI lineage: Eukaryota > Viridiplantae > Streptophyta > Magnoliopsida > Solanales > Solanaceae > Nicotiana > Nicotiana tabacum. The sequence goes on from NC_134092.1 coordinate 109,264,409, forward strand.
ATTGATTTGAGGTCTGGGTATCAGCAGTTGAAGATTCGGGACTCGGATATTCTAAATATGGTATTTAGGACCCGCTACGGTCACTATAAGTTCTTTGTGATGTCTTTTGGGCTGACCAATGCCCCAACAACATTCATGTATCTGATGAGCAATGTATTTCAGCCATATCTTGATTCATTTGTCATAGTATTCATTGATGACATCCTGGTGTACTCATGTAGCCTAGAGGAGCATGCACAATATTTGAGGATTGTACTTCAGAGGTTGAGGGAGCAGAAGCTTTTTGTCAATTTCTCCAAGTGTGAGTTTTTGCTCAGTTCGGTGGCGTTCTTGGGGCACGTGGTGTCCAGTGAGGGGATTAAGGTGGATCCAAAGAAGATAGAGGCGGTTCGGAGTTGGCCCAGACCGTCTTGAGCTACTGAGATTCAGAGCTTTCTCGGCTTGTCTAGGTATTATCCTCGCTTTGTAGAGGGTTTCTCGTCCATTATAGTGCCTTTGACCAGGTTGACCCAAAAGAGTGCTCCATTTAGGTAGTCGGATGAGTATGAGGAGAGCTTTCAGAAGCTCAAGACTGCCTTGACCACAACTCTAGTTCTAGTTTTGCCTTTAGCGTCAGGCTCTTATTCAGTATATTGTGATGCTTCTCAGATTGGTATTGGGCATGTCTTGATGTAGGAGAATAGAGTGGTTGCTTATACTTTGCACCAGTGAAGCGTTATGAGAAGAACTACCATGTTCATGATTTTGAGTTGGCAGCCATCATTCATACATTGAAGATTTGTAGGAATTATCTCTACGGTGTGTTTTGTGAGGTATTTATGGATCATCAGAATCTCCAGCACTTGTTCAAACAAAAGGATCTAAATTTGAGGCAGCGGAAATGGTTGGAGCTGCTAAAAGACCATGATATTATCATTTTGTATCATCCCGGGAAGGCCAATATAGTGGTCGATGCCTTGAGTAGAAAGGCGGTGAGTATGGGTATCTTTGCATTTATTCATGTTGGTGAGAGACCGCTTGCATCAAATGTTCCGGCCTCGGCCAACCAGTTCGTGAGATTAGATGTTTTAGAGCCCACCCGAGTTCTAGCTTGTGTGGTTTCTCGGTCTTCCTTATATGATCGCATCAGAGGACGTCAGTATGATGATCCTTATTTGGCTGTCCTTAAGGATACAGTTAAGCACGGTGATGCCAAGGATGTTACTATTGGAGATGATGGGGTGTTGCAGATGCAGTGTCGGATTTGTGTGCCCAATGTGGATGGGCTACGTGAGTTGATTCTTAAGGAGACCCACAGTTCGCGGTATTCCATTCAACCTGGTGCTGCAAAGATGTATTAGGACTTGAGGAAGCACTATTGGCGGAGGAGGATGAAGAAAGACATAGTGGGGTTTGTAGCTTGGTTCCTAAATTGCCAGCAGGTGATATATGAGCATCAGAGACCGGGCAGATTGCTTCAGAGGCTTGAGATTCCGGAGTGGAAATAAGAGCATATCACCCTGGATTTTCTAGTTGGGCTCCCATAGACTTCGAGGATGTTTGATGCTATTTGGGTGATAATGGATTGGCTGACCAAGTCCGCACATTTCATTCCAGTTGGGACTACTTATTCTTTGGAGCGGTTGGCTGAGATCTACATCCGCGAGATTGTTTGCCTTCACGGTGTGCCGGTATCCATCATTTCTGATCGGGGCACACAATTTATATCGTAATTTTGGAGAGCACTGTAGTGAGAGTTAGGCACACAGGTTGAGTTGAGTACAACATTTCACCCTCAGACGGATGGACAGTCCGAGCGCACTATTCAGATATTGGAGGATATTCTACATGCTTGTGTCATAAATTTTGGGAGTTCTTGGGATCAGTTTCTGCTGCTTGTAGAGTTTGCCAACAACAACAACTACTAATCGAGCATTCATATGGCTCCATATAAGGCTTTGTATGAGAGACGATGTTGGTCTCTGGTAGGTGGTTTGAGCCGGGTAAGGCTAGGCTATTGGATACTGACTTGGTTCAGGATGCTTTGGACAAGGTTAAATTGATTCAGGATCGGCTTTGCACGGCGCAGTCCAGACATAATAGCTATGTCGATCGAAGGGTTTGCGATGTTGCTTACACGGTGGGAGAGAAGGTACTACTCAAGGTTTCACACATGAAGGGTGTTATAAGGTTCAGGAAGAGGGGCAAGTTGAGCCCTCGGTACATTGGCCCGTTTGAGGTGCTTGAGAGGATTGGAGAGGTGGCTTACAAGCTTGCATTTCTGCCTAGTCTGTCGAGTGTTCACCAAGTGTTTCATATTTCTATGCTTCGGAATTATGTCAGTGATCCGTCTTATGTTTTGGATTTCAGCACGGTTCAGTTGGATGGTGATTTTGCTTATGATGTGGAGCCAGTGGCCATTTTGGACTAGCAAGTTCAAAAGTTGAGGTCAAAGAATATAGCTCTAGTGAAGGTGCAGTGGAGAGGTCAGTCAGTCGAGGAGGCTACTTGGGAGACCAAGCGGGAGATGCAGAGCAGATATCCATGCCTATTTGAGACTCCAGGTATGATTCTAGACCCGTTCGAGTACGAATGTTTATTTTACAGGGGGAGGATGTAATGACCCGACCGGTCGTTTTGAGTGTTATAGCCCTATTTCCCCATTTATTGCTTATTCTTTGCTTAATTTCTATTATGTGACTTTCCGGGGTAATTGGTTTGGTTCCGGGGATATTTCGGAATGCGTTGGGACACTTAGTTCCAAGGTTAGAAGCTTAAGTTGAAAGAGTTGACCGAATGTTGACTTATGTGTAAACGACTCCGGAATGGAGTTTTGATGGTTCTGATAGTTATGTATGGTTATTTTGGACTTATGAGTGTGTCCATATAGTGATTTGGAGGTCCGTAGGTGATTTTGGCTTGAAATGGCGAAAGTTGAAAAATTAGAAGTTTGGAGAGTTGAGAAGTTTAACCGAGAGTTGACTTTATGGTTTTCAGGCTCGGATTTTGGTTCCGGAAGTTGGAATAGGCTCGCTGTGTCATTTATGACTTGTGTGCAAAATTTGAGGTCAATCGGACTTGATTTGGTAGATTTCGGCATCGAATGTAGAAGTTGGAATTCATTAGTTTTCATTAGGCTTGAATTGGGATGTGATTCATATTTTTGATGTTGTCTGATGTGATTTGAGGCTTCGACTAAGTTCGTATCGTGTTTTAGGACTTTTTGGTATATTTAGTTAAGGTCCCGGGGGCCTCGAGTGGATTACGGATGGTTAACAGATCAAAAAGTTGGACTTGAAGCATTGCTAGATTTCTGCCTTCTGGTGTGATCACACCTGTGAGGGGATTTGCCGTAGGTGTGACTGATGTGGCGCAAAAGCGGAGCTGGGCTGGGCTGGGGTGTGTCATAAGTGTGAGAGAGTCATTATCGCATGAGCGGGAGTTTTATCACAGGTGCAGAGTTTTGGCCCGCAGGTGCGAAAGCACTAAGCAGAATATAGGTTGAAAGGTTCTGAGGTTTTAATCATTTTTGGACTTTCCAAATTCGTATTGAGGAGATTTTTGAGAGGGGTTTCGAGTGATTTCTTGAGGTAAGCCACTTTTGATCATTTTTATCCAATAATATTGTTTACCCATTAAATTTCCCACCTAGTGTATGTGTTTTTTAGGTTGAATTTTGGGAGTTTTAGGCTAGGGATTGGAGAATAAAATTTGGGGATTTGAGTCACAATTTGGTGTCGAAATTTGGTATGGTTGGACTCGTGGTTGAATGTTGTTTGAATTTTATAACTTTTATCGGATTTCGAGACGTGGGCCCGGGGTTGACTTTTTGACTTTTGATTAAGAACTTAGCATTTTCATATGGAATTGATTCCAATAGCTCGTGTTGATTGTATCAAATTGTTTGTGGCTAGATTCGAGATGTTTGAAGGCCGATACGCAAGGCATGGGATTATTGTAGTAGAGATTTGCACGGTTTGAGGTAAGTAACACTTCTAAACTTGGTTCTAAGGGTACAAATCCCTGAATTACGTGTTATGTGATTTGTGTTGAGGTGACGCACATGCTAGGTGACGGGGGTGTGGGAGTGCACCATAGAATTTTGATCCGGTTGTTTTGTGGTACTGTGTATTCATCAGACCTTGTATCCATTCATGTGATCTCTATGTGTTAGAGTAATTGAGCTACAAATTCATGTTAGAAATCATGTTAGGGTATATGTTTATCCTGTTGAGACTCACTGTAGTCATTTATGTTGTTGAATTATTTACTTAGATAGAAATTTTGTACTCAATCACATCCATTATTTGCATATCATATCTCAGTCTCCGTTACTATTATTGTTGTATCCTATATCATTGTTTGGTCTAGTTGGCATGAGATTTGTTAGCCCAAGAGACTAGAGAGATTGATGACTGAGTTGGGGCCTAAGAGCCCTGCCGTGAGTGAGATTTGTGGATCGGGTTGCACGCCGCAACAAGCCTTATGACTATATGTGGATTGGATTGCACGCCGCAACAAGCCTTATGGCTATATGTAGATCAGGTTGCATGCCGCGACAAGCCTTATGGCTATATGTGGATCGGGTTGCATGCCGCAACAAATATCGTACAATGCTGAGTGACTGAGTGTGATGAGCGGGAATTGAGACAGTCAGATTGAGTACTCTGAGAGTGTAAGTACTTGAGGTTTTCATTGTGTTGCATCACATACGGTATTCATATTGGCATATAGATATAGAGATGTCATATTCCTCATATCAGTCACACTTGGCATATTTTTATCTATGTTGAACTTAACTGTTAAACCTGGAAGCATGTCTACATTTTCTATATTGTTAAACTCTATACTTTTACAGTATTGTTTGAGCTTGTCACTGCTTTCAGCCCAAAGGTTAGACTTGTTACTTATTGAGTTAGTTGTACTTATGCTACACCCTGCATTTCGTGTGCAGATCCATGTGTTTACGGACATGGTGGTTGCTGATCTTGGAGTTTTTGTTTGTTCGGAGATCATCAAGGTAGCTGCTTTGACGTCCGCAGACCTTGACTCTCCTCCTCTATTTTTTAGTTTTACTTATGTTGTTCTACCTTTCTAGACGGTGTTTCAGACTATGTTATTATATAGATCCTCATGTACTCAGTGACACCCGAATTTTGGGAAAATTGTATTCGAGCCGCAGTTGTTTATATCGTTTATTTATGAGAGTTATTACTGTTAAACTTGTTTCATCTTATTTTAAATACAGAATGCCTAGTTTTATTGTGAATGTCGTCTTGCCTAGTTTTGTGATAGGCGCAATTACGACATGTCGATTTTTGGGTCGTGACATGTAAACACGGAAATAACAATAAGAAATAAGTTAAAGAGAACGACAATGATCATATATAGACAATGACTGGTAAAAGAAAACAAGGAAGAATAAAATAGCAAGAATCACAACGAGGTACCACCTCGTGTACAATAAGAATCACCATCGAGGTACCACATCGTGTATATATATCAAGAATCACAACCGAGGTACCGCCTCGTATTCACAATTCACAATCTCAATCACAATCTTTCCTTATACCTCTGCGTGAGCCTTATATTTTGAAATAGGTTTTGAAACTTATGATGTTGCGTGGCTTCACATACTTCCCCTACAAGCAACACACACATAAGTCCCACATAATACCGCCATATGCACATTAACCCCAAGCCTTATAATGCCGCATGCACGTAAATATCACATCACAATAAAAACTCGCATCACAAGTGCCCATATATCACAACTTACCAACAATCAACAATATCAATATTCCACAACAATAGCCCACTGCTCCACTACAACGCGTACACGAATAGCAATAATAACAATGAATGTAAAATTATCAACAAGAAAGATATCTCAACAATTATCAACTTCGCTTCAAAATTATACGGCTTCCACAACTTCAACACCAATAACTCAAAATTAATAAAGATTATATGTAACTACGAACTAAATACAAATAACTCATAATGGAAGGAATATAATGACTTCAAATGAGAATAATAGCAACAAAAGAGACAACTAATAACGATGATTTCAAATAATGAACATTAATAATGAAAGAGATAACAAGTACAATGACTTCAAGAAATGATAATCAACAATGAAAGAGATGACATATATCAGATAAAGGCAACAAGTTTAACTAAGGCATGAGAGCAATTTATCAAGTAGGATATAAAACAAGTATTAAACAAGTCAATTAAGGCATGTAATGATAGACCAACACAAATAAGGATAAATTGACTATGAGAATTTAGAACTTGATATGGCATTTCAATTAAAGCATGGAGCTAGTCTAAGTAGCCTAAATCGGTCAAATACCATATTAACTCATGTACCCACTCATCATCTTGCGTACACGACTTTCACATAGCAAAAATAAATCAATCAATACCAATCCTAACGGGTAGTTCCTCCATACAAAGTTGTGTAAGCGACTTACCTCAACTAGGCCCATTCAACACTCGAAAATAGTTTTTCCTCTAAAATTTGCGTCTGCACGGCTCAAATCTAACCAAAATCGACTAAATATCATCGAACAATGCAATGAAAATCAATTGCAATTGATAAAGCTAAGATCTATACACTTTTACCAAAAAGTCAAAAAAGGTCAACCCAGGGCCCGCCCGGTCAAAACCCTGGTCCAATTGTAGATTCCGACTACCCATGAACCAGCGAGTTGATATATGTGATTAGTTTCAAAATCCAGTCCAAATTGACTCTCAAAACTCAATTTCTTATCTTTCAAAAACTTGACAATGCTTTTATAAATTTTCACTTTGATTCACATGATTTTGATGTTAAAATCTAAAATATATCAATGGAATATGATTAAAATAGATTAGAATCGCTTACCCAAAGATTGTAGATGAAAATCCCATCTCCAAATCGCCTCCTACCGAGTCTAGGGTTAAAAAATGAGAGAATATTTTCAAATATCCCGTCTCCCAGCCCTTTAACCAGTTGCAGATGTCACATTTGCGACATAGCATTCGCATAATTACGGACCAGGGCTCGCATTTGTGAACCCTAACAACCTAAGTCATCATCGCATTTGCGAGAAAGGCTTTGCAATTGCGAAGCTGGGAACTTCGCAAAAGCGAACAAATGTTAGCAATTGCGAACCTAGTCCGAATTCTGTTTCCTTCACAATGCGAAGGGGAAGTCGCATTTGCGACATCTGCCCGCTACTGTCACCTTCGCAATTGCGATAATAGAGCACCAACACACCAACAGTTCATTTTAAGTTCATATCCATTCCGATACATGTCCGGAACTCATCCGAGCCCTGGGGGCTCTAAACCAAATATCCACACAAGTCTAAAAGTATCATACGAATTCGCTCGCGCAATCGAAACACAAAAATAACATCTGAAAGTATGAATCGAACTCTTAAATGCATGAATTTCAAAGTAAAAATTTCATGAATTACAACTAAACGTCTGAATCTTATCAATTTAACACCAAATGACACCAAATTTTTGCAGGCAAGTTCCAGATACCATAACAGACCTATTCTAAGTCCCAAAATTAAATTCCGAGTTCGATAGCTAAAAGTCAACCTACGGTCAAACTTTTCAACTTCAAACTGCCAAATTTTGGTAAATCAATATAAATCAACCCACAGACTTCCGAAATCAATTTCGGGCATACGCCCAAGTTCAAAATCACGATCAAAGATATCAAAGCCATAAAAACACAATTCTGGGGTCATTTTTTTTTTTTTTTACAAAAGTCAAAGTTTGGTCAACACTTTCTAATTTAAACTTCTAAGTTAAGAAGCAAGGGTCCAAATCAACCCGAAAGCTTTCCGAGATGGAACTAACCAACCTCGCAAGTAATAAAATCATAAACACACATGTGTGAAGCATCAAAAGGGAAAACGGGGCGCAATTATACAAAATGACCGATCGGGTCGTTACATTCTCCCCCTCTTAAGACAAACATTTATCCTCGAACGTGCATAAGGACATACCTGAAGTGGTGAATAAATGAGGATAGCGACTCCGCATGTTGTGCTCGGTCTCCCAGGTTGCCTCATCTACCAGATGACTCCTCCATTGAACCTTCACTGAAGCAATATTCTTTAATCTCAACTTTCGAATATGTCTGTCCAAGATAGCCATAGGCTCCTCAATGTAAGTCAAATCCTTATCTAATTGGAATGTGTTGAAGTCTAAAACATGAGACGATTTACCATAATACTTCTGGGGCATAGAAACATGGAACACCGGATGAACCGCAGATAAACTAGGTTGAGATGCATGCTTGTAGGCCACCTCACCAATCCTCTCAAGGATCTCAAAAGGCCCGATATACCTAGGGCTCAACTTGTCCTTCTCCCCGAACCTCATCACACCCTTCATGGGTGAAAACTGGAGCAGGACTCCCTTTTCCAACCATGAATGCAACATCTCGAACCTTCCAATCCATATAACTCTTCCATCTAGATTGGGTTGTACGAAGCCGATCCTGGATCAACTTGACCTTCTCCAAGGCATCTTGAACCTAATTTGTGCCTAATAACTTAGCCTTTCCCAGCTCAAACCACCCAACTAAAGAATGACACTGTCTCCCATATAGAGCCTCATAAGGAGCCATTTGAATACTTGATTGGTAGCTGTTTTTGTAGGCAAACTACGCAAGTGGCAAGAACTGATCCGAAAAGCCCACGAAATCCATAACGCATGCACAAAGTATATCCTCCAATATATGAATGGTGTGCTCAGATTATCCGTCTGTCTAGGGGTGAAATGATGTACTCAACTCAACTAATGTGCCTAGCTCATGCTGTACCGCTCTCCAGAATTGCAATGTGAACTGCATACTCCGGTCAGAGATGATAGATACCGGCACGCCATAAAGTTGGACAATCTGGCAGATATAAACTTGAGCCAGTTGCTCTGAAGAATAGGTAGTCACTACCGGAATAAAATGAGCCGACTTGGTCAATATGTGTCAAATTTCTTCTAAGTCTGTGAGAGCCCAACAATGAAGTCCATGGTGACACGCTCCCATTTCCATTCGGGAATCTCAAGTCGCTGAAGCAAACCACCCGGTTACTGATGCTCATACTTCACATGCTGACAATTTAGGAATCGATCTACATACTCCACTATGTCTTTCTTCATTCTCCTCCACCAATAGTGCTACCTCAAATCCTGATACATCTTAGCGGCACCCGGATGAATAGAGTACCGCGAACTGTGGGCCTCCTAAAGAATCAACTCACGTAACCCGTCCACATTGGGCACAGATAACCGGCCCTGCATCCGTAATACACCGTCATCTCCCATAGTAACCTCCTTGGTATCACCGTGCTGAATCGTGTCCTTAAGGACAAGCAAATGGGGGTCGTCATACTGACACTCTCTGATACAGTCATATAGAGAAGACCAAGAAACCACGCAAGCAAGAACTCGACTGAGCTCCAAAATATCCAATCTAACAAATTAGTTGGCTAAGGCCTGAACATCCAATGCTAATGGCCTCTCCGCTGCCGGTAGATATGCTAAGCTGCCCAACTCTCCTCCTTTCGACTCAAGGCATCGGCCACCACATTGGCCTTCCTGGGATGATATATAATGGTGATATCATAGTCCTTAAGTAACTCTAACCACCTCTGTTGCACCGAGTTAAGATCTTTCTATTTAAACAGATGATGTAAACTCTGGTGGTCGGTAAAGACCTCACAAGGGACACCGTACAAATAATGTCGCCAGATTTTCAATGCATGAACAATAGCTGCCAACTCCAAGTCATGAACCAAATAATTCTACTCATGGGTCTTCAGTTGTGGAGACGCGTAGGCAATCACCCTACCGTCTTGCATCAACACCGCGCCAAGGCCAACATGTGACACATTGCAGTACACAGTATAAGATCCCGAGCCCGTAGGCAATACCAACACTAGGGGTGTAGTCAAAGCAGTATTGAGCTTTTGATAGATCGCTTCACACTCCTCAGACCATCTGAAAAGAGCACATTTCAGGATCAATCTGGTCATAGGTGCAACAATAGATGAGAAACCCTCTACGAAACGATGATAATATCCTACCAAACCAAGGAAACTCCGGATCTCAATAGCTGAAGACAGTCTGAGCCAACTCTGCGCTGCTTCAATATTTTTTGAATCTACCTTGATCTCCTCAGTCGATACTTTATGACCCAAAAATGCCATTGAATCAAGCCAGAATTCACACTTTGAGAATTTTGCATACAACTTCTTCTCTCTCAAGGTCTGGAGCACGATCCTCAAGTGATGTTCACGATCTTCCTGACTGCGGGAGTATACCAAGATGTCGTCAATAAACACAATGACGAATGAATCAAGATAAGGCTGGAATATATTGTTCATCAGGTGCATAAATGTTGTTGGGGAGTTGGTCAGCCCAAATGACATCACAAGAAATTTGTATTGACCATGCCAAGTCCTAAAGGATGTCTTCGGAATGTTCGAATCTCGAATGTTTAGCTGATGATAACCCGACCGAAGATCAATCTTTAAGAACACCCTAGCACCCTATAACTGATCAAATAAGTCATCGATGCGTGGCAATGGATATATGTTCTTCACCGTAACCTTGTTCAACTGCCGATAGTCGATACATATGTGCATGCAACCATCATTTTTCTTCACAAACAAGACTGTAGCACCCCACGATGACACACTAGGTCGAATGCAACCATTATCAAGCAATCTTGTAACTGCTACTTTAAATCCTTTAACTCCGGTGGGGCCATACGATATGGTGAAATAGAATGGGCTGAGTGCCCAGCAGCAAGTCAATACCAAAATCAATATCCCTATCGGGCAGCATGCCCGAAAGATTCATTGGAAATATATCTGGAAAGTCTCTCACTATCGGAACTGACTTAATGGTAGGAGTATCAGCACTGGAATCCCTCACAAAGGCTGGATAAGAATCGCACCCCTTATCAACCATCCGCTGAGCCTTTTGAAATGATACAACCCTGCTAGGAGGATAATCTAATGTGCCCCTCCACTCTAACCGTGGCAAACCTTGCATAGCCAGTGTCACAGTCTTGGCATGACAATCTATAATAGCGTGATAGGGCAACAACCAAACCATGCTCAAGATAACATCAAAGTCTACCATACTAAGTAACAATAGATCAACTTAAACCACCAATAACAACTTAGCATGACCGATACACATGGTCGACAACAATGGAATCTCCTACAGGCGTGGACACATAAACAGGAGAACTCAAAGAATCACGAGATATATCCAAATACGGAGCAAAGTAAGATGATATATATGAATAAGTGGATCCCAGATCAAATAAGACTGATGCATCTCTATGATAAACCGAAACCATACCTGTAATGACTGAGTTTGAAGCAACTACCTCCGTCCTACCCAGGAAAGCATAGAATCTGGCCTGGATTCCCCTCTAAGGCGACCTCTACACGTCCATCCCCCACCCCTAGCTGGCTGTGCGGGTGGAGCGGCAATTGATGCAGCAACCATGGCATGAGAAGTCTCTCGGCTTGACTGAATCCGTGGAGCCTGAGTAGTCTATGGAGGTCTCTAACCATATGGAGGATATCACCACACTTAAAGCAAGATCTCGGTGAGTGTGGTTGCTGGGAATGGTTCAGTCCTAGTCGGCTGGATTGACCTCTGAAGGCACCCCATGCTGGAGGTGCACTAGAAAGTGGCTGAGCAAAATGTGCAACCTGAGACCTTGGGACAACTGGAGCACCACTAGAAACTGGAAGTGCTGAGGGAACTAGACGACTCACATAGACTCTACCATGATGAGCTATAGATGCAGCGTGACCACCACTAAATCCTCCCGTACCACGAGGCCTCTTGGCATCCCTGTCCTCTCTTTCACGGCCCCGCATACCCTCCAACCTCTATGCAATCTCTACCACATACTGATATGGGGTATCTGTCTCCAACTCTCGATCCATACTAAACGTAATACCATAGTTGAGCCCCTCGATAAATCGACGGACTCACTCTCTGATTGTAGAAACCAAGGCAGGTGCATGTGCAGACAAAACACTGAATCAGACAATATACTCTGATACTGTCATAGTACCCTGGCACAGCTGCTCAAACTCTGTGCGCCATGCATCCCGAAGGGTCTGATGAACAAACTCTCTCAAGAATAACTCTGAAAATCGAGTCCATGTAAGTGAAGCTGCATCGGCTGGCTTACCCTCCTCGTATACTTGACACTACTGATATGCCGCTCCTGATAGCTGGAATATAGTAAAAGCAACCCCACTCGTCTCCACAATACCCATGGTATGGAAAATATGGTAGCACTCCTCAAGAAAACCATGTGCATTCTTTGATGCTAAACCACTGAAAGTAGGAGGGTGATACTTCTTGAACCTCTCAAACCTAAGCTTCTCCTCCTTAGATGTTGTTGCCCTAACCGCGGGCTAAACCAGAACAATATGTTGTACTGGTTTAACCTCTAGGACCTAATCGACCTGGACCTGTTGCTCTAGGGTACGGGCCGCGGGAGTTTGAGCTCCACCCCCAGCATGAGATGTGGATGGTGCAAGTGGAATCAGCCCCGCCTTAGCTAAGGTACCAAACAAGCTCAAGAACTGTGGGGGGGGGGGGGGTCTCCTGAAGTCTAGGGGTGGCAACAGGCGCCTTGGGTGCCTGCCCCTTAACTGGAGCTACTGGTGGCTCCTCTGTCGCAACTCGAGCAGGTGCTCTGGTTGCACCACGTGCCCCTCCCCAGCCTCTACCCCGGCTTCTCACGGCTCTAGCAGGGGGCACGAGTGTCTGATCGTCGCATCCGGCAGTGAGTGTCCTCACCATATGTGAGAGAATAAAAAGTCAAAGATTCAGTTTTCGAAGTCAACCAATTCGCACAATAAGGAATCAAAGAAGTGAAGTTTTCTTAACAATTCCATAGCCTCTCGAAGATAAGTACAAACATCTCCATACCGATTTGCAAGACTCTACTAAACCTGCTAATTATGATCCGTAACACCTATGAACCTAGAGCTCTAATACTAACTTGTCATGATCCCAATTTTCCTCCGAAGGATGTCATGATGGCACCTAGTTTCTACGACTAGGTAAGCTTAAAATTTAATAATAACTTGACAGAAATAGTTAAAATAATACTAAAACAAAGATGAATAACTGATATAAACTTCTGAAAATAGATTCAACAACAATACACTCCCCAAGACCGATGGAACTGAGTCGTAGCTCTATAGAGTAAAACTAGAATAACTACAACATCACTGTCTGAAAGGAAATATAACGGTAAATAAAAATAAAGTAAAGTGACTCCGAGGCCTGCGGACGCCAAGCAGGTATACCTTGAAGTCTCCGTAAAGCAGTTAACAGATTATCTCTAATGATCGGCACAAGTAGACATACCTGGATTTGCACAAAAATGTGAAGAAGCGGAGTATGAGTACACCACAATGGTACCCAGTAAGTATCAAGCCTAACCTCACTAGAGTAGTGATGAGGCCAGGTCAAGACACCTACTGGGATATAAATAAACAGTATGAAAAATGTAATGAGTATAAATAATGGAAAGCGTAGAAATAATTGATACGAAACAACTAACATCATGAACTAATGCCGGAATTGTAAACACGGAAATAACAATAAGAAATCAGTTAAAGAGAACCACAATGATCATATACAGACAATAACTGGTAAAAGAAAACAAGGAAGAACAAAACAACGAGAATCACAACGAGGTATCGCCACATGTACAATAAGAATTACCACCGAGGTACCACCTCGTGTATATATATCAAGAATCATAACCGAGGTACCGCCTCGTATTCACAATTCACAATCTCAATCACAATCTTTCCTTATACAGCCACATGCGCGCCAATATCACATCACAATAATAACTTGCACCACAAGTGCTCATATATCACAACTTGTCAACAATTAACAATATCAATGTTCCACAAAAACAACCCATGGCTCTACCACAACGTGTACACGAATAGCAATAATAATAATGAATGTAAAATTCTCAACAAAAAAGATATCTCAACAATTATCAACTTCACTTCAAAATGATATGGCTTCCATAACTTCAACACCAATAACTCAACAATAAGAAAGATAATATTTTAGTACGAACTAAATACAAATAACTCATAATGGAAATAATAACATGACTTCAAACGAGAATAATAGCAACGAAATAGACAACTAGTAACGATGACTTCAAATAATGAAGATTAATAATAAAAGAGATAACACGTACAATGACTTTAAGAAATGATAATCAATAATGAAATAGATGACGTGTATCAAATAAAGGAAACAAGTTCAACTAAGGCATGAGAGAAATTTATCAAGTAGGATGTCGAACAAGTATTAAATAAGTCAATTAAGGCATGCAAGGATAGACCAACACAAATAAGGATAGATTGACTATGAGAATTTAGAACATAATATAACATTTCAATTAAAGCATGGAACTAGTATAAGTAGCCTAAACCGGTCAAATATCACATACAACCTGTGTACCCACTCGTCACCTTGCATACATGACTTTCACATAGCACAAATAAATCAATCACTACCAATCTTAAGGGGTAGTTCTCCCATAAAAAGTCAGGCAAGCTATTTACCTCAACTAGGCCAATTCAATACTCAAAAATATTTTTCTCTAAAATTCACCTCCACACGGCTCAAATCTGACCAAAATCAACTTAATATCATCAAACAATGCTAGGAAAAGCAATTGCAATAGATAAAGCTAAGATCTTTATACTTTTCTCAAAAAGTCAACAAAAATTAACTCGGGGCCCGCCCAGTTAAAATTCGGGTCCAATGGTAGATTCCGACTACCCATGACCCCACAAATTTATATATGTGATTAGTTCCAAAATTAGCGTCCAAATCGACTCTCAAAACTCAATTTCTTATCTTTTAAAAACTTGACAAACCTTTACAAATTATTACTTTGATTCACATGGTTTTGATATTAAAATCTAAGATATATTGATGGAATATGATTAGAAATAGATTATAATAACTTACTCAAAGTTTGTAGGTGAAAATCCCCTCTCCAAATCGCCTGCTACCGAGTCTAGGATTAAAAAATAAAAGAATATTTTCAAAAAATCCCTCTCCCAACCCTTTAACCAACCGCAGATGTCGCATTTGCGATACAAAGCGAACCCTCGCAATTGCGGACCAGGGCTCGCATTTGCGAACCCTGACAGCCTAAGTCATCACCGCATTTGCGAGAAAGGCTTCGCAATCGCGAAGCTGGGAACTTCGCAAAAGCCAACAAATATTCGCAATTACGAACCTAGTCCAAATTCTATTGCCTCCGCAATGCAAAGGGAAAGTCTCATTTGCGACATCTGCCCCCTACTATCACCTTCACAATTGTGAGGTTGGAGCTCACAATTGCGATATAGAGTACCAACAGTTCATTTTACGTTCAAAACCATTCTGATATATGTCCGGAACTCATACGAGCCCTGGGGGCTCCAAATCAAACATCCACACAAGTCTAAAAATATCATACGAATTCGCTCGCGCGATCGAAACACAAAAATAACATCTAAAAGTACGAATCGAACTCTAAAACGCATGAATTTCAAAGTATAAATTTCATAAATTAAAACAAAACGCCCGAATCATATCAATTCAACTCTAAATGACACTAAAGTTTTGCAGGCAAGTTCCAGATACCATAACGGGTATATTTCAAGCCCCAAAATTAAATTTCGAGTTCGATAGCTAAAAGTAAACCTACGGTCAAACGTTTCAACTTTAAATTGTCAAATTTAGGCAAATCAACATAAATCAACTCACGGACTTCCGAAATCAATTTTGAAAATACACCCAAGGCTGAAATCACGATATGAAACTATCGAAGCCATAAAAATATAATTCCGGGGCCGTTTTTAGAAAAGTCAAAGTTTGGTCAACACTTTCTA
Source organism: Nicotiana tabacum (assembly GCF_000715075.1). Taxonomy (NCBI): domain Eukaryota; kingdom Viridiplantae; phylum Streptophyta; class Magnoliopsida; order Solanales; family Solanaceae; genus Nicotiana; species Nicotiana tabacum. The sequence goes on from NC_134092.1 coordinate 109,280,365, forward strand.
ATTTAAACTTCTAAGTCAATAATCAAGGGTCCAAATTAACCCGAAAGTTTTTCGAGACGGAACTAACCAACCCCGCAAGTCATAAAATCATAAACACATACGTGTGAAGCATCAAAAGGGGAAAAGGGGCATAATTATACAAAACGGACGATCGGGTCGTTACATTATTGTAAGATGTGGTACAAATAGTCGATTGCCTTGGGAGATAGAATTCCTAAGAATATCTCGGCATCATTTATCAGCATCTCAACTCAGTCAGTTTTTTTGCTCATATCAAGCATATACACTTCAAAAAGTGTTGAATCAGTTCTTCAAAAATACATATACTACACGTGCACAAAAAGGATCGAGAACTCCATATCAGAGTCAAGAATCCCACTTTCCAAAAAAAAAAAAAAAAGAGTTTTATGTCCAAGTCGAGAATGAAAATTTTCTAAGATTAATATACGCAAATATGGCACCATAATAAAGTTTACTTTGAACAAACACGTGACTTATGTTTGGTCCAACAACGACCATTCAAGTTAAACATATAAGCCTTTTTAACGGCTTAATGTGTTGTATCTCGAATATATTATCTCATTTCATTAGTATATGACTTACTTTTCGACATTAGACTCGGATCGATTATCCCGTATACATTAATAAAAATCTCAAGTATCACTTTCGGATATGTGTCCCTCTACTTTGAAGTATGTTCATATACTTCAATTCGGGTTCAACATCCAATTACACTAAATGCCTCTTCATGTCAAATCCACTAAGATATATATTTATTACAGATCAATATTTTTTTAGACTCAATGTCTTACCAGGATTAATACTCCTGTAAATCCTACCGGGATTAATACTCCTTTAGACTAAAAATATACTCAAATCAATCAAACCTATTTATGTCCGAGTGAAGATGAGACATCCTCTTCATAGCATTTAAAATTTATAAAATGACCCTCTTTTATTTAAAATTCAGTTACCTATAGGTGCAACTTTAAGATATTGCACACAAAACGATGAATTTAACTATTTATATTTCATGTCTATAAGACTAGATATGAGCACTCGATTAAATTCTTAAAGTGCCAAGGAAAAATTAATACTCGGATAAATTTTCTACAGTACCGAAGAATATCTAGACAAATGTGATTGCAATACTTATATCTTTCTCAAATCAAAGAATTCCCTCTATCATCCACCATGATAATGGAAACGTCATCTATCTCGTAGATGAAACTGAGTAGGCTGGGATTGGTTCGGGATTACTCTGACTATGCCGGAATGCTCTTTCCTCCCCTTGTCAGATCTTTTCTTCGGAGGATGCGCAAGGACATTCTCCGAATCAATACACATTGTACTCTTCTTCTTCCGCTTCTAAGTAGCCTATATAAAAAATTCGGTCTTGAGCCTCATCAGCCGCCAGAGTCTCGATCAAGATTCGAGGCTGTCTATCTCGATTAAAAGACTTACAACAACAGAAGAAAAGCAATTTAGGAGAGTCAGAAGAAACTTATGAGTGTAGTTTCATTTCTCCGGGAACGGACCGTCACTAGGCTCAACCGATTTGATGGTTAAAACAACTACAGATATGTTGTACTTTCCCTATCATGATCATCTTTAGGGTCGACTATAACTCGTTTGCTACGAGCAACAAGAGTAAATATTCTGGCACAGAAGAGTTTGGGAGAATATAAGTGAAGAAGATTGCAAAGGGTGAAGTTTGAAATGAAGGCACGCCGCTACGCTCCAAATTATCGGATCCATTTGAGCTAGGTAGATATTGAAGTGGCGGCAAAATTCTTCTATCGCAGGGTCTATTGCAGGTTGGAACCCGAGGGTGAATGGCACGCCATTAAAGCCTCAGGAAGAGGCGGCAAAATATTTTTACTATAAATAAAATTACCACTTCCCGAATATTCAGTTGAAATTATTCGAAAAGTGAGGGAACTATCTGTATTAGTGAAAAATAGACTCGCCATGTGGGTCTATTAAATGACGATACGTGTCAGTAAAGTTATGAGAAAAGTGAAGAATGATGTATAAGGATGATATATGCAATACCCTCAGGACTGAACATACTCGTATCGAATCTTTTAGTTTCGGAACTGATCATCGTAGAATTGCCCAGGATCAGGTAGGAGAATAACTCATAATTACAAATAAGGAATAAATCAATTAATCCCGGATTATACGAGATTTACTATCATTACGCCATCAGTTACAAATCAATTATATAACATACAATAAATGCAATAAATGGTTGTAACGGACAGAACAAAGCAACCAGTTACATAATTGACTCAATAGGTACGGAATTGACTCAACATGTACGGAATTAACTCATCAATTATGAAATTCCAGCATTTACTTTGCTATTACAAATCTTCCAAAAGTAACAGATATATTTAGTAAATTCTCATAATAGTCCCATAATTCAAGGAGAATAGTTATCAAGAACTAGTCCTATAAATAGACACATTTTATCACCATTGTGATCATCTAATTTTCTTCTGTGCAATTCTATACATTATAATTTATAGTATTTTGCTCCTAAGTTTGCCATAATTCGGCTCTTCAAAATCTGTTCGGCTCATCATCCTATCAAGGATCATCCAATAAAAATTATTTTTTTATTTTATTTTTATTATATTATCTGTCATTAAATTTATTTTTTACTTCTCTATCACGTTGTATTAATGAAAATTTAAATCTTTCGGATTGAATCGGTAGCTCGTGGCCCATCATATAAAATTAATTGTTTTGGCCTTGAAAATTATTTTTAGGTTAAACAAGTAACCCATAGAAAATCATTTTCGATGATACTTTTGTTGCAATTTGAGTAATGAACAAGTGTTTAAACTTTATGTGAAATGTATTTCGCAAGATGAAAATACTTTTCTACATCATTTTCAAATATTGTTGGTTGTGTTTTTATATTTATTTATTGAAATAGCCACCAGTATGATGCAGAGGTTTAGACAATGACCACCTCAGGGGCGTATCTATGTGTCAGAACATGAGGCACGTGAACTTATGCTCCTCTCTCGTTACCATATATAATAATATTATATATCTATATAAAGTTCCATGATGCAATGATTATAGAGTGCATCTTTACAAGTGAAGTTAGAGATTCAAATCTCAGTTTGTAGGCATGTCTAATGTTCCTCTTGTATTTTAATTAAGTATTTTTCTTTTTCTTTCTTTTTTATTTGGTCTATTAATTCAGAATTTCCAAATTTAAAACATTGCAATCCTTGACCTTCTTTTATCTCATCGCAAGATTTTATATAACTAAAACTAATAGAAGTAGATAATGTAGCGTGATTCAATAATTCAGCATTTTTGATATGGCGTATAAGTATATATATTAAAAATTACTAAACTTGCAAGAATTTTTTTTATTTTTAACCTATAATTTCTAACTTATAATGGATTCATGGTAAGAATATAAAGGTTGATTCTGTCAAATTTAAATTTTAGATTAAATTTTTTATAATATCGCACACATCTTCTTAGGATCCTAGTTTCGCCTCTGGAGCACCTACTTGTGTATAATTAAAATCCAAAAGGTGAAAACATGGGGGCGGGGACATAGTTCCTTGTTTGCTCCAAATACAAAATTTAAGTTGCCCTATCCAACCTTATCTTAGTTAAGCTTACAAAAGGTACAGTCACTAGTTTGATAAGCTAGACGAATGATGAAAGTGTTAGAGCCGGGATTTGAAGTTTACGGGATTTAAATTTTTAATTTTTTTAAGTTATTAGTTCTAAATTAATACTTTATACATATTTAATAAATTTTTTAAATCAAATAGGCAGCATCCGTAACCAACTATGGCTTCGCCCTAGCTACTTCGTGTCCACAGTTCATTAAGTTACATGTGAGTACAAAAATATTACAGCATTATACATTATCAATATCAGATCTCCTTCTAACTTGTCTAATTTGAAGAATGAAAATTCGAGGTTTTTCCATTCTAAATGCACCTCTGGTCTCAAGAGAAAAAAATTTAACCTGAAAATAGACTTAATCTTAAGAGAGAGAAAGGCAAAAGTTGATTTAATCTTTTTGCAACAATTCCAACTGAACACACTCTTTTGCTTCGTATAATATGTGCACATGCAAAAGAATTATTATTTCTTATAAATATAATGTATAGTATTATATGTACTCAAGTTAACTCACTAGAATTTTAAATTCTATATTTGCCTCTGAAACAGAGGAATCAGATATTCATTTTCGGATTAGGAAGCAGAAAATATTATCCTAATAGCATTTATATATATATAATATAGGCCAACACTATGGGATGACGTGAGGAGAAACCGTCAATTGAAGAGTACATTTTACATCTCCAACTTTCAAATAAGTTCATAAGAAAAAAAATGTGAATTTTCAAGCCAACCAACCGTAAAAAAAAGTTAGAATTTTCCATACCAAGTACACTGGATATTTTGAACTTCTAAAAATAATTTGATTTTTTACGGTCATTGAACTTCTATAACTTTAAGGTGGGCCTTTCACTTTAGCATTTATCTGCAATTTACTACACCTATTTCTTATAATGTATTTTTAAAAATAAAATCCATTTTGCCAAATTATAAGGCTAAATATAGGTTGATTTTCAAAAGCGAAACCTTAATGGATATTAACTTCAAAAGAGATTTTTACCTTCCTATACTACATAAGAAACTTTATTACTCTCTCTAATCAAGTTTTAACTTAATTACATGGTCATATACAAATTTTCAATTATATACAAATTAATTTTAAATGAGTATCCCTTTATATTAGGAATTGAATAAGAAATATCAATTATTTTCACATCTCTCTCCGTCTCTCTCTCTCTCTCTCTCTCCTTCTCTATTTTCCCCCATTTTTTCTTCCTTTGATGTTCTCTGTTTTTTATGCTTTCTTGTGTATAGAGTTTTAATGGAATTCATCAATCGATTTCAATCGTTTTACTATAGAGTTTTAACTTAGCAATTTTCTTTCATGTTGCACAATTGATATTCGAAAGATCTGTCTAAATCCAAAGAATATTTTCGAAGAATTTAACAAAGAAATAATATTAAATATAGAGCTTATGTATTTGTCACAAGATTTTATTTTCCTTTTGAAGTACAAGGGAAAGAAATGGAAATGTGAAAAAAGCAAACAACAGCAACAAACGAACAAACAAGACCACACTTTAATGTCGACTTGGTAATATAGAAAACAAAGAAAATTAATGTCCATATAATTTGGCTAGCTTTGGACACATCAAATGAACTAGTATTTCAGTATGAAATTTCTAAGAAATGTCTTCACTCTTAAGTCTTGGCTGCTGAATTTATCTGCCGAACTTTTGAATTTTCCATCCTTATCTTGAAACGTCAATTTTTCAACAAATCATTACGTCGAAAAACTCATTTCACTTTCAAAAAAAAAAAAAAAAGAAGAAACTGATACCTGCAATATATTCGATCGAAGATAGTAAAAAAATATTCATTTTATAATTTTTTATACGTCTAGCTACTAATTGTTAATATGTTGACAAGTCAATAATCTATAATACAGTATACGATAGCAAGCCAATTTCTACGTACTATGGTAAGAAATCAACGACATTATCAAATTTAACACGAGAAAAAGACGTTTCAGGAAGAAAAGAAATATATAAGCCCGTTTGGATTAGTTGATTGTAATATGCTGATAAATTTAAAGTGCTGAAAAATAATTTTTAAGTTTAGTCAAACACCTTCATATTTTATTGGAAAATCGACCCAATAAAGTTACCGAATATACTTATTAAATCATATTTAAGTTCCTAAAATGTTCGAATTTCGAAACTTAGAGAATTACTGCCTATATTATGAAAAATTAGCTTATAGTAACGTTAGGGAAAAACTTACTTGCACATATCTTGTATTAATTAGCTAAATATAATCATCAGGTGCGAGTAAATTTCTTATATATTTTTAGTTTCTATACATAATACGATATCTAAAGGTTTCTTCTCCACCAAGCTGCACCACCAGTTCACCACCACAACACAACCCTAGACCCGCAGAATGCAACTAGAGCAACCTGCACGTTAGAATAGTTGTATCACGTGCTTGTGTAGTTGTACTCGGCTAAAGTACATAATATCTAAGTCCCCAAAAATTAGAAAAAGATGCGTTTCGGAAAACAAGGCTGAAGCATCACAGACGACGACGTTATGAACTTGAGCTTAAGTAATATATTTACATCATCAGCGTAAAAATTTTATACTATCAGATAATCTTTATATGTAGTACGTAATATGTGACATTTTATTTTCAAGATTATAAATCTCAATTATTATGAAAGTTTACTTGTAGTATCCTTTGGATAATCTAATAATAAAAATTTATTTGCATTAATGGTTTGTACAATTTAATTCTATAAACTTTGGCAAGATCTCTATAAGGTGAGAGTAGAATTTATCTTTTATTTTATTCTTTTTATTCACTCGAAAAAATAAATTATTTTTTTTGAAAAGTATTTTCTTATACTAAATTTTGTATGGACAAGAAAAGAATTCCCTTTGTGTATGCGCACCTCAAAAAGGTAGAGTCGTGGGTATAGAACCCATTACATATAAGACCTATTGCTCATGCAATTTGGGATCCTCATTTTGGTCAACCAAGCGTAGTAGCTTTTACTCAAGGAGTTGTGCTTGTCCTAGTGAATATCGTTTATTCTGGTGTTTATCATAAGAGAAGCAAATGAAAGACTTTAATAACAATTCTCGTGAAATTGAAAATGAAATTTACATTATGTGCATATCAAATCATGAATTAGTAACCGCTTCCAATTTTCAAAAATAAACCCCTAACATACATATCAGCACCTTTCTACCTTCCTGGATGGTGAAGTTTTGACTTTGACTCATCATATCACCATTGAATTTATTAGGGTGACCTAGCTAAAGTATAAAATGAACCAAAGAGTCCTTTTAGTTGATTGAAAAGTCTAGCTAATTTATTTTAACGTATTATATGGAGAGACCAATAAAATAATCTCATGACCACAAGATTATGGGTGATAAAATTAACCCAAATCTATTTGACTCGCTCAACCCGTTTATGTTTTATTAGGTTTGAGCCGGAATACTTTTGAAAATCAGAAAATGGGTTGTCTTGGACTAGCACAAAGTTAACCAATAAAAAATCATCATCCCAAATGGACTCATGATATGTCCAACTTTGATCCATAAAAATACTCAATCTTAGAGTTCTAATTGACTCATATGTTCAAAAATATTTTCTAATTTTTCTATGTTTGGTTGATTTAAATATTTGAAAAATATTTTCTTTATGAATTTATTTTTCTCCAATTGGAGGAAAATATTTTCCAGATCAAGAGAAGAGAAATATTTTCTAAAACTCTTTTTCAACATTTCAAAACTAATTGTTGTTGACAAAAATAATTATCAAACATGAAAAAAATCTGAAAATAAAGAAGAAACACATTATCACAACAGAAAAAATAACAAATAAAATTTATATCAATAAAATAAAGGATGAGTACTGAACTATTTTTAGGTGTCACAATAAAATAAAAGAAAGTACTTATTTTATTGAAATGAAAGAAAATACTTTTTCTACAACATGAAAAGAAAATATATATTTTGTTGAAATAAAAAAAATCTTTTTCTATAACAGGAAAAGAAGTTCTCATTTTGTAAAAAAAAAAAAGAAATACTTTTTCTATATCATGAAAGAAAGTACTTTTTTGTTAAAAAAAAAAAAATATATTTTTTCTACAACATGAAAAGAAAGTACTCATTTTTAAAAAAGAAAATATTTTTCTATATCATAAAAACAAAGTACTTTTTTTGTTGAAAAAAATATTTTTTATACAACATAAAAAGAAAGTACTCATTTCGTGAAAAAGAAAATATTTTTTATATATCATTGTAAAAAAAGTAATTATTTTATTAAAATAAAAAAAAAGGAAAATATTCATGTGACATGATCAACGGGGTCTTCCAGATTGTGGCTAGAGAATGTGCATGTCACTTTGCCTCATTAAACTTAGGACCACTTCGTCGACACCTTTTCTTTTCAAAATTAATGGAAGATATTTTTATTTTCAACCTAAATATGCGACCAACTGACCTTGAAAGTTACATACATTAATTAAGACATACAAGAAATATATATATAGTCTTCACTAAACCTCCCCATCTCGAGGAATAAACACAGAGGTCAATTTGGTTCAGAACCGGGATAACCTGGGATTATAACATGGATTATAATTTTGAGATTATAATTAGAATTATAATTAGAATTATAATCGCGATTATCTATCCCACATTTTATATGTGATGGATAAATTGTCACGATCCGAAATTTTCATCATTGGAACCGTAATAACGCCTAACATTACACTTGCTAGGCAAGCCAACGTTAACTATACCTATTAACCATTTTTAACAATTCAAATAAAAGGATAACAATAAAACTGATTAGTCTGAAATAAGGTGATAAACTAATAGACAATGTAATTCAAATACAATCCCAAGAACCGGTATCACGAATACATGAGCGTCTAGATCACTACAGATAATAGTCCGAATAAAACATAATTGTCTGAATCAAAATAAACAGCTAAGATGACATAGAAGGAGACTTCAGGGCTATGGACGTCGTACAACTATACCTCAAGTCTCCACTAATAGTTAGATCCGAGCAATATCAAGCGCTGCTGGGACCAACTCTGGTATCTGCACGAGAAGTGCAGAGTGTAATATGAGTACAACTGACCCCATGTACTCTGTAACTGCCGAGCCTACCTCAACAAAGAAATGACGAGACTAAGGCGAATCACTTACAATAATAATAATAATAAAAATAATAATAATAATAATAACTGGAAAGACATAAAATAAAAATAAAGCAGTTAACTCATAAAAACGAACTCGAAATCCAACTATCAGAGAGCCCAGAATAACAAGTCTTATAAACTCATTTCAAAATACCGAGCAAATCCAACAGTCACAAACAAATATAACATATACAATCTGTTGCGGTGCGCAACCCTATCCCACAATATCATCATATATCAATATCATATTCGTTCTTATTCCGCCATTTCAATTCATTACCTTTCAATTTTCATTGCGGCATGCAACCCGCTCCCCAAACAATTGCAATCAACAATAGCAACTTAACAACCAAATTTACAAGAATTTCTACATCAAGAGAGTAAATGAACGAAGCAATGAAGAATAACATAATAATCAAAGAATCTCTAACAACTCGAATGTTTCAAGCTTACCAACTCATCGGTATCTATCAATTAGACAACTCATACAAGTGAAATCACGTTATGAAAAACAACAAATATTACAAAACTATAAGGCAAGTAAGACATATGACAATTTAGATATGCAAGTATGCAAGTCATAGAAGGGATGGACATTTTAATACAAGAATAACTAAATGACAAATAACAAATATGGCATAGAAGTCAATAAAGCATGTAGCAATTAAGGCGCGAAACAAGATATATTATGAAATAGCGAAAACATGGAGGGAAACATCATAATGGTGTATATACACTCGTCACCTTGCATATACGACGTTTCCCACATAATCCGTATAACATGTAATTCAAGGTTTCCTAACTCTCTCAAATCAAGGTTAGACCTAACACTTACCTCACTTCGCAACTCAAACAATCAATCAACCACGACCTTGCCTTTTGAACAAGTCTTCAAACCAACCAAATCTAGCAAATTATTGACCAAATGATTCCAAATAAGCTTCAGAAACTACCCACAAATGAAAAAGATTCAATTTTGATCATTTTTAAAAAAGTCAACAAAAGTCAATCATGGGCCCGCTTGGTCAAAAATCTTAGTTCGGACCAAACCCCGATTACTTATTCACCCCCGAGCCCAGTTATGATTCCAAATAAGCTTCAGAAACTACCCACAAATGAAAGAGGTTCAATTTTGATCATTTTTTAAAAAGTCAACAAAAGTCAATCATGGGCCCGCTTGGTCAAAAATCTTAGTTCGGACCAAATCCCGATTACTCATTCACCCCCGAGCCAAAATATGTGGTATGTTTCAAAATCCGACCTCAATTCGAGGTCTAAATCTCAATTTTATAAAAATTATAAATTCTACCCAAATCCCTAATTTCTACCATGAAAATCCTAAATTAGATATTGAAATCTCATAAAATGTAATGGGTAATTGAAGGGAAATGGATTAAAGTCACTTACCAATAAATTTGGGAAGAAAGATCTCTTGAAAAATCACCTCTAGAGTGTTTAGGGTTGAGAAATAGTGTGAAATGAGCTAAGTCTCATTTCCCCCTCTTTTACCTAGTTGCAGGTGTCGCAATTGCGAAGTCATTTCGCAATTACAGAAATCGTAAATGCGAGAAAAGGGTCACAAATACGAACCCTGCCTCAAAGCCACAGAAGTCACAAATGCGACAAAATGATCGCAATTGCGAAGACACCACCATTGCAAATGCGATCAGGAACTTCTCAAATGCGAAGCATACTCAAAAGCACACCAAGTAGCAAATTGATCACGCCCAACTATGCCTTATAAAAAGGACTAAGCGTTCGTTACAAATATAATCCGATTTACAAGTCCGGAGTCGAATCCCACAAAGAACTAAGGCTTAGCTACAGCTGTTCAATATTGCAAAGAAACACAAGTTCAAATAATTTTCTAGTTATAAAGATTTAATTTTTATTTCTACTAATTAACTAGCAAATATTATAAAGCAGTAAAATTATCAACCAACATGAATGAAATTCTAGACAAGACTAAGGAGGTCTAGAGTTATGATTTTTTTAATTGTCGGAATCCTTTCCGCTACGTTTCCTACAAATTTGCCTAAGTCTTCTCTATCGACCATGAGCACTCTAACTGTCGTAACTCTCTCCTGAGTAATTATCACAATTTACTAGGCATATTCTCCTGAATTACGCTAGCTGGAATTAAGTACAACTCACTCAGATCGCACCAAGATTTCGTTATCCCTAAACCCACCTTTAAACCTCCGTATTAATCCCTCATATACGTTTAGGAGTGATATTGTTTAACAACTACCTAAATATGCACTCTCTCCCGAGTAATACAAACTAAATAGGCACAAGTAATTGAGGGCCCTTAAATCAACCACAAGAATAATATAGTTGAACAAATAGAGAAAATACTACGACAAATCTATATTAACGTAACAAGAAAATCGTCCTTCAATAGGTTCCATCAACACCCTAGATTAGAAAGTTAGCTAGTCATACTCATAGTAACAATATCCCAAATATTTTGCATAATTAAAATACAGAGTAAAGATAAAAATATGTAGAAATAAATGATTCTAACTCCCAAGAGGTGATTCCACCAGCTTTCCTTGCCTCTGGCTGCTGAAAAAACGTTGGCTGCTGAATAAAACCTCATCTCCAAGTGGTGTTTAAGGTCTATTTATATGTGTAGAAGAAACCCTAAACATGTGGGCCGAGTCCTAGTCAAACCCGGAACGAATTAAGTCTTCAAAACTCGGATTGGACTTGGCCTCGGGCCTGGCGTCACCAGCCTAACGCCTGGAATTTGACTGGCCTCGCCAGGCTAAAGCCTGGTCCAGCATGGCCTTGCCAGGTCTCTCCTTTTTACTGTTCTCGAGTACACTTTCAACGTTTAAGTATCCCTTTTGCTCTACTTTCATCTCCAATTCACCTACACATAAAATAGACTCCATTATGCACAAATAAAGTATAATTTATCATTAAAGCATGTAAAATACAAGGCACATAATGTATGAAACTATGAAATTATAGCCACACATCAATACCCCATACTTAAACATTGCTCGTCCTCGAGCAATCAAACTACACTTATAGATACGACCTTTTTAAGCAATTCTCCTAACTCATTACACCAAGAATTGTTTTAAATAGTTTAAGCACACAAGTGTGACATCCTCGCCTCAAGATTCGACTCACAAATACCATGCCTTATTCACAATTCACTTACTTACTCTGACATGGATGTCAACAACATTACCTTTCTATTATGAATCACGTGCCCTCACACAACAAAAGAGATTAGTTCCACACACAATAAATTTTAAGACCGTAGGAACTCAAGATAGGAAGAATTCACTCGCTCTCAGAAATAACATTCATATGCTACAAAAGATGCACCATAGGCTTGCCCGTAGTATAATACTCTATTAATCTAGTTCATTCAGTCTAAGATCAAGTAGGACTTTCATTGGTTGTAATGTAGGCTGCGGGTCGAGTAGGATACATTTGGATATGAGTGACTACACCTCCCTTTAGCACTTTAATACATATACTTTAACACACATCCCATACTTATGTCAAACCATAACTCCACATTCACCTTAATATATATTAACTCCATATTTCTTTAAGCACAATTATATCAAGAGTCACCACTATCAAGGGATATTTTTCACAGCAATACAACTAATTTTTCTTTTCTTTCTTTTTCAATTCAAGTGGCTCTTACTTTTTCAAAACAGTGCACCTTTCTCCTTATTTCATTAGTTCCACGCCAAAGCCGAACCAACCACCCCACACTTTAACTTTTACAAAGTTCATAACAATTCAAGTGCTCATGAGAGGTGAAAAGGTTCAAATATATGGTCGATTAAAACAAAGGGGTACGACTTGTAATGTGGTTACCAAAGAAACATGATTATAGCCTCAACGGGATTAACTACGGTACATAACATTTAAATGGGTAAACTTTATATATCTGGCTTAACAAAGAAATGCCTATATCACTTCCTAGACTGAACAATACTACTATTTTGCTTTGCAAATACACAGGGCAAGTTCTAGACATCAAATGCAATGCATAGAATACATACAAAACCTCACACATACATGGTACATAACTCACTCAGGATTGGTTTCATCGCGACATTCCAGTCAAAGCAGTTAAGCAAAATTAGGAAACTACGATTTAAGGTACTTATGCGAGAGTCAAAAACCGAGCCTAAGTGTCACAACCATAGTACTAACTATTCTCAAGGCATAACAAAGCTAAGAGATATTGCTTCAATTCAATTCATGGCATAATGGTTCCTATTCCTAAAAAAGATAAAACTAATTACACCCGGTTCAAACAAAACCCTTAGAAAAGAACCGCGACACAAAGAAAAACCAAGGGGGAATTGCTACACTACCTAATAAAAGAAAATCTTTTTGTCTTTTTCCTTTCGACTTAAATCCCTCAAGAAAATTGTCTAATAGATCCATCGTCGGGAAAATTCCAATCTTTTCTATTTTTGTTCTATAAAAAAATTCAATTAAACTAAGACAATTAAAATAGCATAGAAAGTCACCTAGACAATCTCCTCACCCCATACTTAAAATTGTGCATTGTCTCCAATGCACACCATAACTAATAAGAGGGTAAAAGAAACTCCCTGGTAGGCTAAAGGCCGAAGCACTAGCAACTCATGGGGTACTCAGACTTCTCCCAGGCTTGGTCCTTCGTGCGGGTACCTCACACTTAGTTCCAACCATCTGGTTTGTTGTTGCATCCTTCCAATAGCTTTGCTTTCCATGCTCCTAGAAAAGCAAAAATCGACACTACAAAAATAATAATAATAAATAAATAATAAAATAAAGCTGTAAAGCTGGGTTTCCTCCCAACAAGTTCTTGATTTAACGTTGTGGCACGACACGAATCACTTTCTGCCTACACTTTGAACTTATGAATTGGACCCCAAGTTTTGATTTTGCTCTATGATCATGCTCCTGGGGTGGTGAAATGAATCTGACTGGCCTAATAAAACAATGTAGTATTCTGTACTTCTTGTCCTTTAGATGAAATGTGTATTCCCGACTTTCTGGCAAGAAGAATTTTAGAATGTAGGCACCTTTTTCCTCATTTCTTGACTCCTCAAATGGCTCGGATGACTCTGTTTCTATATCATCATCCAAACACAATGTGAAAAAATACTTAGAGTGTGGACCAATACATTCAACTACGTGAACATTGGGACTGTCTACATCCTCAACACTAATGACACTAGAGTCAACTAAATAGGTATCATCAATGTCCTTGCTTGACTCTAGTATCTCTTCTACAACATCGGCATCCTCAAATTCTAGTTTGATTGATTGTTGGTGTTCTACTATGGACCCCTCTATTGTTACCTCAATTTCTGCATCTAATTCACGCTCTTCTTGGATACTATTCACAATATTGGCTTGTTGAGCATTAAGATCTTCAACCAGTTGATTCACTTGAACTTTCAAGTTGTGAATAGTTTCCTCTTGCCTTTCTATTTGCAGCTGTCTTTTACTATTTTCTTCCACAAGGCACTTTAATATATCATATTATTCTACAAGGCACTTTTGCATATTCTTGATCTATTTTAGGTCATCATCTCTGGGTTCTTTGTTCCTATTAACTTCACAAGAAAAAGAATAACCATCAAAGTAAGGGGTTGGGGGAACATAAGAAATATAAGTACAACCATGAAAGTGACCATCTTGACCACCATACATATCACACACATTCCACACATAAGATTGAGTTGGTGCACATAACTCGCTCTCGGAAATATTTTGACAATTTTGCCCTGGGTGGTTTCCTCTACTATATGCATAAGGAGGATCAAAAGAAGAATTACCAACATCAAAACTCACATAATTCCAAGATGCCATGTTTTTAACATTAACAAGTAAAACAAAAATAAAAGAAATCAAATACAAGAAAGCAAAAAATAAAAGTTCAAACTTGCAACCTAGCAATATATACACCTACAACTATAAGTGTTTCTTTATCAACCTAGCAATGTATTTCTTTACAATATAAACACCTATAACTAAACCGTTAGTTCCCCGGCAACGGCGCCAAAATTTGATCACGCCCAACTATACCTTATAAAAAGGACTAAGCGGTCGTTGCAAATATAATCCGATTTACAAGTCCGGAGTCGAATCCCACAGAGAACTACGGCTTAGCTACAACTGTTCAATATTGCAAAGAAACACAAGTTCAAATACTTTTCTAGTTATAAAGATTTGATTTTTATTTCTACTAATTAACTAGCAAATATTATAAAGCAGTAAAATTATCAACCAACATGGATGAAATTCTAGACAAGACTAAGGAGGTCTAGAGTTATGATTTTTCTAATTGTCGGAATTTTTTTCGTTACGTTTCCAATAAATTTGACTGTGTCTTCTCTATAGACCATGAGCACTCTAACTGTCGTAACTATCTCTCGAGTAATTACCACAATTTACTAGGTATATTCTCCCGAATTATGCTAGCTGGCATTAAGTACAGCTCACTCAGATCGCATCAAGGTTTCGTTATCCCTAAACCCACATTTAAACCTCCGTATTGATCCCTCATATATATTTAGGAGTGATATTGTTTAACAACTACCTAAATATGCACTCTCTCCCGAGTAATACAAACTAAATAGGCACAAGTAATTGAGGGCCCTTAAATCAACCACAAGAATAATATAGTTGAACAAATAGAGAAAATACTACGA
This sequence comes from Nicotiana tabacum, assembly GCF_000715075.1. Classification (NCBI taxonomy): domain Eukaryota; kingdom Viridiplantae; phylum Streptophyta; class Magnoliopsida; order Solanales; family Solanaceae; genus Nicotiana; species Nicotiana tabacum. The sequence continues at coordinate 109,295,890 of NC_134092.1, forward strand.
CAAATCTATATTAACGTAACAAGAAAATCGTCCTTCAATAGGTTCCATCAACACCCTAGATTAGAAAGTTAGCTAGTCATACTCATAGTAACAATATCCCAAATATTTTGCATAATTAAAATACAGAGTAAAGATAAAAATATGTAGAAATAAATGATTCTAACTCCCAAGAGGTGATTCCACCAGCTTTCCTTGCCTCTGGCTGCTGAAAAAACGTTGGCTGCTGAATAAAACCTCATCTCCAAGTGGTGTTTAAGGTCTATTTATATGTGTAGAAGAAACCCTAAACATGTGGGCCGAGTCCTAGTCAAACCCGGAACGAATTAAGTCTTCAAAACTCGGATTGGACTTGGCCTCGGGCCTGGCGTCGCCAGCCTAACGCCTGAAATTTGGCTAGCCTCGCCAGATTAAATCCTGGTCCAGCCTGGCCTCGCCAGGTCTCTCCTTTTTATTGTTCTCGAGCACACTTTTAACGTTTATGTATCCCTTTTGCTCTACTTTCATCTCCAATTCACCTACACATAAAATAGACTCCATTATGCATATATAAAGTGTAATTTATCATTAAAGCATGTAAAATGCAAGGCACATAATGTACGAAACTATGGAATTATAGTCACACATCACAAATGCGAATATGCTCCTCGCAAATGCGAGATTTCCCAGTCCAGCCCATGCTCGTAAATGCGAGCTATTATTCGCAAATGTGAGGCTAAAAATTGCGAGCTATACCTCGCAAATGCGAGATCTGCAGCAGAACACCGGCAACAGAAGTGCACCAGCTACCTTCACACTCACTAAACTCATCTGAGCCCTTCGGGCTCCAAACCAAATATGAACACGTGTGTAATAATATCATGCAAACTTGCTTGCACAATCGAATCACCAAAATGATATCTAAATCTACAAATCAATTCTAAAAAAGAATGAAATTTCAAAGTAAAACTCAAGAACACTAGAATCACATCTAAGCGTCTTAATCATGTCAAATAAATTCTGAATTGCACCAAATTTTGCAGACAAGTTTCAAATAGTGATACAGATATATTCCAAGTTTCACCATCAAAATCCGAACCGATTAGCTATGAAGTCAATTTACGGTCAAACTTATGAAATTTTCAAACTTTCAAAATACTAGTTTTTGGCAAAATGAGTCAAATCAATTTAGGGGCCTCCAATTTCAATTTTGGTCATACGACCAAGTCCAAAATTACGATACGGACCTTTCAGAATCATCAAAATACCTATCAGAAGTCATTTTCATAAAATGTTGACCGTGGTCAACTCATATTGTTTTAAAGCTAAAAATTATATTTTCTTCAAATTTTTACATAAAAGCTTTTCAAATAGTGACACGGTTCACGCACGCAAACCAAGAAATCTCAAACGAAGCTAACAAAGGTCTCAGAACACGGAATTAGGGCTAATACTCAAAATGACATATCGGGTCATCACATAAACAAATGATTGTAATATAAAGGTTATTCTGATTTTAGCGAATACCTTCAACTAAACACATGATAGATTTAATCTCAATACCAGAATGCAACCCACTTAATCCCTCCAATCAAAGGGCTTGAGAGTTATGTACCTCACTACAATAAATTTTGGCTTAAGGCCTTGTTAATTTTAGCTCAAGTTTAGTAAGTGTTCGAAAAACATACCTAGCTATATCAAAGCTGGCCAAGTATAAATAGAATCATAAATACTATTAGCACACATATAAGGGTTCGTTTGGTAGGATGTATAAGAATTGTACTAACATGGTGTATTCGTAATGCTGAAAGTAGTTATGGTAGAATTATTTTTTATCGATTGTTTGATTTAGTGTATTAAAATTAACTTGCACTTCATAATTCTTTTTTTTTTTATAAATATTCGTTTACAAAATTACCCTCCAAATATGTTGGGAAGGATTTGCAAAAGGTAATTTTTGAAAGAGCAGTTATGTCTTTATACATGCTTATCTATGTATTAAAAATTATGGTATTACTGATGCATGATTTGCTATGTATAAGAATAGTACCGAATAGGGTATACAACTAATACAAGTATTAGTTGTATATATATTAAAAAATACTACTACCAAATAAGGGAATAATAATACCAAAGCAAATTTATGTATATTTTCCCTACTACATCCTACCAAATGACCCATAATTGTAATTAACATTAAGAATGTAAGGAATTAGGAACATATGATATTTCCCTGTTGAGCCATTGGATAAGATGTAATCGTAGAGAGATATGCATCTAACTAATTCTAAAATATAAATTTATGATAGTAGATCTATTCAAAAACCATTAACTTCAGCAAATATTTCAATAAGCTGTTACGATACATATTTTAACCGCATATAGTAATTTTTTTCTAAGAAAACTATAATCTTCTTAATTATCTTATTAACCGTGCATTCTTTCACAATCAAGTAATGTATGAGTAGTAATTAGGACAAATCTATTTTACACTCACCTAGTATTTACACCAATGAAATATATTGAGGTAAAAATATTCATTAATAATTATAGTTATTGTTAGAACATATGCAACGAAAGCAAGCATGAACGTATGTATCACGTACATGTAATCTAGATAATGAATTAATAATCGAGATTAAAAATACTAATCTCTCGAAACTGGTGCACAACTCGTTCAAAGGGCAAGGATCCAGGACTGCAATCTTGTACAATGATCCTAGTTAGCCTTACAGGGAATACTTGTGTGAGCAAGTATTGCTACTCTAAAGAGTATGTTTTTTGGGGAAACTAGTGCTCTATTTGTAGCACACGAAATTAAGTCAAAAACGTGTACAAGTCTACTAGGGTTGTAGAATCCTAGTCCAACTCTATGTAGAGAACTTTTCTCCCAAGTAACTTTCTTCCCAAGTCTGTTAATTTTACTAGGCATGGCACGGACCACAAAAATAATAAGAGGCTACCAATTATAATATTAATTAGAAATTTGAATTGAATTAAATCCTACTATAATTAATCACATTTTATTTACTAAAAAACTATAATTGAACTCCTCAATATGAATTTTGAAATTCATCAATACTTATTTAACTCCCCATGTTAAGATTACAAATATCAGTTAATTAAATTAAACCATTGATAATTTAATTTAATCAACTAATTAAATCCTTTATAATTTGACTTAAATAATTATTTAATTTGTCGGATACAAAATTCACCGGCTAGTTTTACATATGAAAATTTGTAAGCTTTCATAAAAGGGTATCATCAAACTCAAGGTTGAGTCATGGATTTTATCAATTAATTATTATTATACGTATGTCATTTTTTATTGTCCAATCTATTAAGCATACACTAACTCAAAGCATATTCGTACCTTTTGATAAATCAAAACAATGAACAAATAACATTGATCATAACAATTGTGACGTCCCTTCCACTGTCGTCGGACCACTCGGTATCATGGATGGAAGTGGCACTTCAAGGTCAAGGCATAGCCTACATTTTCACCTTGGGGAACCAACCGGTCACCTTGATTGTTCAAAACCCTGCACATTTGGAGAGGGTAACGGTGGAGGCCTTAACAGGGCCTTGGCAGCCTTTGGCCAAAGCCTCTGGAAGGCGATGACACTCAACGACAACATGCAACCCAATATAGACCCACTGATGATCAACACCTTCATCTTCCAAGCTTTCCAATCAATCCCCTTCTTCCCAGACCAAGTAGCGGAGGACCCAGCAGCGTCTCCAGTGTTTGTGACTATCGAGCCCTAATCCTGTCAAACTTCATCATATTCTGTTCTAGTAAAGAAAAACCAGCCGCCGCCTCTAGGAAATACTACAAGGGAGATCAACAAAGCCCTAGAGCTTCTGAAAAAGGAAAAACCCTCTGGAAGTGGAGGGAACAACCTACGACCCCCTACACATAGACTATCTCCTACTGGAATCAGTCAGAGCAATCGAGTTCAGTGTGGAGAGCAGCGAGGTTTTTGTGCTCATGTGTCCTAGGGCCCTGACCAAAGGTGGCCTGAACCTAGTCTCTCATCACAGTCAAGGTGTGACCAAACCACTCCTTAATTTGACTCCAGTACTGAGCATGAAGACCATGAACCAAAAGAAATCAGTGACGTCTCCCCAGGGGATAGGGAAGGCTCACAGAAACCAGTCCCCAACCGCTAACCACCCCTAATGAATTACATCATATGAAATATTAGGGGTGGAAACAGGGCATAATTCACTGCCTTGACATGGTGCAGCTCCACAAACCAGCAATGCTGGTTTTGTTAGAAACTAAGATGGTTGACCATAAGAAACTGACCGAGGAACTGCATTTTGACATGCTCATCCAATCTCCGACAGTGGGGTTGTCAGGTGGGATTGTTATGATGTTGAAATAGGATTGCTTCAAAGTTGATGAGGTATCTACTATCCCTCAGGGCATCCATGCCATGGTGAAGGTACTCCCATCCCATACTTCCTTGTTATTTTCAGCCATTTATGCTAGCACCATATTAGCTGATAGGAAATTATTATGGAATAGTCTAGTTACTCTATCTAAAAGCAATATTAGGAACAAGTTTGTAGGTATAGACTTCAATGGAGTCTTAAAAGATAGGGATAAGTTTGGGGGTAACCACATTAACTTAAGACGCAACAACCTCTTTTAGAACTGCTTCAATGAATGCAGGCTAGTTGACTTTGGATACAAAGGCAGTAAGTACACACGGACAAACAAAAGATTAAAAAAAATAGGAGTAGTCTAATCTTAGAAAGAATAGATAGATGCTTTGCTAATGACTGTTGGATTTATCAGTACCCTGAGGCTAGGGAACTTGACTCCATCCTCGAGAACGAGAAAGACTTCTGGAAACTCAAGTCAAGGGTTAGTTGGCAAACTGAAGGTGGTTTCAACACTAGGTTCTTCCATACATCCACCCTCAATAGGAGAAGAAAGAACAAGATCTTGCCCCTTAAAGAGGACAGTGTGAACTGACTTTATGACCAAATGGACATTAAGACCACCATAATACAATTCTTCAAGAACCTTTACACTTTCTTTCACACTCAAACACCCATTTTTACTACCATTCAATTGGACATGACCCATACTATCTCAAACTGCCAAAGAGATAGCTTGGATAGGCCCCTAGAGGATAGAGAAATCAAAATGACTATCTTCTCCTTTAAACCTTTTAAGGCTCCTGGCCCTGATGGACTTCACCCATTCTTTTACCAAAGGTACTGGAGCATTATGGGGAATTCAATAATTGATTTCTGTAAGTCATATTTTGAGACATACTCCATAGGTGAGACCATGAACCAAACTCTTCATTGTCTCATCCCCAAGGGTTCCCAAGCTACTATGCTCAAAAACTTCAGACCAATAGGGCTTTGTAATACCATCTACAAGATTATCACTAAGTTCATTGTCAACAGAATCAAGCCCCTTTTCCCTACCATAATTGGCCCTAGTCAGTCCAGTTTCTTATCTAATAGAAGGGCCTTAGACAATTCCATCATTGTCCAAGAATACATCACCCAGTTTGGAAAAATAAAAGAAAACCAGGCTCACATTCACAAATACCCTTTCAACCTAAGCTACTACATCATTGGTAAGTACCTTGGATTCCCAATGTTCCATAAGAGACCCTCCAATAGTGACTTCCAGTTCATAATAGACAATATGCAATCCAAGCAAGCTGAATGGAAACCAAATTGCCTAAATATGACTGAAAAATCATTCAAGCCAAAGCCTCCCTCAGCAACATCCCAAGTCATGTTATTCAATACATCAAATTATCCACCAAGACTACCAACCAAATTGATAGAATTCAAAGGAATTTTATATAGGGCACCACTTCAAATATGAAAAAATGCACCTAGTTAGGTGGGACAAAGTCACTAGGCAGAAGTCACATGGTGGGATGGGTTTGCAGAAAGCTGAGTACAAGAATAAAGCCTCCAATACTGGTCTAGCCTGGAGGATTTAATATAGCACTTCAATTTATGGGCTAGAGTCATTATTTCTAAGAACTATAACTGGAACCATACCCCCAAAAAACCCAAATCACCAATCTTGCAATGTATTCTCAAAGGTTGGGATACTTCCAACAAGGCGAGTAGATAGGTTTTCCACAAAGGGAATAGGGTGAGCTTCATCAATGATGCATGGATCCCAAACCACACAGCCATTAGGGACAAGATTGAGGGTACACTAACCCCAAATGACATGACTATCAAAGTGAACACTATCTATAGTTCAGGGAACTAGGATACCTCATCCATCTCAATAAAAATCCCTGATAATATTACTAACTTAATCAAATCAACTTTCAAGCCCACTAACTCTGTCAAAGAAGACATGCTAAGTTGGGGGCTGACTCCAAACGAGTATTTTATCACCAAATCAGCCTATACATTCCTTAGCAACAATAATAAGACTCTAAGGAATGAGGAAGAAGGTAACTTTAGTTGGATTTGGAGGTTAAAAGTCCCTAACAAAATAAACAACTTCATCTGGCTGCTTGCACAAGGCAAGCTACTCACTGGAGCTTTCCTGCACAAATTTGGAGTGAATTACAACACTGAATGTTATTTTTGCTCAACCAGGCTTGAAACCAGTGACCACATCTTCTTTTAATGCCCCAATGCAACCCAATTCTCGCAGGAACTAATATCCACGAGAACTACTGAAAGCCAACAATTGATCCTATCTTCGACAATCACTTGGAATAAGCTAAAGAAGTTGTCCTTCAACAATGTTATCCCTGGGAAGACATCCTTCCCTTCTGCTTCTGACACATATGGCTAGCTAGAAACCATAACCTTTTCAATAATAAAAAATATAACATCTTGACTAACAACACCATTGACAAATCAACTGAGTACTATACTTTGGCGCAAAAAATGTGACCAGGAAGCCCTTCCATACCAGAGTTAAATGGCAGCCCCCTATGAAGGGGGTACTATAAACTCAACGGGGATGAGGCAGTCAAGGGAAACCCAGGCATTGGGGGAATTGGTGGGGTAATTCGGAATCATAATGGGGACTGGATTATAGGGTATATGGAGATCATACAACACACCACCAACACTATGGTAGAATTAAAAGCATTGCTAAAGGGCCTCCAAATTGCTGTACAAAATGGATGGGTTCCTCTAGAAATAACTACAGATTCAGCTGAGGTAATAAAAATACTACTCATAGGAAATATAACTTATGATCCTATGATTTGTGAATGCAGGTTATTAATCCAAATGATGGATAAAGTGGTGGTGAGACACAACTACAGGGAGTAGAATAGAGTGGCTGATGCACCGGCAAAGGAGGCAGCAAATTCTAATTTTTTTTGGAAAGAACTACCATGCTAACAGTTCCTCCGATGTTTTCAAATGATGTATTTTGGGAAGACATCCTAGGAACTGAAGTAGTTAGAAAATTTTGGCATGTAATATTGATACAATTAAACAAAACATAGTTGTTTTAGGCGAATTACAGTACCACCCCCAGTTAACTAGTACTCTGTAATGTAAATATATATATATATATATATATATATATATATATATATATATATATATATATATATATATATATATATATGTGTGTGTGTGTGTGTGTGTGTGTGTGTGTGTGTGTGTGTGTGTGTGTGTGTGTGTGTGTGTGTAGTTTTGATGATTAACAATGTGTGACTAAATGCTCAAAGAATCAAGTCCTCATTGTAGCTGCTTAACTGTTGTGAAGAACCAGCTCCTCATGATTGATACTTGTACGTATTTAAAAAATAGTAACTTTATCTCAAATATATCGAGGTCCGAATTTGTTGGAAGAAGGCTGCTCAAGAAGATACGGATAATTTAGCCAGAGACAAAAGTCCCAATGCTTGTGGAATCCTTGAAACAGTAGGAGTACTATCAAAGTAGAAGCTGACTATGAATAGGACTCCTAGAAGAACTCAAGTTGTGTTTTAAATGGGATTAACATTGGACTCTTGAATTATTATCACACATCAACTAAAGAGTCATAAGTCGTTTACTTCTGTTGAGTACTTGCCTTGTATTCTTCCTGAGTCAGTCTAGTGAATGTATTTTAGGAAATCGAGTTGTAATCAAGTGTTATAAACAATTAGTGAGTTAGAGTGAATTTCTTGTTTAACAAGTTAGAGTAACTTGTGAATCAAATAGAAGTAGTAATAGTACTGAAGAGTATTTTTAATTACAGTCTTGTAGTTGATATATTTTGGCCCATTGTTCTAGTGGAGTTGGAGTTGAAAATCCTACGGGGTAGGTCATGGTTTTCGCACCTTTTGAGCCGAGTGATTTTTCACGTAAAATTGTTGTGTTCATTTTATTGTTTGTTTACTTTACGCTTAAGGAACATGGTAAAGAACCAGGTTCTTTAGTAATCCATACGGGCACTCAAACTAATAATTGGTATCAGAGAAGGTTCTCTCTTTTACACGGCTAACACCTAGAGAGATCTTGGAAGCAAGATGAGTGCTCCACCAGGAATTAATGAAGGCCAATCAACTACCAGGTCACCCCTGTTCAATGAAAAATATTACAGTTGGTGGAAAGCAAAAATGGAAAACTTCATGACGGCTAAAGACTATGAACTATGGACCATAGTGAATCAGGGTCCTTTACTTCCTACTAAACAAAATGCACAAAAATGAAACAGTCCCTAAGGACCCTTCCATTTGTGGTAGAAGATTTCAGAATGATGGAGAAGAATGCAAAAGCTAAGAAAATCCTTATTTGTGGACATGGTCCTGATGAGTGCAATAGAAATTTTTTGTGCTCTAGTGCGAAACAGATATGGGATGCACTCCAAACTTCTCATGAAAGAACAAACCAAGTAAAGAGATCAAGAATTGAGCTACTCATGAGAAACTATGAGATTTTCTCCATTAAGGAGTCTGAGCCCATCTAGGATATGATGACTAGGTTCACTAAAATAACCAATGAACTGAAATTACTTGGAAAGATGTTTACCTCAGAAGAGTTGGTTAGTAAAGTTCTAAGAATCCTTCCAGCTTCATGGGAATCAAAAGTCACTGCAATCGAGAAAGCCAAGAAATTGGACAAAATCTCATAAAATGAGAAAGATAAAACTGCGCAAGGAAGAACCAAAGAAGGATAAGGTCTTGGTTCTTAAAGCGTCTGAGGATGATGAATTTGACTATGATGATCCTGATCTAGAAATGTTTGCCAAGTTCAAGAGGTTCATGAAGAATTCCAAAAATGCATCCAAGAGAGACCAGTAGCAAGCCCAAGCAGATCGACAAAGCTAACTATGATGAGTGCTACAAGTGTGGTAAGCTAGATCACATGGTCAAGGACTGCCCAATATGAGAAATTGAGCGGAGGAAAGAATGAGCTAAAAAGAGAAATGAGAGAAGATGAGAGAAAAAAGTTCCAATAAAGGAAAAATCCTAGGGAAAGGATTACTGAGGCAATAAAGCAGGCATTCTTGGTAGCATATGAGGACAATAGAAGTGATCAAGAGGAAGAAAAGGAGGATGAGGTTATAAGTCTCTATGATGTGATTGATGAACACCAAGCTGTGAAGACAGAACCCTCAGTACAGCTTGGAATGCATATTGGAAGACCTCATTTGTTTAATGAACACAACTATGATGAATGGAAGCTGTATATGTAAATATTTCTTCAGGCTACTAATTTTGACTTATGGGTAATTGTCAGTCATGGACCAATTATCCCAACCAAATTGGACAGTGAAGGTAATGAGTGCAACAAAAGAGAAGAGGAATACGATGAGAAAGATTGTTAGCTAGTTCAGAAAAATGCAAAAGCAAATGACATGTTCTACAGAAGCTTGTCTAGAAACACTCTCCTTAGAGTGTACTCTTGCATCTCTGCTCATGATATATGTAAAACCTTGGAAACTGACTTTGGAAATGAAAGCATCGAAGTGGCTTTGATGGTGATTGAAGAATCCAAAATAGAGGAAGAGGTGATAGGAATGATAGACATGAGAGATTCAGAAACTGAAGATGAAGCAAACCAGGTAAGTATATCTGACTTGAAATAAAATATTCATGTTATGTCCAAAAAATAACCGATGGCCATAATTGTGACCTTAATGAATGAAATGGATAAAATGAGTACGGGAAATAATCAGCTAATAAGCAACCTTTCTTCTGTCAAACTTGACATCAAAGAGCTTGAAGCTGACAAACATAGTTTAGAGAAACAAGTCAAAGACCTTAAGAACCAGGTTCTTGAGCTTACTTCTGACAATGAGAAGTCTCCTGATATATATGGCAAAGGAAAAATGAGTGATTTGCAGGACATGCTTTAAAAGGAATTAAAAATTGTTAATGATAATCTTTGTGATCCTAAATTTAAAAATAAATTTTTGCATGAAAACCTTGAAAAGGCTAATTATGAACTCTCTAGACTAAGCAAATGGCATATATCTTCTGATGCCTTGAATTGGCTGAATGAAACTGTAATTCTAACAAATCTGGAATTGGCTACAGATAATTTGTCCCTAAGTTTGACCCAAAGTATTTAGGACACTTTGTGGAAGAGTAGAACACTTTAGAGATACTTGTCCTGCCTTAATTCATGCTCTGTTTAGAAACACCTTTGGTATTGTTAAAAATATAAAGAAGGAAGATAAGTCAAAGGTTAATCCTCTTATTCATACTAAGTGGATTAAGGTTAACAAGAAAATAGCTTCTAATCCTCTCCCCTTCTGGTCAAGAAGGGATCAAATTCATTTTTTTTCAAACAAAAAGGGACCCAAGCTTGTCTGGGTTCCCAAAACTAACTTGTGAATTTTGGTGCAGGCTAAGGTGAGAGGAAATAATCAGGACTGATATCTAGACAATGGATGCCCAAGACATATGACTGAAGAAAATAAAACTTTCTCCTCTCACAGATAGCCTTCCAAGGGGGGAGTGTGTCATTTGGAAATGGAAAAAAGGGCCAGATAACAGGTATTGGCAAGGTTGGTAAGTCACTCTCTCATGATATAGAAGATGTGTATTATGTGGTAGGTGTTAAATACAATCTTCTTAGCATCTCTCAAATGTGTGACAAAGGAAATTAAGGAAAATTCAATCTCAAAATTTGCACTGTAACTAGGCTTGATACTGATGAAATTGTGTTAAAAGGTAAGAGACATAACAATGTCTACAAGATATTGATTATGTCACTTCCCTAAAGTGAGCACACATGCTTGGGTGTAGTGGAAGATGATCCACTGCTATGGCATAGAAGACTGGGACATGCCAATCTCTCTCAACTCAACAAGTTGTTAGCAAAGGATTTGGTACTTAGGCTACCTAAAGTTGAATTCCCCTATGACAAGGTATGTGATGCATGTGTTAGAGGAAAACATATTAGGTCATCCTTTAAATCTAAAAAATTTGTAAGTACTTCTAAACCTCTGGAATTCCTTCACATGGATCTATGTGGACCAATGATAATAAGGAGCAGAGGAGGTAAAAGGTTGAAGCAAAACCCAATCATGAAGTCCAAATCAAAGACAAATGCCAAGCCATCAAGGGAACCCACACCTGCTCCTTCTCATTTGATATCCTCCATTATACCTACATCATCATCCCTTGTTCCTATAATGCACATGAGCTTCCTGCAAAAAATATCCCTAATTCAACAAAGGTCAAAGCTACTCTAAGAAAATTTATCAAGAAAGTGTGTGATGCTGCTACGCAGGGTAACACTGTAGCCAAGGAATCTGCGGTTCAAAGGAATTAGTGCAAGTTACTACTAATTAGGTACAACGTCCTCCTTCCAAATTAAATATTTTGGTGTCTGATATAGATGTTACACCCATAGATACTCTCCCACCCACGAGTTAGAAAACACTAGTAGAAAAATTCACTGTAGATCTGGGGAAGGAGGTAGATGCTACGATTGTAGAGTCTGTGGTTGAGGGGGAGGAAGTAAAGAACCTGTGCAAAAGGAGGCTTCTGATGGCCTTTCTTTTAGTTGGACTGAGGATGAGAAAGATGATGGAGAATAATAATAATAATAATAATAATAAGAAGAAGAAGTTGTGAACAACCATGAGGAGCATGATGCACAAAACATAACCAATGAAGAAGAGAATGAGGGAGAATCTGGAGATGAGAAGGAGAGTGATACAGATGATAAAATAGGTGAACAAGCTAATGATTCTGCAGAAGAAAAAAATCATAGTGAAGAAGAGGAGGGCTCCGAAAGTAAAGGTGAGTATCAAGAAAAGGTGAGTGTGAGTGAAGGAGGTGATGAAGTGAGTGAGGAAGAAGAAGGGAATGCGAGCGAGGAATATGAAGGTTCCATAATAAATAGAAACACTGTCATTGCCCCTTCAGAAGAAACTGGTGAAGAGACAAGGGGTCAAGAACCTAGGTCTCTGTTAAGTCATTTCACTGGAGATGAGGAAGTTAGCAGTAATGAAGATGATGTGCCACTATCTGAGGTAGGGAATAAATCCAGGAAGGCCTTTATGAAATCTACAAAGTCAATCGTCTCAACAAGGAATGAAGTGGCTCCTCCTGCCAAAACTCCTCTCACAAGGAGTAAAATAAAGGTTGTTTATGCACAAATCATTAAGGAGTCTAGAAATGCAAAGAAGCCAAAGAAGAAGGTTTCAATTGTGGAACCTGTTGTTGAGGTGGATGGAGAAGATGAGACTGAATCTGCCTTGCCAGCTAAGTCTGCTACACCAAAGAGAAAGGGTGCTAAAGTCACCAAACCTGCTACCTCTTCTGCAAGGGCCAGTAGGGTTAAGACAAGAAAGGATGTGCCAGCTACAGCTGATCGACTCACAGAGTTCAGGAACAGAAAAGTGTTAAATGGGAAGATTCTTGCAAACACTGATAAGAATGGGATAACTCAACTCGTTGAAAAACTTGAGCTACATGGGTGGAAGCACGTGTTTATCAAAGCTTTCCCCTCAGTATGTGTTCCTGATGTGGTAGAGTTCTATGCAAACTTCAAATTTGATGGGACGGTAGTCAAGAGTAAGGTATGGGGCTTTGAAATGGAGTTTGATGCTGAGGAGCTAGGGATGCTTCTGAATATCACTTCCTTAGGATTGGGATTTGACAATTACTTGAAGAAAAAATGGCCAGCTACAGATACTGATATTGACACTGGCATTGTGGTCACCAGGAAGTTCTCCCAAAAGTTTGAACTAGATGCTTCCCAGAAAGAGTACAAGACTGATATGACTCCCTTCCACAAATTACTGCTTCATTTTGTCAACTCCTGCATTCTTTAGAGGTCTAAGAGAAAGCATGAAGCTAGTCTTCTGGACATGGCTGTGATGGAGCTGTTTGACACTGGTAGACCTATCAATATTCCTAGCCTTATTATTCAGCACATGGCAAGAGTTGCAAATACTTCTAAACCCAAGCATTTTATACCTCATGGTTTCATATTGACCTAGTTGTTTGACAAGCTCAACATTGCCTTACCTGAGCTTAAGTTTGGAAACCACAATGATGTTTTGGATGTTGTTACCCTCAAGCAGTGTGGGTATGAGGAGATCAAAGCTAGAGGACCCACAGAATCTGTTATTCTACCTGGGAGCAGTAGGGCTGCAGAGCTCAGTAAGAGGTTAGAATTGGTTGTGGAAGAGAATGCCAAACTTCGTGAAGACAATAATGAGTTGAGAAAGGAAACGAAACAACTCAGGGAAGAACTTAAAATAGATAGGGAGGCTCATTCCCAAAATATTGCCACCCTTGTGAAAGCTTTGACCCCCTCTACTTCTCACCCATTACCTTATTCTTTCCCAATGTCCTTAGTTCTTTTTCTATTCTAGTGATTCCTTATCATTTGTTTTTTTTTTGAGTATTTTGCAGTATGCTTAGTTTATTTTGTTCTAATGATGAAGACAATGAGGGTGTTTGGATTGGCTTATTTTAAGTGTTTATTGACTTTTAAGCACTTTTCTTATTTTTATGGTGTTTGGCAATGATAACAAGTGCTTAAAACAATTACTTTTAGGCATAAAAAGTACAAAAATAAGTCAAAAGCCAAAAGTTGAGTATTACCAACTTATTGCTTTTGGCTTTTATCTTATAAGCTACTTTTTAAAAGTCAATCCAAACATCCTCAAGGCCCTAGGCTTCTTATGGCACTACTTAATATCTCATATTGCTCTGCTTTACTACTTTGTACTATATTGGATCATCAACCTAGTCTATTTGCCTTTTCTTACACTTGTGTCGTTGCCTATTTGGCTTTAAATCTTACATTATCTGTGCTTAATGTCTAATATTGTTTGTGTGTGTTTTCGATGATTCCAAAAGGGGGAAGATAAAGGTTGGAAAGTTGTGGGTTGTGTTGTGAACATGCATGTCTATTACTAGCCCTTATCACTTGTTATGATTATCAGGTTCTTTGATGTGATTACCTGGTTATGCTATGTACAAAGTTTGTCATCATCAAAAAGGAGAAATTTACTGAGTATTGAAGTTTCGATGAATAACAAAGTGTGACTAAATGCTCAAAGAACCAAGTCCTCAATGTAGCTGCTTAACTGCTATGAAGAACCAACTCCTCAGGATAAAGGATCAGCTCCTCATGATTGATACTTGTACATCTGTACAAAATAGTAACTTTATCTCAAATTTATCCAGGTCCGAGTTTGGTGGAAGAAGGCTTCTATAAGTGATAAGGGTCATTGCTCAAGAAGATATGGATAATTCAGCCAGAGACAAAAGTCCCAAAGCTTGTGAAATCCTTACAACAATAGGAGTCCTATCAAAGAAGAAGCTGAATATGAATAGGACTCATAGAAGATCTCAAGTTGTGTTTTAAATAGGATTGACTTTGGACTCCTGATTTCACACATCAACTAAAGAGTCATAAGTCAATTTACTTGTGTTGAATACTTGCCTAGTATTCTTCCTGAGTCAGTCTAGTGAATGTGTTTTAGGAAATCGAGTTGTAATCAAGTGTTATAAATAATTAGTGAGTTGGAGTGAGTTTTTTATTTTACATGTTAGAGTAACTTGTGAATCAAATGAGAGTAGTAGGAGTACTGGAGAGTATTTTAACTACAGTCTTGTAATTGATATATTTTGGCTTATTGTTCTAGTGGAGTTGGAGTTAAAAATCCTACATGGTTGGTCGTAGTTTTTGCACCTTTTGAGCCGGGTAATTTTCCACGTAAAATTGTTGTGTTTATTTTATTGCTTGTTTACTTTACGCTTAAGGAACACGGTAAAGAACCAAGTTCTTTAGTGATCCATACGAGCACTCATATATATATATATATAAAAAAAAAATTTCCCTTTGACCAAAAACAAAACTATACCAAGATTATTTTATATATTCAATACAAAAATATTTTTTCTCTACTTGGTCCGTTCAATATACACTAAGTATACTAGCACAAGAAGTTGGAATAAAACCACTCCCATAATCAAGATAAATTATATTTTAATTTTATGCTACAATCATCAAGATATTTTGCCCAATAATATATTTGATTGTGAACATAATTTTGTTAATTATGAGAACCGACAATTTAATCTTTTGTGTATGACCTAAGACTCCATACACTAAATTGTCTACTACTTAATTAAAGGACACATATGTAACAAATGATCTATTTAACATAATATTTTATTGAATTGAATAAATTAAATAAATAATTATTCCATGAAGAATAAAATATAATACTATAGCTAAACTGTATGGTTAATAGTATATCTTAACAGTAATAAAAGTATAAGTGAAGACACGAATCATCTGTTCATATGGTGCAACACCTAGTGTAGATAATTTTTTTCAATCACCAATTTTTTGATTAATGCCCTAACTTTAAGAAGCATACCAAGAACCTTCTCTCATGGCAATTATGAATAAATGATGTCCTGGGGTCATGTGAAAACAAGCTATGGATTGCCTCAAATCTCAGATCATGCTCCTATACTATTAACCGTGACATCCTCTACATGGAAAGGTAGAGTGCCTTTCAGATTCTTTAACATATGGGCTGGACATGAGGACTTTTCTCAAATAGTTGCTAGCATGTGGAGTTCACATAGTCCACATAGTACTTTGAAATCAGTTTGGGCAAGATTAAAAGACCTTAAGCTTGCTTTGAAAGCCTTAAACTCTAAGGAATTTAGGGGCATCACTCAGAGAATTGAGAAGGCTAGAATAGAACTGAGGGACATCTAAGGGAAAATCTCACAAGGGTGCACTGATGCTTTACTGGATATGGAGAAAAAACACTACTGAACCTTGAGAAGTGATCTTTAATTGAAGAGAGTGTCCTGCAGCAGAAAGTTAGAGAAAAATGGATACAACTTGGAGATTCAAACTCTAAGTACTTCACAGCAGTAATGAAGGATCGAACTCAAAATAAGCAAATCACAGAAATTATAACTTTGCTTGGAGACAAGTTGACGGGCCCTGATGCTATCAAAAGAGAGATTGTTGATTTTTATAAAAGCCTAATGGGATCAGGTGTCACTTCCTTACCTGCCATCAATAGAATGTACATGAAGAATGGCCCTACACTATCTCATCAACAAAGAGTTGATCTCTATGCATAAGTAACTACTCAAGAGATTGTTGAGAGCCTTAAAGCAATTGGTGATGATAAAGCTCCAGGTATTGATGGCTTTAATACAGTTTTCTTCAAAAAACATGGGACATTATCAACACTCGGATCATAGATGCTATAAAAGAGTTTTTCTCAACTGGAAAGATCTATAAGGCCATAAACTGCACCACTGTTACATTAGTTCCTGAAGTGACTAAACCTACCACAGTCAAAGAATTTAAACCAATAGCCTGTTGTTCAATCTTATACAAGATGATCTCTAAAATCACGGCTTCCAGATTACAGAAAGTCATGACTTACATCATTTGTGAAGCTCAAGCAGGCTTCATCCCTGGTAGAAAGATTGCTGACAATGTTATCCTAGCTCGTGAGCGAGTTAAATCTTACACTAGAGCCCAGATATCTCATAGATGTATGATAAAGATTGATCTCCAAAAAGCTTATGACTCAGTAGAATGGATCTTCTTACAACAGGTGATGGAGGAGCTTAGATTTCCTGACAGGTTTATCAGATGGATAATGGAATGCATTAAGACTGTTAAATATACTATCCTTGTGAATGGAGAAACCACAGAACCTTTCAATGCTGCCAAGGGTCTTCGACAAGGAGATCACATCTCTCATTTTCTTTTTGCGATAGTAATGGAGTACTTGAGTAGATCACTACATAAGATTAAGAAGGAGTCTAGCTTCCAATATCACCCCGGATGTAGGAAGCTGGACATTACTCATATGAGTTTTGTTGATGATCTCCTGTTATTTGCTAAGGGTAACCTATCCTAAATGTCCACACTATATAAATGCTTCTCTCAGTTCTCTCAAGCATCATGCTTATATGCTAATCTAGGAAAAAGTTCAGTTTATTTTGGTGGGGGTGAAGCAGGATGTGAAGGAATAGATATTGACTCACCTGGGATTTGAAAATGGATCCTTACCCTTAAAGTACCTAGGAATTCCATTGTCTACAAAGAAAATAGCTCTCACACAGTGGCAACCTTTGATTGAAAAGATCACAACTAAGATTTCTTCCTGGATTACTAAAAAGCTCTGTTATCCTGGTCGTGTGCAACTGGTCCAATCTGTAATCTTTGGCATTCAAGCATACTGGGCTCAATTGTTTATCTTACCTGCTAAGGTATTGAAAATGATAGAGGCACTCTGTAGAAGTTACATCTGGTCTGGAACTAACACAATAACCAAGAAGTCCTTAGTAGCATGGGAAAAGATATGTACTCCCAAGTCAACTGGTGGACTTAACCTCATCAACTTGACTTTGTGGAACAAAGCACCAATTGCCAAAACTTGTTGGGACTTAGCATACAAACAGGACAAACTATGGATAAGATGGATCAATACATACTATATCAAACAACAATAGCTACAACAAATGCCAATACAACAACAAGCCAGTTGGATGGTGAGAAGAATAATTGGTTCTAGAGCAACTATACTGCAGACACAGAATATAAATGATAGCAGCAAGAGCATTATTAGACAAATATACCTACAACTTCTAGGAGACTTACCAAGAGTTAGTTGGAAATGTCTAATCTTCCAAAATACTGCTAGACCAAAGGCAGTCTTCACTATGTGATCGCTGCTTCATGGACGATTGCCAACTAAAGATAGACTAGCCAGGTGAGGTTTAACTGTTACCCCTCAATGTGTTATATGTCAAGATCAAGATGAATCAAGGGAGCACATATTTGTTAAATGTCCGTACACTAAAGAATTGTGGGAGAAAGTCATGAATTGGGTTCAAAGATCTCATATGTCTACCACTTGCTGGGATCAGCACCTTCAGTGGATCATCAAGCAAGGAAAAGGGAGTCCAAGAAAGCTAGCATCTTCAAAATGACATATGTTGAGATTTCACATGCAATATGGATTTAAAGAAACACACGTATATTTGAGCAAAGGTATCAACGCAGTGATGTTCTTGCGCGGGAGATAGCATATATTTGCAATGTTAGACTAGCTACTCGAGCTAAGAGTTACATACGGCAATTTTACCTAGGAACAGAGTAGATTCATTAGTTTTATCCGTAAATAGGTATGATTTGTTTGTCTCTTTTAAGCCTTGAGATAGTCAGCTAAGTTAGCTTGACTAAGGATTTGTACAGCTCTTCTTTGGTGATTATTACAAAAGAAAGTTAATTACCAAAGAAAAAAAAAACTCCTCTCAAATATTTGTGGAGAAATTTAAGGACTCTTTCAAACTTCAGTATCTTCCTCTCCTTTTCGTTTCAGCACTTGAAAGTCAAGTATCCAGACCTTATGTTGACTCTTGAATTTCCAATTCTTGAATTTGGATGATGGCATAACAATTTCACCTTAGTTTACGGGATTGAACTAGTTCTTATAGTATGATTTAAAGAGTTACGAATGTTATGTGCCACAAATTAACCCAAACTTGTATTTATTTTGGTCAACATGCCCTCCTGTGTGGGACAGATCGCGAACAGTTAAACTCGAAAGGGGTTCACTATGAAGTTTAACTTCGAGCAAATTTTACATTGTAAGATGAAAGTTAGAGATCTTAATAAAGGCAATTATAGTTGCGCTTTTTGGATTATACCCAAGAAGGCACAAAAACAAATACAACTGGATTGCAGTAAGGATGAGTTAAATCCAAAACTTTAACTTTATTAGGACTATTTATTTGGGTACATGCTAAATTAATGTTCACTTACTCAAAAAAGTAAAGCTTTCCAATATAGTACCCCCAAAGAAAAGTAACACGAGACTCACGTTTAGTGTTATTATTATGCAACTTTTTCTAAAAAATATATTCATCACAATGTTATCTCTTATTAGAATATACTACAACAAATACTCCCCAAAAGTGAAATCGCCACATAATTTGGTGATGCAACTTTTGCTTTTTAGATAAAAAGCACCTAAAAACAAAGTTTTTTTTTTTTTTTTTGTTTGCTGTATAAGATGCAAATTTTCTTGAAAGCAATAAAGAGGAGTTTAAGTAGTATTATTACAAACGGGAAAGTAACCAAATCATGTAAAACTTTTTAAATTGTATAACTTTTTGACCACTGAACTGTTCACGCAAAGACAACAATGTCTTGCTTGACAAAACAAAGAATTTTATTTTAGAACCTCAAAGTTTATGCCAATGAGACGTACGTTGCTAAACAGGTAGGAATTAAGGTGCCAAAATTTTCAAAAAATCTTATGTTCTAATCTTCGTGAGAGCAGGATATTGTTTCTATACAAACATACGGACAAACTTGTGAACGTCTAGTGAATCATCTGATTAATTATAATATCGATGAAGAATATACTAATCATGAGATAATATCAGATATCAGATTAAATCTATTTTTTCTTGTACTCCTAACCATATAACAAGAAGATAAGAAACTATAAATCTAAATTTTCAATCTAGAGTACCCTTCAACATAGAAGCCTAACAGAAGAATGGCTTCTTCTTTTCTAGGTGGAGATGAAATGGCGAAGCTAGAAATTTCGATAAGAATATTAAAAATTTAATATATATATATATATATATATACAAAAAGTAACTTTTGAATGGGAAGAGACTTACAACAACCTGCATTGACATGGAACAAGAAGCCAATGTCTCGCCTTATGCAACTTTCAATGCAATTGTATTACTGTTTCACACCATTCATAAACTAAAGCAAGATTAATGTGCTATATAAAATACTAATAATGACTGAGTGGCCGGGAATAAACTTGTTTAAATGCACCATTAAATATGGATATTTTATACATCTTTCACACCATTTCTAACCCCAAGTAATATCTCGACTCAATTAATTTCCACATTAATGAAGACTTTCTTCATATATCCATATCCAACTGATAGATAAGGGAAAAAGAGAATGAAAAAAAGTAGACACTATAAGCTAAAAACTTTGCCTGAAATTAAGCCAACAATCTATGGGAAGGTGTTCAAGTATTCAAACATCACTAAGCAATGGGAAGCTTGACAAATTACTAAATATATTCTTTAATTACATTTACTAACAATATAATAGGTGTAGAATAACTTTTTATAGTAGATTACTTGTATTATTTTGAGAAAACTAATTTCACTTCTTATAGATAGACGTTACTTGTTATTGATCCTTTTATAGAGTAATAAAATTTAGATTGTCATTGCATAGAAGTTGAACTTTTAGATTGAATAAAAGTCATATATACTATATGAAAGCCTTTTTCTTCATTTACGACTTGTTAACAACGGACAAAGCTACGGTGGATAGGCTTTACACCATAGTCCATAGTGACTTCATATTTAACCTATTGTGAATTATTTTTCCTTTCTTCTACTTTTAGCACAAGGAAAATGTTCACCAACTGGCATACTTTAATTTAGAATTTTATAAAGAAGGTTAACATGATTCCAACTTGGTATATTGTCTCACTTCGAATACGCAAATGTCGGGGTATTTGCACAAATATTTATTTTTAGGGTTGTCATTGAAGTTATACCCGCGTTGCATTTAAATTTGCAAAAAGTACCTATCGGGGTTTGATATAGTTCAATCTTTTCAATGCACTTCAGAAATCAAATCTTAAGTTTTTTTATCTTTCAAATGCAGCTTCAGAAAATTCAGTTCAATCTCTTCAATGCAACTTCAGATTTCGAATCTTAAGTTCTGAAATATAAACTTGCTCTTCGAATTTTAACAATTCAACACACGGATTCAACACCAAAATATACTCCAAATGGGCTCAAATTTGAAACATAACTTTTAAGTATTATTTTTAAAAAAAAATCAATCATCAAATTGTCAAAATAACAATAAATTTAATAAACTAATTTTGCAACTTAGAAGAAGAAGAAACCAAACGTCTCTTGGATACATGGAACATAAATACAGAGAAAAAGAAAGCAACAACAAATCTCCCGGATTCATGTGACATGAATACAAAGAAGAAGAAAACATCAACGAAGAAGAAGAGAAAAGTGTATGTGTGTGTATCTGAAGTTAAATTACCCAAAAATTGGATATCAGTTGAACTTCTTTGAAAACATTGGTACATGTTAAATAGGGTGACCAAATAGGGCGTCTCATGATATTTTTACGCAAATGTCCCTTTTGTTGATTTATGCATAAGACTCCCCCCCCCCCCAACCCCAAACCCCCCAACCCGAAGTTACTATTTAGATGTTGTCCCTATTTTTAAAAATTGTACAAATATAACCCTTGGATAATTATCCTTAAGGACAATGTTGGACTTGGGTATGAACTTTTGCTCATATAACTTTTAGTTTGCTTAACCTTACAACCAAAATATTAGACTGTGTTAACATTTGTAGTAATTTATAAATTTTAGACATGATTTAATATTTTTTTCATAAGATTTTATGTTTGCTCTAAAGTGATCCTTAGACCATTGTTTAAAACGTCTATACACTGCAGCAGCATCATCATCAACAACAACAACGACGACGATGACGACGACGACGACAAAAAAAAAAAGAAAAAAAAGGATAATTTACTAAATGACAACTTGCGAAAATTTCTGCATAATGCATTGATTCACTTAATCTGCTTGAATATAGAACTTTAGATAGGTAAATTTATTACTCAATTGCATATACGAACACCGGACTTGGTAATAGGTTACACAAGAAAATGACTTTCTATACATAAGATAGTGAATCCACTTTTACTCTTATGTTTTTTTAGAAAATATTTTCTTGTAATCAAATATTAGAAAATTTGAAAATATTTTCCTTACCAAAAACCCTTGAGAAAGTTTTAGGATATTTATACAAATTGTCAGATAGATTCACTATTTGTTTTTCCTAACTGCTATACATAGATTATAACACAGTTTATACATGGCTATACACGTGTATGGATAATACATATATGAAGTATGCGCCAGCTATTTTTAGTTTAAGCGTTTGGGAGAGTGACTGTTTAGATTAAATCTTCCAGAATTTCAATATATTTTATTTTTTATTATTCTTCTCAATAAGTCTAATTGCAATTTTATTTTGATTTCTTAAATGGTTTTGCATGTAAGTTAATAAATTGGGTAGTTATATCGATACTCATAAGTCATAGGGTGTGCTATGTTTTCCAGTACAAAACAACACCAGAGGCCCAAACTAAGAACCCATATCCACTGATCTTCCACTACTGGACTACACAAAATGAAGAATTAACACAAATAGCCGCTTATCCAATCACTAAAATAAAAAATAGCCGGTGAAGATATAATATATACATAATTTATGTATTATATGTGTATATTGTGTTTGATTTATATTTGACTAGAGAAAATAAAGAGTGAATATGACCGGCTATTTATGTAAAAACAAAACCTACAAAATTGATGATCTTTATCTATTTAGGTTGTTGGGCTCTATTTCATTTTTTTTGGGTAAAGGTTGGGCTATATTTCGACTTCAATCATCAGGAGTGGTGCACAAACAATCTTTCTTATGGCTGCTATTTAGAGATTAGGTAACATTCATTTTTGTCCTGAAATTTTGAGCTAAATTTTTTAATTTCAAGACAATTCGAAGCATTTATGTCCTAGAAAATTGAATTGAAAAATTGAATTCAGGATACATTAGCTCATTCCTATATAACAGCCCTTTTCGGGGCGGAGCTAGAGTGTCGGGAGCAGGTTCGGCCGAATCCAGTAATTTTAGTTCGAATCCTATACTTGTCTTAAAAATTATATTGAATATGTATAGATTATTAATATAGAACCAAGTAAATTCGAAAGATTAAAGTTTCGAACCCATAAGCTTAAAATTCTGGCTTCACCTCCTCTTTAAAGTGGCTACTTGGTGTCATTTCTACTACAATCATCGCCTCAATAAACTAGAAAGAAAAAAAAAAAAAAATTTGGATGCCTTCATTTTGATATTACTCAATTTTCAAATCCAAGGACGGTACTAACGGCTAGTTTTTGTAATATGATATTTAAGGAAATATTTCATTAAATATTCTATGTATTGGTACTTTTAAAGTTGACTGGGGATATGTCCCATATAAATAGAAAGAGAGATAAGGGGAAAGGGCATGTAACACTTTCTGATAAGAGCATTTTTTGAGAAGAAAACTCTCTGAAGAAAAAATACAAACACTACCTTTCTAATAAGATTCTACCATCCATTATTCCATACTTTTCCATCAGATCCGAGAATAGTTTCGATATTCTAAGATTTGTCTGTCACTCATCAGTGTCAGAAAGAAGAATCATCCACCTCATTCAATATTGGGTGAATCATTCCCCTTATTTACGTTAGTGCCATTTATTGTTATTTATTGTTTGATATTCTTCCATCATTACTCCTCTTGAAATATTAAATACACACTGCATTAAATCCCTCACCTACATTATCCTGCATTATTGGTGTTAACTAGTTATAAAATTCAGGGATATTATTGTTAACTAAGCTTAATCCTTCATCACATAAAATTAATTAATTTAACCAAAGATTTACACATTTTGGTCAAACAATTTGGCGCCGTCTGTGAGGATTTTCTAATTAAATTTTTAGTTTCCTCTAGATCTATAACTAGCACAGTTTACAAAAAAAAAATCATTTTTCGTCGTACACACAGATCTTACATGGCAGGTAATGGAGAAGAAAGAATGAAGGCAATGGTCGATCTCACCACCATCCTCTTGAACACCATCAATGAGGTTTCTGAAACAGAAGGCGATGACGTAATGCCTAACGCCTCCCCTAAGAGAGGTGGATCGCCTCTCCCTCAAGGCAGTATCACAACATCCCGCGGTAAGAGAGCTTCCACATCCACGATGGAAGAAACGCCACCGGTAGTGAAAAAACTACTTGAAGCTTGGCTAACAAATACGCTAAATACGCTAACCAGCATCCTCGACAAGCTCGCCCAGGAGGCAGCTAGAGAAAATGCAAGGACTTGCACTACATCGACAACGGTCGAGAAGCACGGCCCTCTCCCTCCAGTAATAGGTATCACTCACAATGTTAATAATGCAGGTGACGACACCCTCACAACCATTTTGAGGAAAATGAAAGAAATGGAAAATGAGAACAAAATGTTTCGGGGCCAAATAAGGGAGCACCAAGAAAGAGTCGATAAAATATCGGGTGCCCCAAAACTCTTGCCGAAAAGAGACATTGGTCGGTTCGTGGAGCAACCCTACAGTGATGAAGTCACCTCGCATGCCATACCCAAGACCTTCAAGATGCCGCCTTACCTGAAAATATATGATGGTACGACCGACCCCAAAGATTATATGACTCACTATGTCACTGCTGTAAAAGGCAATGATCTCGCCAAAGAACAAGTATCCTCCATCTTATTGAAGAAGATCGCTGAGACCCTCACCAGAGGAGCACTAAATTGGTATTCACAACTGCATGCGCGCTTCATCGAAACATTCGAAAAGATGGCCGACAAGTTCGTCACGGCCTATGTTGAGGCCAAAGAGGCGGAGGCGAGAGTGAACGATATATTTGCCATTAAACAATCGCCCGGAGAGGGACTTCCTCGCTCTATTCAACCGGGTGAGGATGACCTTACCAAATGTATCGGAAGGAATGGTTGTAGCATCTTTCCAGAACGGGCTGAACATGAATGGTTCAAGGGCGACCAGGAAATTATTAAGTCGGCTTATGAAATATCCTCCAACCACTTGGGATGAAATACACAACGCCTAGTGTGCCGAGGTCCGTGCAGACGAAGACGACCTGAATGGGCCAACTCATTAGTTGACCTCGGTACAGGCTGAATCCAGGAAGGATCGAAGAAATGATGCTATAAGGGATCTTGCAGCTCCATGACCTAACCGAGAAAGGCATCAACCATATATCAGAAGCGCCATCATGCCCCCTCCCCCCTCCCCCGCCAAGACGAGGGCCCATCTATACAAAGGACAGGGACTCACCGGTACGAGAGAGGTATGCCCTTTTTATTATCCACTCACAATTTTTGTGTCTCACCCTCAAAAATAGTCTACGCATTGGAGAAGCTCGGACCAAAAGTAAAATGGCCACAAAAGATGAGGTTAGACCCGAGCACCAGAAAGTCAAATGCCCTCTGCGAGTTCCACCAAGAGAGAGGTTAAAAAACTGAGGATTACATTTCCCTAAGGTAGGAAGTCGTTAACATGCTTCAACAAGGACACCTCAAAGAATTGTTGAGCGACCGAGGGAGGACCAACTTTCCCCGAGGACGTGAACAGCACCAGGACCGTCGAAACTACCCTCACCGACCCGCACCATTCAAATGATCATCGGGGGCGGCGACAATACTTCGACCAACGGCGTAAAGTTCACCACAACCCAAAAGCTCAAACGGTCGATCACTCACAAATGGTATGACGAACTCGAAAAAAGTATCATCTTCGATAAGTCAGATACCCACGGTTTGGTTTTCCCTCACTATGATGCCCTTGTTATCACCTTACGAATATTAGATACAGATGTAAGACGCATTATGGTGGATGATGGGAGTGGCGCGTGCATTATCCATCCTCGAGTACTTGCACAAATAAAACTCGAGGATAAGATAGTCTCGCGCTGCATCACACTAACAGGTTTTAACAATGCAGTTGAACGAACGCCTGGAGAAATCACACTCCCCGTCCTGGCCGGCGACATCACTCTGGAAACCACATTCCACATAATGGACCAAGATATAGTATACAATGCCATAATTGGCCGACCCTAGATACACGCCATGAGGGCCATCCTCTCCAGCTTGTACTAAGTTATCAAATTTCCAACCCCATGGGGAATATTCAGTATACAGGGAGAACAACGCATATCTAAAGAATGCTACCGCATCGCCCTGGATTGTATGACCACCCAATAAATGAAGGGCAAAGCAAAAGAGGCATAGCAGTTAAGAGGGTCGAGGCCAAGATGTGACGAAAGAGAGTACGTCATCAGAGATCCAGAAATAATAGAGGCCGCGGGATCAACCATAGAAGACCTCGACCCTGTTCAACTTGATGATAACGACCACAGCAAGAAGGCCTACATCGGTTGCAAGCTTCAAGAACCAGGTAAATTCCGTCAATTATTAACTGATAACGCAAACTTGTTTGCTTTTTCCCATGCAAATATGCCAGGTATCCCGAAGAAGATTGCTACACACAAGTTGAACGTCGACCCATTCCACCCCCGGTGAGGAAGGTTAGGTGGAAGTTCAATTCCACAAAAAACGATGCAGTCCGTGAGGAAGTCGAAAAATTACTGGAAAATGGCTCCATCAGGGAGTCAAAATACCCCCAATAGGTCGCCAATGTGGTCATGGTGAAAAATAAGAACGGGAAGTGGCAGATGTGCGTAGACTTGACATATTTGAATAAAGCATGCCCCAAAGATTTATTCCCGTTACCTCATATCGACCATCTCATTGACGTAACGGCCGGGCATGAATTGCTAAGTTTCTTAGACGCCTAATCGGGCTACAATCAGATACTAATGGAAGAGGAGAACCAGGAGAAGACTACTTTCATCACCCATTAAGGAACGTACTGCTACCGAATTATGCCTTTCGGACTGAAAAACGCGGGAGCGACATCCCAAAGGTTGGTGACCAAAATATTCAAAGATCAACTCGGCAAGACTATAGAAGTCTACATAAATGATATGTTGGTCAAGTACAAAGGCAAAGAATATCACATCGACCACTTGAAAGAAGCCTTCGATATACTCAGGAGATACAGAATGA
This sequence comes from Nicotiana tabacum, assembly GCF_000715075.1. Lineage (NCBI taxonomy): Eukaryota > Viridiplantae > Streptophyta > Magnoliopsida > Solanales > Solanaceae > Nicotiana > Nicotiana tabacum. Next base: position 109,323,115 of record NC_134092.1, read on the forward strand.
AATTAAATCCTAAAAATTGTGCATTCGGCATGACCTCAGGGAAATTCTTGGGTTTCTTAGTATCACAGCGAGGTATCGAGGTCAACCTCGACCAAATTAAGGCCATAGAAGGAATACCAGAGCACTTAACCACCAAAAAATAGGTTCAAAGGCTGACTGGCCGTATCGCCGCCCTGTCAAGATTCATCTCGCGATCATCCGACAGATGCCACAAGTTCTTCAGCGTACTTAAAAAGAACCACGGCCTCTAGTGGACCTCCGAGTACGCCTAAGCCCTGAAGGAGTTATAGGCTTACCTGTCAACACCGTCGCTGCTTTCCAAAGCGGAACTCGGGGAACACCTCCTCATCTACCTCGATGTATCTGAAGTGGCGGTGAGTGTGGTACTGGTCCGAGAGGATAAATGTACACAATCTCCCATCTATTACATTAGCAAAACCTTAATCGATGCCGAAACGAGATACCCTCACCTCAAAAAATTGGCTCTGGCCTTGGTCGTAGCTTCACGAAATCTTAGACCCTACTTCCAGTGTCACCCAATTTAGGTAGTCACAACTTGCCCCTTGAGAAGCATTTTGCATAATCCCCAGCTATCGGGCAGGTTAGCCAAATGGGCCATAGAATTAAGCGAGCATGATATCACATATCAACCGCAAACGGTGATAAGACCACAAATCCTTTCCGACTTCAGCGCAAAAACAATGCCCGAAGTCGAAAAAGAAGTCGTCCATGCTTCTCTACAAACACAAGATCTATGGATTTTGTACACCGATGGTGCTTCTAATGTATCAGGGTCCGGACTGGAACTTGTACTCGAAGTCCCAACAGGCGAAGTGATTTGCCAGTCCATAAGGTACCAGACATGACTAGCAATGAGGCCGAGTATGAGGTCGTAATTGCAGGGCTAAGGCTAGCACTCAAGTACGGGGCGAGATGGGTCATACTACGCTGCGACTCTCAACTCGTTGCCAACCAAGTCACAGGGACTTTCCAGATCAAAGAGCAAAGGTTACAAAAATATCAGGTCGAGATCTACAAACTACTACCCGAGTTCAACGAATGCCAGCTCGACCAGATTCCTCAAGCACAAAACATCGAAGCAGACGGCCTCGCCAAATTAGCAGCAGCCAACTAAAAGCATAACCGGAGAAAGAAACGTGTTCACCCTCCTTCACTCATCAATAGATCAAATCGAGGTAAAGACCATAAATCTAACTTGGGACTGGCGCAACCGTATTGTTACATACTTGCAGGATAGCGTACTCCCAGATGATAAAAGGAAGCCAAGAAGCTTCGGATGCAAGAAGCTAGGTTCAACATCATTCATAACGACCTATACAAGAGGACGTATGGCGGCCCCCTGGCGAAATTCTTAGGCCCAAATCAAACGCAGCGCGTCCTAGAAGAAGTCCACGAAGGCCATTGTGAAGCTCATTCCGGTGATAGAGCTTTCGTCAGATGTCTCATACGGGCAGGTTATTACTGGCCCACTATAAAAGAAGATGTTGCAGACTTCATGAAAACATGTGAGCAATGCCACAAATACGCCCTAATGATCCATCAAACGGGCGAGCACCTCAACTCGGTCACTTCCCCTTGGTCGTTCATCAAGTAGGGAATGGACATCGTCGGCCCCCTCCCTGTGGGGCGAGGTAACGTACGATTTCTTTTGGTTTTAACTGACTACTTTTCTAAATGGGTAGAAGCAGGAGCATTCACCTAGATACGCGAACAGGAAGTGATCGCCTTCATATGGAAAAATATTGTGTGCCGCTTCAGCCTCCCCATAGAGATCAGTTGCGACAACGGACCCCAATTTACTGGAAAAATGGTCGCCGAATTTTTTGAAAAATGGCATATCAAAAGAATACTCTCAACACCGTACCACCCCACGGGCAACCGGCAAGAGGAATTTTTTCTCAATCAAGAGTCATTTCCCTTAGTGACTGACTCCTTTTTCCTTCTCGCGAACCACGGGAGCGCCTAGCGCCCAGAGGAGCAAAGCTCATTTTCCTTTCAGGGTAAAGCGGCGCATAAAAAAGGGCTGGCCCGTCAAAAGTCCGGTTCCTTCGCGAACGAAGTTCAGAATCAACAAGGGTTCGTAGAACGAAGGGAGTGTATAACTGGGGCGCAGCCCCACTTTTTTGTTCGTAACGAGGGAGAGATAGAATGGAGTTCTTCACAAAGTTCGAAACAAAGGAATAAAAAAAAGTTTCTCTATGGCCTCCTCGTTTTGAGACTTGTCTGTCGGAGGTTCGAGAATCTATGAAAGGACCGTAGAATCTGACATCAGGCTATTGGCCTTTTATCTACATCTTCCCTCATAGAGTGGCATCTTTTATAAGAAAAGACTTTCTCAGTGGAACCCGTGTAGGAGTTCGGGAAGGCCAGAAGTAAACAAAGAGCGGTAGAAGAGAATAAAGTGTTGCGCCCATTCTTTTCTTTCATAGCTGGAGCAAATGGAAGGAGACGTCGTGCAAGCCGAAGACTTTGACAGGTGTCGGTAGGCACGCCTCTGATAAGGGCTCGATCCTGAGAATCAATACCAATCGAATCTATGGAAGGGAGTCCCTCTAACGCGGGTCGGGCGGCGACGGGCGCGGGAGGAAGAAACCTAAGAGAAGACGCTCGTCTCTTAGGTCCTTTTTTTCAGTGCAACACAGGAAAGCTTCGTGCTGCACTGGAGTAATCCAATATGTGGTTCCGCACTTTTTAGTAACAAAATAAACCAAAAGTAGGACCAAACTGAGAGTTAGTTATTATTTCACTTTTATGCTTCAATCAGGCCTATATTCATATTTGAATGATACCAATCGAGATGGCTTTTTCAGGGACTGGCCTCTTCCCTAAGGCAATCCCTGGGAGTGACTATCCTTAATCTCCTCTTCCCTATCTCCCCCTTTTTTGCCTTCGGCTATTACCGGCTGGCAAGGCTTGGCCCAACATTGGATTTGTTTGAAAACTACCAAGGTGGCATTCATTCAATCAAATCTTTTATGCCTATGCCAGCCCAAACTAATTTACTTTTTTTGGAAAGGAAGGAATGCAGGGAATAAGTCTTTCCTTTCCACTAGTTCTTGAAAGCTATCAATCCCCGCTTCTCCCTCTCGTATCGGTTCTGCATCAGATGATGAGCCCATGCGAAAACTTTCTCTTTTATTGGCGCCCGATAAGTAGGCTATTAGATTGAGTCGAAAGCCTACCAACGCATAAAGGTTCCGATTCGAGCGAGAGCCCAAACGGGTGAGGCGAGAAGATCTTGATCGAAAGCTCCACTGTTCTGAATAGTGAGAAAGACTTTTTGAAATTCGATCAAATCGATCGAGAATCTCATCATCTGTTAGGTGGGCCAACCGACCGACCGAGTTGGGTGATGGGTATAGAATCCGGTGGTACTTTTTATTGATCACAAATCGCTTGGTATCGCAATGCCCTAAGAGATATCGGGGACAAATCAATTTGCATGTCCTTAGAAAAATCTAAATAGAAAATTGTAGATGTCTTCTTCTTTACTGAGGGAGTAGGTATGGCGCCTCTCTACCTGCTGCCAACAGGCTTTCTTCGGAATTATCTCCTCCAATAAATCAATATTGAACAACATGAAGACGCCAAGAGACTATGGCTGAAGTTGTTACCAGAAGTGCTTTGGGCCTACCGTACAACGCCAAAGACGAGCACAGGAGAGACGCCTTACTCATTAGTATATGGGACTGATGCGGTAATACCAGTCGAAGTCAGAGAGCCCAGTTTGATATATTCCTATGAGAACAGGCCGAGGAACGATGAAAGCATAAGGCAAGAGCTCGGCTAGCAGAAGAACGAGGAGATATGGCCTACATAAGGATGATCGCCCAAAAATAACAGGCAGAACGTTATTATAACAAAAAGGCCAGGATCAGACCACTCAAAGTCGGGGATTACGTGCTCAAAGCCAAAACACAAGCAAACAAAGACCCGTAGGAAGGCAAACTGGGAACAAATTGGGACGGTCCATAAAAATCACGGTAACAGCAAACAAAGGGTCTTTCCAACTAGAAACAATGGAAGGAAAACTACTACCAAACAACTGGAACATCACATACCTCAAGTACTTTAACTTTTAAGAAGAAGCGTTCTCCAAGTCATACTCCTTTTTCCCTCTCTTAAGTTTTGTCCCAGTTGGGTTTTCTCAATGAGGTTTTTAACGAGGCGATAAGGGGGACACTTCAAGTTGAAATACGAATGGAAGGCACCGGATGGGCAGTTCATTGCCCAACCTCTCAACACGTCTCTGGGTCGCCCAATGAAGGGACTAGATAGACTAGGACTGGAATGCCATCCCGGAAAAACATGTAACTTTCTCCAAGTATATGAGCAAAACACAAATTTATGAAGTCCATACTTTCGCCATAGCAACATTGCCTCAATATCTAAGTACGGGTTACATTCGACCTTATTCGAATCAACACCCGTTCCGCCTCCGGCCACAATTAAATAAAAGTTACATTCGACCTTGCTCGAACCAACTAAGTACGTGTTACATTCGACCTTGTTCGAATCAACACCTGCTCGGCTCCCGGCCACAATTAAATAAAAGTTACATTTGACCTTGCTCGAATTAACCCATATTTGACCTTGCTCGAACCAACTAAGTACAGGTTATATTCGACCTCATTCGAATCAACACCCACTCGGTCCCCGGCCACAATTAAATAAAAGTTACATTCGACCTTGCTCGAATTAACCCACATTCAACCTTGCTCGAATTAACTAAGTACGGGTTACATTCGACCTCATTCGAATCAACACCCGCTCGGCCCCCAACCATAATTAAATTAAAGTTACATTCGATCTCACTCGAATTAACTCACACTCGACCTTGTTCGAATTAACTAAGTATGGGTTACATTCGACCTTGTTCGGATTAACTAAGTTACATTCGACCTCGTTCGAATTAACTAAGTTACGTTAGACCTCGTTCGGATTAACTAAGTTACATTGGACCTCGTTCGGATTAACTAAGTTACATTCGACCTCATTTCAAATTAACTAAGTGTAGGTCACATTCGACCTCATTCGAGTTAACACATATTCGGCCCTCGCCGCGACCGAAACTTAGTTCTGTTTTGACCTAGTTCAACACGCATAAACCAAGTTCTTACGACTAAAGCGACCAAATGGCAAAACAAAAGAAAGAGGCATACAAGCCCGAACAGAAGGAAAAGAGTCAGGTACGAGTAGCAAAAATGGCATTTCATAAAATATATTCCTTACAAAGGCTAGAACAAATGCCCGCAAAAATATGTACAAAACCTACAAGCAAAAAGAAAGAAAAGCAACTAGTCGCTACCTAACCTAGCAACATCATCTATCCGACTGCCTAGGTCATCTCCGCCCGCCTCTTCGCTGGTACCATCGCCACCCCCTTCAGAATACTCATCCTCATACCAGGCATCTTGTTCAATCCCGTCCACGCCTGTGTCCTCCTCGCCATCACCAGCCTCCGGCATATCAAGATCATAGCCACAAGCAGTCCGAGCCGAGCGTGCCTTAGCACGAGCATCCTCGAAGTCGGCCTCAGAAACTTTCCTCGCCGCCATCAATTCCCTAAATATATCCCTTTGGGCCTCGGTATGGATCCACATCTCATACAGATCCCGTTGAATATTAGGAAAGGCAGAGCGTGAGAAGAGAATGGTTGAGCCAATAACCGGGACTTCTCGGCTTCGAGGGCGATAACTCGTTCGTTAAGGCCCGAATTTTCTCTCTCCAACTCCCATATACACTCGTCAAGTCGCTCATCTCTGAGCCTCGCCATCTCCAAATCACTTGCCCGCTCTGAACGAAGAATGCAGATTACGGCCTTCGATGTCTCTACTTGCCTCAAAGTCACCAACCGGTCCGATTACGACTTCTTTAAGTCCGCTATCCTCTCGGTGAGCTCACTACCCAGAATATCCGCCTTGATTAGACTTTCTTCGAGCTCGGCCCGCAGTGAGCTCACTTGGGCTTGAAGGTCGGCGCATTGGGCCTCGACTCTCCTGCTCACCTCGAGTTCCTCTTCTTTATCCTTCAACGCCCCCTCGAGCTCACTACATTTTTCGATGACCTTCACCAATTCGTCATCCTTCTCCTTTAGCTCATTTAGGTGAGCTCGAAAGTTGCTACTCCTACCAAGCCGCCTGCAAAGCTCGCGATACTTATCACGATACTCGCGATATTTCCACTCTATATTTTGGAAAATGGCCTTTTGCCTCTCCTCTCGGTGGGAGCTTTCGATCTCTAAGATCACAGTCTGAAAATAAAACCAGAGCAAGTAAGAATAAAATTAGATTTGACATGAACGAACATACTAATGAAATACCAAACTTACCCTAAGAGCAAGGCCGACTATATTCCTCGACAATGTGGAATCTTTCAGTTTCTCGAGGGTTTTACCCTCCACGTTGGAATAGAGGGGACCAAGAGAAGGGACCACATCCTCAGTATCAACAAGCAGATCCCGGCCCAGAGGGATCGCAATGGTCCGCGTAGTTCCCTCCAATCTCACCTCGAGCCAGGTGAGTCCTTCTCCCATCATCCTAACCTCCTCAGGGTCCATATCGGAGCCCGTCTCGTAACCATCCTCAGCAACCCCCTTACCTCTCTCATCGGTAAACGAGGTGGGAACATCAAATGGTTGCGAGGACGATGGCACATCTTGCCGTATAGTACCCAGAACCTCCACGGACACTCAACCAGTTCCGACATTGGCATCAAGAAAGGGCACGCTCTCTGCGGCTTTCGCTGATAGCAGGACCCCAGATGGAAATTTTGCACCGCCTTCAGGAACAACAGAGGCCGGTTCGCATTCGTTCCTCGTAGAATATACGGCTAGGATTGTCCCATCCCCAACGTCCACTGACCTTCTTTTACGAGGGACCAAATCCTCCTCGCTCGGTAAAGACTCTTCATCTATTATATGAAGCAAGGGAGAGGCCGGAGTCTCTGGTATTGAAGTCGCCGACGATCGAGCCGGTCTTGCCAAAATCGGAGGCCAAATAGAAGTGGATGACCGGGCAAGATTGGCCACAGTCACAGCAGGGGCGGACCCTATTGAAGTGTGCATCTAGCAAAACGCAGGAGTAGGGGCCTTCGATCTCCTCGAGGATCCCCGGGCTAGAAACCAAAGAGAAGAAAAAGAAGATTAGGAGGTCGATCCCCACAAAACAATAAGCAAACGACCAGAAGGCCACGACAATAAAGATTCAAAATGGGCAAACTCATCGGGCGCTGAAAGCTTGGGCCCGAACTTCTTGAAAAAGGCCGACCATTCGCTAATCCCCAATGTGTGAGGCAAGACCTGGCTAACCCAGTCAAGAATATCCGCAACCAAAGGAGGGGGCAAAGTCTCAGCTGAACGAGATAAAGGCAGAATGTTAGGCTACAATCAAAATGAGCAAAATAAATGCTTAGTAAAAAATACTTACGGGCATAATTCCATGCCTCGGGAAATCCATTCGCATTTGTCACCATGTCCTCAATCTTGACGTAGAAGTAGCTGAGCCAAAATCGACGATTCGCTTTATCGTCCATCTTCACTACCAAGCTCTTACTTCCTCGGTGACGAAGATGTAATATCATCCCCCTATAGAAACTGGGCGCGAAGAGGTACATCAGGTGGCGAAGAGAGATCCCGCGGCCGGCCAATTTCGCGTACTTCATTAACATATGGATGAGTTTGTAGATTTTAGGAGAAAGTTAGGCCGGGCAGATGCCGTAGTAGCGGCAGAATTCCTCTGCTAATGGGAGAAGAGGAAATGAGTAGCCCACATAAAATGGATACGTGTAAAATGCGCAGTATCCGGGGCGATGAATCTGCACCACGTCACGACCAGCCGGGACCAGATCGATGTGGGCCAGAATTTTGAACTTCACCCTAAAATTAGCAAGAGCAACCGCATCCATCATCGATTTCGTGGCCTCAGGGTCATCCTCGGGAGATTTTGAAAAGTCAGATCTAGCTTTCTCGTTACGGGGAATTATTTCTTCCACCATAGGAAAGTTTTCATCCTCTACAACAATGGCAACCCTATCGTCATGGGGAGGCATACGCACTGCCAAAGGAACGGGGTCAGGTACCCCTACCCCCCAGAACTAGAAAACATGTTGACTATCTTTGTTTATGAATAAAAGAGGTGTAAACATAGAAGAGTCGAGTAGCAGGAGCTACCAGAATCAGTAAAAGCAAGAATATGGAAGTAAGTTCAAAAGAGTAAGGATTCTGAATGAGGAAGGAAGAAGAAGGTATGAAGGTCTAATATTTAGATTGCAAAGAGTAAGGCAAAGGGTTTTGTACCCCTATTTATAAGAGTTCAGGCATCAATATTGAGAAAGCAAACTGTCGTTACCCAGCTCAGGAATGGAAGCGGCAGAGGCATAGGAAACGATGCAAGGTATCGAGAAAACTCGTAGTAATGACGTACGATGACATGACATCACTCTTAAATGACGTGACCCTGGGTTCCGGCTCACAGAAGGCCACGTTTCCACCCCGTCTGAAAACTACTCAACCTACTCATCTAAACCTCTCAACCATAACTAACAGAGTCCGCTCATCGAGGTCGCCAAGGGTCGACATCAATAAGTGGAGAGACTAACTGTATAGGTCAAAATCTGCCTCAATGGGATTTAGCACAGAGTGATATTATAAAAAATGATGTGGCCGAGGTCAACTAATAGATAGCGGGGATCGTAGCCGTGCGGTCAATAACGGCCAAGGTCAAGTATCAAGGACGGTACTAATGGCTAGTTTTTGTAATAGAATATTTAAGGGAATATTCCATTAAATATTCTATGTATCGGTACTTTTAGGGTTGATTGGGGATATATCCCGTATAAATAGAAAGAGAGATAAGGGAAAAGGGCATGTAACACTTTCTGACAAGAGCACTTTTTGAGAAGAAGACTCTCTGTAGAAAAAATACAAACACTACCTTTCTAATAAGATTCTACCATCCATTATTCCATACTTTTCCATCAGAGCCGAGAATAATTTCGATATTCTAAGATTTGTTTGTCACTCATCACTGTCAGAAAGAAGAATCATCCACCTCATTCAATATAGGGTGAATTATTCCCCTTATTTACGTTAATGTCATTTATTTTTATTTATTGTTTGATATTCTTCCATCATTACTCCTCTTGAAATTTTAAATGCACACTGCATTTAATCCCTCGCCTACATTATTCTACGTTATTGGTGTTAACTGGTTGTAAAATCCAGGAATATTATTGTTAACTAGGCTTAATCCTTCATCACATAAAATTAATTATTTTAACTGAAGATTTACACATTTTGGTCCAACAATCATTAGGTGTAGCTTAATCATGAGTTCATGACTATTTTTTTGTCAATGATTTGACATGATTAGCTTAATGAACAAATAGAAAACTTATGCTTGGACATTTTTTTTGCCAGCTAAGCAGGAACAAAAAATAAAAAGTAATTCTTTTAAAATTTTCGAATACTCCAGTTTGAGCAGTAAAGGAATACTAGAACTGAGCGTGGCAAGTGGGGCGGGCCAGGCCCTAAACGGGCCGCTCTCATGGGTCGTGATCCTGGGCCGGTCCCGATCCTTAAATGAACGGGCTAAACGTGTTTTTGACCGGGCCCACGAACTCATGTTCCCGGGCTAAACGGGCCGGGCCCGCAGTTCCAACGAGCTAAATGGGCCCAACAGCTAAGCAGTAATCTTTTTAAAAATTAAATAGAAATTAGAGACAAAAAGATGTTAAAAAAAATATCTAAGGCAATGCCTTGTAATTTTATTATAGAATTGTGACCTAATTTTTTAATTCAAATTTAAAGATAAAAATATTATAAAAAGATATTCAAAGCAATGCCTTATAATTTTATTATCGCAATAAAAATATGGCAATATCTTTCTTAGTCTTCCTCCCCCAAGGTGCTAATACCACTATTGAGAAGAAAAAAGAACTAATCAAGAAGTGTCAAATACAAGTTACATAATACATACTAATTTTTGTTCATACACGTTACATGTTATATCTTAATTAATCAAGTAATAGCAAATAAATAAAACAAACAAAATTATAATATTAAGACTTAAGAGTTGGAACGAGTTTACCGAATTGACGAACAACTTGTTGAAAATTGATTATCGTTGAAGACTTGAGGACTCCAGTTCACCAACTTCACAACTCTTTCACAAATTGTAACGACCTCAATATTTTTTGACTATTTTTTGGAATAAAGTAAGCAATAGTAGCAACCTCGCAATTTTTTCACTATTCTTTTTGATAAAGTAAACAATTGTAGCAAGTATAGAAGAAAAGTAGAGAGAGATTTTGATAGATTGATTTTATAAGAAAATGAAAGAATGAGGGGGTATTTATAATAGGAAATAGAAAAAAAGTGTAATAATAAAAAGCTTGGGGTTAAAGCTAAGTTGGAGGTTAAATGGCTATTTTTTAAATACCCAACGGCTTTTTTTTTCAAATGCCAAACGGCTCTTTTTTAAAATAAAAAAATCCGTTAGGCCCTTGGGCCTGCCAAGGAACCGGTCCGGTCCTAGTCTCTTGGCAGGCCAAACGGGCCCGGTCCTAACGGTTCCTAGCTAAGAACCGGCCCACAAGACCGGCACAAGCCCACCTCTAGTGGGTCAAACGGTCCCAGCCTATTTAGCCCGCGGTATCGGACCGGTCCTAAACCCGACCCGACCCATTTGCCACCCTTAACTAGAACATATACAAAAGAAATACTTTTTTAATTTGTTTATGTCAATCTTTCTTTACACCACTCCAATTTCCAAAGCATGGGATATTTTATATGTAACTTAAGTATTAAAAATTTACGTTATTAAAGCTAAATATCTTAGTTTGCAAGTTTACTTCAAAAATTGATCAAGATAATTTAATTTAAATAATTTAAAAAATCTATAAATATAACTTATTTGTCAGTTTTTTGGGCATTTAATAAACAGAGCAACTTTTCATAACTGATTTTGGGACTGAATCATGTGATAGTCACAAGAAAAACTACACATTGTAATCAGACTAGAAAGTTCATTAGTTTGATAAAGTGAAATCACAAGAAAGAAGAAAAAGGTAGTAGTTGTAGAAGTTGGACTTGTGAATATGCATCTATTATGCACAATCATCCACCACACATTAATTCCACCTTATTTTGCAGATCTAAGAACTTTAAATTCTATTTTTCTGGAAAATAAGAGAATTAATATATGAGATATAGGTATCCATTACTCAGAAATAACTAAATTGTAAAAGTTAAACTTCATTCATTCCAGCTTTCTGCCGGGGAATTTTCGCTCACTGTTTTTCTTTGTCGCTACAAAAAAATTAAAACTAGTTGTGAACTTCATCGTTAATATGTCGCTAAATTCGTTCGTAGCTAACAAAATTTCTTGATAATTTGTTGCTAATTTGTCGCTAAATAGGATTCGCGGCGAATTTCTATTTAGCTACAGAATTTTTCCGAATTCATGTTTTTTAATAGTGTATTATTTTCTTAAAAGTTTAAGTTTGGTGCGATCTAAATATATAGATATTTACAAATTTAGATTACATTTGACTAATAATATCATGTAAATCTTCACAAGATTAATAGTAACATGGAATTAATAACCTGCATAGTCTGTGTATTATAACTTAGATTTTTGACAGCACATAAATCTTTTACGCCATCAGATTAAGAATACTTACCATAATAGGTTCTTGACTGATATAAAACAGAATAAAAATGTGGAGCTTTAGTTATTAATGAAACTAAAACTTGACTAAGGTTTCTTTTCTGGCCCTCTCTCCCCTAAATCAGGGGCGTATGTAGTGTGTTGACGATTGGTTCAACTGAACTCATAACTTTTGATGTGCAGTAAAAATTTATATGTAAAAATTTATTAAAATTATATAAATAGTAGATATGAACCTATAACTTTAAAAATATAATGGGTTCAACGCTAAAAACCTTAGAAGTTGAACCCATGGGATTTAAATCTTGGATCCGCTCTACTCTCCTTCAGTTTAATGCCATTAGGGGTGTTCATAAAAACCGAACCAAACCGAAAACCGAACCAAACCGACCAAAAAACTGATACTTTTTAGGTTTGGTTTGGTTTTGGTTTTGAATTTTAAAAACAGATCAAATTTGGTTTGGTTTTGGTTTTAATCAAAAAAATAACCGAACCAAACTAACTATAGAAGTAGTTATTTAAATTTATTATTACACCTATATATATGTATATTTTTATATAAAGTTTCTAAAATGTTATGGTACATATTAATCATTTGTATTTTAAGTCTAGTTCTTTGCTATTACAATAGTCTAATTCTTTGCCTTTATATTCTAGTTTAATTGGTAGTTTTCTTTTGCTAAGTACAAGAATTAGTTCATGTTAAAAATAATCGATTTTTAATTGAGTACTTAAATTATTCATCACTATTTGATTCAATTATCATCAATATATCATGGTAAATGATAGATTTCTCAAAGAGCAATTGATTTGATAGTGTTACGTTGAAAATGTAGTCGCCGGAATATGTGTTTTGGTAGTGTATGTCTCATATTTAAGAAAAAACCCGATAAATAACCGAAAAACCGATAAAAACCGGAAAAAAAACGAATCCCTGAAGAACCGATTTAATTGATTTGGTTTGGTTTCAATATTTTAAGAACCGACTTACTTGATTTGATTTCTTTTTAGGGAAAAACCGATCCAAACCGAACCATTAACACCCCTAAATGCCACTTGATGAATTTGAACTATTGAAAAAAGAAGCTTTATTACTTTCAATCTCACTGTTAGATGATATTTATTATATCATCAAACTACAATGGGATGTTCTGTAATTTAAGAAACCTTAGTCTTCAAGTGAAATTATCTCTCAAATTCAAAATGGGAATCTTATAAAAGTACATGCAAGAACTCCTGAAAAAGAAAATTGGTTCTAATTTTATCGTATTTAAGTGGTTTAAATACTTTAGAAAATATTTTTCTCGTAAAATTATTTTCCAAAACTCTTTTTCAATCTTACTCACCATATTTCTCATCCCCACTCACCCCTACCCCTACCCCCTACCCCTACCCCTTATACCCCTACTTCCCCACCCCGTGCCCACTCCCACTCCCAGAGGCATATCCAGGATTTAAACTTTATGGGTTCAACATTTAAGATTCTTAGTATTTAACTCATTATATCTTAAAGTTATGGGTTCGTATCTACAATTTATTACGATTTAAGTAAATTTTTTGCACATAAATTTATGCTCCGCGTCAGAAGTTATTGGTTCAATTGAACCCGTTGCTATAGGGCTACATTCGCCCCTGGCCACCCCCACCCCCAGCCAACCCCTTCCCCCGCTACTCCGGCCCCTAGACCTCGGCCTACCACCCTCCTCCGCCCTTACCCTTTTTGTCTCATATAGTATTTGCCTAAAGTATATATTTTTCAAATGTATTTTTTATTACCTAACCAAATATTGAAAAAATAAATAAGAAAATCATTTATTTTTCAAGAAAAACAATTTCTTTCGTACCCAACACACCTAAAGGGAAAAAAATCTGAAGTCAACAACCTCTCTTGAATAAGATGGAATAAATACTTGAATCTAGAAGAATCAATTATGCAAAATTCATAATCACCTAAATCCAAGGTCAACACTGTACATGGGATGCACTACCCCCTAATATTAATTTAATATAATCAAACTAGAAAGACTCATTCCTTTACCAACCAACCAAGTCATAAAAACAAAAATCTTTACTGGCAAAAATCTTCTTCTTGGTCAATAAATAATTAAACTTCCATAGCTAATTTAAAATCCCTTCTTCCTATACAGAAACCACAAAGAAATTAGACATAAAAGAGTAGACAAAACATAGAGAATTGCAAAAACACAATGGCCACACTTATCTGAAATGTTCATTGGCCTTTTGATCATGTCCTCCATTTAGTTCTCCCTATATCTTTTGAACCCTCCAGAAAAATATAGCTTTATAACAAAATTTTGAAACAAAACTGAAGAGATTATTTCAAACTACAAAGTAATAGGTAGTTTCTTGAACATGTCTAAGCCACTAAGAAGCTTGATCAAAGTCATTGTTCTTGGTGATTGTGGGTAAGAATCTTCATTACCCTTTATTCATTTTATTTATAAAGATGCTCTCTTTTCTTTTGTTTCCCTCTCCTTTTTACTATTTCAAGCTATGTTGCTGGACTCTTCAAAAAATGACGTCAGATGCATGTTGGATCCTTCAAAAGTAGTGTATTTTTGGAGGAACTGACGTTGTTGCAGTAGCAGTTTTGGAGAGTCCAAGCAACACACGACTTCCATTTGCTAATTTTCTTGAAAGTACTGCATGGTTTTTGTTCTTATTCCTCTGTGCTAACTGCTAACACTTTGATATGATTTGCATTCTCAGGGTGGGAAAGACATCTTTGGTGAATCAGTATCCAACAACATTGGATAAACTTTTTATTTAACGTTGTTTAGAGGTGGAGCCAGAATTTTTTAAATCGGACGATAATTCATTTATATGATGATTTTTTTTCCTACAAATATTTGTTAAGGGTTTGGCTGATAAGGGAAGAGAGGATTTTCTCAAAGTAAGTTTAAGAGATAAAAAAATACTATGGACTAAGGTTTTGATCAAGGATTTTTGTAAATTTGTGTTTCATTAACTGCAATTATAGATATGTTTTCAAGAAATTTAGACAACAATACAAGGCGACAATTGGAGCTGATTTTGCTACTAAAGAACTAGAGATTGATGAAAGAGTAGCCACCTTGCAAGTAAGTGATTACTGCACCACAAGAAACATTGAACATTTTTTTTCAATCCACCTGCACGTCTTGCTTTTACTGTTATATCGAGAATTACTTCACATAATGCTTGACATAAAATGGATTGTGGATTTATTTCTCTTTTAATTTTTGGTAGATATGGGACACAGCAGGACAGGAAAGGTTTCATAGCCTTGGTGTTGCATTTTATAGAGGAGCAGATTGCTGCATTCTTGTTTATGATGTGAATGTGCCTAAGTCATTTGAGACTCTTCAACATTGGCATGAAGAATTCATCAAACAGGTGAGTGAATTAATTATCATTAACTTTTTTTCAAGTTGATAATAGGCATTTTTTTAACCTATCGGTCACGGGTTCAAGCCGTGTAAGCAGCCACTAGTGTTTGTATTAGAGTAGGTTGTTTATATTACACCCCTTGAGGTACGGCCCTTCCCCAAATCCTGCGTAAATGCGAGATACTTTGTGCACCGAGCTGCCTTTTTAATAGCCATTTTTTACATGGTTTCAAACAGTTACTCACTTTCTTTGTATGTGATTGATCTCAGGCTGACTTAACAGAGCCAGAAAAATTCCCCTTTGTCTTGATTGGTAATAAAGTAGACTTGGAAGGTGGCAGCATTGAGACAGTAAGTTTTTTCTTCTCATCTCATTTTTGTCAAACACATTTTCTTCATATTATATACTATGTTTTTGCTTAGAGTACAACTTCTAGAAACATTAAAAAGGGTAGCCCGGTGTACAAAGTATCACACACTCATGTAGGGTCTGGGACGGGCCGCATTCCAAAGGATGTAATGTATATAGTCGACGCTGCTTCCATGGCTGACGGCTCGAATCCGTGACCTATAGATCACATAGAAATAATTTTACCGTTACTCCAAGGCTCCCCTTCAACTTTTATAGACACTGAAAGCGTAAAAAACAACCCAGTATAATCCCACTAGTAGGGTCTGGGGAGGGTAATGTGTACGCAGACCTTACCCCTACTCTGGGGTAGAGAGGTTGTTTCTGATAGACCCTTGGCTCCCTCCCTCCAAGAACTCCCCACCTTGCTCTTGGGGTGACTCGAACTCACATCCTCTTGGTTGGAAGTGGCAGGTCATCTAAAATATAATTAAAAATAACTGCCTATAATAAGTAGAATTGATTATCTAGAAAGCAAATTAGGTAACTTGCTAGTAATATTATAATATTTTATTTATTGTCGATGTATATAAGATTTTAGTTAAAGAATACTAGTATTATTTACAGGTTTCAGAGAAGAAAGCCAAGGAATGGTGTGATTCAAGGGGAAATATACATTACTTTATGACCTCAGCAAAGGAGGATTACAATGTGGATGCTGCATTCTTGTGTGCTGCACAACTTGCCCTTGCTAATGAAGATGATCACAACATGTAAGTACAAATTATTAAGCACTAATCAAGTTAACATTTAATTCATTTCTATGTGCTAATTTAGGTCAAGTACAACGGTCAATTCATCTAATTTTCGATATAAATATAAACCGGCGTTCATTTCTCTACTATTTAATTTGTAAGAAGAAATATATACTTATAAACAATATATATAAGATACAATAATAAACTCCAATTCTTTATAATTATGAAAATTAAAGCTTGTTTGTCTTAGTACTACCCCCATTGAGAAATCTAAACTCAATGGCATAAGGACTAAAAATCAGAGCTAATTAAGTGATTATTAAAGGACTAAAACTGCAATTCCTAGACTCTTTGTCCTCCTTGCTCGTCATGGTCATTGTTGTTATTATTGTTGAAGTTTTTATTTTTGTTATTTTGACATTTTTCTTGTTAAGTTACTGAATTACATTCTCTCTTTGTTTTTTCAATATTATCGAACCCTTTATTTACTCCAGATGGCAGCCAATAGTAGATGAAGAAACGCCTTCACATTGGTGAGTACATCAAATAATGCTGCAATATAAATTATATTAGAAAAACCGAGATTCTTTTTTATAAAAAAATTCTCTTACCTCGTAATAAACTCTAATTGTTAATTAATTTGTGGAATTATGTGGATCATAGAAGCTATATTTCTTTTTTTATTAATATAAAAAATCGTAACTTTTTGGTTTTCTTTATTTGAATAAATGGCTTATTTTAATTTATATTGAAACTTTTAAAATTTTGCAGCCAACTCCAGAGAATACCAGAGTCTGTATCAGGAATTGAGCAGCAAAGAGGAGGGTGTGCATGCTAAATCTTCAAAATACTAATGTCACAAAGACATAACGTCCTAACTAATTTGTTTGTTCTTCTATTCTTTATTGTTTTTAGATATTTGGTACGTTCATTATTTTCTCAAACTGTACTATTCTTTACTTCCATAGAATTTCACCTTCTTTGATGGATAAAAAGTAAACTTTTCTAGATAAATTTGGCATACCTTTTCCTTTTATTTTTTCTTAAAATATTCCTAATAAATAATGGCAAATGCTTCGAAATTTCTGCATTTCGTCAATTTGATTTTCCCTATAATATTGTACCCAGTAAATTTAATTTTTTTTTTTTTTTGTATTTTCATTCTCATCTTGTATTTACATTTCTTTTGGGGTGAGCGTTGGATACACGAAGAGGGAAGCCTACCTCATCTTTTTTTTTTTTTTTTTTTTGGCTTTTCTCATTTTGGGGTATGACTAATTTGGATTCACACTGTCAAATTCTACTTTGGGGCTAAAGCACTTCCTACCAAAGATAATTTCATGTTCAGGATTCGAACTCTAGACCAATGATTAAGGATGAAGGGGTAATAAACTTTTGATGACTGAAGTATGAAACGTACATAACGGAATTAGAATGTCCAGCTACGCATGCAAAATAGATTAATAAATTTAATCTTAATGGCTTCAATGGCGACATTTTGACTTGATTAATAGGTCTCAATTTGTCTATGTAAGAAAAGCGCATCACTTTTTGCTAAATTTTGGTGGGGGAGGGAAGGGGGGGAGAGCTTATTCTAAATCTAGAGGGGGATTAGGATTTAGGGATATAAAGGCTTTTAACATGGCCTTATTAGCTAAACAAGCTTGAAAATTGTTAATGCATTCCGATTCTTTACTTTCGAGAGTGCTTAAAAGGAAACATTTTCTCGATACCATTTTTCTTAATGTTCATCGTATCACCTTCTGGGTCTTGGATTTGGCAGAGTATATTATGGGGTCATGATTTACTAATTAAGGGCTTGAGGTGGAGAGTTTCACAAAGAAGGAATATTAATGTATGGATTGATAGAATGGTATCGGAATGTCAAATATGAACCAATTTGTATAGATATAATCTGGCAACTTTACCAGATTATGGTGGCATAGATATAATCTCTCTACTCTTAATCAAAGGTCTCAACGAAGATTGCATCCTCCTTTAATGGAACTAACGAGGCGCAAATTCAATTAGTAACCCCAATACATAAACCCAAACCGAACCAAAAAAAAAATGCTTTAAAGATCTATTCTTGACATGGTGCAGAAAAATGCTACTTCGCTCTATTCTTGAGAATCCCAATAAGGAGAGAGCTTCTATGGACTGAAGGACGAGATAGCTAGTATTCCTAACCTATTACAAAGTAAAAGAAT
This sequence comes from Nicotiana tabacum, assembly GCF_000715075.1. NCBI lineage: Eukaryota > Viridiplantae > Streptophyta > Magnoliopsida > Solanales > Solanaceae > Nicotiana > Nicotiana tabacum. The sequence continues at coordinate 109,341,511 of NC_134092.1, forward strand.
TACTCGGAGAAAATTTTGCAAAATTGGGTTGAAGGAACAGAATCTGTGGACCTATAAATGATTGCATAATAGTGGTGATGGTTGTGATTAAGATGGCAATATGCAACAAGATGTATGATCGAGCTCTGCTCCCCCTTGCCATAAATTAATAGGAGAAACAACCCAGGAAATGAAGCAGGCATTAGAAAACGAGAGGGAAGAACTTATTGTGTCAACAAGATCAACTCCTCCTCTTCTTATGTGATTTAGATCCAGAGTGGTTTTTATTTCTTTTCTTGTCACTCTTTTCAGTCTCCGGCTTGGAATGCTTTTCTGACTTGCTTTTGTTGGATTTTACACTAATTACACCGCCAGGAACTATCTTTCCGCCACCATTCTGGAGAGCATTTTCAAAATCAGCTTCTCTGTCCACTATAGCGAATTGCTGAAATAGTTCTGGGTCCAACAAACCTTCCGTCTTCGCTTTCATCTCATCCTAGATATGACCATAGATAATTAGAGACCTGTCGAGATGGGGGAAGCTTGCAGAGACAAGAGAGAGCAAATTCAAACCTGGACTTTCTTTGCAGCATCATTGAGATCTTCATCAACAGATATAGAATGTGGTTCCATCTTAAGCTGAAAACGGAAAAAGTGCCTCTTTGATTATACTTAATTGTTCATATCTTGAGATAAACTAACACGAGAAGTGTTGGAATATTTCCTTATGTTCACAATTGACACACAGCATGATGACGTGGAGATATTGTTCACGTTTTACTTTTTCATTTGTCTTAGCCTAGGACTCTCAGGATAATGAAATATAACTCTACTTACCGCTTTAAGCCGAGATTCAGTTGAGTCAATTTCTTTTGATGTTAGATTATTTAGGTATTTGCAAAGCCTCTTCATGACTTTCATGAACAAGGACAATATCTGCTGCCTTTCCAAATTCATTTCTCCCTGTAAAATAAGAATTAAAAAGAGTAAACTCAAAACACTGGAGTTTTATTGAATGAAAATATCTAGTATTTATTTTGGATGTGATAACGGATAACTAGTGGCCTTAACAAAAATAAAAAGTGTATTTCACTGCAGGCCTGACAATACAGAATAAACTATTCAAAATAAAGACTAGCAAGCCAGCAAACCTCTATTTCAGGGATGTCTTTGTGCTGCAGACCATAGCAAAGCAAAAGGGAAGCCTGGGCATATGAAAGTGAAACTGGCAAATGCTCCAAAAAATACATGCGCGCAAGTTTTTGAGCAACATCTCGAATCTGTGAAAAAATAGCTCATGCAAATAATTAACGTGGAAATAAGTTAAAAAAACAAATGTCGGCAACTTTTGAGATATTTAAACATCGCTTGCATTAGGAAAAAACAGAAAGGTAGTTTTGTCCTCCTTAGATGTTACAGTAAATATCGGGCACTTTTGAAGGATTTGTTTCTGCCACATCTTTTATCCCTTCATGTCTTTCCCATTTTTTACTATTGGTCCTTCTAATTCTATGCATCGGATAACAATCCCCTTCTGATCTCCATACTTAAAAGAATCATTAGATATCAAATGTCTAATTATTGGATTTTATTCGCATGTATCAAATTAGAACTTCAACCTTACCTAGACACAAAACAGACAAAGTAAAGGACAATCATGCACCTGTTATTAAATTATAGAAAAATATAAGAGACATATTTCACATGTCATTTTTGGTTCAGAATTTTCTTGTGGTCAAAAGTAATAGGCCAAATGCCTAGATAGCCCCTTAAACTTGGCACGTTTTTAAATTAGACATATAAACTTACGAAGTGACCAGATAGACACCTTAACTCGTCTTAAATGTGTCTTTTAAGCACAAGAGTCCTACATGGAATACCGCGTATTGTTTTATTTATTATAGGCGTGTGAGGCTTTTTTAAAGCTGCTGAATCAGCTCTTCTAGCAGTTAAAAAATCAATAATCCAAATCTACTCTCATCTCCCTCAAATTCATCTTCACCATTATTAAAAGAAAAGCCCCAGTCCTAAAACTTTCTTCTCCCTGTTTAAACAGCACAATCTACGACTGAATACCAAGCCCTGTATTTATATTTTATCCAGCGAACTTTGTAATCTTTTGACAACAAAATGAAGCAAATAAATGCCAAAATATTATTCGGACGGTGTGAAGCTATAGACATAGTAAACAGAGCCGACTCAATAAAATGTCAAGTTCAAGCTTAGGAAGAGCTCAAACGATTTTGTAAATTTTCTTTTTACTTTTGAATCAAAAATAATACCAGGAATCTTAAAATTTTGCATTGCTCTCCCAGTTAGTCTCTACAAAAGTTTGCCAAAAGCTCTTTACTTTCAGGTCTCCATCTACCAGTTAAAGCAAAACAGAAGAAAATATATGTTTTTCCTCACTTCAAGTATCTGATAGAGAGACAAAAACAGAGAGAACAAGCAGAGAGAGCGAGACAGGGGATGACTGAAGGAGAAGGGAGAGAGACAAGAGGTATTAGAGAAGAAAATAGAATAATTGATAGCTATGACTTACATGTGAATTTACAGAAGCAAATAATAGAGATTGAAAGTAAACTTTGACTGGTTTTTACTGGAATGAAGAAGATAAAGATTAGAGCGGGGTGGGGAGGGTGAATTTTTTTTTCGTTTTTTCTTTTTAAGACACTTGTCTTTACCTTATTCGTTCTTTGACACATCATCAGCAAGTAATGGTCACACGCTTAGTTTTGCTAACTTGTGTCTTTAAGAGATACATTTCTAACGAATTAAAGAGCATGTTTGGTCACTAGTTAAGTTGGAACGTCTAACTTACAAATGGTGTCAAGGTTAAGGGGCTATCTAGGTATTTAGCCAAAGTAATATGTACCAATATGAGTTTTTCATCTATACTTGAACCATATACCAACGATATTATCAAATCATTCACCAGATCTGTCAAAAAGTGAATTCTAGTTGATTTATGATGCTTCAAATAGGAAAGATGACAACTTTAAGCTCTTTTCGGCGTTTCGAGTTGTTCCTGCATGTTTACCACAATGGTTGTCTTCTAAAGCACAAGCTCCATATGATTGTTGATATTGAAACATACATCTAGCATAATTTGATAGTAGCACCACCAGAAAGTCTTTTAGCACTACTCGATATAGCATATTTTCACTCTCATCACTAATTGAGATCTAACCAGGAGTGGTAATTAGGTTGTTTGAGTGGCTCACAGTACTCTTAGCCTTTTCCCTTTTATGACTGTTGATATAGAATGCCCATCCACTAAGTCATTTCGACAAGTAAAAACTTTATCACGAGATCTTGCATCACTACTTAATATAACATATTTCCTCACTAATCATCAACTCAAATCTTACCAAGGGGTAGTCAATAAGGCTATTTGAGTAAGCTTCAAGCCTCTTCATCTCATGAGGTTCCAGAACAAACTTCATGAAGTTTAAGAATTCACTTGAAGCAGAAGAAGCAGGGTCCTGCTCCACAAAGTTGATCTTTGGATCAAAGACACTGCAAGATTATGGCCATCATAAGCATATGTAAAGAGACATACATATTACCTAACCACCAAAATGTTCAATTTTACCTCATAGCAAGCTTGTAGTTCATCCTCCGGTAGGTAGAACTCAACAGTTCGACTAACCTTCGCTTGTATTCTGAGAATGTTATAGGCAACATCAATATATCGAAATAGCAATAGAAGACAATACTAACATTAAAGAAAAAAAGAAGAGAAAAAACTAACAGAATAAATACCAGCTACTACAAGATCTGCAGCTCGTTAGATTGACGAGAAGTGGATAGAAAGGAAGGGAGATAAGAAAGTGAGGGGGCAACAACAACAACAACCCAGTATATTCCCACTAGTGGGTCTGGGGAGGGTAGTTTGTACGCAGACCTTACCCCTACCCTGGGATAGAGAGGCTGTTTCCGATAGACCCTCGGCTCCCTCCCTCCAAGAACTCCCCACATTGCTCTTGGGGTGACTCGAACTCACAACCTCTTGGTTGGAAGTGGAGGGTGCTCACCACTAGAGAACATATGAAAAATGCTAAAGAACATATATTAGGAATTGTAGAACTTGTGTTCCTCTTTATCATGGCAAAAGATTCTTCTCATCTCCTTTAAGTTCCTTTAGATGATAAGATTTAAAAAAAACGAGAAGAACAAAATCAACTGATCACCTCGATAGTAGGGACCATAAAAGCCCCACTCATCTGATCCAGCGGCTTCAACATCATCATTTTTCAATGCCTTCAAGACCATGCATGTGTACTCGCCAGTTACGCTATTCTGATTCATCCAATCACATGTTTGATGACAATTAATCCTCAATTGCAAACATCAAAAAGAATCTAAGGAACAAAGGACTCTGAGACTTACCGGGGCATTGCCGATGAAAAATGGAGCAAATTTATGTTTTCTCCAAAAGCGGAAAAGATCCAAGGTAAGTCCAAATGAGACCCCAAGGTAATGAAGCCTTTCAGGTCGTCTTTCACGTAAAGGGACAAGCAAAGGAGGAAGATCTGTTCTCGGTCTTATATTTTCTTCCTGCAAAGAGACCTGCAAGGAAAGTAGTTTGAATCCAATAACAAAAAACAAAAAAACCGTTCTAATTCCACATAGAAGTCTTTCTAGATTTTTCAACTATTTCACTTGCCATATTACAGCAAATGGTCAATCATAAGGCCTTAACACTATATCATGCACAAGACAATGTCTGCAGACAAACCATATCAATACGAAGGAAAGGCGGATTCAATGAGAAATAGTATTAAGACAATGATATAACTTTTTGCAAGAGCCGAATGATAACAGGAAAACCAATAACCTAAAGTACAAATTGCAAAAGTTAGATCAAATAAGAATACCTTCTCTGCAGCTTCAGTTACACTGACTTGAGGAGTCTCCAAACCATTTTCCATCTCTACTTCAGATAATTGAGTCAACTGACCCTCAAAGTACCTATTAGCGTTAAATTAAGTTATTGTGCCCCGAAGATCCATGTATGAAAGATATGCAATAACTGTGACTATGTCAAAATCAACACAGATGAATTGAGCCCATTAATAAGTTGAAGAAGCGTAACATGTACTTAACTGAAAACACTTATAAAAAATGTCACATCTTTAAATCTTGCATAATTTAACTAATGTATTATATACCCGGTGAAATAATAGGAACCTAGACTAAAATCCTAAAAGCCATGATACATAGTAATAAATATGCAAATTTGCAAGTGCAAAAGGAAGCCACACTTATGCAGATTTTGCAAGTGTAAAAGGAATAAGTCAACAATTGCACAACCCTTTCATATCACCATCAACAATCAACACCAACCACCACATAAATATCACAAAGAAGCAGATTTAAAATAGTTTTATCTTGTGCATACTCTTAGGCTTGTTGCTATCTCCGATGTCCATTCAATAAGAGCAACTGGGGGCAGCCCTGATAATTCATATTCGTCTTTTAAGACGAGCTCCTACGCAAAATAAACATTCTTCTTTTCCCATGAACAATCTAATCTTGATGATTGACCAAACAAGGAAATTACTCCTTTTTTGTTGAATGGTAACAGTCAAACAAAGAAATTACTCTAAAGTCCAACATGTGGGAGAAAAAGGCTTCTTGCTATCCAAAAGCTGTGATGATAGCTTGAGGGAGAGAAAGGGTTTATGATGTTTAGAATTTTTTTTTTTTGGTTTTGGACTAAAATGACATAATCATCCATGACCTCTATCAAGTGACTTTAAGAAGGGGCAGGGGTAGTTTGGAAACAAAAAATAGGGATGGTGCTAACCTGCTAAGCTCGTGTAGTAGGTTAGAATATATATATATATATATATATATATATATAGAGAGAGAGAGAGAGAGTGTGTGTGTGTGTGTGTGTGTTGTTCTTATTTGTATATGTATAGGTATGCATAACAAGCATCAGCCTGTGGAGTAGCTTAATCTTTCACAAATTATAAAAGCCAAATGTGATTGAAGCAACCGCCGAATCATATTGAAAACCGAAAATTGTGAGAATTGCAATGAAATTTGTAGCTACCTGGTTAGGAGTTCAACGGCAGCAGAACCATATCCAAGCTGTAACACCACAGTGAGACATGGTTAGACATGCTGATAAACTTATGGAAATAAATTGTTCGATAATTTAAAAAACCTCCTTCCATGTCTGCTTTTAAACACAAACTTTCATTGTAGTAAGATATGCACACCGCCCTCATTTCGAACTTTTTTCCAATGAGATTGGGTTAGGATGACAAGATTCCTGTGATATTCCAAATCTGTCTTTTTGCAGCTTTAATTATTAGTGCTAAATTTTCTATCGCAAATCTCCCCATAAATTCTCTTTATACTACAAAATTGGTGTGAAACCTTCACCAATCTCTTCAACAATAAAAGAATGTAAAATAAATTCTTCTTTCCACATGATAGAATAGATCAACTAACAATGACAATGGGTCCAATTGGGAAGTACTTCTGTATTTGGGTAGCTATAAATATTTTGTTGCCTACTTAAAGTTTTTGAATAAGTACTATAATTATACTTTAGTTTATTCTTTAGGATGTAATTTTATGGCTCGACCAGTTTTACACGTGTTAGTGAATTTAACATTTGTAGTTTTTTTTTTGACATCATCTGACAAATACAACAATATATGCAATTTTAATAGAAATACCCCTGCCATATTTTAAGTACATGAAGCATAGTAATTAAATTACCAAGAAAGAATAAAATGAAATTCTTAAAGTTGAAAGTTATTATTGCTCTTCCAATAAATTTCGGTGAACTAATTTGTTTCTAAATCAATTATATCAAAGGATTTTGTCAATCTCTTATTATAACTTGATTAGATTACCCACAATTTCCCAATTGTGCAGCACAAATAGAGTTTGCGGGGTATGGAAATTTTATCATTTTAACCTAGCTTCATTCATTCAATCAATCAATTCCCCTTTGTTCCATGCTAATTGGGATCGTCTACGCAAATCCTTCATATCCAATACACTCCATTCAGGACCATTTCTTTCCAATACCAAACTATTTGTCTTTTAAGGCAAAATAAGGAGGCTACAGTAACATCATAAACCACGAAGGAGATCAATATTACAAAAATAAACCTAGAGAGCGGTCTCAGAAATTTTTCCTAAATTCATAGAATTGGTAAGCATTACCCTCATGGCACTCGGATGTGTAGCAATGCGTACGATGCGGGCACCTGAAAGGCTTGGGAATACATCATCAGCAAACTGCTGAGAGAACTTCCAAGGTATCTGATCTCCAAAGGGCTGGCGACCTTCCATCAGAGCTCTTTTGGCAGACTCCTGGGAAATTTGACCCTCCAGGCAGACCTGTGTGTTAAAGTTAAATTAAGACAGCTCAAAAACTCTTAGTGCTGCTTCTTTGATTCCAAGAAAATGTTAAGGTGAAATCAGAAACTCTACTATCCATATCAGAAAGGACTTATGAAATCAACCTTACATGATTGACTTATCAAAAATAAACTACTACTGCACATCAAGCCCAAGCTAGTTTTAGGTCAGCTTTATGAATCCTCATTAGGCATTTAGCTCCATTTAGACCCGTATCAATCCAATTTAAGAAAAAATGTGATCTTTGACGATGATTCAATATGCTATCTATTAAGTCAATGAGAAACAATGAAAGAAAATGCATTAATACACGCACTCCCTCCAAGAAGAGGCAGAATCAGTGACAGAGCAGAAGATGAGGATCAATAAGTGGCAAAAAGAAAAACATGATCAGCTCACATCAGGGGAAGAAAACAAAGATAACATTGTGACCAGATACAGATGAACTTTGGAACCAACTGATTTAGATGATTTACAGATTCCAAACCAAATCTACCCAGACAGAAAGAACACACATGGCCTAGTAAGAGGAATTGAGCTAAGATTTTGCCCTTCCGAGAGTTCTAGAGCTGAATAGACCACAAAACATGGACTGGAGCAGAATATACTACGCATGCAACAACACAAATTACTAACTGGATATTTTGAACATAATGATGACATATTTGAAGGCAAAACTAACCCGAGGCAATTGTAGTTGTGATTTCGCATTTTAGGACCAAAATATTACACAAATAGAAAGTCAATCATGTATCAACTACCAGGACCTTATGTAGAGGATATTCTATTTTTCTATCACTTTTTTATAAGGTAGGTAATTTTATTAATGAAAACAGTACCAAATAGGTACCAAGAGGGAGTACACAAATTGTACAAAATCTACGTCAAAACAGAATTTAGCAAGTCCAAAAGGTCGTATATGCTCAATACAAGATTTTCCTCATGCCAGCAGAGTAAATGTTGCAAACAGCTATACTTTAAAACATACATCAGTTCGTTTTCTCCTCCAAAACATCTCTTGCTCTCTATCACTAACGTAATAGCGCAAGAAAGAAGGCTGCATATAAAGATGAGGAACTACTGTAATTGTGGGCATCCTGCCAATTGAACCACCAGATAGAAGTTACTCCTTCCATCCCAATTTATGTGGGATGTTTGATTGGGCACAGAGTTTAAGAAATGAAAGACTTGAAACTTGTGTTCTAAATTGACTGGGCATAGAGTTTAAGAAATGAAAGACTTTTGAAACTTGTGTTCTAAAACATGCCACATTCATTTCTATGGCAATAAATCATCCTATTTAGGGTACAATGGGAAGTTTAAAGTTAAAAATTGTTTTTCACTATAGGAAGGTGTCGTTACTCGTACAAACTAAAAAGAAAAGAGTGTCTCATAAATTGGGGCAGAGAGAGTAAAACTGTAAACGCAAAGAAGAATTAGCTAAATATAAAAGAATACTGAAACTAATAGTAGCACAGTGATTGTCAGAAGATTTCTAACAAATGTAGCATCCCAAAGAGAACATTTGCATAGCAACTACAGACATGACCACTAACCTGGATGACACAGAGAATATCAGGAAGACGATTTTCTGACTCATCAACAGGGCCTGTGAAAACAATTAGATAGGCACTCTTGCATTCACTTAATTCAAATTTAATCTCGTGTTCTATGAGAAGCATCAACTGGTAAAATTATACCTAGTAGCACAAACAAGTGGTGAGCTGGAGCATCAGCCATCAATTGTAAATCATTTGGAGAATTTTTGTAATGAGAAGCAACATAGAGGGCCATCATTCGCTGCAATTTCAACACCAAAGGGTCACCATAAATCAAAGCTGAGCAGGCAAAAATCAGCCTAAACGGTGAAGAATACATTACTTCAAAGGCATAGGTGATTTACCTGCAAAAACAACTCGCTATCTTTATGATAAGAGAAAAGTGTGTCCCGGTTAACATAGTAGAGATCGCAATCACCCGGTTGTGGTAACCTGATTGAAAAAAAGAGAACTGTAACTGGAGATAGAACATGATTGACTTCTGCAGGAACTAGGTTAAGCCAAAGCAGATTTACCTTCTGATACTTGGGATAGCATTTGTAACATCCAAACAGAGCAATGCATTAAGCCATCGCTCAATGGTATCACCAGAAGCATATCTAATGGATTCACTCAATTCTATCTTCTTAAAAAGCCGACCTACATTTGATGGGAAAACTTAGATTTTAAACAACTAGATGAAAAACCAAGCTTTTGCAGAGACCTTGGACAATTTATCATACTACTCAATCATGGATAATCATGAGAGGCAAAGGTACACCGAGAGAAAGATTCTCATGAATGAACACAGCCCTGAAGAAAAGTAATATTTTTAACGACAAGGGTGTAGTATCAGCATTCACTTAACTAACTCCAGCTTGATTTATTATAATACTTGGGTTTACTTTAGAACATCCAGTCATAGAAAACGTTCCATTATTTAAATTTCGCAAGTGGATCTGCAAGAACTTTGGAGTTTGAATATTTCAAAAGCATGTATTATAAGTGTTTATTTTGAAAGACTCCATCCTTATTCACCATAATACTTGGTTTTACTTGCAAATCCAGTCATAGAAAAATTCCCCAAGATCTAATTTAACAACCAAAAGTGCATTGCCAAGGCACAAATTAAGGCATGAATTAAGATAAGAATTAAGAAGGCCTATGTTTTTCAACAAATACAATCACAATTCCAGATGTATCTCCTGCCTTTTAGTAACTATAAGGAGCTTCCAACCCAATGTATGCGCTCTCTCATCTCAGTTTTCTTTGCTTTCCTAGTTCCTCCTGATACAATTATATTTCAGACCACATGGACTCTACACACCTCAAGCGATCAACTACAGAAAGTGGGCTGAAAATACCTGAAAGTGCACTATCTGTGCTTTTGGACTTCTGACTTTGCTCCTCTAGTTGCTGCAGCAACTTCAATGATAAGGATCTTCCAGTGCCTTCATAGCTTTAAGAAGATAACAAGAATAGAATGATTATCAGCTCTGTTAACCCCAGGGTAAACACACAAGACTCTGTAGAAATAATTCTTCTGTCATATAAGTAAGAACAAAACTTCAAGAAGCAACATATATTGTCAAATGAGTGGATAGGTTCTTTGGAGAGAATAAAAATACTAGATGGAATCTAAGCAGAACACTGTCTCATACCCATTGACAGTTGATGCAAGGAAGACGAGGTAAGGACCAAGCAAAGATTTGACGACAGGTAATGGAATAGCTGCTGCTTCATCAACCACCAACAATTCCACTTGTGATAGCTTTTCATGCTCATGTGGTAGTATATACTGACATTGCATAAATGATGTCGAGAACATCAGAAACTCAAAAAAAGAAATAGTAATTGCATTAGACATGATAAAGCACATCAATGATCATATACTTGCAAGAAGTTTTTGCAAAGAATGAACAGTATGGGTGTAAAAGATATGTTTGTAAGAAGAGGAACCAATATATTGACAACCTTTTAAGAGAACAGAGAAGCACAAGAGATGGAGCAATACAAGAAATCTATCCAGCATACAGACACCAAGCGGAACTAAATTGAAGCAAATTTTCAAAATGCCTTCTAATGTTCAGGGACAAAGGGAACAGAAGGTGCAGAAAGTGAAGGAGAAAGAAATTGATTTCAGATTCCAGGATTATTCACTGCAAGAATGAGCTTGGAAAATGGAAGGAGCCATTATCACGAATAAACTCCTCATCAATATTACTGACCTGAATTGTCTGTCTGTGCTGCTTATAGATGTTGATCCTCACGGTAGCTTTTTTAAACTCTGGGTTATTGCTTTTCACAATATCATAATCAAGGTGTTCCTGTAAGAAAGAAGCATATTGAGTTACAATCTCTATGAAACCTATCTCACCAACTATATATGAGACGCGAAAAATCCCTTACACGAGAACTTCAAGAAAATTTTAAACCATGCTTATGTTTCTACACATATTTCAGCAGGGGAAGCATTTTCTCACTTAAAAATACTTGAAGGGCCAAATGGCCGACTCAAAGGAGAAAAAACATCCCTGGGAAAGATCGATTTCATTGAGAATATGCAAATCGACCCTGCTCAAACAGATATATTTGCATCCTACCTTGTACTCGAGCATGTCGAAACCCTTGCAGACAAAGGCAAACAGAGTTTTCAGATTTTCAGGACTAGGCGCTGTTACAAATATATTAGAATACCTGTAACAGCAAACTATAGAAGTTAGTAAAGCACAAAGTAGGATCACATAGAGGAAAGGATATTGAAACCCAAACAGCCAAACCAGATTTACCCTGCGGCAACAGCCCCTGCAATTGCCAACCCAAGAGCAGCTGACTTGCCCCGGCCACGAGCAGCAAGCAGAGCAACAGTGCTTCGGAGCGTCTTATCCAGAATAGCGTCAAGAAACGTGATCACTGCTTTTCCCTATTTCATATTGTTGGATTAATAGCATCATGCAGTGGCAGGACAAAAAATTAAAATTGCAGTGGACCCACAACTGCTATTTATGGTGAACTCAGTATTATAAGTTAAATATTTTGATCTACATCAGCACTTGAATCCATCCATTTAAGCTAGTAAAAATAGTTTTTTAAAATTTAGTATCAGATTCAAATTACAATTAGAAAAAACTAAGATGTATTTAATGAAAGCACGGAAGAATAGGCAACTATTTTTTATGAAAGGGAAAAGCAAGAGCTTTAGCATACAATAATTGCAGGAATGAGGATTTAACATGCTAGTTAAGCCGTAACAAAAAATCCTAACTAACTTCAAGATCAAGCCGACATGTGATATTTCTTTATCAGCAAGTCACATTCGTTTACTTAGCAAGTGATGCTCTGCTCTATTTATAATAGTTGATTAAATTAAATTATCAATGATTTAATTTAATTAACTGATATTTGTAATCTTAACATGGGGAGTTACACAAGTGTTGATGAATTTCGAAATTCATATTGAGGAGTTCAATTATAGTTTTTTAGTAGAATAAACTGTGATTAATTATAGTAGGATTTAATTCACTTCAAATTTCTAATTAATATTATAATTGGTAGCCTCTTATTATTTTGTGGTCCATGCCATGCCTAGTAAAATTAACAGACTTGGGAAGAAAGTTACTTGGGAGAAAAGTTCTCTACTCGGCCTAGGATTCTACAACCCTAGTAGACTTGTACACGTTTGTAGCTTAATTTTGTGTGCTACAAATAGAGCACTAGTTTCCCCCAAAAACTTACTCTTTAGAGTAGCAATACTTGCTCACACAAGTATTCCCTTTAAGGCTAACTAGGATCATTGCAGAAGATTGCAGTCATGGATCCCTGCCCTTTGAACGAGTTGTGCACCAGTTTCGAGAGGTTAGTGTTTTTAATCTCGGTTATTAATTCATTATCTAGATTACATGTACGTGATACCTGCGTTCATGCTTGCTTTCGTTGCACATGTTCTAACAATAACTATAATTATTAATGAATATTTTTACCTCAATATATTTCTTTGGTGTAAATACTAGGTGAGTGTAAAATAGATTTGTCCTAATTACTACTCCTACATTACTTGATTGTGATAGAATGCACGGTTAATAAAATAATTAAGAAGATTATAGTTTTCTTAGAAAAAAATTACTATATGCAGTTAAAATATGTATCTTAACAGCTTATTGAAATGTCTGCTGAAATTAATGGTTATTCAACAGATCTACTATCATAAATTTGTATTTCAGAATTAGTTAGATGCATATCTCTCTACGGTAACATCTTATCCAATTGCTCAACAGGGAAATATCATATGTTCCTAATTCCTTAGGTTCTTAATGTTAGGTACAATTAGGGTTCGTTTGGTAGGATTTATATAAAGACAGAACTGCTCTTTCAAAATTACCTTTTGCAAATCCTTCCCAACATTTTTGGAGGGTAATTTTGTAAACGAATATTTTTTTTTAAAAAGAATTATATAGTGCAAGTTATATTTAATACACTAAATCAAAGAATCAATAAGAAATAATTCTACCATAACTACTTTCAGCATTACGAATACACCATGTTAGTACAATTCTTATACATCCTACCAAACGAACCCTTATATGTGTGCTAATAGTATTTATGATTCTATTTATACTTGGCCAGCGTTGATATGGCTAGGTATTTTTTCCGAACACTTGCTAAACTTGATCTAAAATTAACAAGGCCTTAAGCCAAAATTTGTTATAGTGAGGTACATAACTCTAAAGCCCTTTGGTTGGAGGGATTAAGTGGGTTGTATTCTGGTATTGAGATTAAATCTATCATGTGTTTAGTTGAAGGTATTCGCTAAAATCAGAATAACCTTTATATTACAATCATAGGTTTATGTGATGACCCGATAGGTCATTTTGAGTATTAGCCCTAATTCCGTGTTCTGAGACCTCTGTTAGCTTCGTTTGATGTTTCTTGCTTTGCGTGCGTGATCCGTGACACTATTTGAAAAGCTTTTATGTAAAAAATTGAAGAAAACATGATTTTTAGCTTTAAAAACAATATGAGTTGACCACGGTCAACATTTAGTGAAAACGACCTATGATCGGTATTTTGACGATTCTGAAAAAAACTAGGAAAAGAATTATTCAAACAAAGAAAAGAAAATGATCAAGCACCAATAATGATTAAGAGCCCGTTTGGAAGGACACCTTGTAAAGTAATTATATTGTATAATAATCACACAGATCTGTTTGTTTGTCATAACATAACTACAACGTAATGTTTGGTTGCACAATTGTAATTACATAGTTAGATCTATTTAAATTTTAAATTAAATTTTATTATCAACAACATACCCAGTATATTCTCACATGTGAGGCCTAGGGAGGGTAGTGTGTACGCAAACCTTACCCCTACCCAGTGAAGGTAGAGAGGTTGTTTACATAGTTAGATCTATTTAAATTTTAAAATTAAATTTAATTATCAACAACAACAACAACATACCCAGTATATTCCCACATGTGCAGTCTGGGGAGAGTAGTGTGTACGCAGACCTTACCCCTACACAGTGAAGATAGAGGTTGTTTCCAATAGACCATTGGCTCAGAAAGGTAGGGATGAGAAGAAGCATAGGGAGAAAAGAAGAAGAAAAAGAAAGAAGGAGAGGGGAGGGGGGAGAAAAGAATAAGTAGTACCAAAATAGTAAAAACAGGAGAATATGATAATTGAAACAAACTAAACAACATGATTTAATATAGATATGAGAGATAGGAAAGTACAAGCGAGCTACTAGTACTACTGGTAAAAAATGAGGAAACTCTCAGCTACCTACTAACCGTGTACCCTAATCCTCGACCTCCACACCCTAATCATCTCTCCCCAGTACTTCTTAGGTCTGTCTCGACCTGTTCTCAAACCCACCAGGGTCAACCTCTCACACCTCCTAACAGGAACGTCAATGCTTCTCCTCTCAGTGTTTAGAAAAGCGATCGCTTCGTCGCTTTAAGCGCGAAGCGACACGACGCGAAGCGACACGACGCGACCCAGTGTCGCTTCTAGCTGCCTGAGGCGACTTGACCGAGGGAAGCGCACGCTTCAATGGAGGAAGCGACGAAACGAGGAAAGCGATGAAGCGATGAAGCGATCGCTTCTGTTAAAAAAGCGCAGAGGGCCCTTTTTAAAAGAAAAAAACTTTGGGTCTGTTTTTTTATTATACAAAACAGACCCTAAATCGACAAAAACTGACCATTTCTTCTTCTTTCTTCTTCGATCGACGTCGACCAAAGCTAGGGTTCAACTTCATCGTCATTGCTGACCAGTCCAGGTAATTTTCTTCTTCTCTTTTTTTTTTCCTTCTTTCTTCCTTCTTCTTCTTCGTTTATCTCTGACAGTCCAGTTTGCACACTGTTGACTGTTCAGACTTCAGCGTCTTCTTCTTCTTCCTTTTATCTCTAACCCGTCCAGATTATGTTTTTCCCCCCTTTTATTCTTCTTATTTATTAATTTTAATATGTATTATTTAGTTTATAAAATTAATTATTATTTATATATGTTATATTTTTCAGTTTATTTGATTTTTTTAATGTATATTTCAGTATATAAAATTAATTATTATATATATGTTATATTTTTAGTTTATTTGATTAATTTTATATGTATTTCATTTTAGAAAATTATATATGTTATATTTTAGTTTATTTGATTTTTTTAATGTGTATTTCGGTTTATAAAATTAATCATTATATATATTATATGTATTTTCAGTTTATTTGATTATGTATTTTCTTATATCTTAATAGGGATTTCAAAATGTCTCAAAGATCGAAAGATAAAGACCCGGCTTGGCGATATGGCGATAGAGTTAATGAGAAGAATACAAATGTTGTATGCAAGTTTTGTAACAAGATTACAACGGGTGGAATTTATCGCTTTAAATTCCATCTTATTGGTGGCAATAGAAACGTCACAAGTTGTCCGAAATGCCCACCGGAGGTGAGGGATGAAATAAAGAATTTTGTTGAGAAGAAGGAGCAAAAAAATCAAATGAGGTCATCAACCATTGATGACCAATCTTGATGATGATGATGATATTGAAGAATTGTCACTTCCAACAAAACGGGGAAGAGATGCAATCTCTTCAAGCCATGGATCGACGGGTACGAGTAGGACTAAAGGTCCTATAGATTGCTATTTCCCAAAGAAGCCGGAAGGAAAGAGCGGTGGAAAAGATGTACAAAAAATTGCTAAGGACATTTTGAGGGATCGTGCAGTTAGAACTTTTGCACGATGAGTCTATGATGTTGGGCTCCCCTTCAATTGTGTCAACTATACTGACACTTTTGGAGACTTTATTGAGGCCGTTGGTCAATACGGATCTGGAATGAAGCCTCCCACTTATCATGAAATCAGAGGTCCTTATCTAAATAAGGAAGTGGAGAAGACTAATAAAATTATGAAGGAACATAAAGTTGCGTAGAACAAGTATGGTTGCTCCATTATGATGGATAAGTGGACGGCAAGAACTGGGAAAATGATTATTAATGTGTTGGTGAATTCTCCCAAAGGAAGTTTGCTTCTTGAGTCAATTAATGCTAGCGAGTCATCCACTGACCACATTAAAATGTTCACCTTGTTTCAGAACACCATTGAAAAGATTGGCCCAAGCAAAGTTGTTCAAGTGGTCACTGATAATGCGAGTGAAAATGTGAAAGCGGGTGGCATGGTGGAAGGAGCGTACAAAAATGTCTAGTGGACTCCATGTGCGGCTCATTGTATCAACTTAATATTCGGGGACATTTTCAAGGAAAGCCCCTTCTCTACAGTTTTTGGCCAGGGTGTTAGGGTACATTCTTATATTTCTCAGCGGCCCTTGTTATTGAATATGATGAGAAGATTCACCAGACAAAAATATTTGGTGAAACCGGGCAAGACAAGGTTCGCCACTGCTTTCTTGACTTTGCATAGTATCCACTTGCAAAAATCCAATTTGAGAAAGTTGTTCACTTTAGAGGAATAGAGCAAGAGTAAATTTGCAAAGGAAAGTGCGGGGAAAGATTTTGCACGCATTATTCTTTCTTATTCTTTTTGGAATAATGTCCTTCATGCTCTTAAAATTGGTGGCCCTTTGGTTAAAGTACTCCGTTTGGTGGATGGGAGCAAAAACCACCAATGGGCTACCTCTATGAAGCTATGGATAGGGCCAAGGAGGCTATTCAAGCATCATTCACTGATGAGCAGAAATATGCAAAGGTCTTTCAGATAATTGATGCAAGATGGAGTGAGCAACTTCATAGACCCTTGCATGCAGCTGGACTTATTCTGAACCCGTCACTCTTTTATGATCAGCATGAGAATAATTCATTGGCTAGAGAAGAGTGGACAAGATTCCATGAGGTTGTTATCAAGTTGACCCCAGATGAAGGCTTGCAAGAAAAGATAGTAGATCAACTTGCTATTTACAAGGCAGTTGAGGGACTTTTTAAGCTCTGACTTGCTATTAAACAAAGAAAGACGAAGTCGCCAGGTGACCAAGTGCTTCTATATTTTATAGCTCTAACTTTAATATTTTTTTTATACTTATTAACTCTTGAATATTTTTTTTCACTTCTATAGTTAAGTGGTGGGACCAATATGGTGTAGAGACTCCGGATTTACAAACTTTCGCCATCAGAGTTCTAAGTTTAACCTGTAGCTCATCCGGATGTGAAAGGAACTGCAGCGTTTTTGAACACGTGAGAAATAAAAAGAATTATTTCGTGTTTTGAGATAAAGTAAATTATATCTCAATTGTCCCAACTCCTACTAATTAGTTGACACATCTTGTTTGTAGATTCATACAAAGAAGAGGAATCGACTAACCTTGAAGCGCCTCCATAATCTTGTGTTCATAAAATACAATAGAGCATTGAGGCGTCGCTACAACCACCGCAATCTAATTGATCCAATTCTTTTGGACAATATTGATGAGGCTAATGAGTGGCTAACCGGAGTCCCCGAAAATTGTAAAGATGAAGAAGTATTTGAAGGCGACTCTAATTTCACTTGGGGTGATTGTTGCGGTTGCTAGTGGAGTTGGGGAGAATCCTTATGGTTTAAGGGGGAATACTTCAAGTGCAAGCTCGATTAGGAAGGGAAAAAGTGTGGCTACTACAAGTCGATCCCTATCCCTAATTGATGAAGATGAAAGTGATCATGAAGAGGAAGAGGAGGGGGAAGAAGAAGATGACGAGCAATATGAAGATAATAGAGGAATTCAAGATTTTGACAATCTTGAAGAAGAACAAGAAGAGTAGAAGAATAAGATGTTGATTCTAGTAATTTAGTAGCTTTGATTTTGCTTGTCCTATGGTTTGTGGAGGATTTGGTGGTACCTACTTTTACTTTTAAATTTTTAAATTGAACTTTTTGATTATTTATAATTTTATATTGTGTCTTTGCAAGGTTTACATTATGTTTTTTAAGAATTGCGCTTCACTTTAATAAAGCGTGCGCTTCGCTTTTGAAGCGAGGCGAGCCCTTGTCGCTTTTTTGCGCTTCTCGCTCTTAAAAACACTGTCTCCTCTTAACATGCCCGAACCATCCCAGCCTCGACTCTCGCATAAATTTATTTTTTTTCATATGAACAAGTAAATAAACATTAGTGTTTGACAAGTAGGTGTCTACATAAGAAATATTAGGTAATCATATGGATTATGTGGAAAGAGAAATAGGAGAGCTTTTGAAGGGGTGGAACAAGACTTTGTAAAATTGCAAAGTAGTCTTTACTTTTTAGTTTCTTTTTGGTGTACTCATGAGGTCCCTACTTGTATAGAGGATTGGGTCTCCTTTGTTGAGAACGATATTTTGGTGCAAGTTCTCTTCTTTTGGTATACAACGTGCATACGGGGTTTCCCCAATTGTTAATAAAACTACTTACCTTATAAAAAATCCATATCATTTCTTGAAAATATAGTATTAAATAATTACAGATTTGTAACTAATATTGTAAAAGATAATTGGAAGCTCCAAAATACATGATATTTCAATTTCAATTCATTAGTAAAAGTTCCAATTAAGAATTTGAATTGTTTACTAATTCATGTGAATATAGTATTAAGTTCATGCTTCGTTGCATTTTTTCAAATAACAAAAGATAAGAATTTATGAGTTTAGAAAGTATATTTTGTAGTAAATATTTATATTAATTTAAAGATAATTCAAAAGGGAAAAAAAAAAAGCACAAGGCTAAGACCTCATTAAACAATGAACCCAGCTTTAATGGAATCTTAATATAGTTCAGTTTGTTGAGAACTCAGGAGACATGACTTCAAGAAATTAGAATAATAGTAGTTCAATTAAGCAAAATGAAGAAAATAAAGAAAAATAAATAAGGAAGAAAGCAATGAGAAGTTACAAAGTTACATGGAAGCACTAGAAGAAAGGTTGAGAAATGAGAAGAAAAGAAATGGGTTGAGAAATAATGTAAAAAGAATAATTTATTTATTTTTTTAAAAATTAAAATTTAAAATGTTACCTTGTTACAAGCAATTCTCACCTCCCTGAGAATTGAAGAATGTAATTGCTCCCTCTTAATTACACCCAATTACATGTTGATCAAGTAATTACTTAAGAAAAGGACAGAATGTCCACTGTAAATATTCAATTTCACCAGGTATTAAATCATTATCCCCTGTTAATCCTGTGTTCTATACAACAATTCAGTTATAACGCTATCTTGCACGCGAGTAACACTTTATCCTGGGGGTTAGTTCCAAGTAGACTATTAATTAGCTACGCATGACATACTCAGAGAACAATTGAGAAACAAATGCCAATTCTCACAGCTCAAGCACAGTAACTAACCTGGTCCAAGGTACAGCATTTCCGAATAAGAGGACCAACAGGGAAGTCTTCATTCAATTGTTCTTTTAAATTCCTTAACTCCCTTTCTGCTTCCGAAAGCCCCTCAGAATCCTTCATCAAAGTAAATCAACGAAAGAATTATGAATGCTTAATCAAGAGATTATCAAAGATAGTTTACCCTGTACTAAAAGCGACTCCAGAAAGAGTAATTTTTTCGCAGTTCAACATCTGATATGGTGTAATTATATGTGAGAACCATAATTTATATGGACTATCATCTGAATCAGTGCATATCATCTAAGATAAAGAAATCAGTAAACAGAACAATCACGACCATACTGATCCAGGGAGAAGTTTACCTCTTGAACTGGAACAGCAGTAATACTCTTCATGTGGGAGGAGATAGGTAAAATATTTAGTTCATCATCCATGACAATACAGGATTCACATGATGCAAGGGAGAGTATAAATCGCTCATTAAAGCGAGGGGTAGCCTGTGAATGGGATTCTGTACGAAACCTGTCATGAACATCCTGCATTTTCACAAACCTTATGAGTATTAAGATTAAACACGCATAGAAAATCAATTAGCAATCTGAAAGCTAGTAGTAGCTTCTTCATTCAAATACTCTTCTTTTTGTTTGTGTATGTGTGTGTGAGATCAGTTGAAATCTTATTTAACAAACAAAAGAGCAAGAAAGAAAAAACAAATAAGAAGTAAGAAGGGAAGAGACATCATTAATCTAATATTTATTCAAAGTTTTCCAGCCCAGAAAGCAGAGCAGTTGGGATTGGAGCTTACCATGACCATGGTGCAGAGGCTCTTAAGAGAGGACAAAGTGCGAATCAACAATACAATTAGCCCACCACCCTCAACTGTCTCTATTGTTCTCGCAAGAAGATTGGGTGTCAAAGCCTCGAAATCCTAGAACATCATAGGGGAAAAGAAATGAAATTTTCCAGAAGATCACAATCACATAGAGGCCTTGAAAGAGGAAATAGGTAGTCGATCTGCTTCAAATATTTTATGGAAATTTAAAACCTCTCATTTACCTGCAATATACACATGCCAAAAGTGTTTCCTAGAATTCTTTCTGAATCTCTATACAAGCAATAGCTGACGCCTCCAGTTTCAACAAAAAGTTCAAAAGGCTCTACTTTTTCAGGGTCCAGTAATCCCCTCTGCATATATTTTTTCACTTGCTTCTTTCTCTTTTGCTTGTGACTGCAAGAAGATGTTTGACTCTATCATTGATGACAAACTGTCTAAATGACTAATAACATCCACTGAAAAACTGAGGCGAACACTTCTTTTCCTAGAAAACGTTGGAAACAAGCTGCTACAAAACTACTGAACAGGGGTAAAAATACGATAAGTAGATACATAATTTTGAGTGTGATCAGACAACCAAAAAACAAACAATGACAGAAGAAGAAAACTTTACGACAACTTTTTCGTAGGCGTTCACTTGCATCACATTATCTTCAATCAACCTCCACCCGAGAAGGTGTGGTATCAAGGTTCGGTTTATTTGGAAAAGAGGTCAATCGTAGGGGAGACCATTCGAATGGTTGAATTGATGACTTCGCTTCGATCTCTTCGACTGAACCTAAAGGAGACTTCATCATTCAACTTTAGCTTCTGAAGGAGGAATCATGTTACTTGGAATTTCAGAAAGTGAATCCTCTGAAGATAATAAGATGCTTACGAGTCCTCCTAATATGGAAGAAGTTCAAAAGGCAGCCACAAAGGGATAGGTTTGAATGTTGATATGTACAGTCTTTCAACTGACCTTTCCAAACCATGCTTCTCAATCAAGCTAGAAAAAGACCAAGCAAGTGTTGTCCTAATGAAATGGCATTGTCACCGCACAGCAAGCAAAGGATTGGGGATTCAACGGTATAATGTTATGAGGTTCTGGGGTATGCTGGGATTTGTGAAAAGCAGCACCTTACGATGTTCATGACCAATTGGATCCTGACATACCAGTAAGTACCAGAGGAGATCGCTATGATCGTTACTATATTCGTATCGAAGAGATGCGACAAGGTGTTCGGATCATTGTGCAATGTCTTAATCAAAACAACCTATTTTCTGTCAGTCAAGCTCACAAGATAATCAACCCAATATAATAACCTCTAAAAAACAATGACCTAGCATTCGTTCCACTCACCTGCAATTTGCCAGTAAATTTACGCCATATATATAGCTAAAACTAATTTTTTACACAACAAATAGAGTGACTAAAGTTTTAATATTCAAAATAGAATTTTACATTTCTTCCCTAACATCTAACTGAGGAAGTGATTTCCTACACCCACTTTTAATTTGAATAGAAACAAATGACTCTACAAAGATCTCCTCTGTTTAATTTACAAATCCCTGTTTTTGTTGATGTCCTGTAGAAAAGGTCATATAACTAAAAGGCGGAATATATCTTAAGACACTCGAACTCAGGATCGTTCAAACTGAGCACCTGAACACATGATAAAGTGTTCTTATTAGACACTCATTGGGGAGAGTTTGGCAAATGGCTCTTGGTTTTCTTCTTTTAACAGAGCGCGTTTTTTATTTAACGAAGCAGGAGTTTGTTTTTAGTTGATTTGAGTTTTATTTTTTAACTGACCTATCTTGTTTTTGTTATTACAGCAAAAGCTTATATATGATGTGTATAATTAAAGGAGATGGCACACTTTAAGTAGTTAAGTTATCCACATAATGGGAATTTGAGAACACACGCATAAGCTTTTCCAAAATTTGACCTGGAAGTGTCTAATAGGAACACGTTATCATGTATTCAGGTGCCAATTGGAACATGTCTTAGTTCGACAAGTTTAATGGGGTGTCGATGTATTCCACCTCACTAAAATAACATTTGTAATGGACTATAAAACCAGATCTCCCAATCCATATACCAACAAATAACTATACAGAATAACTGCTACATCAAAGTCAAGAATTTTGGTGAAGCAGCTTCATTGATCTTTTTCAAAGTTTCATTGTATCGAATAAAATCCACGGTAGCTAATTTGAGTTTCCGTTACAAGATTTAATCTAACTTCCCCATGGAATTAACCAATTCATATTTCATACAGAGGACAAAACTTAACAAGAACAGATTATATCCACTATGGAAAAAGTAAAAAAAGCAAAATTGGAGTAAGTAGCGAACCTGCTAAGTTCAAGTTTGTCCTTATAACACCAAAGCACAGTAGGCCGTGACCTCACTACAGCTTTGCTCAACATGTAATGCAAATTAACAATCTGTTTTACAAAATAAATAGAAGTGAAGAATTAGAAACAAGTTCAATTTTTTTCACAAAATTTACAGAGATATAATAAAAGAGGAATTGGTAAGTGCCTGGTCACGGGATTTGTCACCGATAATGACAAACATAGAACGGTGACGATTTCTAACTCCATTTTCTATTAGGGTTCTTATGCGTTCATCCACTTTCTTCCTCATTTTTTCTTTTGCTTAGGGTTTTATCTTCAAGCTCAACTGTTGTAATATTTTTTATGACTGCCTCTGTTTCTGTATGTTCTGGTCTTACGTTCTTGTACTAGGGTTTAGAGAGGGTTTATTGAACGTAAGAAGAGGATGACCGGCCCGACCGGATTTAATTCTGTGCAATATTGTAACTTTCAGTATTCTATATAGGGTGAAAATCATTTTTCGTCCCTCAAGTTTGCCTTAAAATTAAACACGTCCCCCTTAGTTTAAAACAATAGCATTTTCAACTTCCGGTCAGTGATTACCTGAGGGGTCAAATGTTATTTTATTTAATAGGGTGCTCTAATTAATCATAAACAATATTTTACAATTTTTCTTCTGATGATGTTCTGCCTGCAATTGATTATTGATGCATTTCTTTTATGAGCAAATATCTAATTTCAAGGAATTAATTAGTTAACCAAAAAAAAAAGACAATCTGTCATCTCCGGTCCATGAATAGTACAAAATGTGAAGCACTTAAAAGTAAATATTTGGTCAAACTTTTAGTATATTTTTTTTAAAGTGTTTTTCAAAAAATTATTTTTGGAAAGAAGCTATTTGTTTTTTGCTTCTCAAAAAGTGTTTCTGTTTTTACTCAAAATCACTTTTTTTACCTTTATAAGTTTGGCCAAACAAAAGCACGTTTCACCAAAAAAACAAAAATAAAAATTGACTCAAAAGAAGCACCACCAGGCTATTAGCTCTAATATTTGAAATAATGTTTATCATGGAAAGCCTTTGAAATCATTATTTGTGCTTCTACAGAGTAAATACTCCATCTGTACGTTTAGTTGTCTACTAATTTGCACTTCCTTTAAGAAAAAATAAATAAAGTGCGTATTTTACAATTTTACTCATAATAATGATAACATTTCAAAATGTCTTGAAAAATAATTCGGGGAATTATTAATTAATGATAAGGATAAAACATGAAAAAAAAATTATTTTTCTCTTGATTTGCTAAAATAGACAAGTAATAGTGAAAATATACTTTTAAATAGTGAACAAGTAAAAGTGAACAGAGAGATAATATATTTAAAATAAATCTTAAAAAATAATAGTATAATTTCTTTCTTAATGAAGTTGTTGGCAACTTTGATGCAGAAACATCTTCAAGTACTCATCAATAAGAGCAATCGCACAAGTCATGAGAGCAATCCACATTGGCAAAACAAACTACCTAAGGGGTTATTAGGAATGGAACAACAAATAAATCACTCGTGAAAACATATCACAAAACTTGAATGAGTTCAAACTTAAAAATGTGATGATCCGATATGTCATTTATAGTTTTACCCTTTATTTTTGTGTTCCGAAACCTCGAATAGCTCCGTTTAGCCTTCATCGATTTGTGTGTGAAGTCCATGTCTTTTTCCGGAAGGTTTTTATGAGAAAATTTATGAAAATGTGAAATCATGTCTTAAAACTCATTTGAGTTGACCTAGGTCAACGTTTTGAGCAAACGAAAGTGAATCAGTATTTTGACGATCCCGGTGGGCCCGTATCGTGATTTGGGACTTGGGCGTATGCTCGAAATTGAATTCGGAAGTCTCTAATTTGATTTAACATAATTTATTGAAAACTAAAAATCTAAAGGTTTAAAGAATTCCTAAGTTTAACTATAAGTTGACTTTATTGCTATCGGGTTCAAATTTTAGTTTTGGAACTTGATATAAGTTCATTACGGTATTTATGACTTGTCTACAAATTTTGGTGCAAAACGGAGTTGATTTGACGTGATTCGGACGTTCGGTTGAGAAATTGTATGTTCTTAAGTTTCTTTAAAAATTTCATTCGTTTTGGTATCTTATTCATAGTTCTAGGTGTTATTTTGGTGTTTTGATCACGCGAGCGAGTTCGCATGATGTTATTATACTTGTGTGCATGTGAACCCGGGGGCCTCGGGTGAATTTCGGATAGGCTACAAAGTGGTTTTTGACTTAGAAGCATAGATGATGCATTTTTGTTTCTAGTGTTATATGCACATCTCGCAAATAGTGAGCTCTGGCTCGCAAATGCGAGCCTCGCTTTTGCGAAGAACATGTCTCATTTGCAAGCATGGGTTGGTTGGGCTGGACTTGCAATTGCGAGGAAATTGTTCGCATTTGCGAACTTGTTGTTGCCGCTTTTGCGAAGGCAGAGTCGCAATTGCGACTCAGTGTGTGCTGGGCTACCTTCGCATATGCGAAGGAATGGTCCGCATTTGCGAGTGGCATGGGTTCGCATTTGTGATGAATGACCTTTTGAGAAGGGTTCGCATTTGCGACCTCATTCTCGCATTTGCGATGTTCACAATTGCGAACAAGATATCGCAATTGCGACATCCGCAACTCGTAAAAGAGGGGTAAAATGGGAATTGGCTAATTTCTTTCAAACTCTCAACCCTAAACACCCCATAAGTGATTTTCCAAAAGATTTTCTTCCTAAACTCATTGGTAAGTGACTTTAATCTACTTCATTTCAATTACCCATTACATTTAACAAATTTTCGATATCAAATCTAGGATTTTCATTGTAGAAATTAGGAATTTTTGTAAATTTGGGATTTAGACCTCAAATTGAGGTTGGATTTCGAAGCAAATTACATAACCGGGCTCGGGGATAAATGGGCATTCGGGTTTTGTTCCGAATTTTGATTTTGACCAAGCGGGCCTGGGGTTGACTTTTGTTGACGTTTTCAACAATGATCTAAATTGAACCTCTTTCATTCGTGGGTAGTTTTTAAGGCTTATTTTGAATTGTTTGGTTAATAATTTGTTAGATTTGATTAGTTTGGAGGCTTGTTCGAAAGGCAAGATCGTGATTGAACTTTGAGTTGATTGCGGAGTGAGGTAAGTGTTGGGCCTAACCTTGATTTGAGGGAATTAGGAACCATTGAGCTATGTGCTATGTGAATTGCATATATAGCGGCATATATGCGAGGTAATTAGTGTATATACGCCGTCGAATTACTTGTTTCCACGCTTTTCCGTATTTCATTAATTACTTTATTTCATGACTTAACCGTTACATTACTTATTTTCCCTTTCTTCATTGCTTCATATTACGTCTTGTTTCATGCCTTAATTACTACATATTTTTTTTTACTTCCATGCCATAATTGCTACTTGCTATTTAGAATTTCTCATATTAAATTGTTCATCCCCTCCCTAATTCCATACTTATTTACTACTTGTCTCTATTTGTTTCCCTCATATATCTAATTGTCTTATGCCTTGTTGGCTTGTTTCCTTTTAGTTTCATATTAATTGTTGCCTTCATTGAAGTAGTTTCACTGGTACATATTGTTAAAACTAGATACTGTTGAGTTGGTAAGTTGATACATCCGAGCAGTTCAAGTCTCTTTGATTATCATGTTATTTTCCATTGCTCGTACATTTGTTCTCTTGATGTATGAATTCTTGTAAATCTTAATTATTGGGTTACTATTGTTAATTGATATTATTTGGGGAGCGGGTTGCACGTAGCAACGGAAACTGAAAAGAAATGAATTGAGAAGGCGGAACAAGGATGGACTATGATATTGACAGATGATTATATGGAGTAGGCGGGTTGCGCGCCACAACAATTTATTTAAAGTTTATATTGTGGGATCGGGTTGCAAGCCGCAACATATTGATAAAAGTTATATTTGTTCTGATTGTTGGTTTGGCCTCAGTTGTTGATGTGAGTTATATGGCTTGTCATTTGGGACTCTCTGTTAGTTGAGGTTGAGTTCGTTGATATGAGTTGCCTGCTTTACTTTCATTCCTGTCTTTTCTGTTATTATTATTATTATTATCACTACATACAGGTTAATGTAAGTGACTCGCCTTAGCCCCATCACAACTTCGTCGAGGTTAGGCTAGACACTTACGGAGTACATGGGTTGGTTGTACTCATACTACACTGTGCACTTTTTGTGCTGATTTTAGAGTCGGTCTTAGCGGCGGTCAGTAGATTGCTCGGATTGATTGCCGGTTCAGAGACTTAAGTTACATTTGCATGATGTTCGCAGCCCTGAAGTACCCCCTTCCACCTATCTTTAGTTGTTCATTTAATTTCAGACAATTATAATTTCATTCAAATCATTATTTGTATTATTCTAGTCGCTCGTGTACTTGTGACACCAGTTCTAGGATTGTATCTAGATATTGCTATTATTATGAGTTTTCTCACTCTATTTCAGTTTTATTTCAGTCCACTCAGTTTACTCGGTATTAGTTCATTTGAATTATCAAAAATGGCTAAAAACTCTTCTAACGTTGGCTTGCCTAGCAAGTGAAATGTTAGGTGCCATCACGATCTCGAGCGTGGAAATTCCGGGTCGTGGCAAGTTGGTATCAGAGTACTAGGTTGCGTATGTCTCACGAGTCACGGGAAAGCTTAGTAGAGTTTGGAAGATCAGTACAGAGACGTCTGTAATTATCTGTAAGGCCCCGTAAATTTTACCTAAAGCTCATGCTTTCGTGGTGCCGAAGTAGACTTTTGGGTTGAACAGTGCGTTGGGGAGTTGCAGAAAATTTTTGGAAGTGCAGGGCGTTTCTGTGATCCATTATGCGGTTGCAGAACTGATCTGCGGACCGCAGATTGAAGTAGAAACTTGGGCAAATATTTGGACCATTATGCGATCCATTATGCGGCCGCATAATCATTTTGCGAGTTGCATAACCCATCGCAGACCCGACACAAAAACATTCCGGAGGGAAGTTCTGCAGCACATTATGCGACCGCATAATAGGTCTGCGGATCACAAACTGGTCGCAAAGTGAGGCAGAAGTGCCTAGTTCCGGAGGGCCATTATGCGGTCCATTTTGCGGACCGCAGAAGTGTTATGCGGTCGCATATGCGACTGCATATATGCATTGGGGCTTCATTTTTTTTAATTTTTGAACCCGACCCCATTCTTATAAAACAGTCTTAGAGATCATTTTAGAAGGTTCAAACTTATATTTTAGAGAGATGAACGTGGTCTAGAGTGAGAAAAGGAATTTCCAAGTCACTTGTTCATCAATCTTTGCTCAAGCCTTGAAGAATTCTCTAGGGTAACTCACAAGGTCTTCAACCAAAAGGTAAGGTTCTAGCCCTAGCCTTAAATTTCAAAATTTGACTGAAAATAGGTAATAAGCGAAGCAATTCTTGGATGTGGGAGTTGTTCATTATGAATGCATGTACTATATAGGGTTGTGGGAAGATTGTTGAGCTCAATTGGGTAGATTTTGGGTAGTGAAGTAGAGGAATCCTCTATAGGAGAAGCTAGAAATAATAATGTCCACCTAGTGTTTGATAAAATGCTCAAATGAGCTAGAAGCATGAACTCCTCCCTAATTTGTGTTCAGATTTTCCATACCTCTAAATAGATCAAAGTTGCTAGGATTTCCGGAACGGTGTAGTGAATTAAGAAAAGCTCAAAGTGAGGTATGTTGGCTAAACTCTTCTCTTAGAATTGAACCCCAAAATATCCTTGTAAGTCCCGTGTTGCTCATTATAAATTGATTATTTCGAATAAGCCTTGTGTCAAAAGATATATGTGTTCAATTTGTATTCCAAGTGTAATTGTTATGTTGAGTTACTATTGGGGAAGGTGATTAAGCATGGGTTGTGTGTTATTATGTTATGATTTAAAAACGAGATTCTAATGAAAAATATCATGTCAAATTATGTAGGAAATCACATGTGCCTAAGACCCTAAATTGCTCAAATATGTGTTTAAAGTCTTAATTTGAAAGGCCTTGTTGTTAATTATCCATGATGATATTTGAAAGCGAAAGAAGAGAACATGAAACATGAGGTGCGACCAGCGTGCCAAGAATGGTATTGCGTCATGGCTATTGGTGTCAATGAAATGAAGGATATCCAAAAGATTACGAAATAAGTGGTAAATCCTTTTAATAGTAAATGCTTTGGGAGTATCGATTAGCCACCGAGGAAGGGTAGGTCGAAATAACCTAACCCCGAAACTACATGTACCGGTGTAGGAGTGTTTGAGGGGTAAATCCTCGTGTTAATGTGATGAGATTGTTTCTCCTTATATGGGATGAGATTGATGTGTTGAGTTATTTTCCTTTATATGAGATGAGATTATTGCTAGCAAGATGTGATGTGATGTCGACCCACACGACATTGTGGCGAGACAGCTTAGCCTATCGGTATGACATCGGATATCATGCCACGCACATGGTGGTATTGTGAATGAATGTCTCGGGGTGAGACGGCTTAGCCGGTCGGGTTGAGATCGGACTCCATGCTAAAACACAATGGTGTATCGGTGCTAAAGATCTCCCAACTTAAAAAGATTGGAACTTACTTGAAATTTGCCTTTCCCCTAACTTGACACCTTAATACTATTTGATTCTCTTATTGATTTCCTGTTTCCTTCTCCGTTTGTTGTTACTCGTTCTATTGAGAGAGAGTTTAGTTTTACATACTAGTACTATTACATATTTACTAACGTCCTTTTTGCCGGAGGTGTTGCATCTTT
Source organism: Nicotiana tabacum (assembly GCF_000715075.1). NCBI lineage: Eukaryota > Viridiplantae > Streptophyta > Magnoliopsida > Solanales > Solanaceae > Nicotiana > Nicotiana tabacum. The sequence continues at coordinate 109,371,171 of NC_134092.1, forward strand.
AATGGATGCAGGTGGTTCCATAACAGGTGGTATTGATCAGTGATAGCAGCACACCCTCTCCTCAACTGACTTGGTGAGCCCCACTTCATTTCAGGGTCTTGTATCTCTTGTCCTTTGTACGTAGTATTTGAGGTATAGTCGGGGCCTTGTTGACGGCACTATCGTAGCACTCTTTTGTTTCTGTTAGAGGTTACGTAGACATAGTGTGGGTTGTATCTTGTTTTGGGAAGGTTGAACTAAACTTGTTGTAATGGTATCATCTGTCCCACTTTAACTACGAATGTATAATGCACTGTTTTGGGGATTTGTTAATGACGTAACTAATAGAAATGAACTGGTGCTATTCACATGACCTCTTAATGTTTAATTAATGATAGAAATGTATCTTCTCTTTATTCATTGTACATGCTTGCTCGGCCGGGGTATCTTGGTTGAGCGCCGGTCAAGCTCCCCATGGTCGGGGCATGACATTATCTTCCAGAGGTTATGGAGTTTAGGAACAAATTCACTTCTTTCTTTCTCTATCGTGCGAATTTATTCTATCATTGATGATTGAACTATTCTACTCTTGTTCCCTCGTAAATGGCGAGAACAGGCACTGTATCTATAGTCGGGCAAGAGCCGGAGCCCCCTGTGGTAGATCCTACCAGGGGCAGAGGTCGAGGCATAGGCAGAGCTTAGCCTAGATCTCGAGTAGCATCACCCACAGTGGAGCCTCAGATTGACCACGAGGAGGAGGTTCCAACTCAGACTGTACCCGTCGGACTAGCTCAGGTCCCAGAGGGGTTCATAGCCACTCAAGTGCTTCAGGATGCTCTAGTCCGTTTGGTGGGACTTATGGAGAGTGTGTCCCAGACCGGTACATTTTCGGTGGTACCGATCATCTCTCGGGCTGGAGGAGGAGCACATACTCCCGCTACTCACACTCTAGAGCAGGTGGCTCCCTAGTATCAGACTCCAGCAGCCCCGCCAACTGGGGTGGTTTAGCCGGTTATTACGGCACAAGCCGGTGATAGGCCCACTTTGTCTTTATGTTAAGGTTGGATAAGTTCACAAGCCTTTTCCTATTCATTTCAGTGGTGCATCTTCTGAGGACCCACATGATTTTCTGGATAGTTGCCATGAGATATTGGAGAACATGGGTATAGTTGAGACCAATGGGGTCGATTTTGCAGAATTTTAGATGACTGATTCCGCCAGGAGATGGTAGAGAAACTATATGTTGGCTACACCAAATAGTTCGCTTGCACTTACATAGGAGATGAGTACCGCATACTGTTCGAGCGTCTTCAGCGAATTAGTATGACCGTCACACAGTATGAGACAAGATTTGTGGACCTAGCTCACCACGCCACATCTTGCTTCCTATTGAGAGGGAGAGAAGGAGGAAATTTATTGATGGACCCACTTATACTGTTAGACTTCAGATGGTCAAGGAGACCGAGAGTGATATTTCTTTTCAGACGACCGTAGATATTGCTAGACTGATCGAGTTGGTTCGTGCTCAGGAGAGGGGGCCAATGTCCGATAAGAGGCCATATCATTTCGGTGGGTTCAGTGGTGCCTCATCTGGAGGCAGGTTTTTTTTTTTGGTAGAGGCCATCCTCCTAGGCCGTTCAGTCAACTCTTCAAGTAGCCCACGATGCTTTAGGCGGTTATGGTTCTTACGGATCTCGTTCTGAACAACCAACATTCAGTGCACATTCAGCTCCTATCATTACACCACCCCTCCAGAGTTACTATATCGATTATTCGGACCGTAGGGTTAGTCCTCGTTTCAGCAACCGCGAGAGTGCTTTGAGTGTGGGGACATAGGTCACATCAAAAGGTATTTCCCTAGATTGTTGAGCAACAGATCTTATCAGGGTTCTCGTGCCATCATACTGGCACTGGTTACCCTACCGCCCGCGAAACCAGCTAGAGACGGGGGTTAGATTGTTAGAGGTGGAGGTCAGGCCACTAGAGGTGGGGGTCAGGCCATTAGAGGTGGAGGCCAGCCAGCTATGGGTCTCTCTAGGGGCGGAGTTCAGAGTGGCGGGGCATAGCCCCGATGCTATGTTTTCCCATCTAAGCATGAGGCCGAGTCATCTAACATCGTTATCACATGTATTGTTCTAGTTTGCCATAGAGATGCTTCCATTATATTTGATTCGGGATCTACCTATTCCTACGTGTCATCCTATTTTGCTTCATATTTGATTATACCTAGTGATTCTTTGAGTGCTCCTGTATATGTGTCTCCACCTGTGGGAGATTCTACTGTTGTATAAAGTGTTTATCGCTCGTGTGTGGTTTCTATTGGGAGTCTTGAGACTATTGTAGATCTCTTACTTCTTGATATGGTGGACTTCGATGTTATCTTGGGTATGGATTGGCTATCACCTTACCATGCTGTATTGGACTGTCACACCAAGACGATGACCTTAGCCAAGCCGGGGTTGCCTCGATTAGAGTGGAGGGGCACCCTTGGCCATTCTACTAGCAATGTTATTTCTTATGTGAAGGCTCGACACATGGTCGAGAAGGGTTGTCTAGCATATTTGGCCTACGTTCGTGATTCTAGTGTGGAGGTTCCTTCCATGAATTTAGTACCAGTTGTTCGTGAGTTTCCAGAGGTATTTCATGCGGATCTTCCGGGGATGCCACCCGACAGAGATATTAATTTCTGCATTGATTTGGCTCTGGGCACTCAACCCATTTCTATTCCACCATATCGTATGACCCTGCCAGAGTTGAAGGAGTTAAAGGAGAAATTGCAAGACTTGCTTGATAAGGGGTCCATTAGAACTAATGTCTCGCCTTGGGGTGCACCTGTGTTGTTCGTGAAGAATAAGGATGGTTTGATGAGCATGTGTATAGATTATTAGCAGTTGAACAAGGTTACTATCAAGAACAAGTATTCGTTGTCGAGGATTGATGATTTATTTGACCAGCTTCAGGGTGCCAAGGTGTTTTTGAAGATTGATTTGAGGTCCGACTACCATCAATTGAAGATTAGGGCATCCGATGTCCCTAAGATGGCTTTTCAGACACGGTATGGGTATTTTGAGTTCCTAGTGATGTCATTTGGGTTGACAAATGCCCCAACAACATTTATGGATTTGATGAACCGGGTATTCAAGTCCTATTTGGATTCCTTTGTGATTGTATTCATTAATGATATCTTGATCTACTCCCGAAGTCGAGAGGAGCACGAGCAACATCTTCGGATTGTACTTCAGTCTCTGAGAGATAGCTAGTTATATGCCATGTTTTCAACGTGCGAGTTATGGTTAGACTCAGTCACCTTTTTAGGACATGTTGTATCAGCATGTGGCATAAAGGTAGATCCAAAGAAGATCGAGGTAGTTCAGAATTGGCCTAGACCTATTACTACAAAGATCCGGAGTTTCCTAGGTTTGGCGAGTTATTATCGTTGATTCATGGAGGGGTTTTCATCCATAGCAGCCCCATTGACCAGATTGACCCAGAAGGGTGCCCCATTCAGATGGTCGGATGAGTATGAGTTGAGTTTTCAGAAGCTTAAGATTGCTTTGACTACGACGCCAGTGTTGGTGTTGCCCACATGTTCAGGATCCTATACGGTGTATTGTGATGCATCTTGTATTGGGGTCGATGCAGTATTGATGCAGGATGGCAGGGTGATTGTATACACATCGCGGCAGTTGAAGGTTCATGAGAAGAATTACCCTGTTCATATTAGCCGTCGTTCATGCGCTGAAGATTTGGAGGCACTATCTTTACGGCGTATCGTGTAAGGTATTCATGAATCATCGCAGTCTATAGTATTTGTTCAAGCAGAAGGATCTCAACTTAAGGTAAAGGAGATGGTTGGAGCTGTTGAAAGACTATGATATTACCATTTTGTATCATCTCGGAAAGGCCAATGTGATGGCCGATGCTTTGAGTAGAAAGGCGGTGAGTATGGGTAGCCTTACGTATATCCTAGTTGGTGAGAGGCCGCTTGCAGCATAAGTTCAGACTTTGGCCAATCAGTTCGTGAGGTTAGATGTTTTAGAGCCTAGTCGTTTTTTAGCTTGCACAGTCACTCGGGCTTCCTTGTATGAGTGCATCAGAGAGTGTCAATATGATGATCCTTATTTGCTTGTCCTTAAGGACACGGTGGTGCCAAGAAAGTTACTGTTGGAGATGATGGGGTTTTACGGATACAGGGTCATATTTGTGTGCCCAATATGGACGGGCTTCGTGAGTAGATTCTTAAGGAGGCCCACAGTTCCCGGTATTCTATTCATCCGGGCACCGCCAAGATGTATCAGGACTTGCGGTAGCATTATTGGTGGAGGAGGATGAAGAAGGATATAGTTGCATATGTAGCTCGGTGTCTAAATTGCCAGCAAGTAAAGTATGAGCTTCAGAGACCGGTGGTTTGCTTCAGAGTCTAGAGATTCCTGAGTGGAAGTGGGAGTGTGTCACTACGGATTTTGTTGTTGGACTTCCAAGGACTCAAAAGAAGTTCGATGCGGTATGGGTCATTGTGGACAAGTTGACCAAGTCGGCACATTTCATTCCAGTGGCAGTTACCTATTCTTCAGAGCGGTTGGCTGAGATCTACATCTGGGAGATCGACCGTCTTCACGTTGACCCGTGTCTATTATTTCTGATCGAGGTACGCAGTTCACCTTGCACTTTTGGAGGGTTGTACAATATAAGTTAGGTACACGTGTTGAGTTGAGTACGGCATTTCATTCCCAGACAGACGGGCAGTCCGAGTGCACTATTCTGATATTGGAGGATATGTTTCGCGCTTGTGTTATAGATTTTGGGGGGTTATTGGGATTGGTTGTTGTCACTTGCGGACTTTGCCTAAAACAACAGCTATCAGTCGAGCATTCAGATGGCTCCTTATGAGGCATTATATGGGAGGTGATGTCGTTCACCAGTTGGAAGGTTCGAGTCGGGAGAGGCTCGGTTGTTGGGTACCGATTTAGTTCAGGATGCCTTGGATAAGGTCAAGATTATTCAGGATCGACTTCATACATTTTAGTCTAGGCAGAAGAGTTATTCCGACCATAGAGTTCGTGATGTCGCATTCATGGTGTGAGATAGGGTATTGCTCTAGGTTTCACCCATGAAGGGTGTGATGAGGTTCAGAAAGAAGGGAAAGTTAAGCCCTAGGTATATCAGATCCTTTGAGATTCTTGATAGAGTGGATGAGGTGGCCTACAAGCTGGCATTGCCACCTATTTTATCAGCAGTCTATCAAGCGTTCCATGTGTCCATGCTCCGGAAGTATCACGGTGATATGTCCCATGTGTTAGATTTCAGCTCAATCCAATTGGGTAAGGATTTGACTTATGAGGAAGCGTCGGTGGCTATTCTAGCCCGCATGTCCGACAGTTGAGGTTTAAGGGTTATCATTTAGTTCCAGTGCAGTGTAGAGGTTAGCCGATCGAGGCAGTCACGTGGGAGTCCGAGTCTGATATGCATAGTAGATATCCAAACCTTTTCACCAGTCCAGGTACCTTTCTATATCCATTAGAAGACGAACGTTTGTTTTAGAGGTAGAGAATGTGATGACTTGATAGGTCATTTATAGTTTACGCTTCATTTTTGTGTTCCAAAATCTCGAATAGATCCGTTTAACCTTCCTCAATTTGCATGCTCAATCCGTGTCTTTTTTCCGAATGGTTTTTATGAGAAAATTTATATAAATGTGAAATCGTGCCTTAAAACTTATTTCAGTTGACTTCGGTCAATGTTTTAAGCAAACGCATCCGGATCAGTATTTTAACGGTTCTGGTGGTCCGTATCGTGATTTGAGACTTGGGCGTATGCCCATAATCGAATTCGAAAGTCCCTAACTTGATTTAACGTAATTTGTTGAAAACTAGAAATCTAAAGGTTTAAAGAATTCCTAAGTTTGACCCTAAATTTACTTTGTTTCTATCGGGTTCATATTTCGGTTCCGGAACTTGGTATAAGTTCGTTACAATATTTATGACTTGTCTGTAAAATTTGGTGTAAAACGGAGTTGATTTGACGTGATACAGACGCCCGGTTGAGAAATAGTATGTTCTTAAGTTTCTTTAAAAATTTCATTCGTTTTGGTGTACAATTTATAGTTCTAAGTATTATTTTGATGTTTTGACCACGCGAGCGAGTTCGTTTGATGTTATTACACTTGTGTGCATGTTTGGTTTGGATCCCAAGGGCTCGGGTAAGTTTCGAATAGGCTACAAAGTGGCTTTTGACTTAGAAACATTACTGATACATTTCTGTTCCTGGTGTTACCTACATATCTCGCAATTGCGAGTTCTGGCTCGCAAATGCGAGCCTCGCATTGGTAGTTCTGGCTCGCAAATGTGAGCCTCGCTTTTACAAAGAATACATCGCATTTGCGAGCATGTGTTGGCTGGACTCGCAATTGCGAGGAAATTGTTCGCATTTGCGAACTTGCTGCTACCGCTTTTTCGAAGGCAGAGTCGCAATTGCGACACAGTGTGTACTGGGCTACCTTCACATATGCGAAGGAATGGTCCGCATTTGCGAGTGGCATGGGTTCGCATTTGCAACAAAAACATCGCATTTGCGATAACTGGCCTTCTAAGAAGGGTTGCCATTTGCGACCTCATTTTCGCATTTGCGATGTTCGCAAATGCGAACAAGATATTGCAATTGCAACATCCGTAGCTAGTAAAAGAGGGGGAAAATGGGAATTAGCTAATTTCTTTCAAACTCTCAACCATAAACAACCAGACGCAATTTTCCCAAAAGATTTGCTTCCTAAACTCATTGGTAAGTGACTTTAATCTACTTCATTTTAATTACCCATTACATTTCACAAGTTTTCAACATCAAATCTAGGATTTTCATGGTAGAAATTAGAGATTTGGGTAGAATTAGGGATTTTTGTAAATTTGGGATTTATACCTCGAATTGAGGTCGGATTTCGAAGCAAATTACATAACCAGGGGGGGTTGAATGGGCATTCGGGTTTTGGTCCGAATTTTGATTTTGACCATGCTAGCACGGGGTTGATTTTTGTTGACTTTTTCAACAATGATCTAAATTGAACCTCTTTCATTCGTGGGTAGTTTTTAAGGTTTATTTTGAATTGTTTGGTTAATAATTTGCTAGATTTGATTGGTTTGGAGGCTTGTTTGAAAGGCAAGGTCGTGGTTGAACTTTGAGTTGATTGTGAAGTGAGGTAAGTATTGGGTCTAACCTTGATTTGAGGGAATTAGGAACCCTTGAGCTATGTGCTATGTGAATTACATGTATAGCGGCGTATATGCGAGGTGACAAGTGTATATATACCGTCAAAATACTTGTTTTCATGCTTTTCTATTTTCATTAATTTTTTTATTCTATTCTTAGCTATCACATTACTTATTTTCCCTATCTTCATTGCTTCATATTACATCTTGTTTCATGCCTTAATTGCTACATGCTTATTTGACTTCCATGCCATAATTGCTACTTGTTATTTAGCATTTCTCGTATTAAATTGTCCATCCCCTCCCTGATTCCATACTTATTTACTACTTGTATCTATTTGTTTCCCTTATATATCTAAATTGTCTTATGCCTTGTTTCCTTTTAGTTTCGTATTAATTGTTGCCTTCATTGAAGTAGTTTCACTGGTACATATTGTTAAAAGTAGATACCGTTGAGTTGGTAAGTTGATACATCCGAGCAGTTCAAGTCTCTTTGATTATCATGTTATTCTCCATTGCCCGTACATTTGTTCTCTTGATGCATGAATTCTTGTAAATCTTAGTTACTATGTTACTATTGTTAATTGATATTGTTTGGGGAGCGGGTTGCACGCCGCAACGGAAATTGAAAAGAAATGAGTTGAAAAGGAGGGATAAGGATGAACTATGATATTGATAGATGGTTATATGGAGGGGTCAGGTTGCGCACCGCAACGGATTTGTTTAAAGTTTATATTGTGGGATCGGGTTGCACGCCGCAACATGTTGATAAAAGTTATATTTGTTGTGATTGTTGGTTTGGCCTCGGTTGTAGAGGTGATTTATATGGCTTGTTATTTGGGACTGTGCTAGTTGAGGTTGAGTTCGTTGATATGAGTTATTATTATTATTATTATTATTATTATTATTATTATTATTATTATTGTGTACATGTTAATGTAAGTGACCCGCCTTAGCCTCGTAACTACTTCGTCAAGGTTAGGCTCGACACTTACGGAGTATATGGGGTCGGTTGTACTCATACTACACTGTACACTGTTTTGTGCAAATTTTGGAATCGGTCCTAGCGACGATTAGTAGATTGCTCGGATTGATTGCCGGTTCAAAGATGTAATGACTCGATCGGTCGTTTTGAGTATTACAACCTTATTTTCCCATTTACTGCTCAATTTGTGCTTTGCAGTTATTATATGACTTGCCAGGGTAATTTGTTCGGGTCCGGTGAGGTATTGGAATGAATTGGAACACTTAGTTCTAAAGTTTAAAACTTAAGTTAAAAAGGTTGGGTGGATGTCGACCTATGTGTAAACGACCCCAGAATAGAATTTTGATGATTCCAATAGCTCCGTATGGTGATTTTGGACTTAGGTCCAGAAAATTATTTGGAGCTACGTAGTTAAATTTGGCTTGAAAAGGCGAAAGTTGAATTTTTTGGAAGTTTAACCGGGGAGTTGACTTTTTGATATCGAGGTCGAAATCCAGTTCTGAAATGCGAAAGTTGACTTTTTGTGTGCAAAATTTGAGGCCAATCGGACTTGATTTTATAGGTTTCGACATCGAATGTAGATGTTGAAAAATCTTAAGTTTATTAAGCTTGAAATAGGGTATGATTCGTGGTTTTAGCATTGTTTGATATGATATGAGGTTTCGACTAAGTTCGTATGATATTTTAGGACTTGTTAGTATATTTGTTGAGGTCGGGGGCCTCAGGTGAGTTTCGGATGGTTAACAGATCAAATTCGGACTTAGAAAAAAATCTAAAAGTTTTTGCCATCTGATGCAATCGCACATGCGGAAATTGGCTTGCAGGTGTGAGCTCGCAGAAGCGAGCATGGCAAGCGCAGAAGAGGACGAGGGGCTGGCGAGGCAGTGGTCGTAGGTGCTGACGGGTGGTCCGCAAAAGCGGCGTCGCACCTACGAAGGTTCGATCGCAGAAGCGAAAATGAGGGGGGTCAGGGCGGCTTCGCAGAAGCGAACTTCTTGTCCGTAGAAGCAAAGGATTTCTCGCATCTGCGACACCGTATATGCGGCTAAAAATCTCACAGAAGCGGAAACCCTTAGACAGTACAAAAACAGAGGGGTTCCGTGTTTTTGCCATTTTTGGGCATTTCAAGCTTGGGTTGGGCGATTTTGAGCGAGGTTTTCACGGGAATCCTTGAGGTAAGTCACTTGTGATAATTTATACTCCATAATATTGAATTATTATTGAATAATCCAACTAGATTACATATTTTTGAGGTATAAATCGGGGATTTGGGCCTAGGGATTTGGAAATAAGATTTGATGATTTGGAGGTCGAATTGATATTAGGTTTGGATAATTTTGGTATGGTTGGACTCGTAGTTGAACGGGTTTTCATATTTTGTAACTTTTGTCAAGTTCTGACACGTGGGTCCCACCGACAATTTTTGAGTTAAATTTCGGATTGTTATTGAAAAATTTGTATTTTCATATGGACTTTATTCCTATAATTTGTATTGACTTAATCAAATTAATTATGACTAGATTCGAGCCGATCGGAGTCAGAAAATCGAGGAAAAGGCATTCTACTTGACTGATTGAGCGTGATTCGAGGTAAGTGACTTGTCTAACCCTGTGTGGGGGAAATTACCCTAGGATTTGATAGTGTTGTAACATTTTGTGTTATGTGAGCGCCGTGTACACGAGGTGACGAGTGCGTACGCGGGATAAATTTGGAAATATCAGTTCTTGCTGAGTAATCTTCTTTTAAATTCTTTAACTGTATTACCTTAGTATATGTAGTGATAATGATTAGCCTAGTATCACATGTCTACGTGCCTTAACTCTTACTTGTAATACGTGCAACATGCTTAGCTGATTTACCTGCTTATTTGATTTGATTTAAATCTTTAACTATGAGATTCTTGCTGTAAATTCGTTGTTTTCTTCGGATATCTGTTGCATATTTACATTTGAGACTACGAGGCGGTTCCTCGGGAGACCCCCTTACTGCATATTTACTTTTGGGACTATGAAGCGGTTACTCGGGAGATTCCTCTATACTGCATATTTACTTTTGGACTACGAGGCAGTTCCTCGGGATCCCCCTGTATTGCATATTTACTTTTGGGACTATGAGGCGGTTCCTCGGGAGATCCCCTTGTACTGCATATTTACTTTTGGGACTATGAGGCGGTTCCTCGGGAGATCCCACTGCACTGCATATTTACTTTTGGGACTACGAGGTGGTACCTCAGGAGTGCCCCTGTTGTTTACCTCTATTTGCTGTGTTATTCACTTCTCAGTCATTTCGCTATATTATTATATCCTCTGTCTTACTCTTCTATTATTTTCAGTAGGGCTTGAACTGACCTCGTCACTACTCTACCGAGGTTAGGCTTGGCACTTACTGGGTACCACTGTAGTGTACTCATACTACGCTTCTGCACATCTTTTTGTGCAGATCCAGGTACTTCTTACCAGCCCAGATATCAACGTTCTACCCGTGTGCGGAGACTTCAAGGTACATATGCCAACGTCCACAGACCTCAGAGTCCCCCCTCTATCCTTATCATGTTCTTTTACTTATTTTAGTAGACTCTGATGTATAAAGACATTAGTATTCCACTTAGAAACTTGTGACTTATTTCTACCGAGTTTTTGGAGATTGTAGTTCTTTGACTTGCAGTTTTCATCTATTACAGCCATTTAGGTTTTAGTTTTAGACTCTTATTATGTTATTCTGCAATTTCTTAGGCTTACCTAGTCTTAGAGACTAGGTGCGTCAAGACCCAAAAGTCACACATGTCGTGATGGCGCCTATCCCGATACTAGGCAAGCCGACAATATCAATAACCCATAATTTCTTTTAAATATTGGAAACATAATAATTAATTTAAAGGGGGAAAATCCCACCAATACTGAATATAGATTTACTCCCAAAATCCGGTATCACTGAGTACATGAGCATCTATACATCACAAGTCTGGAAAAATATAGTCTATAATAGTCTGATACCAATTAAAGTAAACAAGGAGATAAGGAAGGAGAGACAAGGTCTATGAAACATGAAAACTACCTCGAAATCTCCGAAAAATCAACTGTGCGAAAGAATCAACACCCACGATATCCGATATCACTTGGATCTGCACACGAAGTGCATGGTGTAGTATGAGTACAACCAATTCAGTAAGTAACAATAATAAATAAAGAACTGAAAGTAGTGACGAGCATCACATCTAAGTCTAAATATAGTAATTTCCAACACGAAAAGGTAGGCATGCTTTCAAGTTCAACATTTAAAACTACACAGTAATTTCATATCAAATTTGATTGAAACAGAAAATAATGTTTTTTCGAAATTTCCAAAATAGTTATATATGACAGCTGAAGTGCAGCAATAATGAAATCAATGTGTCATCTCAGAGCAACAGTCACTCAGTCCTCCCATTCACTCCAACCTCCCAGTCACTCTTTCCTCCCAGTCACTCATTCCTCACAATTACTCATTTCTCTCAATCACTCAGCACTCGGCACTCGCACTCAGTAGGTACCTGCGCTCATTGGGGGTGTGTACAGACTCCGGAGGGGCTCCTTAAGCCCAAACGCTATATCAAGCCAATCATGACATATAACAATGAAACATGCTATGGCGTGCAACTCGATCCCATAAATATCCTCACAATTAGGCCCTCAGCCTCACTCAGTCATCAACCTCTCCAGTCTCTCGGGCTCAAGATGTCATGAAAAGCAACCCAAAAAATGATAATATGATGCATCAATAAATAGCAACATAGACTGAAATATGATATGAAATGAATGAACATGACTAAGTTTGAAATTACAATTTGAACATATAATTCAACCATAGAAATGACCCCAGTGGTTACCAATAATAACAACATATGTCTAAGCATGATTTTTAATACGAGTCTCAGCTCAATTTTCTCTAACACGTAGAGAATGTACTGATATCAACAAATTATTCAACTACACAGTTCCATGGAATTTGACCAAGTCACAATTCCTATGGTGCACGCCCACACGCCCATCACCTAGCATGTGCGTCACCACAAAACCAGTCACATAACATATAATCCGGGGTTTCATACCCTACCAAATTTAGAACTGTTACTTACCTCAAATCGTATAATTCTTTATCCCGCTATGCCTTTTCCTTGTGAATTGGCCTCCAAATGCCTCGAATCTAGCCACAAATAATCCGATTAAGTCGATAAAAATTATAGGAATTAATTCCATATGAAAATACAATTTTTCCATCAAAATCCAAAATTTCACCCATCGCCTGTGGGCCCCACGTATTGGATCCCACCAAAAGTTACAAAATCTGAAAGCTCATTCAACCACGAGTCTAACCATACCAATTTTACTTAATTCCGACATCAACTCGACCCTCAAATCTACAAATTAAACCAAGAGGGTTTTCTAATCTTTTCAACTTAATTCACCCATTTAATGATGGATTCAAAGGCATAATTATGTAAATTAACCTAAACTGGATAAGAATCACTTACCCCAAACACCCACGCAAGAATCTCTCCAAATATTACCTTCTACCGAGCTCCCAATTTGATTTTTGTGTTATGAACTCAAAACCACTGTTTTGGAACTTTTTATTCTGCCCAGATATGCCTTCATCGCGAACGCGACCTCACCCTCGCGTTCACGTAGAACAATCTAACTACCCCTCAAATTAACCCTTCGCGAACGCAACACAAGACTCGCGAACTCAAAGCTTTGTTGTCCCCTCACTTCGCGAACGTGACAACCCCTACGCGAACGCAAAGGCCAAATGTACGGGGTCCCCAGTTGCCTTCTCTCTTCTTCGCGAACGCCTCTGCCTACTCGCGTTCGCGATGCTTTCTCGGTCCAAACCTTCATATTCGCGTACCCTCCTTCGCGAACGCGAAGAACACAATTCCTTAGCCCACAGACACCCTTCACGATCGCGTAAGAGGAAACTACAAGAAACACACCAGCAATCTTCAGCCAACATGCTAAGTCCGAAAATAACCCGTTAATCACCCGAAACTCACCCGAGGCCCTCGGGACCTTAAACAAACATACCATCAAGTCCCAAAACATCATATGAACTTAGTCGAACCCTCAAATTACCTCAAACAACGCTAAAATCACGAATCATACCCCAATTCAAGCCTAATGAAACTAAAAACTTTCAACTTTTACTTCCAACACCGAAACCTATCAATCAAGTCCAATTGACCTCAAATTTTGCACACAAGTCATAAATGACATAACAGGCCTATTCAAGTTTTCAGAATCGGATTCCGACCCCGATATCAAAAAGTCAACTCCCCGGTGAAACTTCCAAACTTAAATTTCTATTTTAGCTATTTCAAGCCTAATTCCACTACGGACTTCCAAATAATTTTTTGGACACGCTACGAAGTCCAAAATCACCATATAGAGCTATTGGAATTATCATATTTCAAATCTGAGGTTGTTTACACATAAGTCAATATCCGGTCAACTTTTCCAACTTAAGTTTTCTGTTATGAGACTAAGTGTCTCATTTCACTCCGAAATATTTTCGGACCCGAACCAACTAACCCGGTAAGTCATAAAATAATTGTAAAGGACTTGAGCAGTAAATGGAGGAACGTGGTTAAAATACTCAAAATGACCGGTCGGGTCGTTACATTCTCCCCCTCTTAAACTAACGTTCATCCCCGAATGGGTTTAGAATCATACATGGAGTCTCAAATAGCCGTGGGTATTTGCTCTGCATCTCATGCTTAATCTCCCAAGTAGCTTCTCCGACTGGTGGCCTCTCCACTGTACCTTCGCTGATGCTATGTTCTTTGACCTCAGCTTTCGAACATGTCGGTCTAAAATAGCCACCGGCTCCACATCATAAGTCAAATTACCATCCAGCTGCACTGTACTGAAATCCAATATATGAGACGGATCCCCAACGTACTTTCGGAGCATGGATACATGGAACACTGGATGAACACCTTATAGACTAGGTGACAAAGCAAGTTTATAAGCCACTTCTCCAATCTTCTTAAGTACCTCAAAATGCCCAATATACCTAGGACTCAACTTGCCCTTATTCACGAATCTTAACACACCTTTCATAGGTGAAACCTTGAGCAGAACCTTCTCCCCAACCATGTAAGCAACATCACGGACCTTCCGGTCGGCATAACTCTTCTGTCTAGACTGCGCCGTGCGAAGTCGATCCTGAATCAATTTAACCCTTTCCAAAGCATTTTAAACCAAATCAGTACCCAATAGCCTAGTCTCACCCGGCTCAAACCAACCCACCGGAGACCGACACCGCCTCTCATATAAAGTCTCATACGGAGCCATCTAAATGCTCGATTGGTAGCTGTTATTGTAAGCAAACTCCGTGAGTGGCAAAAATGGATCCCAAGAACCCCCAAAATCAATGACACAAGCGCGTATCATATCCTCCAATATCTGAATAGTGCACTCGGACTGTCCGTCCATGTTGTACTCAACTGAACTTGTGTTCCCAATTATCGCTGCACTGCTCTCCAAAACTGTGATGTAAACTGCACATCCCGATCTAAAATGATGGACACTAGCACACCGTGTAGGCGAACAATATCGCAGATATAAATCTCATCCAACCGCTCCGAAGAATAATTAGTACTAACTGGAATAAAATACGCGGATTTGGTCAACCGATCTACAATCACCCAAATAACATAAAACTTCCTCAAAGTCCGTGGGAGCCCAACTAGGAAGTCTATGGTAATACGCTCCACTTCCACTCCAAAATTTCAAGTCTCTAAAGCAATCCACCCGGTCTCTGATGCTCGTACTTCACCTGTTGACAATTTAAACACCGAGCTACAAACCCAACTATATCTTTCTTCATTCGCCTCTACCAATAGTGCTGCCTCAAATCCTGATACATCTTCGCGGCACCTGGATGAATGGAGTACCGCAAACTGTGAGCTTCCTGGAGAATTAACTCACGTAACCCATCTACATTAGGCACACACAGCCTGCCATGCATCCGTAATATATCGTCATCCCCAATAGTGACTTCCTTGGCATTACAGTGTTGAACCGTGTCCTTAAGGACAAGCAAATGTGGGTCATCATAATGACATTCTCTGATACGATCTTAAAGAGAAGACCGAGAAACCAAATAAGCTAGAACCCGACTGGGCTCCAAAATATCTAATCTCATTAGCTGATTGGCCAAGGCCTGAACATCCAAGGCTAAAGGCCTCTCTGCTACCAGTAAGTATGCTGAACTGCTCAAACTTTCCCCCTTACGACTCAAGGCATCGACCACCACATTGGCCTTTACGGGATGATATAGAATGGTGATATCATAATCCTTAAGCAACTCCAACCACCTCCGCTGCTGCAAATTAAGATACTTCTGTTTAAACAGATGTTGTAGACTCTGATGATCGATATAAATCTCACAATGGACACCGTACAAATAATGTTGCCAAATCTTCAAGGCATGAACAATAACTGCTAACTCAAGGTCGTGGACCGAATAATTCTTCTCATGTACCTTTAACTGTCTGGACGCATAGGCAATCACCCTATCGTCTTGCATCAGCACTGTACCGAGACCAATACGCGATGCGTCACAATACACAGTATATGACCCTGAACTTGTAGGCAATACCAATATTGGGGTTGTAGTAAAAGTTGTCTTGAGCTTCTGAAAGCTCTCTTCACACTCATCCGACCACCTGAACGGAGTACCTTTCTGGGTCAATTTAGTCATAGGCGCTGCAATAGATGAGAAACCCTCTACGAAGCGACGATAATAACCGGCCAGGCCGAGAAAGCTCCAAATCTCGGTAACTGAAGATGGCCTGGGCCAGCTCTGAACTACCTTTACTTTCTTCGGATCCACCTTAATCCCTTCACTGGACACTATGTGTCCCAAGAATGCCACTGAGCTAAGCCATAACTCACACTTAGAGAATTTGTCATAAAGTTTCTCCTCTCTCAGCCTCTGTAGTGCAATACTCAAGTGTCGTGCATGCTCCTCCTGGCTACGTGAGTACACCAGGATATCATCAATAAATACTATGACAAATGAGTCAAGATATGGCTGGAATACACTATTCATCAATGCATGAATGCTGCTGGGGCGTTGGTCAGCCCAAAAGACATCACGAGAAATTCATAGTGGCCATAACGAGTCCTGAATGTCGTTTTAGAATATCCGAATACCAAATTTTTAACTGGTGATACCCAGATCTCAAATCAATTTTGGAGAACATCCTCGCTCCTTGAAGTTGGTCAAATAAATCATCGATAAGCGGCAAAGGATATTTGTTCTTGATTGTAACTTTGTTCAGCTGTCTGTAATCAATGAACATACGCATAGTTTCATCTTTCTTTTTCACAAACAAAACTGGTGCACCCCAAGGTGAGACGCTAGGCCTAATAAACCCCTTTTCAAGGAGTTCCTAAAGTTGCTCTTTCAATTCTTTCAACTCAACCGGTGCCATACGATACAGAGGAATAAAAATGAGATGAGTGCCCGGCACCAAGTCAATACCAAAATTAATATCCCTGTCGGGTGGCATACCTGGCTGGTCTGCAGAAAATACATCCAAAAAGTCTCGCACTACCGGTACTGAATCAATTATAGGAGTATCTACATCAACATCTCTCACAAAAGCTAAATATGACAAACACCCCTTCCCAACTATACGTTGGGCTTTTAAATAAGAAATTACCCTGCTAGGAACCTTATCTAGAGAACCTCTCCATTCGACCTTCGGCAACCCTGGCATCGCCAACGTCACAATTTTTGTGTGACAGTCCAGAATAACATGACATGGATACAACCAATTCATACCTAGGATTATATCAAAATCAACCATATTGAGCAGTAAGAGATAAAATCTAGTCTCCAGTCCCCCAATAGTTATCACACAAGACCGATACACACGGTCCACAATAATAGTATCGCCCACCGGCGTAGATACACGAACATGTGAAACTAAGTACTCATGGGGCAAATCCAGATAATGAGTAAAGTATGATGATACATATGAATAAGTATAACCAGGGTCAAATAATATAGATGCCTCCCTATGGCACACCGAGACAATACCTGTGATCACTCATCTTAAGCAACATCATCTGGTCTGGCAGGAAAAGCATAAAATCAGGCATGACCGCCACCTGACCGGCCTCCCCCTCTTGGGTGACCCCTAGCTGACTGACCCCCACCCCGAGCTGCCTGGGCGGGTGGTGAAGTAATTGGTGCTGAAGTAGTAGTCTGACTCCTCTGCTGCACCGGACCTCCCGGGCGACGAGGATACTATCTCCACATATGCCCAAATTCCCCGCACTCAAACCAGCTCTGCGATACTAGTGGTGGTGCGAACTGAATCGGGTCCCGAGAACCAGAATAACTGCTAGAAGCACCCGATGCAAATGGACCCTGAACTGAAGGGGCACGGGATGAACTCTGGGCTGGAATGGAACCGATAGATGGCTGACCCTGATGAGAACTGTATGAACCATGGCTGGATGATGCACCACGGTGAACTAGACGACCCGTATGAGCTTGTTTGTAAGAACGACCCATACCGCGGTAAAACTGACCCCTTTAAGGAACACCGCTGAAATCACCTGGACCACGAGGCCTCTTGGTATCCCTCTCTCCATGCTCCTGGCTATAGACCATTTCTATCTGCCGAGCAATGTCCACTACCTCATCAAAAGTAGCACCAGATACCTTATCTCGAGTCATAAGTAACCGTAGCTGATATGTGAGGCCATCAATGAACCTCCTGATCCTCTCTCTATCAGTGGGAACCAACTAAACTGCATGACGAGCCAACTCAGAAAACCTCATCTCGTACTCGGTCACAGACATGCCATCCTACCGAAGCTACTCAAACTGTCTGTGCAGCTCATCCCTGCGAGACTGTGACACGAACTTCTCCAAAAAGATAACAGACAACTCCTGCCATGTAAGTGGTACTGCACCGACCGGCCTGCGCCTCTCATAAGCCTCCCACCATCTGAAGGCATCCCCAGAAAACTAAAAAGTAGTGAATGAGACCCCATAGGTCTCCAGAATACCCGTTGTCCACAGCATCTGCTGGCACTTATCCAGAAATCCCTGAGTATCCTCTGACTCAGCACCACTAAATGATGGAGGTCGAAGCCTCCAAAATTTCTCAAGTCTCCTCTGCTCATCATCTTCCATAGCGGGGACTATCGGGGCCTGAACAGCTACAGTCGACTGGGCTAGTAGTGCCCCTTATATCTGAACTCCCTGCACTACCTGCTCTGGAGTACGGGCAACAGGGGCATGAGTACCTCCCCTGACCTGAGAATTTGCTGGTGCGGCCTGAGCCGAAACCACCTGAGCAAGGCCAGTGCAAACTATCAATATCTGGGCCAAAGCCTCTTGAAGGCCTAGAATCACGATGGTCACAGTTGGTGCGTGAGCTGGTCCCGCCGGCTCAACTATATCTGGAATCTGCTCTTGAGCTGGAGCAACTAGTGGTGCTACATGTGCTGCTCCAACTGCTGTACGAGCTATACCCCGACCTCTACCTCGGCTCCGACCTCTACCACGACCTCGACCTCTCACGGCCCTAACTGGTGGCACTGGTGGCTGACTGTCCGATCCGGCAGTACGTGTCCTCACCATCTGTGAGAGAATAGAATAATAGAAATTTAGTTTTCGGAAACCACAAATTCGCATGACAGAATACAAGAAAGTGAAATTTTCCTAAGGGTTCGACAACCTCTCGAAGATAAGTACAGACGTCTCCGTACTGATCCGAAGACTCTACTAAACCTGCTCATGACTCGTGAGACCTATGAAACCTAGGCTCTGATACCAACTTGTCACGACCTAAAATTCACACATGTCTTGATGGCGCCTATTAGGGCTGCTTATCGGGCGGATCGGACGGTTATTTACTCTTAACGGTTTGGCTTATCGGTTATCGGCTTTTAAATGTATTAATCCGCTAGCCACCCGATAAGATATCGAGCGGATTGGTATCAGTTTAGCTATTATTGGGCGGTTATCGATTTAGTTTCAGTTGATTTAAACTTAACATACTTCAGTACAATCAACATTTCTCATACATTCAACATTTCTCACACATATATATCAACTACATTCAAATGGATGATTATCGTCTTATACATAAGAATGTGGACTGCTTGGGGTATTAGAAGATGGGGACTGTTTTTGTAGTCCCTTCGGAAGTAATAATTTCTGTAAAATGATCCCACACAACAGACCTTTTTTCCTTTTTTTGGTTATATTTGACTCAGTTGTTTCAGCTTGACTTATTGTATATGAATTAGAAGCCCCACTTTCACCTATCACCTTATGACTTTGTATATTTTCAGTCATGCTACAAATTAAGGAACTATCTGCAGAGAGACACAATATCAAATTAAGACAAATCAATAGTTAGTTTGAGGAAATTCAATTAAAGATTCTGCTAATAAGTAATGGAAAAGCTATCCCAATTTATCAACTCATATAGAAAAACTTCATTCTTTAACTGAATATCAACCAAATATTTATCAACTCAAATATTATCTAGGCTTGTGTTATAACATTCTTTAACTGAATATCAACCCGATTTTCAATTGAAGTGAAGAAAAGAATGATTAGAATTGATTATGAATCTTTAACTTGCAAAGCATGACCATACATTTTTTGACTTCATCTTTCCTTCTTCTTTGCTCTGCTGGCTATGTGTGTGTGCGTGGTTGTTGTTTGAGAATTTCTTGCTAGAGGGAGAGGTGAGAGGGGGCTGGCTGCTAGTTTAGATGCTAGGGTTTCTAAAGGGGACTATTGTAAATATTAAATATTAATCAAGTGGGGAAGGGATTAAGATTTAGGAGAACGGAAAATCAGAAATAAAGCTAAAGGGAAAGCTAGGTGTCCCACTGACCCACTCAAACTAAAAAGATAAAAAATAAATATAGTAGTAATATGGATAAAAATAATATATATATATATATATATATATATATATATATATATATATATATTCTTAACGGGTTAACGGATTATCCGTTAAGAAAATTGAATAATTCGCCCCCAAACCGATAAGCCGTTAATAAAAAATTTTCAATCTGTTCCCTGTCCGTTAAACCGTTAACCCGATTCCAATAAGCCATTAAGCCACTTTTGCTGTTCGGTTCGGCTTTGAACACCCTTAGCGCCTATCCCGATACTAGGCAAGGCGACAACATCAATAACCAACAATTTCTTTTAAATATTGGAAACATAATAATTAATTTAAGGGGAAAAATCCCACCAATACTTAATATAAATTTACTCTCAAAATCCGGTGTCACTGAGTACATGAGCATCTATACATCACAAGTATGGAAAAATACAGTCTATAATAGTCTGAGACCAAATACAGTAAACAAGGAGATAGGGAAGGAGAGACAAGGTCTGCGAAACATGACAACTACCTCGAAATCTCCAAAAAATCAACTGTGCGAAAGAATCAATATCTACGGTGTCCGGGATCACGTGGATCTGCACACGAAGTGCAGGGTATAGTATAAGTACAACAAACTCAGTATGTAACAATAATAAATAAAGAGCTGAAAGTAGTGACGAGCTTCACAGCTAAGTCTAAATACAATAATTTCCAACATGAAAAGGTAGGCATGCTTTCAAGTTCAACATTTAAAACTCCACAGTAATTTCATATCAAATTTGACTGAAACTATAAAAATAATATTTTTTCGAAATTTCCAAAATAGTGATATATGACAGGTGAAGTGCAACAATAATTAAATTAATGCATCCTCTCAGAGCAACAGTCACTCAGTCCTCCCATTCACTCCAACCTCACAGTCACTCATTCCTCTCAATCACTTAGCACTTGGCACTCAGCACTCGCATTGAGTAGGTACTTGCGCTCACTAGGGGTGTGTACAGACTCAGGAGGGGCTCTTTCCGCCCAAGCGCTATATCAAGCCAGTCATGGCATATAACAATGAAACATGCTGTGGCACGCAGCTCGATCCCATAAATATCCTCACAATTGGGCCCTCGGCCTCACTCAGTCATCAACCACTCCAGTCTCTCGGGCTCAAGATGTCATGAAAATCAGCCCAAAAAATAATAATATGATGCATCAATAAATAGCAACAGAGACTGAATTATGATATGAAATGAATGAACATGACTGAGTGTGAAATTATAATTTGAACATATAATTCAGTCACAAAAATGACCCCAGTGGGTACCAATAATATCAGCATATGTCTAAGCATGATTTTTAATACGAGTCTCAGCTCAATTTTCTCTAACACGTAGAGCTTGTACTGATATCAACAGATTATTCAACTACATAGTTCCATGGATTTGACCAAGTCACAATTTCTACGGTGCACGCCCACACGCTCGTCGCCTCAAAACCAATCACATAACATATAATCTGGGTTTCATACCCTCACGACCAAATTTAAAACTGTTACTTACCTCAAACCGTGTAATTCTTTATTCCGCTTTGCCTTTGCCTCGTGAATTGGCCTCCATACGCCTCGAATCTTGCCATAAATAATCTGATTCAGTCAAAAAAATTATAGGAATTAATTCCATATGAAAATATAAATTTTTCATCAAAATCCAAAATTTCACCCAAATATCACATGTGGGGGCCATGTATCGGAACCCGACAAAATTTACAAAATTCGAAAGCTCATTCAATCACGAGTCTAACCATACCAGTTTTACTTAATTCCGACATCAACTCGACCCTGAAGGTTTTTTAATCTTTTCAACTTAATTCACCCATTTCGCACACAAGTCATAAATGATATAACAGACCTATTCAAATTTTCAGAATCGGATTCCGACCCCGATATCAAAAAGTCAACTCCCCGGTCAAACTTCCAAACTTAAATTTCTATTTTAGCCATTTCAAGCCTAATTCCACTACGGACCTCCAAATTATTTTTCGGACACGCTCCTAAGTCCAAAATCACCATACAGAGCTATTGGAATCATCAGAATTCAAATCCGAGGTCGTTTACATATAAGTCAACATCCGATCAACTTTTCCAACTTAAGTTTTCAATTATGAGACTAAGTGTCTCATTTCACTGCAAAATACTTCCGGACCCGAACCAACCAACTCGGTAAGTCATAAAACAACCGTAAAGCATAACTTGAGCAGTAAATGGAGGAACATGGTTAAAATACTCAAAACGACCGGCTGGATCGTTACATTGTGCCATCACGAATTCTTACAGAGGGTGAATTGGGGTCGTGACTGGAGACTTGAGGTACAACTGCACGACATTTGTTGCCCCGAAGTCCCATTCTACCTATCTTTAGTTGTTCATTTCATTTTAGACAGTTATACTTCATTCAGACCATTATTTATATTATTCTAGTTATTCGTGCACTTGTGACACCGGTTCTGGGATTGTATCTAGATATTGCCGTTATTATAAGTTTTTCTCACTCTATTTTAGTTTTATTTCAGTATCAGTTTATTTGAATTATTAAAAATGGCTAAAAAAATATTGTTGGCTTGCTTAGCAAGTAGAATGTTAGTTGTCATCACGGTCTCGATGGTGGAAATTTCGGGTTGTGACACAAAGTAACGTAAATAAAGGTAGTATGATATAGGGAGCATTTTACTTGTACTTGCATTTTACAAGTACAAAAACAATATGTTCTCTTATTATAGAAGCGACAGCTGAGCTCCTTCAGGAGTCAGTGTCATCCACATGCTTGCCTAGCATACTGACGCGAGTGTCCACTTGATTTTCTAATAGGTGCATGTATAGCTTTTCTAATATGTGGGCTGCTCTAGTGGTGAGCCCCTCCACATCCAACCAAGAGGCTGTGAGTTCGAGTCATCCCAAGAGTAAGGTGGGGAGTTCTTGGAGAGAAGGAGCCGAGGGTCTATCGGAAACAGCATCTCTATCCCAGGGTAAGGTCTGCGTACACATTACCCTTCCCAAACCCCACTAGTGGGATTATACTGGAGTGTTGTTGTTATTGTTCTCACTCTATTTCCCAAATGTGAATTTGCAGGGTTTTCTATTATAATAGCCACGTGCACTAGACTACCTACTACACCACATCATAGTAATGATGACCCTAGGAATTCAACTTTGTGACAGCTTCCGAAAATTTTGTTTACAAGTACAAAAACAATATGTTCTCTTATTATAGAAGTGACAGTTGAGCTCCTTCAGGAATCAGTGTCATCAACATGCTTGCCTAGCATACTGACACGAGTGTCCACTTAATTTTCTAATAGGTGCATATATAGCATTTCTAATAGGTCCTTTGAATTTTCTTCTCATTCTCACTCTATTTCCTAAATGTGAATTCGGTCAAGGGTCATATTTGCCACTGTACTCTTTAAAAAGGGTTATACTTGTTCTTTGTTATACTTTTTTGATATATTTATCCTTATCGGTATACTTTAGGATCATATTTGCCCATGTACTCTTTAAAAGTTGCCCTTCGTTATGCTTTTTGGCATATTTATCCTTACAATTATACTTTAGGATCATATTTACCCCTCATCCGTTAGATCGCCATGTCCTGCCTTTGTTTTCCTACATGACGTCTATGTGGATTTATTTTTATTTCAGTTTAAATGTGGTCACCTATTTAAGATAATTTAACCCGCCCACCCAATTTAAATAAGGCTTCATTAACTCTATTGTTGTGCAACTTCTCGTAATTTACTTTGGTTGCTTCAATAATTGTGAGATGTATTAGATTAGTGATTTTGAGTTCAAAGTTATTGTTTGACAATATGTTGTTGCTGCTATATCGCTATTGTATCGCACAATATTCGTAAATGCCGTATCAGGAAATTAATTTTCGTGGATCAATCATGGTAAATTGACCTTAGTTTAGACTTTACAAAGTTGTATCTCTACAAACACTTCAAAATATCATTGAGTGATTCATGTCTCCTAACTCCTAAGTATTAAAGGGAAATAACTTAACATAGACAAAGGTGAAATAATTAAATAAATCAATTAGATATAACATATAGTTTCATTCACTCACTCTCCAAAATTTTCTCACTCTCTGGAAAACATGGAGCTGACCCGGAGAAGAGAGACAGATGAGTGTGTGTGTGTGTGTATGTGTGTGTGTGTGTGTGGGGGGGGGGGTTAGGATTTCCATTTATTTTAGTTAGTGTGTTGTAACGACCCGACTTGTCATTTTAAGAATTAACACTTCGTTCAGTGATTTAAGGTCTCAAGCAGCTTCGTAATATATATTATGACCCGCGAGTGTAGTCGAGTTTGATTTTCGGAATATTCGAAATTTAATTAAAAGAACAATTCCTATTTAGAAGCTTAAATGGAAAGAGTTGATCGGAGAGTTAACTTTTAAGCAAACAACCCTGGGAATGGAATTTTTATGATGTTAATAGCTTCGTATGGTGATTTCGGACTTAGACGTATATTCGGATTTGGATTTGGAAGTCCGTAGGATAATTTGACGCATTTTGGAGAAAGTTGGAAAATGGAAGATTTTTGGAAAGTCTGACCGAAGGTTGAATTTTTTATAACGAGGTCGGATTTCGATTCCGAAAATTTGAATAGCTCCATTTTGTCATTTATGACTTGTGTACAAAATTTGAACTCATTCCGGATTGATTTGATACGTTTCGGCGAAAAATATAGAAGTTGGAAGATTTGAAAATTCATAATTTGATTCAACGCGTTTCGTAATTCCGGCGTTGTTTGACATGGTTTGAAGCCTCGACTAAGTTCGTATTATATTTTGGGACATGTTGGTATATTTGGTTAAGGTCCCGAGGGCCTCGGGTGGATTTTGGAAGGTTAACAGAGCAAATTAGACTTAAAGGAAGCTGCTGAAAAATGGCAGCAGCTGTTGGAAACGCACCTACGGAAGTTTGGGCGCAGGTGCGACCATCGCAGAAGCGAGATGAAACTCGCAGATGCGGCCTGGACTAGAATGGGTAGAGGTCGCAGGTGCAATGCATTTTCTGCACCTGCGTGATCGCAGAAGCGGAAGCTCTTCCACAGGTGCGAGAGGGCAGTGGCTAGTGGACGTCGCATAAGCAAAATTTGCTCGCAAAAGTGAGCGCGCATATGCGGCATTTTTCCCGCAGGTGCGAAACTGGACAAAATTATTAAGGACCAAAATTGGTCATTTCGCCCTTTTTCGATTGAGATTTTAGAGCTCGGTTTTTGGGCGATTTTGGACGAGTTCTTCAAGACTTTGACTTGGGTAAGTGTTCTATGTCCTAAAATGATTATATTTCATAAATCTATAGTTATATTCATCGTTTAATTCGAGTTTAATGGAGGAAATGAGAATTTTTGTAAAAACTTTTCAAAAATGGAAATTTAAGAATTAGAGGCTGAATTGTTATTGGAATTTGATAGAATTGGTATGGTTGAACTCGTATCGGAATGGGTGTTCGGATTTCGTAAAAATTATGTCGGGTTCCAAGAGGCGGGTCCCACGTTGACTTTTGTTGACTTTTTGTGATAAAATTTTAAGTCGATGTATTATTATCCAGAATTGTTTCCGATGAATTTTAATGAAGTTGTATAATTAATTTGGATAGATTTGAGCTGTCCGGAGAACAATTCAAGAAAAAAGGCGATTTTAGAAAATCGGCATAACTTCAAAAAGGTAAGTATCTTGCCTAACCTTGAGTGGGGGAATTACCCCTTCGGCATCGAGTCTTATGTACCATTTGTGAAATGTGAAAAATCGTGAAAGCGAGGTGACGAGTATGTACTCGGGCTTATATGTGAAAAATTTACAGAGTTAAAATCTTGGGCATATTGTGTAGTAAATTGGATAATTGTTGGCATTTATTTAATCATCTAATTTTCATACCTCAATTCGCATTTATTGAATTTGTTTTTATATGACGATTTCATATGAATGTTACCTGTATATTTATGTGAATTCCGTGAGTTTGATGGTTTGATATTTCTTGGAATTTAATTTGATTATGGATTTTTTCTCTGCAAATAATTAATTAAATGAGCTTAAGAAGAGGCGTTTATATAATTATTGAGAAATTGGATTAATGAAGGCATTGCCCTATGCTGAGTAATTTCTATCTCTGTTGATTTTTTGAAGTCTTATACACATTGTGTGGAGCCTTCGGCTATTTGTTGTGAAATTAATTGATTTGTTATATCTTTGGAATTGGTTGTGGCCATTGGGCAAATTGTGTTATGAATTGATTTTTGTTATGTTATCGTGATAATATTCTTTGTAAATTGTTGGGTTATTATTTTGAGGATATAAGGGTGGCATTCCACTGTTGATATTATGTGGGTATAGTTGAGTATGTGGCTAGGTGTCTAAATTGTCAGCAAGTTAAATATGAGCACCAGAGGCCAGGTGGCCTACTTCAGCAGATGACTATACTAGAGTGGAAATGGGAATGCATCACTATGGACTTTGTAGTTGGGTTGCCGCAAACCTTGCGGAAATTTGATGCAGTTTGGGTGATTGTTAACTGGTTGACCAAGTCGGCACATTTCATTCCGGTTGTGACTACGTATACTTCAGAGAGGTTAGCCCAGATTTATATTCAGGAGATAGTTCGGTTTCACGGTGTGCCAATTTCTATCATATCAGATAGAGGTCCTCAGTTTATTTCACATTTATGGAGAGCAGTACAGAGTGAGTTGGGGACCCGTGTAGAGCTCAGCACAGCCTTTCATCCGCAGACCAACGGACAGTCAGAGCGGACAATTCAGATTTTGAAGGATATGCTCAGGGCATGTGTGATTGACTTTGGAGGTCAGTGGGATCGTTTCTTGCCTTTGGCCGAGTTTGCTTATAATAACAGTTACTAATCCAGCATCGAGATGGCTCCATTTGAGGCTTTATATGGTCGGCGATATCGTTCGCCCATCGGATGGTTTGAGCCCGGTGAGGCTAAATTATATGGTACTGATTTGGTGAAAGATGCGTTGGAAAAGGTAAAGTTGATTCAGGAGTGACTTCGTACAGCATAGTCCAGACAGAAGAGTTACACAAATCAGAAAGCGCAAAATTTATCATTTATGATGGGTGAAAAAGTTCTCTTGAAGGTTTCGCCGATGGAGGGAATCATGAGATTCGGGAAGAAGGGCAAGTTGAGCCCAAGGTTTATAGGCCCATTTGAGGTGTTGAGACGGGTTGGGGAGGTTGCTTATGAGCTTGTATTGTCTCCCAATCTATCAGGAGTTCATCCAGTTTTCCATGTATTTATGCTCCGGAAGTATCATGCCGACCTATCACATGTGTTAGATTTCAGCATAGTTCACGTAGATAATAGTTTGGGCTATGTAGAAGAACCAGTTACCATTGTTGATAAACAAGTTCGCCGGTTGAGGTCCAAAAGGATTTCTGCAGTAAAAGTCCAGTGGAGGGGCCAACCAATCGAGGAAGCGACTTGGGAGGTCGAGGAAAACATGCGGAGCAGATATCCACACTTATTCAACACTCCGTGTACAATTCTAAACCGGTTCGAGGACGAACGTTTGTTTAAGAGGTGGAGAATGTAATGACCCAACTGGTCATTTTGACTTTTAGAACCCCGTTCCCCTAAATAAAACTCCTTATATGTGCTTATAATAAATTATGACTTGCGGGGATGGTTGGTTTGGGACTTGGAAGTGTTCGGGTTGAAATCGAAACACTTAGTTCCTTAAGTTGGCCTTAAAGTGCAATGTTTGACTTCGGTCAAAATTTTGCAAAAACGACTCCGGAATCGGGATTTGATGGTTTCAATAGCTCCGTATGGTGATTTTGTACTTAGGAGCGTGTTCGGAATTTTATTTGGAAGTGCGTAGTTAAAATAGGCTTGAAATGGCTAAAACAGGAATTTAAGTTTGGAAATTTGACCGGGGAGTTGACTTTTTGATATCAGGGTCGGAATCCAGTTCAGAAAATTTTTATAGCTCCATTATGTCATTTATGACTTGTGTGCAAAAATTTGAGGTCAATCGGACTTGATTTGACAGGTTTCGATACCGAATGTAGAAGTTGAAAATCTTAAGTTTCATTAAGCTTGAATTGGAGGATGATTCATGGTGTTAGCTTTGTTTGGTATGATTTGAGGTTTCGACTAAGTTCGTATGATGTTTTGGGACTTGTTGTTGAGGTTCCGAGGGGCTCCGGAGAGTTTCAGATGGCTAACGGATCATTTTTGGCTTTTGGGAGATTGCTGATAGCTGCTGGAGTTTTCTTCTAATTTCCTTATACGCGATCGCGTAAGCCTGTCTGCGATCGCATAGGGTAATTTGGGCAGAGGTGACTTTGTTCTACGCGATCGCGTGAATGGGGTTACGATCACATAGGCTTAATTTGGGCAGCTGAAAATTTGTTCTATGCGATCGCGTGGGCACGTCCGCGATCGCGTAGGTTGGGCGAGCTGTGTTATGCGAATGCATGGCTAAGGCCGCGTTCGCGAAGAGGAACGGAGAGAGGAGCTGGGTCACGCGCTTAATGCTTCGCGATTGCGTGAGGAGGTTTACGATCGTGTAGGTTTGTGTAGTCAGTGCTTCGCGACCACGTGAGACTTTCTGCGATCGCGTAGAATTAATTTTGGGCAGTGTTGAAATTGTTCTTCGCGATCGCGTGAGGAAGTTCGCGATCGCGTAGAAAAAAATCACTGGGCAAAGAGTTTAAGTTCTGGAAATTATTTTTATCGATTTGGAGCTCGGATTGAGGCAATTTTTGGGAGATTTTCAGAGAAAACGACGGGATAAGTGTTCTTAACTCAATATTGGTTAAATTACCCGAATCCATCAATGTTTTTATCATTTAATTGGTGAATTGAGTTGGAAAAGTTTGAAAACCCTCTTGGATAGATTTGAGGGCCGAATTTTTATCGGAATTTAGTGACTTTGGTATGGGTAGACTCGTGGTTGAGTGTGCGTTCATATTTCATAACTTTTGCCGGATTCCGATACGTGGGCTCCACATACGATTTTTGAATTAATTTTGGATTTTTATTGAAAAATATAGTATTTTCTTATGGAATTAATTTCTATAATTTTTAGTGATTGTATCGAATTATTTTGGCTATATTCGAGCCAGACAAAGTTGGATAATCGTGGAAAAGGCCTTCTAGTGGATTAAATTGGAGCAAGTTAAGGTAAGTCTCTTGTCTAATCTTGTGAGGGGAAAATTACCCCATAGGTAATTAAATTAATAATTGTTTCTAATTGTGGGGGCTACGTACGCACGAGGTGACGAGAGTCCGTGCGTAGCTATTATTAATGCTAAAGTCCGGGTAGTTTAGGACTCAAAAGCATGAATTACTTGGCAGAAATCGTGCGTAAAAGTGATAATTATACGATACCTTGGCATTTAAAAATTACAGTTTGTGAATGTAATTAATAGTTTGGAAATTATTGCATTTGAAGAAATTTAATTATTTCTATTGGTTAAATAAATTATTGTTAACTCTGTGAATCATGTTGATTTAGATATTCTAGTTTTATTTCAATTATTATTATTGACCCATAGTGAGTGTCAAAGTCAGCCATCTCGTCTCTACCACTTCGAGATTAGGCTTGATACTTACTGGGTACACGTTGTTTACGTACTCATACTACACTTGTTGCACTTTTTGTGCAGGACCTGAAGCAAGTACTAGTGGAGGACCTATCATCTTACACCTACGTTATCCTGAGGCGTAGTGGTGAGCTGTTTTTCTGAGCCGTTCTGCAGCTACCAGTGTCTCTTCTTGTATTTACATTCTGTTTATTTTATTTCAGACAATATTTGGAGTTTTGTATAATCTACTAGATGCTCATACACTTGTGACACCAGGTCTTGGCACACACATTGGTGGAATTGGGAGTTGATTATTTATCTTGGATTTAAATTAATCGGTATCTTTTATATTTTCTTTAGTATTTCTAGTAAAATAATAAAAATTACTTAGAAAATTATTCTGAAAATAACTGATGTATGTTAAAACTACTAGTTGGCTTGCCTAGTTGTAGTGTTGGGCGCCATCATGACCTATAGGTGAAATTGGGTCGTGACAACGACTAGAGTCCCTGTCAGAACATCAGTTGAGGAGCTGCCAGTAGCTCCAGTTGGGGGACAGGTACCAGAAATACCTATTGTTACCCCCAGACTTCAGGAGATTTTAGCACAATTTTTGAATATGTTTGGTATATTAACTCAAGCGGGATTGATCTGTGTTGCACCAAATATTTCACACATTGGGGGAGTAACTCAGACTCCTACAGCTCGTACTCCAGAGCAGCGAATTCACATTGGTCAAGTTCTGGGTGTAGTGCCGGTACAACCCATTATTCCAGTTCGGCCTGAGGTTAGGCCAGAGGCATCAAAAGAAGAACAAAAGAGACTTGAGAGGTTTAAAAGGTGTAGTCCACCTACTCTCAGTGGCACAGCTTCAGAGAAAAGTGTCACTGTATTCTCCGCACCATGGGTATTGTGGAAGTGAGCGAAATTGCCTTTACTACATTCTAGTTGTCAGGCGCAGCGTATCAGTGGTGGAAAGGTTTTGAAGAAGGTAGACCAGCCGATGCAACACCACCAACTTAGGCTCAATTTTCGGAGATGTTTTTGAAAGAGTTTGTTCCCCAGACTCTCCGAGATGCATGGCGCACAAAGTTTGAACGATTGCATCAGGGTACTATGACAGTATCAAAATATGCTATCAGGTTCAGTAAATTAGCCCGTCATGCACCTATCTTGGTTCCTACAGTTAGAGAGCGAGTCCGCAGATTCATTGAGGGGATCGATTATGATCTTAAAATATGCATGGCTTGAGAGTTGCAAACTAATACTCCATTTCAGCAAGTAGTGGAGATTGCGAGGAGGATTGAGGGTGTTCTAAACGAGGAAAAAGAGTCTAAGGAGGCCAAAAGGTCTCAAAGATCTGGAGGGTTCATTGGATTTTACTCTTCGGTTATGACCCATTATGGCAGAGGCTCGAGCAGTCGGCCAGCTCAGTCCGCACATCAGATTACTCGGGGTGCTCCAGTAAGTTCTTATAGTGCACCACCGACACAGGATTCTTACAGTGGTTATTCCAGTTATCCGGCACAGACTCAATACGAGCAGTCGTGACCTTAGAGGGGTTGTTATGAGTGTGGTGATACTAGGCACATCATGAGAGATTATCCCAGACTTGGGAGAGGTGGATTTCATCAGAACACTCAGGCTATGGGCTCCAATGCAGTTACTACTCCACGTACACATCTAGTTAGAGGTGGAGGACAGGCAGGTAAAGGGCGCCCTAGAGGGGGAGGCCCAGCCCGTTGATATATTTTTTATGGTGTGGCTGAGGCCACTACACCAGATAGTGTCGTTACAGGTATGATCCTAACATGTAATAAAAGGATATATTCCTTAATTTAATTCGGTTCTGAATTTTGAGGCGAGTCCTCCTATTATGCTCCGCTTATGGACGAGCTCCGTAACTTTGTGACCCACTTATATGTTTATCCATGTTGGGATATTTGATGATGTTAGCCCGTGTCTATCATTTTTATTTTGTACAACATTGAGGGCTATAAGTCCAAACGTGACTTTTATTGCTCACTACAGTGGGTTTTGATGTGATTTTCGGAATAACTGATTTCAATTTTATGAATTTTATGCCCTATTGGAATGAGGGGTTCATTATGTATTGTGAAAATTATTTATGGAATTTATTGAAAAGAAGAAAGAAAGGAAATTGAAAATTTCAGTTGGCTTAATGTACAAAATACTTGTGATTCGGAGTTGAGGATGGGATCCTCTCATTTTATATGATGTGAACTATTTAAATAGGGCTACAAGCCGCGGTGGAAGTTATATAAGGACGAGGTCCTGGTGGTGAATATTTTTATGAGTTTAAATTATCCCTTTGTGAAATTAAATTTGTACTATAGTATAAACAAGGAGTCATGATTTTGGGCTTATTTGATAATTCTTGTAGATTTTTCTATGCATATTTAGTCATATTTGTGATGTAAACATTGAGTTTTAGCCTATAAGGTGGGTGCCCAGGTGGCGTTAAATGTGACTCGTTAATTCAGGTAAATAATTATGAAGTATTCATGCCTCGCGTGTTATGAGATTTGAATAAATATGAAATTAATTGAAGATGCTGGAAATTAATTATAAACAACTATTACGACCAGAGATGTGGTTATGGACATACGTATGTCGTGTGCATAGGTACGAATTGCTACAGCCAGTTGAGACTAATACCGTGAGTTGATGTCAGGAATTTGAAATATATTTGGAGTGTTAAGGAATTGGCTTAAAAGCTTATAAGTGTGAATAAAAGAAATAATCTCCACTGAGATGATATTGTCGGACCCCTATTAAATTTACGGTGACGTAGAATCGCCCGTGAGTATGTGAGAAATAATGCACTCAGTAATTTAATGTCATCATAATAATTCTTAGTACGTTCGAGGACGAACATATGTTTAAAAGGGGGAGACTGTAACGACCCGACTTGTCATTTTAAGAATTAACGCCTCGTTCAGTGATTTAAGCTCTCGAGAAGCTTCATAATATATATTATGACCCGCGAGTGTAGTCGAGTTTGATTTTCCGAAGATTCGAAATTTAATTAAAAGAACAATTCCTATTTAGAAGCTTAAATGGAAAGAGTTGACCAGAGAGTTGACTTTTGAGCAAACGACCCCGGGAATGGAATTTTTATGATGTCAATAGCTTCGTATGGTGATTTCAGACTTAGGCGTATGTTCGGATTTGGATTTGGAAGTCCATAGGATAATTTGACGCATTTTGGAGAAAGTTGGAAAATGTAAGATTTTTGGAAAGCCTGACCGAAGGTTGAATTTTTGATAACGAGTTCGGATTTCGATTTCGAAAATTTGAATAGCTCCATTTCGTCATTTATGACTTGTGTACAAAATTTAAAATCATTCCGGATTGATTTGATACGTTTCGGCGAAAAATATAGAAGTTGGAAGATTTGAAAATTCATAATTCGATTCAATGCGCGTTTTGAAATTCCGGCGTTGTTTGACGTGGTTTGAAGCTTCGACTAAGTTCGTATTATATTTTGGGACATGTTGGTATATTTGGTTAAGGTCCCGAGGGCCTCGGGTGGATTTCGGAAGGTTAACGGAGAAAATTAGACTTGAAGGAAGCTGCTGGAAAATGACAGCAGCTGTTGGAATCGCACTTGCGGAAGTTTGGGCGCAGGTGCGACCATCGCGGAAGCGAGATGAAACTCGCAGAAGCGGCCTGGACTAGAATGGGTAGAGGTCGCAGGTGCAATGCATTTTCCGCACCTGCGTGACCGCAGAAGCGGAAGCTCTTCCACAGGTGCGAGAGGGCAGTGGCTAGTGGACGTCGCATAAGCAAAATTTGCTCGCAAAAGTGAGCGCGCAGATGCGGCATTTTGCCCGCAGGTGCGAAACTGGACAAAATCATTAAGGACCAAATTTGGTCATTTCGCCATTTTTCGGTTGAGATTTTGGAGCTCGGTTTTTGGGCTATTTTGGAGGAGTTCTTCAAGACTTTGACTTGGGTAAGTGTTCTATATCCTAAAGTGATTATATTTCATGAATCTATGGTTATATTCATCGTTTAATTCGAGTTTAATGGAGAAAATGAGAATTTTTGTAAAAACTTTTCAAAAATGGAAATTTAAGATTTAGAGGCCTAGTTGTTATTGGAATTCGATAAAATTGGTATGGTTGAACTCGTATCGGAATGGATGTTCGGATTTCGTAACAATTATGTCGTGTTCCGAGAGGTGGCCCCCACATTGACTTTTGTTGACTTTTTTGAATAAAATTTTAAGTCGACGTATTATTATTCGGAATTGTTTCCGATGAACTTTAATGAAGTTGTACAATTAATTTGGATAGATTTGAGCTGTCCGGAGGTCAATTAAGGCAAGAAGGCGATTTTGAAAAATCGGCATAACTTCAAAAAGGTAAGTATCTTGCCTAACCTTGAGTGGGGGAATTACCCCTTAGGCATCGAGTCTTATGTGCCATTTGTGAAATGTGAAAAGTCGTGTACGCGAGGGGACAAGTACGTACTCGGGCTTATATGTGAAAAATTTATTGAGTTAAAGTCTTGGGCATATTGTGTAGTAAATTGGATAATTATTGGTATTTATTTAATCATCTATTTGCCATACCTCAATTCGCATTTATTGAATTTGTTTTTATATAACGATTTGATGTGAATATTACCTGTATATTTATGTGAATTATGTGAGTTTGATGGTTTGATATTTTTTGGAATTTAATTTCATTATGGATTTTTTCTCTGCAAATAATTAATTAAATAAGCTTAAGAAGAGGTATTTATATAATTAATTAAATGATTTTGCCCTATGCTTAGTAGTTTCTATCTCTGTTGATTTTTTTGAGGTCTTATACACATTGTGTAAAGCCTTCGGCTATTTGTTGTGAAATTAATTGATTTGTTATATCTTTGGAATTGGTTGTGGCCATTGGGCAAATTGTATTATGAATTGATTATTGTTATGTTGCCGTGATAATATTCTGTGTAAATTATTGAGTTATTATTTTGAGGATATAAGGGTGGCATTCCACTGTTGATATTATGTGGGTATAAGTGTGATGACCCAAAATGTCATCTTTAAATTTAATAAGGAATTCTGTGTTCTAAGACCTCTAAAAGCACCAATTATTATTACTCGACTCGCGTGCGCAGTCCGTGCAATTTTTCGAAAAGTTTTATGTGAAAAATGGATTAAAATGTGAAATAGAGCTTTAAAAACTCAACTAAGTTGACTTTGGTCAACATTATAAGCAAATGGACATGAATCAATGTTTTGACAATTCCGGTGGGTCCGTATCGTGATTTGGGACTTGGGCGTATGCCCGGAATCGAATTCCGAGGTCCCTAGCTCGAGATATGGAATTTTGAAGAAAAATTAAAAGCTTGAAAGCTTAATGATTTTTAAGAAATTATTGATATTGAATTTATTGACCTCGGGTCAGTATTTTGGTTTCGGAGCCTGGTGTAGATCCACTATAATATTTATGACTTGTTTGTCGAATTTGGTGCGAATCGGAGTTGATTTGACTTGATTCGGACATCCGGTTGTAAAAATATAAGTTTTAAAGTTTTCTTGAAAACTTCCTTTGATTTGGTGTCCGAATCGTAGTTCTAGGTATTATTTTGGCGATTTGATTGCGCGAGCAAGTTCTTATGATGTTTTAGAACTTGTGTGCATATTTGGTTTGGAGCCCTGAGGGCTCGGGTGAGTTTCGGATAGGCTACGGGATGATTTCGGACTTAGGAAATCTGGTTTTCTGCAGACTTCAGGCTTCTGGTGTGCTCTTCTTCGCGTTCGCGAAGGTACTCTCGCGAACGCGAAGAGCAAATTGGGCCGGCACATTTTGCGCTTCGCGTTCGCGACATAGTGACCACGTTCGCGAAGGCTTGTGGTTCAAAGCTTTGCCTTCGCGATAGGAGCCTCGCGTTCGCGAAGGGAAAGAGACTGGCCAGGAAAAATTAGCCTTCGCGTTCACGAAGGGCATCTCGCGTTCGCGAAGGCCAAGCCAAGCATGCATCGCGTTCGCGAGGTAGCCCTCGCATTAGCGAAGAGTAAAATTTGACAGCACATAATTGTGCTTCGCGAACGCGAGGCACTGACAGCGTTCGCGAAGGGTAAAAATCCCACAAACAGAAATTAAGTTCTAGATATGGGGTTTCGACCCATTTTCAACTCCTTCCCATTTTTGAGCTCGTGTAAGATGATTTTTGGGAGATTTTCACGGGAAAACATTGGGGTAAGTGTTCTTTATCCTATATTAATTGTATTTCATGATTCCATACTCGTTTATATCATGAATCCGTGAATTTATGGAAGAAAAATCAAAATTTTCAAAAATCTTCCAAAAACGAAAATTTAAGATTTGAAGGTCCATTTGATATCGGAATTGGACAAATTTTGTATGGTTGAACTCGTATCGGAACGGGTGTTCGGATTTCCCGAGTTTTTCTGGGATTTGAGATGTGAGTCCCACTATCGAATATTTTAATGAATTTCGGGTTTTTATCCAGAAAATGTGTAAATTCATATGGAATTAATTCCTATGATTAGTATTGAATTATTTGTGAATAGATTTGAAGCTTTTAGAGAAAAATTTAAAAGGAAAAGTTGTGGTTGAGTAATTGATTGAAATTGGCAAAGCGAGGTAAGTGTCGTGGTTAACCTTGACTTGAGGGAATAGAACCCTTAAATTATTTGTTATGTGAATTGCATGTGAACGACGTATAGGCGAGGTGACGAGTGTCTATACGTCGTCAAATTAATTGTTTGCCTGCTTACTTGAAAAATCATAAATTATTTTTAATCATAAATTAATTATTATAATAATTATTTCTCTCTTATTCTTTGTCAAATATTAATTCTTGAATTCCTTTATTAATTGTTACATGCTATTTTAATTATGTGCCTTAATTGTTATTTGACATTTAGCATATTAAATATTAAACTGCCTATTTGCTCCCTGATATCCATAATAATTTGCTATTTGTCATTGTCTGCTTCATAATTAAACCATAATTATTGTATGCTTGTTGTCTTATAATTTTATATTAATTGTTATAATTATTGGGAAAATTTCTTCTATAAGAATTGGTAAATGAATATGTTAGAGGAGTGGGTTGCATGCCGCAACAGGATTGATTATAATGAACATATTGGAGGATCGGGTTGCACGCCGCAACAGACTTATTAAAAGTCTATATTGGAGGATCGGGTTGCACGCCGCAACAGACTTATTAAAAGTCTATATTGGAGGATCGGGTTGCACGCCGCAACAGACTTATTAAAAGTCTATATTGGAGGATCGGGTTGCACGCCGCAACAGACTTATTAAAAGTCCATATTGGAGGATCGGGTTGCACGCCGCAACAGACTTATTTAAAAGTCGACATACATATATATATATATTGGGGGATCGGGTTGCACGCCGCAACAGACTTGATTATATATTGGGGGATCGGGTTGCACGCCGCAACAGACTTGATTAAAAATGAATATATTGTAAGAGAGGGTTGCACGCTGCAACAGAATCGAATGTGAATATATTGTGAGAGCGGGTTTCACGCTGCAACA
The DNA here is from genome assembly GCF_000715075.1 of Nicotiana tabacum. Lineage (NCBI taxonomy): Eukaryota > Viridiplantae > Streptophyta > Magnoliopsida > Solanales > Solanaceae > Nicotiana > Nicotiana tabacum. The sequence continues at coordinate 109,408,414 of NC_134092.1, forward strand.
GAATTGAATGTGAATATATTATGAGAGCGGGTTGCACGCTGCAACAGAATTGATAGAAGTGATAATTGGTTATGACTGCTATGTTGGTTTCAGTTATTATACAAGAGTTACCTGATTTATTTCTATTATTGTTGCTATTACTAATATTGCGTACAGGTAATGTAAGTGACCCGCCTTAGCCTCGTTACTACTTCGTCGAGGTTAGGCTCAGCACTTACCAGTACATGGGGTCAGTTGTACTGATACTACACTCTGCACTTATTGTGCAGATTTTGGAGTTGGTCCCAACGGCGTACTGTAGACTTGCTCGGGTTTCAGCTACCAGAGGAGACTTGAGGTATAACTGCATGGCGTCCGCAGTTCTAGAGTCCCCATCTATTTTACTTTAGCTGTGTGTTTATTTCCAGACAGCTTTATTTTATTCAGACCTTATATGTATTTATTCTAGAAGCTCGTGCACTTGTGACACCAATTCTGGGATGGTATTTAGATACCGTTGTTTTTATGGATTATTCACTATATTTCAAACTTGCTTCCGCATTTGTTCTTGGATTATTAATAATTTAAAAAATTATTTAAAAATTGGTTAATATTATTCTAACATTGGCTTACCTAGCAAGTAAAATGTTAGGCGCCATCACAGTCCGAATGTGGGAATTTCGGGTCGTGACAGCTGGTATCAAAGCACTAGGTTACATAGGTCTCACGAGTCACGAGCAAGCTTAGTAGAGTCTGAAGGATCGGTACGGAGACGTCTGTACTTATCTCTCAGAGGCGATGAAGTTTAGGAATAATATCACTTCTTTCTTATTCTGTCGTGCGATTTTATTCTATCATCAATGATTGAATCATTCTACTCTTATTCTCTCGCAGATGGTGAGAACAAGTAATACCTCTACCGATGGACAGGGACCAGAACCCCCGGTAGAAACTATGGCCAGGGGTAGAGGTCGAGGTCGAGGTCGTGCTAGAGGCCGAGGCAGAGGCTGAGGTAGAGCTCAGTCTAGAGCTCGAGCAGCTGCACCTGTTGTAGAACCTCAGGTGGACCTTCAGGAGGAGGTTCCAGTTCAGAATGTACCAGTTGGACCAGTTCAGGTCCCGGAAGGATTTATAGCCACTCCAGTACTTCAGGACGCTCTAGTCCGTTTGGTAAGTCTTATGGAGGGCGTGGCCCAGAATGGTACATTTCCAGTGGCACCAGCCGTCTCACAGGCTAGGGGAGGAGCACAAACTCCCACTACTCCCGCTCCGGAGCAGATGGCTCCCCAGAATCAGGCTCCCGTAGCCCCGCCAGTTGGGGTAGTTCAGCCAGTTATTGCGGTACAGATCAGTGATAGGCCCGCCATGTCTTTTGAGGCCTTATTGAGACTGGATAAGTTTACCAAGCTCTTTCCAGTTCACTTCAGTGGTACACCTTCTGAGGACCCACAAGATTATCTTGAATGCTGCCACGAGGTGCTGCGGAATATGGGTATAGTTGAGACCAATATGGTTGATTTTGCTGTATTTCAGATGACGGGTTCCTCTAAGAGGTGGTGGAGAGATTACATATTGACCCGACCAGTCGGATCACCTGCACTTACCTAGGAGTAATTCTCTCAGTTATTTCTGGAGAAGTTCCTCTCCATCACACCGAGAGAAGAATTTTGCAAGTAATTTGAGCATCTACAGTAGGGCAGTATGACTGTTACTCAGTATGAGTCCCATTTTGTGGATTTGGCCTGTCATGCTCTCCTTTTACTACCTACGGAGAAAGAGAGAGTGAGGAGGTTTATTGAGGGACTCACTCACCCTATCAGACTTCAGATAGACAAGGAGACCGGAAGTGAGATTTCTTTTCAGGCGGCTGCTAATGTCGCAAGGAGGATCAAGATGGTTCTTGCACAGGAGAGAGGGCAGAGGTCTGATAAGAGGTCTCGTCAGTTCGGTGGTTACAATGGTGCCTCGTCTGGAGGCAGAGGTAATTTTGGTAGGGGTTATCCTCCCAGACCGCTTCATTCAGCACTTCATGTATCTCCCGGTGCTTCAGGGAGTCATGATCCTATTATGCCTTACTCTGGACAGCCAGTATTCAGTGCACATGCAGTTCCTATCAGTGCACCACCATTCCAGAGTAATTACAATGGTTATTCGGCCCATTTGGGTCAGCTTCAGCTTCAGTAGCCACGACATCAGGATGGGTGTTATGAGTGTGGAAACATTGGTCACATCAGGAGGTATTGTCCTAGATTGGCGAGTAACAGATCTCGGCAAGATTCTCATGCCATCATACCGGCATCGATTGCTTCACTGCCTGCTCAGCCAGCTAGAGGTAGGGGTTAGAAAGCTAGAGGTGGAGGTCAGGCTATTAGAGGTGGAGGTCAGGCCATTAGAGGTGGAGGTCAGATCGCTAGAGGTGGAGGCCAGCCAGTCAGAGGCTGTCCCAGGGATGCAGTTCAGAGTGGTAGGGCCCATCCCCGATTTTATGCTTTTCCAGCTAGGCCTGAGGCCAAGTCATCTGATGATGTGATCACATGTATTATTCCAGTTTGCCATAGAGATGCTTCAGTCCTATTTGATCCAGGATCTATTTATACCTATGTGTCCTCCTACTTTGCTTCATATTTGGTTGTGCCTTGTGATTCTCTAAGTTCTTCTGTGTATGTATCTACACCGGTGGGAGACTCTGTAGTAGTAGATCATGTCTATCGTTCGTGTGTGATTACTATTGGTAATCTTGAGACTAGTGTGGATCTTCTACTTCTTGATATGGTAGATTTTGATATCATCTTGGGTATGGATTGGCTGTCTCCTTATCATGCTATATTGGACTGCCATGCCAAGACAGTGACCCTAGCTATGCCGGGGTTACCTCGGTTAGAGTGTAAAGGAACTCCTGGTCATTCTGCCAGCAGGGTTATTTCCTATATGAAAGCTCGGCGCATGGTAGAGAAAGGGTGTCTAGCCTATTTGGCTTATATTTGTGATCCTAGTGCGGATGTTCCTTCTATAGACTCAGTACCAGTTGTTCGTGAATTTCCAGAAGTATTTTCTGCAGATTTGCCGGGGATGCCACCCGATAGAGATATTGACTTATGTATTGGTTTGGCTCTGGGCACTCAGCCCATTTCTATTCCACCATATCGTATGGCCCCGCCAGAGTTGAAAGAATTGAAAGAGCAGTTACAAGACTTGCTTGATTAGGGATTCATTAGACCCAGTGTCTCATCCTGGGGTGCACCGGTATTATTTGTAAAGAAGAAAGATGGCTCTATGCGGATGTGTATAGACTATCGGCAGTTGAACAAGGCCACTATCAAAAACAAATATCCATTACCAAGAATTGATGACTTATTTGATCAGCTTCAGGGTGCTAAGGTATTTTCGAAGATTGATTTAAGGTCTGGCTACCATCAGTTGAAGATTAGGGCATCTGATGTCCCTAAAACAGCTTTTCGAACTTGGTATGGGCATTACGAATTCCTAATGATGTCATTTGGGTTGACAAATGTCCCAGCAGCATTTATGGATTTGATGAATCGGGTGTTCAAGCCTTATTTGGATTCTTTTGTGGTTGTATTTATTGATGATATCTTGATTTACTCCAGCAGTCGAGAGGAACATGAGCAACATCTTCAAAGTGTGCTTCACACCTTGAAGAATAATCAGTTATATGCCATTTTTTCAAAATGTGAGTTTTGGTTAGACTCAGTCTCCTTTTTGGGGCATGTTGTATCGGCAGAAGGCATAAAGGTGGATCCTAAGAAGATTGAGCCTGTTCAGAATTGGCCTAGACCTACTTCGGTTATAGAGATCCAGAGTTTCCTGGGTTTGGCAGGTTATTATTGTCGGTTCGTGGAAGGGTTTTCATCTATAGCAAGCCCTTTGACCAGATTGACCCAGAAAGGTGTCCCATTTAGATGGTCAGACGAGTGTGAGCTGAGCTTTCAGAAGCTCAAGATCGCTTTGACTATGACGCCAGTGTTGGTATTACCCACAGGTTCAGGATCGTATACGGTATATTGTGATGCATCTCACATTGGGCTTGGTGCAATATTAATGCAAGATGGCAAGGTAATTGCATATGCGTCGCGGCAGTTGAAAGTTCACGAGAAGAATTATCCTGTTCATGACTTAGAATTGGCAGCCATTGTTCATGCGCTGAAGATTTGGAGGCATTACCTCTACGGTGTCTCGTGTGAGGTATTTACTGATCATCGCAGCCTTCAATATCTGTTCAAACAAAAAGATCTTAATTTGAGGCAGAGAAGATGGTTGGAGTTGTTGAAAGACTATGATATCACCATTTTGTATCACCCCGGAAAGGCCAATGTGGTGGCCGATGCTTTGAGTAGAAAGGCTATGAGTATGGGCAGTCTTGCGTATATTCCGGTTAGTGAGAGGCCGTTAGCTGCAGATGTTCAGACTTTGGCTAATCAGTTCATGAGGTTAGATGTTCAGAACCCAATCGGGTTCTAGCTTGTATAATCGCTCGGTCTTCTTTATATGAGCGCATCAGAGAGAGGCAGTATGATGATCCTCACTTACTTGTCCTTAAGGACATGGTGCGGCATGGTGATGCCAAACAGTTTGCTGTAGGGGAAGATGGGGTTCTGCGAATGCAGGGTAGTATTTGTGTGCCTAATGTGGATGGGCTTCATGAATTAATTCTTGAAGAAGCACACAGTTTCAGATATTCTATTCATCCAGGTACTGCCAAAATGTATCAAGATTTGCGGCAACATTATTGGTGGAGGAGAATAAAAAAGGATATAGTTGCATATGTAGCTCGATGTCTGAATTGTCAGCAAGTTAAGTACGAGCACCAGAGACCTGGTGGTTTGCTTCAGAAGTTAGAAATTCCTGAGTGGAAGTGGGGGCGTATCACTATAGATTTTGTTGTTGGGCTCCCACGGACTCAGATAAGACTTGGCGCAGTTTGGGTCATTGTGGACAGGTTGACCAAGTCAACACATTTTATTCCAGTGGCAGTTACCTATTCTTCAGAGAGGTTAGCTGAAATTTACATTCGTGAGATTGTCCGCCTTCACGGTGTGCCCGTGTCTATTATTTAAGATCGAGGTACGCAGTTTACCTCACATTTTTGGAGGGTTGTACAGGGTAATTTAGGCATGCAGGTGGATTTAAGTACAACATTTCATCCACAGACAGACGGACAGTCAGAGCGCACTATTCAGATATTGGAAGATATGCTCCGCGCTTGTGTTATAGACTTTGGAGGTTCTTGGGATCATTTCTTGCCACTTGCGGAGTTTGCTTATAATAATAGCTACCAGTCGAGCATTCAGATGGCTCCATATGAGGCATTATACGGAAGGCGATGCCGATCGCCAGTTGGTTGGTTTGAACCGGGAGAGGCTCGGTTGTTGGGTACCGATTTGGTACAGGATGCCTTGGATAAGGTCAAGATTATTCAGGATCGACTTCGCACAGCTCAGTCTAGGCAAAAGAGTTATGCCGACCGTAAAGTTCGTGATATTGCATTCATGGTTGGAGAAATAATATTGCTCTGGGTTTCACCTATGAAAGGTGTAATGAGGTTCGGAAAGAAGGGCAAGTTGAGCCCTAGATATATTGGACCCTTTGAAATTCTTGAAAGGGTGGGTGAAGTAGCCTACAGGCTTGCATTACCACCTAGTTTATCAGCAGTTCATCTGGTGTTCCATGTGTCTATGCTCCGAAAATATCATGGTGATCCGTCCCACGTGTTAGATTTCAGCTCAGTCCAATTGGACAAAGATTTAACTTACGAGGAGGAGCCGGTGGCTATTCTAGCCCGGCAGGTCTGACAGTTGAGGTCTAAGAGTTATCATTCAGTTCGGGTGCAATGGAGAGGTCAGCCGGTAGAGGCATCTACCTGGGAGTCCGAGTCAGACATGCGGAGTAAATATTCACACCTTTTCTCTAGCTCAGGTATTTTTTCTAACTCCGTTCGAGGACGAACGTTTGTTTTAGAGGTGGAGAATGTGATGACCCAAAATGTCATCTTTAAATTTAATAAGTAATTCTATGTTCTAAGACCTCGAAAATCACCATTTATCATTCCTCGACTTGCGTGAGTCCGTACAATTTTCCGAAAAGTTTTTATGCGAAAAATAGATTAAAATGTGAAATAAAGCTTTAAAAAATTAACTGAGTTGACTTTGGTCAACATTCTGAGCAAACGGACCCGGATCAGTGTTTTGACCATTTCGATAGGTCCGTATCGTGATTTGGGACTTGGGCGTATGCCCGGAATTGAATTCCGAGGTCCCTAGCTCGAGATATGGAATTTTGAAGAAAAATTAAAAGCTTGAAAGCTTAATGATTTTTAAGAAATTTCTAATATTAGATTTATTGACCTCGAGTCTGTATTTTAGTTTCGGAGCCCGGTGTAGGTCCACTATAATATTTATGACTTGTCTGCCGAATTTAGTGAGAATCGGAGTTGATTTGACGTGATTCGGATATCCGGTTGTAAAAATATAAGTTTTAAAGTTTTCTTGAAAACTTCCTTTGATTTGGTGTCTGAATCGTAGTTCTAGGTGTTATTTTGGCGATTTGATCGCGCAAGCAAGTTTGTATGATATTTTAAAACTTGTGTGCATGTTTGGTTTGGAGCCCCGAGGGCTCGGGTGAGTTTCGGATAGGCTACGGGATGATTTCGGACTTAGGAAATCTGGTTTTCTGCAGACTTCAGGCTTCTGGTATGTTCTTCTTCGCATTCGCGAAGGTACTCTCGCGAACGCGAAGAGCAAATTGGGCTGGCACATTTTGTGCTTCGCGTTCGCGACATAGTGACCGCGTTCGCGAAGGCTTGAGGTTCAAAGCTTCGCCTTCGCGATAGAAGCCTCGCGTTCGCGAAAGGAAAGAGACTGGCCAGGAAAAATTAGCCTTCGCGTTCGCGAAGGGCATCTCGCGTTCGCGAAGGCCAAGCCAGGCATGCATCGCGTTCACGAGGTAGCCCTCGCGTTCGCGAAGAGTAAAATTTGACAGCACATAATTATGCTTCGCGAACGAGAGGCACTGACCGCATTCGCGAAGGGTAAAAATCTCAAAAACAGAACTTAAGTTCTCGAAATGGGGTTTCGATCCATTTTCAACTCCTTCCCATTTTTGAGCTCGGGTAAGACGATTTTTGGGCGATTTTCACGGAAAAATATTGGGGTAAGTGTTCCTTATCCTATATTGATTATATTTCATGATTCCTTACTCGTTTATATCATGAATCCCTGAATTTATGGAAGAAAAATTAGATTTTTCAAAAATCTTTCAAAAACGAAAATTTAAGATTTGAAGGTCCATTTGATATCGGAATTGGACAAATTTTGTATGGTTGAACTCGTATCGGAACGGATTTTCGGATTTCGCGAGTTTTTTTTTGGGATTTGAGATGTGGGTCCCACTGCCGAATATTTTAATGAATTTCGGATTTTTATCCGAAAAATTTATAAATTCATATAGAATTAATTCCTATGATTCGTATTGAATATATCGAATTGTTTATAAATAGATTTGAAGCTTTCAGAGATAAATTTAAAAGGAAAAGCTGTGGTTGAGTAATTGATTGAAATTGGCAAAGCGAGGTAAGTGTCGTGGTTAACTTTGACTTGAGGAAATAGAACCCTTAAATTATTTGTTATGTGAATTGCATGTGAACGCCGTATAGGCGAGGTGACGAGTGCCTGTACGTCGTCAAATTAATTGTTTGCCTGCTTACTTGAAAAATCATAAATTATTTTTAATCATAAATTAATTATTATAATAATTATTTCTCTCTTATTCTTTGTCAAATATTAATTCTTGAATTCCTGCATTAATTGTTACATGCTATTTGAATTATGTGCCTTAATTGTTATTTGACATTTAATATATTAAATATTAAACTGCTTATTTGCTCTCTAATTTCCATAATAATTTATTATTTGTCATTGTTTGCTTCATAATTAAACCATAATTATTGTATGCTTGTTGTCTTATAATTTTATATTAATTGTTACAATTATTGAAAAAATTTCTTCTATAAGAATTGGTAAATGAATATGTTGGAGGAGCGGGTTGCACGCCGCAATAGGATTGATTATAATGAATATATTGGAGGATCGGGTTGCACGCCGCAACAGACTTATTAAAAGTCTATATTGGAGGATCGGGTTGCACGTCGCAACAGACTTATTAAAAGTCTATATTGGAGGATCGGGTTGCACGCCGCAACAGACTTATTAAAAGTTCATATTGGAGGATCGGGTTGCACGCCGCAACAGACTTATTTAAAAGTCGACATATATATATATATATATATATATATATATATATATATATATATATATATATATATATATATATATTGGGGGATCGGGTTGCACACCGCAACAGACTTGATTAAAAATAAATATATTGTGAGAGCAGGTTGCACGCTGCAACAGAATCGAATGTGGATATATTGTGAGAGCGGGTTGCACGCTGCAATAGAATTGATGGAAGTGATAATTAGTTATGAATGTTGTGTTGCTTTCAATTATTATAAATGAGTTACCCGATTTATTTCTATTATTGTTGCTATTACTAATATTGCGTACAGGTAATGTAAGTGACCCGATTTAGCCTCGTCACTACTTCGTCGAAGTTAGGCTCAGCACTTACCAGAACATAGGGTCGGTTGTACTGATACTACACTATACACTTATTGTGCAGATTTTGGAGTTGGTCCCAGCGGCGTACCGTAGACTTGCTCGGGTTTCAGCAACCAGAGGAGACTTGAGGTATAACTGCATGGCGTCCGCAGTTCTGGAGTCCCCGTCTATTTTACTTTAGCTGTGTGTTTATTTTCAGATAGCTTTATTTTATGCAGACCTTATATATATTTATTCTAGAAGCTCGTGCACTTGTGACACCAATTCTGGGATGGTATTTAGACACCGTTGTTTTTATGAATTATTCACTATATTTCAAACTTGTTTCCGCATTTGTTCTTGGATTATTAATAATTTAAAAATTATTTAAAAATTGGTTAATATTATTCTAACGTTGGCTTGACTAGCAAGTGAAATGTTAGGCGCCATCACGGTTCGAAGGTGAGAATTTCAGGTCGTGACAATAAGGGTGACATTTTACTATTGTTATGTGTGTTGGGATATTGTCTGGGCGGAGCGATAAGGGTGGCTATAGGTGAGATAATGGTGGTTATAGGAGTGATAAGGGTGGTTATTGATATTATCATAGCAGATGGATAAGGGAGGCTATTATAGGAGTAGTAAGGGTGGCTATAAGAGAGATAAATATGGCTATTGTGAGGGATGATATGTGATGATGTGGAGTGGTTGCATTGGTGATTTTTATATGGTGTTGTGATTTTTCTTGTGTTTATTTTTATACATTGTGCAATTTTTCTTGTTATTGGTAAATTGATAATAGTCTGATTTATGTTGAAATTGGAAGCATGTGGCTATTGGCAGGCGGATTATGAAAAGAAATGTGGGTACGAGGTATCGTGAGTAAATAAATATTATTATTGGCATGTGAACTGTCTGTGCAGATGTGATATGAAAAGTGGGAATGAGGTGCCGGGGAAATATGAAGATTTAATTATGGGCACGAAGTGCCGTAAAAATATGAAAATGGGTTGAGACCCGTATTTTTATGATCATGAAATGAGGTGTCACGTGGTGACTTTTTATTGAAAGAATTATATTCGAAATATTTATTTGGAAGGATTTTTATTCAAAAAGTATTTATTGAAAGAATTATATTCGAAATATATTTATTTGAAGAAATTATATTTGGAAGAAATTTTTTGAAAGAATTATATTTGAAATATACCTATTTGAGAAAATTATGTTTGAAAGAGATTTATGGAAAGAATTATATTTGTAAGATATTTATTTGAAGGACTTGATTTAATTGGGTGTACTTGTATTTATTATTTGTTGAGCGATATTAGTGGTGTTCTTGTTGCCTTGGTATGCATATCACTGGTTGAATTGTGTTGCCCTTATTGTTACAAGTTATTAGACTAGTGAGTGTCTTGACTGTACCTCATCTATATCACTAATCTACTGAGGTTAGTCTTGATACTTACTGGGTACCGACTGTGGTGTACTTATACTACACTTCTGCACATTTTTGTGCAGAGCCAGGTATTAGAGATATCAGACTCGGACAGAGTTAGAGTGGGATCGCAAGGATTCAAGGTAGAGCTGCTTGGTCGTCGCAGCTCCTTGGAGTTTTTTCATTTTTATTGTACTGTTAATTATTATTCAAACAGTACTGAGTATTCGATCCTTGAGATCATTTTATGTATTCAGTTAGAGTTCGTGACTCGGTATTACCAGTTTTGGGAGGTTGTTTGTAACTATTTCATTATTAGTTTCTATTTTTTTTAAAAAAAGCTTGAAATATGATTATAATCGGCTTACCTAGTCTTAGAGACTAGGTGCCATCACGACGCCTGAGGTGAGATTTTGGGTCGTGACATGTGTCTTATTTAAATTGGGTGGGCGGGTTAAATTATCTTAAATAGGTGACCATATTTAAATTGGAAGAAAAAAAATCCACATAGACGCCATGTAGGAAAACAAAGGTGGGACATGGCGATTTAACGAATGAGGGACAAATATGATCATAAAGTATAATTATAAGGATAAATATGTCAAAAAAGTATAACGAATGACAAATATAACCATTTTTGAAGAATACAAGGGTAAATATGATCATAAAGTATAACGATAAGGATAAATATATTAAAAAAATATAACGAAAAATAAATATAAATCCTTTTAAAGTGTATATGAGCAAATATGATCCTTTTCCGACGTTAATTTGCGGGATTTTCTATTATAATAGCCACGTGCACTAGACTACCTATTACACCACATCATAGTAATGATGACCCTAGGAATTCAAGTTTGTGACAGCTTCCGAAAATTTTGTTTACAAGTACAAAAACAATATGCAATGTTTGCTAACAAGTTTTAATTGTTAATAATAATAGAATAATACGGCAGAAAAAGTTTAAAAAAAAGGTAATAAACTATAGCAAACCAACTTTACATAATAATGTAAATAAACAAAAATGTAGAAATTATTTACCGAATCTAATGTAGAACAAAATATAAAAGTATTTTGCTTGATATTATAATAAACATACCAAGTTCAACAATTTAAAAATATATAGCGATCATCTTTTTTTTTTTTTTTTGTGGTTAAAAAAAGGAGAAAAGTAACCGAAAACTTTTTTAGAACACTTTTTTTTAAAAAGAAAATTATTGCTAACATAGTAACATGTTGAAACCATCATATTTATTGCACATCAATTCTCAAAATTAAGAAGAGTTATAGAAAGATGAGTGGTCAAAACAAAACCTCGAAATGGGTTTCTCACTTTTACTAGTACCATATTCTGTACATTAAGTATTTATGTTTGATGATAATAAGTACTTCAGAACTGAGTTTATAAAATCTTATTTTGTAATGTTATACAACATATTATTCTTTTTATCACTGGTACTTAGAGTGAAAAGAATTATTCGAGATTCATAAATACAATCACCTAAACTATGCCGTTAGATAAATTATGTGCAAATTTGTGTAAAAGAGGCAAACCGATTATTTTTTAATTATCAAAAATTAATACAACTTCAGCAGCTGGTAACTAATATTCCAAGTGAGAAATTTTAAGCAGTTGCAAAAATCAATCAAAAACTTGAAAATACAATAAAAAGAAGAAGAATAATCATCTATTTAAAGAAAAATTTATCATATCTTCACTTTGCCATACTTTAATTTTAAAAAATAGTAACTACGGTACGTGATTTGCCATGGGAAATGATCCATTGTGAGTAAAATCTTCCGTAGAGTATAATAGCTGAACCGTTTTTTAGCCAACATTAATCACAAAAGAAAAAGTCATTATTCAACGCCATTAGATATTAATTAAAAAATATTAAACTTTGTAATATAAAATTATAGAATAAAGAGGGAAAAATAAAATATTTGTCTTTGCAATTTAAACCACAAGTGATGTTATCATCCTAATTTTGCAAGGAGGATTGACCAAAATCATTGTTCCCCCAAATGGACCAGACACATGAGTTACTTTCATTTAAATCACTTCCCAGTAATTTTCTTAGGTACATACTACTCTTTACTTTTCTTATATTGTGAATAAATATACAAAAAATTAATTTTAATTAATAAATCCTTAACAAATAAAACACGATATTATAAATAGTAACGTAGCATGTGCAAGTACAAACGAGGCAAGTTTATTCTTCGTTTACACAAATAACAAATTTTTTAACTTTGTTTACATCATGTTATAAATATGTTAATCCCTTCGTTCCAATTTATATGATGATATTTGATTGTACATATTATTTAAGAAATAAATTTAAAAAATTCAAATTTGTGGTCTAAAATATGTAATAAATATTTCTATGGCCTGAAATTATTTTATTAAGAGTAAAATAAAAACTTTAAATTTAAATTATTCTTAAATATAAAAAGATATCATTCTTTTTAAAACATACTAAATAAAAAAAATGTGTTACATAAAAAAAGACATAAGGAATACAAATTACTCCCGCCGTTTCAATTTATGTACCTATTTAATTGGGTACAAAGTTTAAGAAAAAAGGAAAGACCAAATCTACTAAATGCTCAAATCTACCCCAAATAAACTCAAATTTGAAACATAACTTTCAAATATCATAAAGAACAAATATCAATCATCAATTTATCGAAACAACAACACATTTAACATACCCATTTTGCAACTACAAAGAAGAAGAAGAAACTCAAAGCACAAAGAAGAAGAAAACATCAGTAGAGAAGGAGAGAATGTATCTGAAGTATCTAAAAATTGGGTATTAGTTAAATTTTTTTAAAAGTAGTATAAATTCAATGGGTGACATAAAATTAGACGCCAGATAAAAGTTTTACCTTTGACTATAGTCGTTGGGTCCGGGTTAATTGTAACTAGGGAAGTCTAAGGACTTGAATCTTGGTCAATGCACCGTCGCTTTACGGTTGATGTGTGAAAATTTCTTGATTGCATTTTTTTTCTTTCCCAAATATGAATTGTTTGTTTAGGTGTAGTAGTGGGAGACAAAATTATCTACACATGTGATGGTGCTTTAAAAAAATGTACCTCATGTTAGCATTCTGCATCAAATTCTAGCTTAACTTAGATTTATTAGGATATCCTCCAATTTCTGTTTGACTTCATGATTTGAACCTGAAGTGCTGTTATATATTATTCTTGAATCTTGAGTATCGATTTTCTTTGTGTGTATCATACTTTGAGGAATACCTGTATATAGTATCGAAATATAAGGGAGTTTTGCATTATTTGAAACTCATTCTCTGTTTGCTCAAGTGACTGCCTTGGGCTTCCAGAGCTATTTCTGGAGATGTGACGACTGAAAATAAGAGTGGATGAGATAAGACAATGTGACACCCATAATGATCTACCAGTTAAGGCTCTGCTAATGAAACAATTACAAGTAAGAGCGAAAAAGGTATGACTTTTTATTCATTATCTTCTTTATATTTGATAATAGGAAAAAGATAAACGCAAACGATATAATATTTTCCAAGATTGGTATCACGAAATGAAGGAGGATGTTGGAAATTATTTGTAATTATATTGTTCTTGCTGGAATTTCTTTTTTCCTCTCTTCTCCATGCTTTTTTCTTTTTGAGGAAATTTATTTATGGTGTGGAGATTTTGTATTGGTAAAATACTAATTCCAAGGAATCGGCATTAGATACCACTATTAAAATGGAGTGTACACAAGTGATGCTCTAAATACCTTTAGGGGCTATTGGCTAGAAAACCTTTGCTTTATGGCGCAAGATTTGTCTTAAAAACTTGAAGAGGTGTCTACCAATTGTGTAATTGGAACTTGCTAAATATTTATTGGGTTATTAATCTTTTTAGTGGAATTCAGTTGTTGGGTAATATTCTGAAACATACTGGTAGCACAGATTGAGCCTCTAATTCGAATTTTTACCTTTTATTGTCTTTAATCTTTTTTTCCACGGGATTGTAAGCTATTATTCAAGGAAGGCTTATAGACTTACTAAAGTCCTTTGAAATTTTTTAATATTTGAATGATATACATTGTTGATATGTGTAGGACTTTGTATGAATATATAGTGATTGGTACACTACTAAAGGAGATTGGCTTGTTGAGAAAAGGAAAGGTTTTTGCCTTGGATGCTAAACAACTCAAGACCATTTCCTCCCAAATATCAAACGTTAACCAACTCAAGATTGTTTCCTCCCAAGCATCACAACTTTCGAACATTGTTGAAATGTTAGTTTACTTTGAGTGTTTGTCACTATATGTGGACATTTCATTTTCTTGTTTGAGCTAAGAGAATATGATTTGCCAGTTGTCACTATTCAATGTTTCACATTGAAACTTTCCTGAATTCAAATATATGTCGTGTGGCATGGATGATTGATTTCTATTTGTCGTTTTAAGAATTAACACCTCGTTTAGTGACTTAAGGTCTCGAGAAGTTTCGCAATATATATAATGACCCGCGGGTGTGGTTGAGTTTGATTTTTCGAAAGATTCGGAATTAAATTAAAAGAACAATTCTTATTTAGAAGTTTAAATGGAAAGAGTTGACCGGAGAGTTGACTTTTGAGCAAACGACCCCGTAATGGAATTTCGATGATGTCAATAGCTTCGTATGGTGATTTCGGACTTAGGCGTGTGTCCGGATTTGGATTTGGAAGTCCGTAGAACAATTCGACGCATTTTGGCAAAAGTTGGAAAATAGAAGATTTTGGAAAGTTCAACCGAAGGTAGAAATTTTGATAATGAGGTCAGATTTCGATTTCGGAAATTGGAATAGCTCCATTACGTCATTTATGACTTGTGTGCAAAATTTGAAGTCATTCTGTATTGATTTGATACGTTTCGACGCAAAATATAGAAGTTGAAAGATTTAAAAACTCATAATTCGATTCGATGCGCGATTCATAATTTCGGCATTGTTTGACATGGTTTGAAGTCTCGACTAAGTTCGTATTGTATTTTGGGACATGTTGGTATATTTGGTTGAGGTCCCGGAGGCCTCGGGTGGATTTCGAATGGTTAATGGACTGATTTTTCAACTTGAAGGAACTGCTTGAAATCTGCTGCTATTGTTTTTGCTTCTGTGGAAGCCTCATCGCAGAAGCGAGCTCGCAGAAGCGGAGGTTGGATCAAAGAAACGACGAGCTTCGCAGGTGCGCGTTTGGACATCGCTTATGCGATTGCGCAGAAGTGGCAATCTGTCCGCAGATGCGACCTTGGGCTAGCAGTGCACCTTCGCAGAAGCGAGCTCGCAAATACGACCAATTTATCCGCAGAAGCGGTTCTCGATAGAATCATAAGGACCAAAAATGGTCATTTCGCCATTTTCGTTTTCGGACTTTTGGAGCTCGGATTTAGGCGATTCTAGAGATATGTTTCACAAGCTTGGTTGAGGTAAGTGTTCTATATCCTAAAGTGTTTATATTTCATGAATCTATGATTATATTCATCGTTTAATTCAGATTTTAATGGAAGAAATCAAGATTTTGGCAAAAGTTTTCAAAAATGAAAATTTAAGATTTGTAGGTCGAGTTGTTATCGGAATTTGATAAAATTGGTATGGTTGAACTCGTATCGGAATGGGTTTTCGAATTTCATGAAAATTATGTCGGGTTCCAAGAGGCGGGTCCCGCGTTGACTTTTGTTGACTTTTTGGAATAAATTTTTAAGTCGACGTATTATTATCCGAAATTATTTCGGATGAATTTTAATGAAGTTATACAATTAATTTTGATAGATTTGAGCAATCCAAAGGTCAATTCACGCAAGAAAGCAATTTTAGAATATCGGTATAACTTCAAAAAGGTAAGTGTCTTGCCTAACCGCGAGTGGGGGAATTACCCATTAGGCATCGAGTCTTATGTGCCATTTGTGAAATGTGAAAAGACGTGTACACGAGGTGACGAGTACATACTCGGGCTTATATGTGCAAATTTTATTGGGTTAAAGTCTTAGGCATTATTGTGTAATAAATTGGATAATTGTTAGTATTTATTTAATCATCTATTTGCCATGCCTCAAATCACCTTTATTGAATTTGTTTTTATATAACGATTTGATGTGAATGTTACTTGTATATTTATGTTAATTTCATGAGTTTGTTGGTTTGATATTTCTTGGAATTTAATTTTATTGTGGATTTTTTCTCTGTAAATAATTAATTAAATGAGCTTAAGAAGATGTGTTTATATAATTATTGAGAATTTGGACTAATGAAGGCGTTACCATATGCCGAGTAATTTCTATTTCTGTTGATTGTTTTTGAGGTCTTATACACATTGTGTGTAGCCTTTGGCTATTTGTTGTGAAATTAATTGATTTATTGTATCTTTGAAATTGGTTGTGGCCATTGGCAAATTGTGATATGAATTAATTTTGTTATGTTACCGTGATAATTTTTTGTGTAAATTGTTGTGTTGTGTGAGTTGTTATTTTGAGGATATAAGGGTGGTATTCCACTGTTGATATTATGAGGACATAAGGGTGACATTCCAAAGTTGATATTATGTGGGTATATGGGTGGTATTTCACTGTTGTTATGTGTGTTGGGATATTGTCTGGGCGGAGTGATAAGGGTGTCTATATGAGAGATAATGGTGTCTATAGGAGCGATAAGGGTGGCTATTGATATTATTAGGGCGGAGGGATAAGATAGGCTATTATAGGAGTGATAAGGGTGGCTATAAGAGAGATAAGGGTGACTATTGTCAAGGATGATATGTGATGATGTGGAGTGGTTGCATTGGTGATTTTGTGTGATGTGATTTTTCTTGTGTTTATTTTTATACCTTGTGCAATTTGTCTTGTTGTTGGTAAATTAATAATAGTCTGATTTATATTGAAATTGGGAGCCTGTGGCTATTGCGAGGCGGAGTATGAAAAGAAATGTGGGCACGAGGTGCCGTGAGTAAATAATGATGATATTGGCACGTGAATTGTTTGTGCAGTTGAGATATGAAACGTGGGCAAAAATGCCGGGAAAAATATGATGGTTTTATTATTGACACGTGAACTGTCCGTGCAGATATGCTATGAAAAATGGGCACGAGGTGCCGGAAAAATATGATGATTTAATTATGGGCACGAAGTGCCGTGAAATTATGAAAAGTGCTGAGATCCGTATTTTTATGATTATGAAATGAAGTGTCACATAGTGACTTTTAATTGAAAGAATTATATTCAAAATATTTATTTGGAAGAATTTTTATTCAAAAAGTAGTATTTGAAGGAATTGTATTTGAAAGATATTTATTTGAGGAAATTATATTTGAAAGAGAGTTATTTGGAAGAATTATATGTGAAAGATATTTATTTGAAGAACTTGATTTAATTGGGTGTACTTGTATTTATTATTTGTCAAGCAATATTAATAGTGTTCTTGTTGCCATGCTGGGTATATCACTGGTTGATTTGTGTTGCCCTTATTGTTATTTGTTTCCTATTATTTTGTATACTATATTGCACAGGTTATTAGACTAGTGAGTGTCTTGACTGTACCTCGTCTCTACTCTACTGAGGTTAGTCTTAATATTTACTGGGTACCCACCGTGGTGTAATCATACTATACTTCTGCATATTTTTGTACAGAGCCAGGTATTGGAGCTATCGGAATCAGACAGAGTTAGAGTGGAGTCGCAAGGATTCGAGGTAGAGCTGCTTGGTTGTCGCAGTTCCTTGGAGTCCTTCCATTTTTATTGTATGTTTATTATTATTCAAACAATATTGAGTATTTGATCTTTGAGATCATTTCATATATTCAGTTAGAGTTCGTGACTCTGTATTACCAGTCTTGGGAAGGTTTTCATATTTGTTTCTGTTGTTGGTTTTGATTACCTATTTAATTTATATTAAAAAAAAGGCTTGAAATATAATTGTAATCGGCTTCTCTAGTCTTAGAGACTAATGCCATCACGACGCCTGTGGTGGGATTTTGGGTCGTGACAAGTTGGTATCAGAGCTCTAGGTTCATAGGTTCTACGAGTCATGAACGAGTCTAGTAGAGTCTTGCGGATTGGTACGGAGACGTATGTACTTATATTCGAGAGGCTACAGAACTGTTAGAAAATTTTCACTTCTTTCATTCTTGTCATGCAGAAATTTGTTGAATTTGGAATTTAAGCCTTTGTATCTCTATTCTCTCACAGATTGTGAGGACACGGGCTACCAAGTTAGCTGAGCAGGCATCCATACATACTACTAGGGCTGCAAGAGGCCAGGGCCGAGGTAGAGGTCGAGGCAAAGGTCGAGGAAGGGCACGTGCCGCGACTAGAGCACCTATCAGAATAGCAGTTGAGGAGCCGCTAATCGCTCTAGTTGGGGGACAGGTACCCGAAACACCCGTTGTTACCCCCAGACTCCAGGAGACTTTAGCACAGTTCTTGAGTATGTTTGGTACATTAACTTAGGCAGGATTGATCTCTGTTGCACCAAATATTTCGCATATTGGGGGAGTAGCTCAGACTCCTACCACAACTCCAGAGGAGCAGGTTCACATTAGTCAGGTCCCGGGTGTAGTACCGGTATAACCTGTTATTATGGTTCAGCCTGAGGTCAGGCCAGAGGCATCAGAAGAGGAACAAAAGAGACTTGAGAGGTTTAAAAGGTATAGTCCACCTACTTTCAATGGCACAGCTTCAGAGGATGCCCAGGGATTTCTAGAAAGGTGTCACCGTATTCTCCGCACCATGGGTATTGTGGAAGTGAGCAGAGTAGCCTTTACTACATTTCAACTGTCAGGCGCAGCGTATCAGTGGTGGCAAATCTACGAAGAAGGTAGACCAGCCAATGCAACACCACCAACTTGGGCTCAATATTCGGAAATGTTCTTGAAAGAGTTTGTTCCCCAGACTCTCCGAGATGCGTGGCGCACAGAGTTTGAATGGTTGCGTCAGGGAACTATGACAGTGTCAGAATATGCTATCAGATTCAGTAAGTTAGCCCGTCATGCACCTATCTTGGTTCCTACAGTCAGAGAGCAGGTCCGCAGATTCATTGAGGGGCTCGATTATGATATTAAAATATGCATGGCTCGAGAGTTGTAAACTGATACTCTATTTCAACAAGTAATGGAGATTGCGAGGAAGATTGAGGGTCTTCTAGGCGAGGAAAGGGAGTCTAAGGAGGCCAAAAGGTCTTGAAGCTCTGGAGGGTTCAGTGGATTTTACTCTTCAGCTAGGACCTATTATAGCGGAGGCTCAAGCAGTCGGCCAGCTCATTCCGCACATCAGATTACTCGGAGTGCTCCAGTAAGTTCTTATAGTGCACCACCGACACGAGATTATTACAGTGGTTATTCTAGTTATCCGGCACAGACTCAGTATGAGCAGTTGCGATCTCAGTGGGATTGTTATGAGTGTGGTGATACTAGACATATCATAAGAGATTGTCCCATACTTGGGAGAGGTGGATTTCATCAAAACACTCAGGCTATGGGCCCCAATGCAGTTACTACTCCATGTACATAGCTAGTTAGAGGTGGAGGACAGACGGGTAGAGGGCGCCCTAGAGGGGGAGGCCCAGCCCGTTGATATATTTGTTATGGTGTGGCTGAGGCCACTACACCAGATGGTGTCGTTACAGGTATGATCCTGATTTGTGATAAAAGGATATTTCCCCTTAATTTGATTTGGTTCTGAATATTGAGGTGAGTCCTCCTATTATGCTCCGCTTATGAGTGAGCTTCATAACCTTGTGACCCACTTATATGTTATCCATGTTGGGAAATTTGATTATGATAGCCCAAGTCTATCATTTTTATTTTTGTACATCATTAAGGGCTATAAGTCCAAACGTGACTTTTCATTACTCACTACAGTGGGTTTTGATGTGATTTCAGAATAATTGAATTCAATCTTATGAAGTATATGCCCTACCGGTATGAGGGTTCATTATGTGTTGAGAAAAATAGTTTACGAAATTTATTGAAAAGAAGAAAGAAAGAAAATTAAAAATTTCAGTTGGCACAATATGCAAAATACTTGTGATTCAGAGTTGAGGACGAGATCCTCACATTTTTATATGAGGTGAAATATTTAAACTTGGCTACGAGCCGCGGTAAAAGTTATGTAAGGACGAGGTCCTTGTGGTGAAAAATTTAATGAGTTTAAATTCTCCTTTTGTGAAATTAAAATTTGTACTAAAGTATTAATAAGGAGTCATGCTTGTTAAGGCTTATTTGATGATTCTTTTATGTGTTTTTATGCATAATAATCCATAATTATGAGGAAAATATTGGGTTTTAGCCTACGAGGTGAGTGCTCAGGCGGCATTAAATGTGACTCGTTAAGTCGGGTAAATAGTTATAAGGTCTTCATGCCTCACATTCTGTTGTCAGTGTTGTGAAAATTCGAAACAAGGTTTTGGTTAATATGAAGTTAATTGATGATGGTGGAATTATTTATGAACAACTTTTGAGACCAGATATGTGGTGATGAACATACATATGATGTGCTTCATGTCCTGATATCATTATGATAACGCAGTGCTTGTAACGCTGAGATTAGTGTTATTGATATATACATTGTAGTGCTCTGTTGGGTTGTGGATGTGTTGTTAGGAATTGTTTTGGTGTTACTCTGGTAGGTGGATAGGCCCAATTATAGGGGAGACTCTACCGAAATTTTAAAAAATTTGGGATTTAGTAAAATTTGGGGGATTGAGACGTGCAAAATAAGAGATAAGTTATGTTATGTGTTTGAGGGCAAATGATCCTAAGCGGGGGAGAATGTAACACTCCAGAAAAATTTCGAAGTACTTCAACACTATCAAGAAAGTTGATGTGTGCGTAGGCACGAGTTACTATAGCCATTTGAGACTAATACCGTGTGTTGATGTGAAAATCAGGTCTTTTGAAAATATTTGGAGTGAAATAAATTGGGTTTTAAGTTTATAAGTATAGATAAAAGAAATAATCTTCAGTTAGATGATGTTGTCAGACCCCTGTTAAATTTACGGTGACGTAGAATCACCCGTGAGTATGTGTGAAATAATGCACTCAGTAATTTGATGTCATCAGAAAGATTCTTGGCACGTTCGAGGACGAACGTATGTTTAAGAGGGGGAGAATGTAATGACCCGACTTGTCGTTTTAAGAATTAACACCCCGTTCAGTGACTTAAGGTCTCGAGAAGTTTCGAAATATGTATTATGACCCGCGGGTGTGGTCGAGTTTGATTTTTCGGAAGATTCGGAATTAAATTAAAAGAACAATTCTTATTTAGAAGCTTAAATGGAAAGAGTTGACCGGAGAGTTGAATTTTGAACAAACGACCCCAAAATAGAATTTTGATGATGTCAATAGCTTCGTATGGTGATTTCGGACTTAAGCGTGTGTCCGGATTAGGATTTGGAAGTCCGTAGAACAATTCGAAATATTTTGGCGAAAGTTGAAAAATAGAAGATTTTGGAAAGTTCGACCGAAGGTGAACTTTTTTGATAACGAGGTCGGATTTCGATTCCGAAAATTGGAATAGCTCCATTACGTCATTTATGACTTGTGTGCAAAATTTAAAGTCATTTCGAATTGATTTGATATGTTTCGGTGTAAAATATAGAAGTTGAAAGATTTAAAAACTCATAATTCGATTCGATGCGCGATTCGTAATTTCGGCATTGTTGGACGTGGTTTGAAGTCTCGACTAAGTTCGTATTGTATTTTGGGACATGTTGGTATATTTGGTTGAGGTCCCGGAGGCCTCGGGTGGATTTCGGATGGTTAACAGACTGATTTTTCGACTTGAAGGAACTGCTTGAAATCTGCTGCTGTTGTTTTTGCTTCTACGGAAGCCTCATCGCAGAATCGAGCTCGCAGAAGTGGAGGTTGGATCGAAGAAGCGACGAGCTTCGCAGGTGCGTGTTTGGCCATCGCTTCTACGATTGCGCAGAAGTGGCAATTTGTCCGCAGGTGCGATCTTGGGCTGGCAGTGCACCTTCGCAGAAGCGGAAATTTTTTCGTAGAAGCGAGCCCGCAAATGCGACCAATTTATCTGTAGAAGCGGTTCTGGACAGAATCATAAGAACCAAAAATGGTCATTTCGCCATTTTCGTTTTTGGACTTTTGGAGCTCGGATTTGGGCGACTCTGGAGAGATTTTTCACAAGCTTGGTTGGGGTAAGTGTTCTATATCCTAATGTATTTATGTTTCATGAATCTATGATTATATTCATCGTTTAATTCGGATTTTAATGGAAGGAATCAAGATTTTGGCAAAATCTTTCAAAAACGAAAATTTAAGATTTGGAGGTCGAGTTGTTAGCAGAATTTGATAAAATTGGTATGGTTGAACTCGTATCGAAATGGGTTTTTGAATTTCATGAAAAGTATGTCGGATTCCGAGAGGCCAGCCCCGCATTGACTTGTGTTGACTTTTTTGAATAAATTTTTAAGTCGACGTATTATTATCCAGAATTGTTTCTGATGAATTTTAATGAAGTTATACAATTAATTTGGATAGATTTGAGCAGTCCGGAGGTCAATTCAAGCAAGAAAGCAATTTTGGAATATCAGCATAACTTCAAAAAGGTAAGTGTCTTGCCTAATCTTGAGTGAGGGAATTACCCATTAGGCATCGAGTCTTATGTGCCATTTGTGAAATGTGAAAAGCCGTGTACGCGAGGTGACGGGTACGTACTCAGGCTTATATGTGCAAATTTTATTGGGTTAAAGTCTTAAGCATTATTGTGTAGTAAATTGAATAATTATTGGCATTTATTTAATCATCTATTTGCCATGCCTCAAATCACATTTATTGAATTTGTTTTTATATGACGATTTCATATAAATTTTACTTGTATATTTATGTGAATTCCGTGAGTTTATTGATTTAATATTTCTTGGAATTTAATTTCATTATAGATTTTACCTCTGCAAATAATTAATCAAATGAGCTTAAGAAGAGGTGTTTATATAATTATTGAGAATTTGGATTAATGAATGTGTTGCCCTATGCTGAGTAATTTCTATCTCTGTTGATTGTTTTTGAGGTCTTATACACATTGTGTGTAACTTTTGGCTATTTTTTGTGAAATTAATTGATTTGTTGTATATCTGGAATTGGTTGTGGCCATTGGCAAATTGTGATATGAATTGATTTTGTTAAGTTGTCGTGATAATTTTTCGTGTAAATTGTTGTGTTATGTGAGTTGATATTTTGAGGATATAAGAGTGGCATTCCATTGTTGATATTATGAGAATATAAGGGTGGCATTCCACTGTTGATATTATGTGGGTATAAGGGTGGCATTTCACTGTTGTTATGTGTGTTGGGATATTGTCTGGGCGGAGTGATAAGGGTGGCTATAGGAGAGATAAGGGTGGCTATAGAAGCGATAAGGGTGGCTATTGATATTGTTAGAGCGGAGCGATAAATGAGGCTATTAAAGGAGTGATAAGGGTGGCTATAGGAGAGATAAGGGTGGCTATTGTCAGGGATGATATGTGATGATGTGGAGTGGTTGCATTGGTGATTTTATGTGATGTTGTAATTTTTCTTGTGTTTATTTTTATACCTTGTGCAATTTATCATGTTGTTGGTAAATTGATAATAGTCTGATTTATATTGAAATTGGGAGCCTGTGGCTATATCAGGCAGAGTATGAAAAGAAATGTGGGCACGAGGTGCCGTGAGTTAATAATGATGATATTGGCACGTGAATTGTCTGTGCATTTGAGATATGAAACGTGGGCAAAAATGCTGGAGAAAATATGATGGTTTTATTATTGACACGTGAACTGTCCGTGCAAATATGATATGAAAAATGGGCACGAGGTGCCGGGAAAATATGATGATTTAATTATGGGCACGAAGTGCCGTGAAATTATGAAAAGTGCTGAGATCCGTATTTTTATGATTATGAAATGTGGTATCACATGGTGACTTTTAATTGGAAGAATTATATTCAAAATATTTATTTGGAATGATTTTTATTCAAAAAGTAGTATTTGAAGGAATTGTATTTGAAAGATATTTATTTGAGGAAATTATATTTGAAAAAGAATTATTGAAAAAATTATATTTGAAAGATATTTATTTGAGGAAATTATATTTGAAAGAGAGTTATTTGAAAGAATTATATGTGTAAAATATTTATTTGAAGAATTTGATTTAATTGGGTGTACTTGTATTTATTATATGTCGAGCAATATTAGTAGTGTTCTTATTACCATGCCGGGCATATCACTGGTTGGTTTGTGTTGCCCTTATTGTTATTTGTTTCCTATTATTTTGTATACTATATTGCACAGGTTATTAGACTAGTGAGTGTCTTGACTGTACCTCGTCTCTACTCCACTGAGGTTAGTCTTGATATTTACTGGGTACCCACTGTGGTGTACTCATACTACACTTCTGCATATTTTTGTGCAGAGCTAGGTATTGGAGCTATCGGACTCGGGCAAAGTTAGAGTGTAATCGCAAGGATTCGAGATAGAGCTGCTTGGTTGTCGCAGTTCCTTAGAGTCCTTCCATTTTTATTGTATGTTTATTATTATTCAAACAGTATTGAGTATTTAATCTTTGAGATCATTTCATGTATTCAGTTAGAGTTCATGACTCAGTATTACTAGTCTTGGGAAGGTTTTCATATTTGTTTCCGCTGTTGGTTTTGATTACCTATTTAATTCATATTAAAAAAAAAAGCTTGAAATGTAATTGTAATCGGCTTACCTAGTCTTAGAAACTAAGTGCATCACGACGTCTATGGCGGAATTTTGGATCGTGACAAGAGGTTGCTGCCGGAAAATGAAAAATGTCGGGTCCGTGCTTGCACGGGCTAATAACCTTATCTAGTAATTCTAACATTATCACAAATCATGAGACAAAAGTGCTCAATCTCAAATCTCAATGTAACATCAATAAGTTAGTCCATTCAAGAACTGAATAGATCTTTATAATATAATTCTTTCGACAGTGAAATTGAAGAACGCAAGCAATTTGCATGATCGGATTCGTCGATCATTACATCAACTTAGAATTAATTCTTTTTTTCACTGCCTCTGAGCGTTAACTAACGGAGAGAACTTAACTACAACTTTGATTACATGTACTGCAGACGTACAATCTGTTTATTCAATTCATGTACAATATACATGCAATTTCACAACCAAAAAAAGTGAAGAATTAGAAAAAAGTTCAGATTTTCCACGAATTTTATACAAATAGAAAAGAGGAACGAATTAAGGTTCTAATGTTGTTCACACTCTCCCCCATTGTTTCTTTTGCTTAGGGTTTTTCTTAAGGCTCAAATGCTGTAATATCTTTTAGAATTATTCTATTTCTGTCTGCTTTGCAACGTTCTTGTACTAGGGTTTAAGAGAGGGTTTATTAACGTAAGAAGAGAACGACAGAGCACCCAATTTTAGTTTATAAATTTAGGCAAAATTGAGTTTTTGCACTTTCTCTTAACTTGTTTGAAATAAAGACTCTTAAAAAAATAGGTTAACTTTTTAAGAATTGTCCTACTTTTCAGGTTCACCCTTAATAACCTTTTAATTTATACAAAATCACAACAAAACAAACATAGTATTAGTATTACGATAGATGACATACATTTTGTGCATATTACACGTAACTCTAGTCTTAAAAAAGATAAGTGGTCGATGCAAATATAATCCGGTCTAAACGTCCGGAGTCGAATCCCACAGAGAACAAAGGCTTCGCTACAACTATACAATATTGCTAAGAATTACAAGTTTAAATAATTTCCTAGCTATAAAGATTGTAATTTTTATTTTAAACTAATTAATTAACAAATATTAAAAGCAGTAAAATTATCAATTAACAAGACTAAGGGTTAGAGACAAGATTAAGGAGGTCTAGAGTTATGATTTCCCCAATTGTCGGAATCCTTCCCGCTACATCTCCTATAATTTCGCCCAAGTATTCTATATCGATCGTGAGTTCTTCAGGTGTCGTAATTCTCTTCCGAGCAACTACCACAATTTACTAGAAGTATTCTTCCAAACAATGCTAGTTGGCACTAGTTCACCGCTCACTACAATCGCACCAAAGTTTCATTATTCCTAATCCCACCTTTAAACCCTCCGTGTTGATTACTCATATATGTTAGGAGTGATGTTATTTAACAACTACCTAAATATGTACCTTTTCCCAAGCAATACATAATAAATAGGCACAATCAATTGAGAGTTCTTCAATCAACTGAAATAAGTATGTACTTAAGCAAGTAGAAAAATTTAATGGCTCAATTATATAAAAACGTAACAAGAATTCATCCTCCAAAAGGTTCAATCAAAACCCTAGATAAGAAATTAGCTATTCATGCTAGTATGTAAAAATACAACACTAGAATTTATAACAATGGAAAGTAGGAAGAAAGAGGAAAAAACGTGAAGTTGAATCCTTCTCCTTGCTCCAAGCGTGTTCTTGCCTCCCCAAAGTCTTCCCTCCCTCCAAAGTAGCGTCTGCCCCTCAAAAGCACATTTTAGGATGTATTTATAGCGACTATGGTTTGTATGAGGCGAATTTTTCTTCTTATATTTCGAATTAGAGAAGCCAGTTTCTTCTGCTCCGGTCTCGGTCTGGAGAAGTGAACCTCGCTTCGATGTCCGAGACTTTTCTAGTTTCTTCTGCTCTGGTCCTGGTCTGGAGAAGTGAACCTCACATCGTTGTCTGGGACTTTTCTCTTCAGCTCTTTTTTCACCAATTTTCTCCTATTTGATCCTTTTCTGCATAACTTTGTTCCTGCACATAAGAAACACATAATATGCATATTTTCACTTCAAAAGCGGTGTGAACTCCCGCAACTCACACAAGAATTAATACACAAATACATTCAAAATATGCACTTTTCACCTTTTATCACCACCTGCCACTTAAACTCTTGCTCGTCCTCGAGCAACTTAAAATTAAGTGCATAGGCAAGAAATACCTTTCATAACATACTCAAGCATCACGCCAATGACAGTAGCTTATATCAACGCTTAGAACTCAACATATGCACTCTTCATACATTTCCTCAAGTTTTATACTCATGCCAAGGTTATTTAAAATATTCATGTGACTCTTTCTAACATCCTCGCCTCAAACCATGACTTGAATGCATTGCACACTATGACTCGCTCCTTGTGCCAACTCAAAAATTAAGGTCTCTACCAATCCTTTTCAAATCATGTGCCCTCACCAACAAACCACAGAGAAAGTAGTCCACACACTCAATATAAGTTCAAGTATATTTTAAGGACTCTCAAATCAGAAGAATTTTCACACTCTCACAAAGAAACTCTTATGCCACTCAAGTTCGTACCATAGGCTTGCCTGTAGTGTAAGTCTCTACTAATCTAAGCTCGCAAAGTCTAGGATTAAGTAAGACTTTATAGGTTGTAATGTAGGCTAAAGGACGGGTATGATATATTTGAGAAAATAATGACTAACCCTCCTAAGCACTTTAATACACTACACTTCACTTTGAAGTACCTTTTTGTCATGACCACTTCAATGTCTTGCCATGAAACCATACACATTTAAGCCCTTCTTCATTAAGCACGTAAACATATAGATACTTACTAGCCGAGACAAAGATATATAAGGTGTTATTCTTCTTTTTTCACTCTCCTTAATTTGGTATTTTTTGACTAGTACTTTTTTATTTGTTTATACACAAGTGTACCTTTTTAGTCTTTCTATGGTTCCACTCAAAAGCTACCCAATCTCTTTCTTTACTCTTTTAGCTATAAGTGCTTTCGGAAGTAAAGGCTTAACAAGATTTGATTAGAACACAGGGGATACAGCTTGTAATGTGGTTTTCAAATAAAAGGTCTATAGACTCAAAAGGGTTGACTACAGATAATATTAGCACTGGTAGGCCACTTTCCAAACTTACAAGACTTAATCATTTCGCTTCGACTCACACACGGGGCAAGTTCTAGACTAGAAAGGATGACACAGAGTACACCAAAATCTCACCTCACATAATGCACATGACTCACTCAGGACGGCTCGGACCTGACTCTCAAGTTAAAGCAACTAGCACAGTCATCATAAAATTTAAGCACACGGGAATTAATCACATGAGTCGAAAGAAGAGCCT
This sequence comes from Nicotiana tabacum, assembly GCF_000715075.1. Taxonomy (NCBI): domain Eukaryota; kingdom Viridiplantae; phylum Streptophyta; class Magnoliopsida; order Solanales; family Solanaceae; genus Nicotiana; species Nicotiana tabacum. The sequence continues at coordinate 109,436,528 of NC_134092.1, forward strand.
CGGTGTCAAAACAAAGTCACATATATTTTCTAGGCATATAATTACAAAGATCATGAAGAAAATACTTAGTTCAAATACTCCACCTCTAATCCCCGATATAAAACATGTCAATATGCATAGATACTCGAGTTCTAAAAAAAATGTATTTTTCTTTGGACTTTGAACCCTCAAGAAAACTGTCTAGGAAGTTTATCGTCGGGAAAAATCCAAAATATTTTGAAAATTCTACCTAAAAAAAATAAAATATTATCCGGTACAAAGAGTCATCCCTTGGAAAAGAACCGTGGCCACAATAAAAACCAAGAGGGATTATTTCTACCTAATTTTTTTTCAACACACATAAAATAACATAATTAAAATAGCATAGGAACACCCAAATAGTCTCTTCACCCCACACTTAAAATTGTGCATTGTCCCCAATGCACACCCATAAATACAAGAGAGTAAAAGAAACTCCCTGATAAGCCAAAGGCCGAAGCATTAGCAGCTCATGGGGTACTCAGACTTTTCCTATACTTAGTTCTTTGTGCGGGCACCCCACACTTAGTTCTAACTATCTCACTTGCTTTTACTTTCTTCCAATGGCCTTGCTTTCCATGCTCATAGAGAAATTAAAAAAACAATACTACAAGAATAAAAAATAAAAAATAATAATAAAAGAAAGCAGTAAAGCTGGGTTGCCTCCCAACAAGCGCTTGATTTAACGTCGAGGCATGACGCAAATCACTTTTTGATTCCACCTCGAGCTTAGAAATTGAGCCCCAAGTTTTGATTCAAGCTTATGATTATGCTCCTGGGGTGGTGGAACAACTCTAACTGGCCCAAGGAAATAATGTAGTATTCTGCACTTCTTGGCCTTTAGATGAGGTGTGTAATCTCGACTTTCTGGCAAGAATAATTCCAGAATGTAGACACCTTGTTCCTCATTCATCGACTCATCAATTGGCTCAGATGCCTATATTTCTATATCATCATCCAAACACAATGTGGAAAAATACTTGGAGTGTGGACCAATGCGCTCAACTACATGAACATTGGGATTGTCAACATTTCCAACACCAATGATACTAGAGTCAACTAAATATGTATCCTCAATGCTCTTGGTTGACTTTAGTATCTCTTCTACAACATCGACATCCTCAAATTCTAGTTTGATTGATTGTTGGTGTTCTACTCTGACCTCCTTTGTTAGCACCTCAATTTCTTCATCTAATGCATGCTCTTTTTTTGCTACTATCCACAGTATCATCTTGTTGAGTATTAACTGCTTTAACCAACTGACTCATTTGTGACTTCAGGTTAAGAATAGTTGCCTCTTGCCTTTGGATAGTATCCCAAGCCTTTGTATTTGCAGTTGTTTCTCGTTACTTCATTCCATGAGGCACTTTAATATATTTTTGATCTCCTTCAGGTTAGCTTCCCCGGGTAACGGGTTGTCGGAAATCATGTATATCGTTCTTGTGTGGTTACTATCGGGAGTCTTGAGACTAACATAGATCTTCTACTTCTTGATATGGTAGATTTTGATATCATCTTGGGTATGGATTGGTTGTCACCTTATCATGCTATATTGGATTGTCACACCAAAACGGTGACCTTAGCCATGCCGGGGGTTACCTCGAATAGAGTGGAAAGGGACCCTTGGCCATTCCACCAGCAAGGTTATCTCTTACGTGAAAGCTCAGCATATGGTCGAGAAAGGGTGTCTAGCTTATTTGGCTTATATCCGCGATCCCAGTGCGAATATTACTTCTATGGACTCAGTACCAGTTGTTCGTGAATTTCCAGAAGTATTTTCTGTAGATTTGCCGGGGATGCCACCCGACAGAGATATTGACTTCTGTATTGATTTGGCTCTAGGCACTCAGCCCATTTCTATTCCACCATACCGTATGGCCCCGCCGGAGTTGAAAGAATTGAAGGAGCAGTTACAAGACTTGCTTGATCAGGGATTCATTAGACCTAGTGTCTCGCCCTGAGGTGCACCAGTGTTATTTCTAAAGAAGAAAGATGGTTCAATGCGGATGTGTATAGATTATCGGCAGTTAAACAAGGCTACTATCAAGAACAAGTATCCACTGCCAAGAATTGATGACTTATTCGATCAGCTTCAGGGTGCCAAGGTATTTTCAAAGATCGATTTGAGGTCTGGTTACCATGAGTTAAAGATTAGGTCATCCGATGTTCCTAAGACAGCTTTTCAGACTCGGTATGTGCATTACGAATTCCTAGTGATGTCATTTAGGCTGACAAATGTCCGAGCATCATTTATGGATTTGATGAATCGGGTATTCAAGCCCTATTTGGATTCGTTTGTAGTGGTATTCATTGATAATATCTTGATTTACTCCGGCAGTCGAGAGGAGCATAAGCAGCATCTTCGGATTGTGCGTCAGACTTTGAAGAATAATTAGTGATATGCCAAATTTTCAAAATGCAAATTTTGGTTAGACTCAGTTGCCTTTTTGGGGCATGTTGTATCGGCAGAAGGCATAAAAGTGGATCCTAAGAAGATTGAGGCAGTTCAGAATTGGCCTAGACCTACTTTAGCTATAGAGATCGAGAGTTTTCTGGGGTTAACAGGTTACTACTGCCGGTTCGTGGATGGGTTTTCATCTATAGCATCCCCAATGACCAAATTGACCCAGAAGGGTGCCCTGTTCAGATGGTCAGACGAGTGTGAGTTGAGCTTTTAGAAGCTCAAGACTGCCTTGACTACGATGCCCGTGTTAGTATTGCCCACAAGTTCAGGATTTTATACGGTGTATTGTGATGCATCTCGCATTGGACTTGGTGCAATATTAATGCAAGATGGTAAAGTGATTGCATATGCCTTGCGGCTGTGAGCACCTAATTTTTGACTATATTTGAATTTTTATCACTTTCTATTATGTAAATATTTTCAGAAATTTAATATATAATTTTTTAGCTTTGTTACATTTTTTAGGGTAAAAATTAATAATAATTTAAAAATTCAATTATTACTATTAGTATTATTTTTATTTTTATCTTTATTTTAAATAAAATGAATTAAAAAACAAAACAAAAAATAATAATTAATTATCTTTTTTTTTATAAAAAAACAAATTTCGGATGGGAATTAAAAAATAGTAAAATTAGAAATATAAAATTAAAAAGTAAAAGTAAAAGTAGGTAGAAATTATTTTTTTAAAAAAAAGTAAAATTAAGTGAAAATTAAAAAAAGAAAAGTAAAATAAGTGGAAAATAAAAAAAAGAAAAGTATAAAAGTGATAATTTAAATATAATAAAAGTAAAAAAAATAAGAAATTAAAAAATCAAAGTAAAGGAAAGTGGGAATTTTTTTTTTTTTAAAACAAATATGAGAAGTGGGAATTCTTTTTAATTAAAATAGTAATAAATAATAATAAAAAAAATTGAAAAATTCGAAAATTTTCTATAAATAAAAGAGAGAAGGAGAAAAAAAAGATGGAGGAGGGAATTGAGAGAAATTTATTTTCTTCTTCTAGGATAAGGGAATTTCTATTTGTGTCATTCTTTCTTCGTCTTTCTTTCGAAAATCGAGCCTAAAATTCCAGAAAAAAACCAACATCTAACACCTCATCTTCCTCCATGAACCACCAGCTGAAGCTTACCCAAATACTAAAACAAAAGAGTTTCAGTCGAGGTTAGAAGCTTCGTCGAGGTTCTCGATACCGTTTCCGGTTGTGGTTAGTTCGTACAAAAGTCTATCAGAGCTTTGTTCATGTTGTACCGAAGAATATTTAGCTATTGAAAGGTCCATTTCTTGTTCTCCAGTTTTTGGATTCCAATTCATATTATGTTTGCTATAAGTTTAAATATTTTTTTTTCTGTTTTGCTTAAAGATTGATTCACGATTGGTTTACTGTTTCACTTGTTATTTTTTAAGGATATTTTAGTCTAATTGCTTACTGTTTTTAGTTTTAGTTAATTAGCATGCCTTGAAATCCTTGGTTAATTCTTTTGGTGTTAAGACATGAGTTTTGCTTCACCGGTATCGTTATTTTGGAATAATTGTTAGTGCTAAGAATATGGGCTCAAAGCTTAATTGGTAAATGAATTATTTCCTAATTGGGCCATACACTAATATCTTGAAAGATGAGTTGAACATTCACATGAAATGATTGGGCTTTAGGAATTACTTTTTAATGATAAGAACGATTGAATTAATTAATATATTACTTTCACTTGGGGCATATTCTATAGATTATAAGATGAATTGAAAGAGCCTTTTGGTCATCAAGTACTAAATGATCAATTAGCAATTAAGACATGTCATCCACAAATAAATTCCATAATCTATAGCCTTCACAATAATCTCAAATTAGTTTAGGAAGATAGACTCATAAACATTCGTAGCTTGCTTTAGGCGCGATTAATAAATCATCGTGACTATGGGTACGGTTTCCGTGGCATAGTCACGATATGTAAACCCCAACTCAAGTGCGCGTTTCACGCGACTTGACTTCAACTTCGAATAATAATAAAAATAAGCATGTTGTAAATCGCGGGTGCCTTTCACGTGACGTGATTCGCAATATGTACAAAAACAAATGAGTGTGCGACATTGCGACTTGTTCAAATAAGTTCCATAAATAATTAAAAGTGGTTAAAAGTTAAAAATGCACAAAACCAGTCTGGTTAAAAGTCTGGAAAAGCCAGAGGTTCTCCAAGGTTAGAAATACAATCGGTATTCACGAAATAACCAGTTGCAGTTGAAAGGGCCGAGATCAAGTGACTGAAACAATCAAGGCCACAAAACCAACCACCGTTTTAAACTGACAAATTGTTCTTTGTTTGAAAAAACAGGAAATAAGTGCAATCCAAAAGCAACCTTGCAAGAAGCAGGTGCAACCAAAAAGCAATTGCGCAAAGGCTAGAAACAGTTTTGCAACAACCACTCCAAAAGGGAAGTTTCCTCCAAAAATTTATTTCCCGCATTTACTCATTCTCTGAAATAAAATAAAAATGATGAGAAGAAAGAAAAAGGAGGTGCGACAGCTCTGGCGACACCTCCTTTTCCCCGGGGATAGGGGATAGGAGAGTTTTTTTAATTAAAGTGACATTATTCGAAATGAGATTATTTGTTTCAGTCAGAGTCGCCACTTGGAATAATTTATGGTGTCACAAGTCACCGATTTATTTTAAATCCAAAATCGAGAAAATTTGACTCTATTTTTGTGGTCTGCGAACACAGAAGACCGGGTAAGGAATTCTGTTAACCCAGGAGAAGGTGTGAGGTACTCCCGAGTTCCATGGTTTTAGCAAGGTCGCTCAACTATTAATGATTGGCCTAACTATCTGATTTAATACATGCTTAAAACATATTGTGCATTTTTAACTTTTAACCGCTTTTAATTATTTATGGAACTTATTTGAATAAGTCGCGATATCGTACACTTATTTGTTTTTGTACATATTGTGAATCGCATCACGTGAAATGCACCCGCGATTTACAATATGTTTATTTTTATTATTATTCGAAGTTGAAGTCAAGTCGCATGAAACGCGCACTTGAGTTGGGGTTTACATATCGTGACTATGCCACGGGAACCGTACCCATAGTCACGATGATTTATTAATCGCGCCTAAAGCAAGCTACGAATGTTTATGAGTCTATCTTCCTAAACTAATTTGAGATTATTGTGAAGGCCATAGATTATGGAATTTATTTGTGGATGACATGTCTTAATTGCTAATGGATCATTTAGTACTTGATGACCAAAAGGCTCTTTCAATTCATCTTATAATCTATAGAATATGCCCCAAGTGATAGTAATATATTAATTAATCCAATCGTTCTTATCATTAAAAAGTAATTCCTAAAGCCCAATCATTTCATGTGAATGTCCAACTCATCTTTCAAGATATTAATGTACGGCCCAATTAGGAATTAATTCATTTACCAATTAAGCTTTGAGCCCATATTCTTAGCACTAACAATCATTCCAAAATAACGACACCGGTGAAGCAAAACTCACGTCTTATCACCAAAAGAATTAACCAAGGACTTCAAGGCATGCTAATTAAATAAAACTAAAAACAGTAAGCAATTAGACTAAAATATCCTTAAAATATAACAAGTGAAACAGTAAACCAATCGTGAATCAATCTTTAAGCAAAACAGAAAAAAAAAAACATTTAAACTTATAGCAAACATAATATGAATTGGAATCCAAAAACTGGAGAACAAGAAATGAACCTTTCAATAGCTAAATATTCTTCGGTACAACATGAACAAAGCTCTGATGGACTTTTGTACGAACTAACCACAACCGAAAACGGTATCGAGAACCTCGACGGAGCTTCTAACCTCGACTGAAACTCTTTTGTTTTAGTGTTTCGGTAAGTTTCAGCTGGTGGTTCATAGAGAAAAATGAGGTGTTAGGTGTTGGTTTTTTTCTGGAATTTTAGGCTGGATTTTCGAAAGGAAGACGAAGAAAGAATGACACAAGTAGAAATTCCCTTATCCTAGAAGAAGAAAATAAATTTCTCTCAATTCCCTCCTCCCTCTTATTTTTTCTCCTTCTCTCTTCTATTTATAGAAATGTTTTTGGAATTTTCAGATTTTTTTAATTATTTTTTAATTAAAAAGAATTCCCACTTCTCATTTTTTTTAAAAAAATAAAAAATAATTTCCCACTTTCCTTTGCTTTTATTTTTTAATTTCTTACTTTTTTTACTTTTATTATATTTAAATTCCTACTTTTATACTTTTCTTTTTTTATTTCCCACTTATTTTACTTTTCTTTTTTTTAATTTTCACTTAATTTTACTTTTAAAAAAGAATAATTTCTACCTACTTTTACTTTTAATTTTTAATTTTATATTTCTACTTTTACTATTTTTTTAAATTCCCATCCGAAATTTATTTTTTTAAATAATAATAATTAATTATTTTTTTGGTTTTTTAATTCATTTTATTTAAAATAAAGATAAAAATAAAAATAATACTAATAGTAATAATTGACATTTTAAATTATTATTAATATTTACCCTAAAAAAATGTAACAAAGCTAAATATATATATATATATATATATATATATATATTAAATTTTTAAAAATATTTACATAGTAGAAGGTGATAAAAATTCAAATATAGTCAAAAATTAGGTGCTCACAACGGTAGTTGAAGGTTCATGAGAAACATTACTCTGTTTATGACTTAGAATTGGCAGCCATTGTTCATGCGCTGAATATTTTGAGGCATTACCTTTACGGTGTCTCGTGTGAGGTATTCACTGATCATCGTAGTCTACAGTATCTGTTCAAACAAAAAGATCTCAATTTAAGGTAGAGAAGATGGTTGGAGCTGTTGAAAGATTATGATATTACCATTTTGTATCACTCCGGAAAGGCCAATGTGGTAGTCGATGCTTTGAGTAGAAAGGCTGGGAGTATGGGCAGCCTTGCGTATATTCCGATTGGTGAGAGGTCGCTAGCTGTAGCTGTTCAGACTTTGGCTAATCAGTTCGTGAGGATAGATGTTTCAGAATCTAATCAGATTCTAGCTTGCACAGTCGCTCGGTCTTCCTTGTATGAGCGCATCAGAGAGCGACAATATAATGGTCCCCATTTGCTTGTCCTTAAGGACATGGTGCGACATAGTGGTGCCAAACAGGTGGTTGTGGGAGATGATGGAGTTTTGTGGATGGAGGGTCGTATATGTGTTCCTAATATGGATGGGCTTCGTGAATTAATTCTTGAAGAGCCCCCACATCTCCCGGTATTCTATTCATCCCGGTGCCGCCAAAATGTATCAAGATTTGCGGCAACACTATTAGTGGAGGAGAATGAAGAAAGATATAGTTGCATATGTAGCTCGGTGTTTAAATTGTCAGCAAGTCAAGTACGAGCATTAGAGACCTGGTGGTCTGCTTCAGAAGTTAGAAATTTCTGAGTGGAAGTGGGAGCGTATCACTATGAATTTTGTTATTGGGCTTCCACGGACTCAGAGGAAGTTCGATGCAGTATGGGTCATTGTGGACAGGTTGACCAAGTCAGTACATTTCATTCCAGTAACAGTTACATATTCTTCAGAGTGGTTAGCGGAGATTTACATCCGCGAGATTGTCCACCTTCACGGTGTGCCCGTGTCTATTATTTCAGATTGAGGTACGCAGTTCACCTCACACTTATGGAGGGCTGTACAGCGTGAGTTAGGCACATGGGTTGAGTTGAGTACAATATTTCATCCTCAGACGGACGGACAGTCCGAGCGCACTATTCAGATATTGGAAGATATGCTTCGCGCTTGTGTTATAGACTTTGGAGGTTCTTGGGATCAGTTTTTGCCACTTGCGGAGTTTGCCTATAATAACAGTTACCAGTCGAGCATTCAGATGGCTCCATATGAAGCATTATACGGGAGGCGATGTCGTTCGCCAGTTGGCTGGTTTGAACCAGGAGAGGCTTGGTTGTTGGGTACCGATTTAGTACAAGATGCCTTGGATAAGGTCAAGGTTATTCAGGATCGACTTCGCACAACTCAGTCTAGGCAAAAGATTTATGGCGATCGTAAAGTTCGTGAAGTTGAATTCATGGCAGGAGGAAGAGTATTGCTCCGGGTTTCACCTATGAAAGGTGTGATGAGATTTGGAAAGAAGAGCAAATTGAGCCCTAGGTATATCGGACCCTTTGAAATTCTTGAAAGGGTAGGTGAAGTAGCCTACAGGCTTGCACTACCACCTAGTTTATCAGTTGTTCATCCAGTGTTCCATGTGTCTATGCTCTGGAAATATCATAGTGATCCGTCTCATGTGTTAGATTTCAGGTTGGTCTAATTGGACAAAGACTTAACTTATACATAGGAGCCGATATCTATTCTAGCCCGGCAGGTCCAACAATTGAGGTCTAAGAGTTAGCCATCAGTTCGAGTATAATGGAGAGGTCAGTCGGTAGAAACATCTACCTGGGAGTCCGAGTCGGACATACGGAGTAGATATCCACACCTTTTCACCAGCCCATGTACTTTTTCTAATTCCGTTCGAGGACGAACGTTTCTTTTAGATGTGGAGAATATGATGACCCAAAATATCATCTTTAAATTTAATATTTATTTATGTGATCTGAGACCTCGAATAGTACCATTCAGCTTTCTTCGAGTTGCGTGCGCAGTTCATAAATAATTCCAAAAAGTTTTTATGTGAAAATGGATTAAAATGTGAAATAAAGCTTTAAAACTCAACTGAGTTGACTTTGGTCAATATTTTGAGCAAACGGACTCGGATCAGTTTTTTAACAGTTCTGGTAGGTCCGTATAGTGATTTGGGACTTGAGCGTATGCCCGAAATTATATTCGAAAGTCCCTAACTCAAATTATCGCCATTTAACGGAAACTAGAAATCTAAAAGCTAAAGATTTTTAAAGTTTGACTGTGGATTTGACTTTATCGATATCAAACTCGAATTGAGATTTCGAGAGTTGGAATAGCTCTGTTATGTCAGTTATGACTTGTGCGCCAAATTTGAAATCATTCTCGATTCATTTAATACATTTCGGCATGAGTTTTGTAATGTGAAAAGTTTGAAACTCATAAGTCCGAATCGAGGAGTGAATTGTAATTTTAACATTATTTGAGACCCCGAGTAAGTCCGTATTATGTTGCGGGACTTGTTGGAATATTTGGTTGAGGTCTCGAGGGCCTCGGGTTATACGCCGCAACAGAGATGAAAGTGAATATATTGGAGGAGCGGGTTGCACGCCGCAACAGAATTGATTCAAATTAATATATTGAAGGAGCGGGCTGCGCGCCGCAACAGAATTGATTGAAATGAATATATCAGAGGAGTGGGTTGCGCGTCGCAATATAATTGATTGAAATGAATATATTGGAGGAGCGGGTTGCACGCCACAATAGAATTAATTGAAAAGATATATTGAGGATCGGGTTGCATGCCGCAACGGGATTAAATGAAAATGAATATATTGTGGGATCGGGTTGCACGCCGCAACGGTATTGAATATGAATATATTGTGGGAACGGGTTGCACACCGCAACGAAAACTGATTGAAATAATAATTGGTTATGACTGTCGAGTTGGCTTCAACTGTTGAAATGAGTTACCTGTTTTATTTCTATTATTGTTGTTATTATTATTATTATTACATACAGATTAATATAAGTGACCTGCCTTAGCCTCGTCACTACTTCGTCGAGGTTAGGCTCGACACTTACTGGGTACATGAGGTCGGTTGTACTGATACTACACTCTGCACTTCTTGTGCAGATACCAGAGTTGGTCCCAGTGGTGTACATTAGATTTGCTCGGATTCAGCTTTTCGCAGGAGACTTGAGGTATAACTGTATGTCGTTCGCAGTTCTGAAGTCCCCTTCCACTTTATCGTAGCTGTGTATTTTTTTCAGACAGCTTCATTTTCATTCAAATATTTATTTGTATTATTCTAGTAACTCGTGCACTTATGACACCAGTTCTGGGTTGGTATTTAGACATCGCTATTATTATGGATTATTCACTCTATTTCAGACTTTATTTCCGCATTTGTTTCTTTGTTATTAATTAACTTAAAATTATTTAAAAATAACTAATATTATTCTAACGTTGACTTGCCTAGCAAGTGAAATGTTAGGCGCCATCACAATCCCGAAAGTGGGAATTTCGGGTCGTGACAACAAGTAGAAAAATTCAAAGGCTCAATTATATAGAAACGTAACAAGAATTCATCCTCCAAAGGTTCCATCAAAACCCTAGATAAGAAATTAGCTACTCATGCTAGTATGTAAAAATACAACACTAGAATTTATAACAATGGAAAGTAGGAAGAAAGAGGAAAAATCGTGAAATTGAATCCTTCTCCTTGCTCCAAGCGTGTTCTTGCTTCTCTCCCTCCAAAGCAGTGTCTTCCCCTCAAAAGCACGTTTTAGGATGTATTTATAGCGAATAGGGTTTGTGTGAGGCGAATTTTTCTTCTTTTATTTCGGATTGGAGAAGCTGGTTTCTTCTTCTCCGGTCCCGGTCTAGAGAAGTGAACCTCGCTTTGATGTCCGGAACTTTTATAGTTTCTTCTGCCCCGGTCCGGTCTGGAAAAGTGAAACTTACTTCGTGATCCGGAACTTTTCTCTTCAGCTCTTGTTTCACCAATTTTTCTCCTATTTGATTCTTTTCCGCATAAGTTTGTTTCTATACATAAGAAATACGTAACGAGCATATTTTCACTTCAAAATCGGTGTGAACTCCCGCAACTCACACAAGAATTAATACAAAACACACTCAAAAACTGCACTTTTCACCCTTTATTATTCAACAAACTCATAATTTTCATGCGGAGATGTATGTAAAAAATTTACTAAAATTGCAACAAATAATAGATATGAACCTATAGTTTTAAAAATATAATGGGTTCAATAATTTTTTAAAAGCTTAAACGCATATAGTTTAAATTCTGGACCAGTTTCTGGGGTGAGAGGTCACATATTTTGTCAATACTTTGTGGATAAATATAATTTGAAATAAGACAATCTTATTTCTAACATAGAAATTAAGATTTCTCGTTACATATGATTATGTAATCCAATTTAATATAATTCGAATTTCCTTACATTTTAGTGGAAATATTATACACAAAATGACAAAAGTGGAACTATTCTCCCTCTAATAAAGTCTAATAGCCCGTTTGGACATAAGAAATTTTTCACCTTTTTTTGAAAAAAATTAACTTTTTTTTTAAATCAGTGTTTGGCCATAAACTTTTCAATTTTCACTTGAAAATGAATTTTGGAATTTTTCGAAAATTTAAAAAACTCCAAAAAATTATTTTTCAAAATTCACTGAGATCACTCACAAAACTTAAAAAAAATTCTAAAATTATATTTATGTCCAAACACAACTCTAATTTTCAAATACCATTTTTTTTTTTTTTTGGAATTTTACAATTCTTAGGTCCAAACGCCCACTAAACTATAATGGGAGAAAAGTATCAAGCATCTAATTATTCTATCCTCTTAAACCCTTTGGAGTTTTTTGATAATAATTCAAGTATGAGCTAGACGACCGACGGGGGAATGAAATGAACTATTACATAATCCTCCTCCCCTTTATTTGATGCTGTTCTTCTAAGTAGCTTCTTCTTCTTCTACAGTACGTGCCCCTACAATCTTTCTTGCTAAAAATGGTAACTTCATCTGCCACCAAAATCCCACTCTGCCTACACTCAACAACCCTCAATAATCACAACCCAAAACTAGTTCACCATCCCATTTCCTACAATCCCCTCAAAACCCTTTTACTTTACAGTCCCAAAACCCTGAGCACTCTTTGCCCCAAACTCCAAGCAACCTCCAACCCCCAAAATTTTCCAGTTTTAACCTGTTCTTGGAAACCCCAGAAAGAAATTCCCAAGTTTTTCAGTGAAAAAATTGTCATTTTACTTGTTGGGTCATTCTTGTTTATGGGTTTAAGGGCCAAGAATGCAGTGTCAGTGTCACGACCAGTTCAAGAAAGTAGTGTTTTTGAGACCCAAGAAGAGAATAGTGAGGAAGAAGAGGAGATGTATGTGAAGTTCTTGGAGAAGAATGAGAGAGATGTTGAGGCTTTGAAGACTATTGTTAATGTGAAAATGAGGAAAGGGAAGACTAAAGAGGCTTTGAAGTATGTGGAGAAGCTGATTGATGTCCAGCCTAGAGAAATGGAGTGGAGGCTTTTGCAGGCTCTTTGCTATGAAATGATGGGGCAGTTGAGTAAGGCTAAAATGTTGTTTAAGGAGATTTTGAAGCAGAGGCCTCTCTTGCTCAGAGCTTTGCATGTATGTTCCCTAAATCTTATGTGTTTTATTGCGATTTGAATGTAGTCAAAAGCTCTTAGATACCATGTTTGAACTGAAGAGGATTAGGAAATATCTGTTTTAATTTTTGAGTAATTCAAGATGATGTTATTGGTTGCTTGTAGAACATTGTTGAGTGTCAAAATCTAGAGTTGATATATGATATCTTGTCTTGTGATGAATTTTGTGCAGTGAGCTTAGCATTACATATATATGGCAGACCTAACAATCACTATATGTTTTTTTTCCTTATTGTTTGTTGTACGTGTGGTGGTTTGATGGATGTAGCTCCGCCGAGTCAATCATTTCATGTAGCTGTGATCAACTGTTGAATTCTGCATTACGTGGGAGAATGTCGATATGTTAGTAATTGGATATTTTGTTATGGTTTGAAGGTCGAACATGGACTCTAGAATCTGCATTATGTGGAAATTTTATTCTCTCACGATAGATGTTGGATATAGTATCCATTTTCTTTATCAGTTATCCAGACGGTAATTGAGCAATGCCTCATTGTTAATTGATATTCTGTGACGACTAAACAGAAGGATCCTGTAGTTGGCTTGGATGCCAATTGCCATGGCACAAACAGTTTTACTTGACTCATTAATAGTGCAGGTTTTTCACTAAGCTAATCTTTGGGAAAGTCATATGCAACTGCATTTGAAGCCTAATAAATTCGGGAAGATTGTATAAGAAACTGCTTTCGAATGGATAAATCATGCAGTAGCAGAAAAATCCTCTTTTCCTCTTGAGTTTTTCAGGTCGCCTTCCTAGACTGGTTATTTCTGTAGAAACAGCAATATTTGGATCCCACTGATGTGATTTTTTTTTCCCGACTTTGTTATTGCTAAACTGAAGAATGATAAAGATGTGAATGAGCAAGAATGTTTGCTTCAGAAGCCTGTTCGCTTTCTGGTGGTGTTAACCACGTTCTGAACACTAGTGGCATTACCTGATGTAATGAAAAATTGTTACTCAAGAAACTCGTGATAGTTATTTTTGAATTGTGAACTTGCATGAGGAATATAATGATGCTTCATATAAGGAAAGCTTTGACATAATGGTGTAAAAATACAAATCAAGTTTCTTTGAGGAGAGCAGCTCTACATTTGTCATTCAATCTGTGGTGTTGTCTAAGCTTGGATACTTAATGTTTACTATGCGTTCGAGTAGGATATCCAGTTATACTTGCAGCGAATGCCAACCTGAGACACGAATATTTTGAACTTCATTCATACGTCATTTTCAAAATAGCACTCCCATTAGAATGAAGAAACAATTCTTTAAAGTATAGCTACAAATTTGCAGCGTGGAGGAGAATAAGCATGGAGTGTAGACATAAACATATATGGGGTGAACATTGTAAGTAATCAGAATCAAGCATGTATCTGTGTTAAGTGAGGGCACTAAGTAATTTGATGCAAGTAGTATTTTGTTGAGAACTACACTCAAGGATGTGGCTTAGTGGTCTATGAGGTGGGTTGAGAACCATGAGGTCTCAGGCTCAAATCCCAGGCAAAAACACTAGGTGATTTCTTACCTGGTGGGAGGTAGCTGATATCTAGTGGAATTAGTCGAGGTGTGCGCAAGTTGGCCCGGACACCACTAAAAGTATTTTGTTGAGAACTAGAAGGTTCCACTGTCACGGAGGGTGGAATGTATTGCTAGCTATGTTGCTCGGACTTTCCAAAAATGTTGCCGGGTGCTATCGGATCCTTCAAAAATATTGTATTTTGGAGGATCCGACACGGGTGTGCCATCATTTTGGAGAGTCCCCGCAACATAGATTGCTAGACAATCAAGTCATGAGATTTATCTTGAATAGATATATGGAATGCGCATGATGTCTGGTTTTAAGTATTTGAGCTTTTGGACACTACTACCGCAGTTAATATTTGTCAATCATAATTTATATGATGTTCTCAAAGTTTGAATTACTTAGCATCCTGCCATTCATGATGGCACATGACCTCTCTTAGAAGTTGTACGCATTATGTGTAACTCTTGGAATTCATACTCTTTTAACCTTGTCAATCATTATAAGTTTTGCTTATTGACCTTATCTATGCATTGAATTGTTACAGGGTTTAGCTATGGTGATGCACAAGAACTTTGAAGGTCCTGCTGTTTTTGAGATGCTGAATGACGCTCTAGAAGTTGCTCGTCGGGAAAAAAGAGTCAATGAGGAGAGAAACATAAAAATATTAGTTGCACAAATGCATGTTGTTAAGGTAATGGCTTGTAGTACACCTGCCAAATTTGGTTTCTTTAGAGTGACTTTTATCTGTTACATCACAACAATACTCAACTCTATTTTTTGTAGTTTGTCTACAGTAACATCTTGTGCCTAAATTGCTACAATTAAGTATAACAGAGATGCCCCCCTTGTTTGATTTATAATACTCCCTCCGCCCCAATTTATGTGGCAGTGTTTGCCTGTGCATGGAGTTGAAGAAAGAAAGAAAGGATTTTGAAACTTGTGGTCTAAAACATGCCATAAATATTTCTATGGCTACAAAATCATGTCATTGAAGATAAATTGCTTCTAAATATAAAAAAAATGT
The DNA here is from genome assembly GCF_000715075.1 of Nicotiana tabacum. Classification (NCBI taxonomy): domain Eukaryota; kingdom Viridiplantae; phylum Streptophyta; class Magnoliopsida; order Solanales; family Solanaceae; genus Nicotiana; species Nicotiana tabacum. The sequence goes on from NC_134092.1 coordinate 109,451,877, forward strand.
CATTCTTTTTGGAACAAACTAGAAAAGAAAGTGTGTTACATGAAGTGGGACAAATGGAGTAATAACATTGGATATCCCTAGAGTTTAACACTAATAACTAGATTAGAAGAGAGGGAGGGCAGAGTTGGGTAAATAGTGAAACTGTGGCGGTGTGGCCGCTTGCATGATGGTCTTGCTTTGCAGGTAATAGGTTGTACAATTATGTTACCTTTGCTAAGTTAAGAGGTTATCTTTGCTAGTGAAGGTCATGATAGCACCAATTACGTTTATTTGGTAATGTTAGTTGAAAACTGGAGAGGGAGAGTTTTCCTGCGACAAGTCTCATGCTCAATATTTTGATAGTCAGAGGAACCAATTGCTAGTTCTTGCCTATATAGGCAAATAAAAGGAGGATAGAAAATTGTTCAGCCTAGTACTCCTCTCTTACATTCACTCGTGTCGTGTAGGGTGAATTAGAAGAGGCCTTACAGAAGTTCCAACGTCTTGTTAAAGAGAACCCAAGAGACTTCAGGCCTTATCTGTGCCAGGTATTTTGTGTTCTATATTTCCTCTGCATATATTGCTTTATAAGCTTTAGCGTTCTTCTTGAATTGTGAGCTTTCTAAAAGGATATCTAAAGAATAAGCAAATTGTAGCTCTCTTAATCAGCGTAAACTTTTTGCTAAATTGTTACTTGCCATCGTTCTCGACTCAAGTGGGACCACTGGAATGCTTTAGAGCTTTTCATAATTGATCTTGTAATTTTATCAAAGTTAGAGACTGATAATAAGGGTCAGATCGGTAAAATTGAGAAAAATAAGAATATGGTGCTGTTTAGTATGTATTCTATGTAATGCTTGATGTACTCTGGATTAGATTGCCACTGCATGGTCTCAGGCAACCAAAAAATAGTGCTAACTAAATGGATCGCAATATATTGCAAAGCAAGTTTAGTGCACGGAGAGGAAGATAGATGCATGGTTAAGCAATAAGCATGTGTCATGCATATGCAGCAAGTTTTGCTATTGATTGTAATTAATTCTGATTAATGTGGTGACACATATTTTCTAAAAAAAAAACCCGGAAATATTAGAGTATAGTTCTGGCAACTCAGCTATACTTATTGTCGAATCTGATCCTTTTTGGGACTTGGTGGCAGGGAATAGTCTACAGTTTGTTGGACAAGAAGAAAGAAGCTAACGAGCAGTTTGAGATATATCGAAGTCTTGTACCCGAAGAATTTCCTCAGAGAGGTTTCCTTGATGATGTTGTGTTGGCTGCAAAGACAGAAACTAGGGAACAACTTGAAAAGGAGTTCAAGACTCAATTCTCTTACAAGACATGAAAACTCATGCCCAATTTTTACATTTTCAACTAGGCTATTATGACTGGATGGTTAAGGGTGTATGGAGGGGTGATCAGAGGGTGTGATAGAAAAAAATTCCATTGCTAATGTAGACAGACATTATAGGGCAGTACATTTTTGTGTCTAGTCTAGTGTTTTTGATAACCGAGAAATCCCTGAGGGCCAGCTAGCTGCTCTAAACTCGGTGGACAAAGGATCCACTCCTCTACCCTTCTCACTTAAATATCAGGCTTTTGTCTGACAATGTTCGTACTCGTGGTGTGCGTCTAAACTGCATATCACATGCTGGCCAAAACTCTGGGGCCTCTCCCTTCTGGTGATATTAAGAAAATAGATGGAGGTTGAGGTTTTACTGTGCTTTGTATGTAAAAGAATTCTTAATTTGTCTCTAGTAGGAAAGCTGGAGTTACCTACGTTCTCAAATATGCTTATCCATTCTTGTATAGCTTTTTTTTCTTTAGAAAAACTGATCAACAGATTCATAGATACAAAAATTGTTCTGTAAATAACCAGACATGGTGTTACATATAATGCATAGTTTCTTAAAAAAAATATATAAATTGCTCATTTGAATTACAGTTTTCGACAAACTTCAAAAAACATGAATATATGGAGTGTTTATATATATATATATATATATATATATATATATATATATATATACACACACAGAGTAGCATACAATCAACCGGTAGTTTTCATGATTCGATAATATCACTCTTTAACCTCTCAAATCTCAATTGACTATTATAGTTGCCCGCAACTTTTGTATGTGTATTTTTTTCTTTCAGATTTTGCTTTCCATTTTCATGTAATTCATGGATAGAACATCACTACTTTGTCGTTTACCTTTTTTTTTTATTTTTTAAATCATGTAAAATAAGATTTTATTTCAACATGCATCTGAGATGATACAATTGCGTACAAAAAAAGAAGATAGATAAGTTCATGTATACATCATCATTAAGAACTCCAACCTAAAAACTCACATATTTATGTAGGTAAAAGAATCTAAGAAAGTTAAAGTTAGTATTTTATTTCAAATTCGACTCCACCGGTCTTTGGTTTATATTTTTACAAATCTAATTTTTTTCCTTTTATTATCTAATAGGATTTCTACATATTTCAAATAAGGAAGGATTTAGTGCACAAATTTTAGTTGATTAAAAACTTCTAAATATTAGGAAAAAAAACTTAAATGATGATTTTCTACAATGTGAAATCTATTTTTAAATAGTAAATAAGGCAAATAATATTTCATAAAAGAACTTCATGCTTTTAATATAACTAGTTTCTATGTTCATGCGATGCACGAAATATCCTGCCAAAAGTAATAAACATTCAATTGCTTGAATATTCAAAAACTACTTGTTACTGGATATGTTAGTCTACTTGCTTCCAGTTGCTAATTGGGGATGAAATGAATTAGTTATCCTTATGTTTGTAAAATTATGTATGAAGTTCAATGATCAATTCCTTAAAAAAAATGTAATTCAAACAAACTCTGTAATAAAGTTTTGACAATAATCTAAGGATGAAGGAACTAAACATTCTGAAAGGTATGCTAAAAGTTGTAAAATCAGTTAAGCAATGCAACAATACTTAACAACAGAACAAGTATATCCAAAACATATGGTCACGCCATGTAATTATAATGTTTAACTTTTCGGGTATATTAAAGTCATATTTCTTTAGATTAAGATACATTTATAACGGAAAAATAGAGATATAGTCATTCATACCTTCCATGACATTAACTTTTTGTTGTATTGCACGTTATTCTATGTCAGTTATTTCAAAGTGCATACATGTGCATGATTCTTAATTTCTTATGCATGGTAATTAATGAAATTTTCTCATTAAGACAGTATCAAATATCAGGTAAAGTTGGATTGAATAATTAACTCAAATCTTTAATCACTTCTCTTCTAAGTGTATCAACTAAAGCTTTTTAGATTTTTTTAAAAAAGTAAGCTTTCATGCGACAAAAACTAATAATTTGAGTTGTGTCATCTAAAAAGTTATAGAGATATAAACTCAAAGCAAATTTAAACTACAAAAGAGAAATCTGAATTATTGAAGAAATCACGATTCGGGCGGAAACCTAAATATTTGGGCAGGCAAATAATTATAAAATATCCTTTTAGACTTGTTCAATGAAAAGTTTTAAATACATCTATATTGGATGGAAGAGTATTCTATATGAAAAATAAAATGTGTGATTATAATAATATAGCTATTTTTACAATTCCATAGCCGAAGTTAACCCCAAGCATGAAAATCATAGTTACAACTACACAAAGACAACACAATAACCATTTAGAAAAGAACATAACAATGATAAAATAGACAAAAGTAAAAATACATAAAGCAAAGAAGCCAGAAAGAAACCAGAATATTACAAATAAATTCTATTTTTCTACGTTGATCTCCACAGATTTAAGAATTCCTTTTTGCATTTTTTTTCTTATTAAAGACAAAAACTTTATAATGACGTAAAATATTAGTTCCTTAATATACCTTAATTTCTCCAAAAGGAACAAAAATACTTGTGAATTTTGTATTCCAACATCTCAAGAATGTGTGCCGCTTGACGCCCATAGGTCTATCTGCACTATTGAAAAGGGTAACACCTAAAAACTAAATAATAGTATCTTCTTATGATCCATGTTATTTTTAATGAGAAGTTGCATAGATGTAGGACCTATTCTAACTGGGGCATTTACATTTATACCCGTTTTTTGAGTCACGTTTTAACTTATACCCGCTTTGTAAAAAAAATTGCAAGCGTACCCACTTTTCGTGTAACTTTAGTCAGATAGGCCTGAAGTAACAAAATTTTGTGCCTGAAGTGTAGCAAAACTTCAGATATTTTTGCATGAAGTTTGGCCTGACTTGCAAAGGCAATCACACAAACTTCAGTTCATAGCGCAAATGGCAAATTTCAGTTCAATAAAACAACATCATGTGTTGCTGAACTTAAGCATTCTAGTAGCTGAAGTTGTGTTCTGTATTTGTTGAACTTCAACATGTTTTAGCTGAAGCTTTGTCATGTATTTGTTGAACTTCAGCATGTTTTAACTGAAGTTTTGTTCTATATTTGCTGAACTTCAGTATGTTTTAGCTGAAGCTTTGTTATGTTTGTGATGAACTTCAGGGCTGGAGTTTGTTTTGTATTTGCTAAACTTCAGCATTTTAGGAGCTGAAATTTTTGTTTATATTTGCTGAACTTCAGCATTCTTAGAGCTGAAGTTCTAAAACAACAAGGACAAGTTATCATTAAAATAACTACTATTTATTATATATTTTAGTCTTAGAATAATGGAATTATCAGAAAATTTGAAAAGCAATACTCATATAAAACAAGACCATTAGTAAAAGCACAGGGAATCAACTCGTGCTTTCGTGTTTCAGTAGCAATTAAAATTAGAATTCTTCAGCATTCAGAAAACGAAGGAGGAGCTAAAATTGTTTAAACAGTGGGTACAAGTTAAAACTTTAAAAAAAAATAGGTATATGTTAAATGAAGGCGACCAAATAGGGCGCCCCGTACAATTTTTACTATTCTAACTTATTATTTTCTTACCATTCTCAAACTCGGGGGTAGTTTGATGTAGGGTGATTAGTAGTTCCAAAATCATTAAATTCCCAAAGAATTATACCCAATATCAACTTTGTAGGGTCCACCATTGGGTGATTTACAATTATATTTTTAAATTATATAAATATTTAAGGGTATTAAAGTCGATCAATATTACAAGAATATTATAATTGTTTAACATTTAACATAAAATATTCGTGCTTTTATAATAGCTAGTCTCTATGCTCGTGCGTTGTACGAATACTTTATGTCGAATGTAATACGCATATAAAAAATAATAAACTTTCAAATACATAAATATTAATTATAAAGTTACTGACATCACAAGTTATACATTAAAGTTGTAAAACCAATCTAAGTATGCAACATAATTAATAATTTTTGTTATGCAATAATTTCTTTAGTTAACCTTAATGGCTCAGGTATATGAATGTAATATCTCAAGAAAAATATTAATGACAGAGAAAAAAAAAAAAGACAGAGTCTTCCATGGCATTACTTTTTGAGAAGGTATCCTAATAACTTCAATTAAATCTCTTTTTTTCATTCTCAACCTTATATTGTTGTGGGTATATGAGCATGTCATTTGAGACTCAACACCGGCCTTTTCAAATACCCTTGTTGAGTTGCATATTATCGTGTGTCAATTATCACAAAAGTTTATTTCTAATAAATTCTTAACCACACATATATTTAAAAATATTTATTTGATTGTAAAAGGATATAAAATTACACAAGAAATTACAGAAGTATACTTCCTCGTGCCTGAAATGGTTCACTCAATTTTATTTTTGTCAGAAAGAACGAGAGAGTCATCATGTATATCTCAACAGCTTGCAGAAAGATATTAATATAAAAATATATAACTTCACTACTAATTATTTTGCTTTACAATCACCTTGTCCTATAAAGAGAATTTTATCTTCGGGATACATGTTTTAACTAGACCACTTTTAAAAAATAGTGAAAATTACAATTACTTATTTATGCTAACAAGAACGATAAAATAACGTGGATGGAGTAAGTTTGTGTGTATTAGGTTACTTAATCCAAATTTCCTTCGAAATTCGACTTGAGCAGCTTAGCTCATGTACAATAGTTTTTCTTATATCAATATTTGACTTGGAATCAATAATTTGTTAGAAATTTACATCATAGGCAATCTAAGCAACAAAAAAAAATTGTTTGTAGGCTTGTTAAGCTATGTTTCCCAAAAGAATTTGACCCAAAATAATCTTCTTGATGTACGTGTAGTTTAAATTGGAAAAGAGTTCCAGCCTTAGATGATTTACAATTATATTATTAAATTATACAAATATTTAAGATTATAAAAGTCAATCAATATTCGAGAGATATTTTAATCGTTTAACATTTGGCATAAATTATTGGTGCTTTTACAATAATATAGATAAATATAGGTATAGATTTATATATATACACACATGTAAAAAATAATGTCGTTTTTTTTGTGGTACTTGTTATTGATAGTGTTGTATATTTACAAGACATAAAACCTTCAAGTTGACAATAAACATCTAATATTATTATTTGTATTGGTAAGATTAATTCAAGTTAATAAGATGTTAGTTAGGTGTTTGCGATACATAACCTTGGATCTTGTTATGAAAATTTTTATTTACTAGTTTAATTCAAAGTTCTAAAATACTTTTATCGTTAAAAAGTAGGTAGTCGTTCTTTCTTTTTATAAAGATTTTGTACTTTTTTCTACAAACTTCAACATTTTCTAAGACAAAAATAAAATATTAAATTTCTAATGAAAACTTTGGGGGTGTAAAGCAAAGCTAAGTGATGCATGGAAAACGTAAATTGTTTTAACCATTGAGCCGAGAGTCTTTCAAAAATAACCTCTCTACTCCCTTCGGGTAGGGGTAAAGTCTACGTACACACTACCCTCCCCACACCCACTAGTAGAATTTTACTGGGTTGTTGTTGTAGAATATTATAACATTACGACAATTTAATGTCATCAAAACGTATTAATTACTTGAACTTAATTAATTAGTGGATAAACTTGGAATAATAGTTTCAAAGGAAATGTGAAAAATAGAAATATCAGATGAGGTCAGTAATGTTCTAAATTTACATAGGAGTCAAAACATGATAAATGGAGGGGAAAAAGAGAAATAAAATAAAATTTCTCTTTTTAAAAATATCGCCCACCGTGGGGTTCGAACTCACGACCACAAGATTAAGAGCCTTGCGCTCTACCAACTAAGCTAGACGGGCTCTGACGTTACAGTAATTATTCTTTCAGTATTAATTATTTTACTTTTTTCTGCCTTGTCATTATAAAGTACAATATACATTCCCTAATCCAAGGTGTGTATGGCTTTTTGTTTTTATTTTATTAAGTAAGACTCAAAGTTGGACATTTGTACCGTAGACTTCCATTAATACATACCACTGAGTTAAATGCTCATTGATATGTGTATTAGTTTGAAAGTAGTATGTGAAAGTGCATTGGCGGACCCAGTATTTTGTGCAAGCGGGTTCAATCTTACAAGTACATAACTTTAGTCGTAAAATAATAGTTTTCAAGTGGGTTCAAATAAAATATTTATACAAAATTTACGCAGCTTTAATCCTAATTTATATATATACACAATATTATTTTTTGATGAAGCGGGTTCAGTTGAATCCGCTTGCCACTACGTGCGTCCGCAACTGTGAAAGTGTTATATATGCTTCTTGTGGGGATTATTTAGCCTAATTTTGAGTGTCAGCGGAAGTATCTAAACTCATCACCATATTGCATGACTTTCGAGTTCATAGTATTTGAAGTTTGAAGCAACTCTAATTGGGACCATTTTTTTTCCAAACTTTGGAGTTAGAAAAAAACAACTTTAATATTGAATGTTTTAATACGTAGATATTTCCGTGAGACCTATAGGTCATGGGTTCGAGCGGTGAAATCAACCGATGATGCTTGCATTAGGGTAGACTGCCTACATCACATCCCATAGGGTGCGACCCTTCTCTAGACCTTGTATAAATGCGGAATGCTTTATACATTGATAATGTAAGAATTGACGACATTAGAAGGACAATGCTGAATGTCTCTTTTAGTTAAATCAGAGTATGTTGTGCTCTTTTTACCCAAATATAATGATAAAAAACACTTCAATATGCTATACAACTTTCTACATATAGAAGTTTAAAAATCATATCTTCTGAAAAATGTATACTCTACTTCAGGTAACATTTAAGTCTAGATGAAGAGGAGATGATCTTTTCCAAAGTGAAATTTTGATGAGGAAAAAATAGTCCTTAAACAACAGTTATATTTCCAAGGAAAGACATCCATATAATTCACAGGTTTGGGACAAGAATACTGCACAATCTGCTATTGACAATGCCCACATATGTACTCTATTAGTCTAAGCAATTTGTGGCACAACTTTCAATTCCTCAGTGGTTGTTGAGAAGGCCAACAAGGATAATGAAGGGGAAAATTATGTAGTAGTAATAAATAAGAGAAGATACATGTGCGGCTGCAACGTCCAATGCAGGTGGTAGTGATAGACTCAGCCTGTTCAGTTACAACAATGTATCGGTGGAAAAAGACATGATACATACTATCAATAAAATAATGGGGCATGGTACGTGGAACATAGATGTAAGGACAAGTGGCGTTCTTAATTAGATGAGTTAAAGAATGCGAAAAATGCATGGAAGGAACACCCACGGGGATACACTGAGGAAAAAATCGGACCTGACAGTTGTAAAAGGAAAAACAAGAACGAAATGAATAAAGGTTGTGAAGAAGGGAAGATACACGAACCTATCATAAATAAGGTAGGGAAATCAGTGCAGCTACAAAGAAATCTTTAATCATAAATATTTTCGTTACGGTTATATATGATAACGGGCAATCAAGTCAATTAATACCATTAGTGAGCCCAAACTAAGTAAGGGAACAATTTTAATTGTATGCTCCTATATAAGGACTGAAATCTCATTTGTAATGGCAAGAAACAATTATTACTGAAATTTATACAGTTTTTCTTTGCTTTATTCTCAAAGTTCTAAGACGTAATTTTGGGAGTGATTATCAATTCATTTCATATTTTCTTTATCTATTATTTCCATTCCTTAATCTATTTTTTCAAATTGTTGGGAAAGTGAAATAAATCTTGGTTATCAGTAACCTAATTTCTTCTAGATATTGACTTTGAATGAGAAATCTATTTTTGGGTTAAACAAATTTGTTCCGTTACCGAGAATTTGATAATCTATTCACTTTTCAATCTTTAACAATCAAATATGTCAACTGTTAACGACAACAACCAGCTGAACCAACATGTGCAACTCTACCACACCACACACCTACGGGATTCCCTCAACAATCCCGAGGAAGTTCGCCTGAAAGGTTCACTTCACGTGCTGATAATCAGCAGGGAAACGACCAAACCATTGAGAAATATGCTCTAAAGCAATTGATTGCGGAATACGTGAACAATGCTCCTCCACCAGTTAATACAACGACTTTGGAGAACCCGCGTTCAGGACTTGATAATTCTGGAAGTGGAGAAAATCCTAATGAATCTCGTGATGGAGGGTCAGGTACTCCAAATAATTCTAATTTACAAAGTTTAGTGCTAACTTTGCAAAAACAGTTGAAGGAACAGAACGATCGTATAGAGCAGATACCGGGCATACAACCCGTAATCAAATAGGTGAATATTGATAAGTATTCACAACAACCCTAAAAGCCAAGTACGACACCTCTACCAATTCCCAAAAAATTTAAAATGCATGATATTCCCAAATATGATGGAACAACTGACCCTTGAGATCACGTAACTACGTTCACTATTGGCGTGAAACGCAATGACTTAACCAAACAGGAAATCGAATCGGTTTTGGTTAAAAAGTTTGGTGAAACACTCACAAAAGGAGCGTTAACGTGGTATTCTCTTTTACCCGAAAATTCTATGATTCTTTTGCTGAGCTTGAAGTTTCATTTATAAAGGCACATTCGAGAGCTCAAAAAGTTGAAAAAAGGATAGAAGACATCTTTAAGGTTAAACAAGGGAGTACAAAATTGCTCAGGGAATTCGTAGATAGATTCCAGTGGGAGAGGATGATGTTACCTTGAGTACCTGATAACTGGGCGGCTATGGCATTCGCGAGCAACTTGAACGAGAAAAGTTTAGAAGCTACGAGTAGACTGAAAGAAAGTTTACGAGAATTTCCAGCAACAACTTGGAACGATGTGTATAACAGGTACAGTACGAAGTTGCGGATAGAAGAAGATACTGTCGCACAACCAAGGGACGATGAGAGGCCAAGATCGAGACGTTCAGAATCAGAAAAAAGGTCTGGTAAAAACAGGTACGATCCGTACATGGGACCTGCAGGGCGAGACCCTCGATCTAAACATGAGAGTGCACGATTCGATTCAAGAACAAGGCAAAAAGACACGAGTTCTTCATCTAGGTTAAAAAAAAGGAATGAGATGCCCGAAGCAAGGCTGTTTTAAGAGGTATGGGGGATAAGGTGCGATGTCCTAAAGAAATGAGATCAGATCCAAGCAGAAGAAATCCAGATTTCTGTTGCGAATTTCATAATGATCATGGTCATAGAACAACAGATTGTAGGCTTCTGCAAGGAGAGGTCGAGCATTTGTTGAAGTAGGGTTATCTTACTGTTCTGTTAAGGGAGAAAGGAAGACAATCATATATGAAGAACAGACAAGAGCCCCCAAAACCTTCATCACCAAAAATAATAGTCAATGTAATAACTAGAGGAGATGAGGTCAATGGAGTGACATATACAGCCACAAAAAAGACATTAAAAGTAACGGTCACTCACGAAAAGCGAGTTAGCCAAGTCTTGGATGGCGACAATATAACATTCAACAATGAGAATGGGGGCAGCTTGATGATTTCTCACAACGATGCACTGGTAATATCTTTACTTGAACATGATACTAATGTAAACCGAGTTTTGATTGATCCAGGTTGCTCAATGAACATCATTTTACTGAGGGTGGTGAATGAAATGCAAGCTAATGATAAGGTTTGACAATTCAAGCGTTATTACAAAAGGGGAAGTTGTACTTACTGCATTTGCAGAAGGGGTCGTCAAGGATATAAAGTTCCAAGTGGTAGACACAGACGGCCTATAATATAATTCTAGGAAGACCGTGGATTCATGATATGGACGCTGTCCCTTCCACATTGCATCAAGTTATCAAATTTTCTTCACAGTGGGGAATCTGTAAAATTCGTGGAGATCAACAAGCTTCAAGAAGTATTAACTCAGTGGTGATCGCAAGCATGGTAGCCAATAATGTCGACATGACATAACAATTACATAATTCGGTTGAGGACAAAACCTAAACTGAAGACATACAAGGACAGACTAATGTTGATTCGAGACCCGATGTTATTCAAGAGCCTGGAGAAAATGAAAATATTAAAACAACTATTGAGGAGCTCGAAGCTATAATATTATTTGTCCACTAGCCAGACAGAAAAGTCTACATCAGATACCTTTGAGATTCTCCGCAAGTACAACATGAAGTTAAACCCGAAAAAATGTGCTTTTGGATGGCGTCACGTAAGTTTTTGGGTTTTCTTATTTCTAACAGAGGTTTTGAAGTGAATCCCGCACATATCAAAGCTATTGAGGAGATACCAGATATACTCACGAGAAAGAAAAAAGTGCAGAGATTAACAGGCGGGATAACAGCTCTGGGGAGGTTTATATCAAAGTTATCAAAAAAAAGTTTTAAATTCTTTTCAGTGCTGGAGAGGCAAATCAGTTTGAATGGACTGACGAGTGCCGGCAATCTCTCTAGGACCTAAAGTCGTATCTATCAAACCCATCTCTGTTGGCCAAACCAAAAGATGGTGAAAGATTTCTCATTTACCTTGCTGTGTCAGAAGTAGCGGTAAGTGCGGTTGGTACGAGAAGATAAAGGTAAACAATCCCCAATTTATTTTGTTAGTAAGACTTTACTAGATGCTGAGACACGGTATCCACACCTAGAAAAGCTCGCGTTAGCGTTAGTTATGGCATCTAGGAAGTTATGACCTTACTTTCAATGTCATCCTAATTCTGTTATAACTGCTTTCCCCTTGAGAAACATACTGCATAAACAAGAATTATCAGGTAGACTAGCTAAATGGGAAATAGAACTCAGTGAGTATGATATCATATATCAGCCTAGAACTGCAATAAAATCGTAGGTGTTAGCAGATTTTGTAGCGAATTTTAGCATGAATTTAGTTCCTGAGATAGAGAAAGAATTACATATGTTTACCGGAGCTAATCCGAGGAGTTGGACTCTGTTTACTGACGGTTCCTCAAATGTTAAAGGAGCAGGTTTAGGAATTATTCTAATTTCACCCTCAGGTGAAGTCATAAGACAAGCAATAAAATATTATCCAATCACTAATAATGAGGCAGAGTATGAAGCTGTGATTGCAGGCTTGGAATTGGCACGAGAACTTGGTATCGAACAAATTGTGATCAAAAGTTGTTACACCCTGCAGTATTATGTTAATGTTACACCCTGCAGTATTACTTCAATGTTATACCCCGTAGTATTATGTCGATATTACACTCCGCAGTATTACGTCGATGTTACATCCCGCAGTATTACGTCGATGTTACATCCCGTACTTTTGTACGTTGTGTTTGTCTTAAGATAAATTATATAAGTTCAAGAACAAGATTATTTTTGGAGGTTAAAAGTATTATGTTATTTCAAATAAGTGATGAGTAAGAGTCGTGAAGGTCAGAGGGTAAACGAGTTAAAGAAAATGAGGTTGGTCGAAGTTTGACATTTTGGGATAAAATACGATCCAAGCTATAATACCTCATATTTATGGACTAGTGCTATACCACATTGCCTTGATAGTAAGGTTTATGAATTTTATTAGTCTTTAAGTGAAATGAGATTAAGAAATTAATTATGTGGGTAATTAATTAAATGCAAGGATGTAATTAGGGATTAGTAAGACAAGTGTCCCAAATAGGGGACAATTATGGAGTCCATGTGGGACTACTCAAATCTCCACCTTATGACTCATGTTCCATGGATAGGTATATCTTGGTGGCTGCTCCATGGCAAAGCTTTTTTTTCTTATTAAATGATTATTATATGGGCACCCACAACCCACTAAGTATTAGCAAATTTCAAAGTTTCATTTTCAGTATATGTATATTATTAACAAACATCACCACCTAGGCTTAAAAAGCACAAAAATGTGAGAGATTGAGAGACAACTTTGGGATTTTATTTTCAAAAATTTTCTATCTTTTGATGGGGCAAAACATGGGCAGCAAAATCATAATACATAATTTATCCCTCCATCTCCCATAGATTAGCTTGTCGTAGCTGCTTATGGCATGACTGTTTGGAGAATAATTGGCAGGTCCTAGTTTATTAAGATAAGATTTTATCTCTCCTACATGTTCTTGAGGTTGTTGTTGTGTTACTATTGATATGCTTCTTGAAGTTGGAAGAGGGAAGTGTACAAGGTACCATATAAGAAGCGTTTATTGGGATGTCTTGGTGTATATTCTTAGTTGTTGATGATGTGAATTTAAAGGGATTAAAAGAGGTTGTAGTTGTGGTTGTTAAAGAATAAGGGAAATATTGTCCATTTCAATCTAGAACCGAATTATTGTTTGATGTAAGTGATATACTGGCGTCATCTAAGTTCGCATATGCATTCCTTTGTTATATAATTGGCATACTAGTTATGACGAGTTCGTTGTTGGATTGTGTTGACGATACGAGGTATCTTAATGCTATCCCTTCTTTCCTTTAGTGTAATGACCCGTCCGGTCGTTTTGAGAGTTAGAGCCCCAAACCCCTATTAACTGCTTTCCCCATATCTATTTCTGCTATTGTGACTTGCCGGGATGATTGGTTTTGAGTTTCGGAGTGTTTTGGGACACTTAGTCCCTAAATAAGAGCTTAAGTCTTAGAATTTGGACCGTAGTCGAAACTGTATGAAGACGGACCCGGAATGGAATTCCGTCAACTCCGTTAGCTTTGTTGAGTGATTTTGAGCTTAGGAGCGCGTCCGAATTGTGTTTTGGAGGTCTGCAGTAAATTTAGGCTTGAATTGGCGAAAGTTAGATTTTCGGCGATTTCGGCCGATAGTGAAAATTTTGATACGAGCTCGGAATGGATTTACAAAAGTGGTTGTAGGTTCGTAGTGTCATTTGTGACCTATGTGTGAAATTTGAGGTAATTCGGACTAGATTTGACGTGGTTCAGCGTCATTTGTAGAATTTAGAAAATTCTAAGTTCTTAGGCTTGAATCCGTGCTTAATTCATGATTTTTGGTGTTATTTGATGTGGTTTGAAGGTTCGACTAAGTTCGTATGGTGTTATAGGATTGGTTGGTAGGTTTGGTTGAGGTCCCGGGAGCCTCGGGTGAGTTTTGGGTGCTTAACGGATCAAAAATTAGATTTGTGTTGCTGCTGAAGTCTTCAGGCATCTGTTATTTTCGCACCTGCGGTGGAGAGACCGCAGGTGCGTAATCGCACGTGCGGAGAGGCAAGCGCAGAAGCGGATTTGGGATATGTGGTCAAGGGTCGCAGGTGCGAAGGGAAATGCCGCATCTGCGATGCCCGCAGATGCGCTAAAGGACCCGCAGGCGTGGACAATAGTCCGCAGGCGCGCACTCGCAGGTGCGGCCCTTTTTCCGCAGAAGCGGACCCAACCCTCTTAAGTCGTTTCTGCAACTGTGAAGGAAATTCCGCAGGTGCGGCGTCGCAGGTGCGACCCAAGGTCCGCAGATGCGGAATAACTGAGCAGAAATGGGACAGATTCGAGCGTTTGAAGTTCACTTCACAAATTTGATTGAGAGCTCGGTAGAAGGTGGAATTTGGAGAGATTTTTGGAGGAAGTTTTTGGGTAATGATTCTTAACTCCTTTATGGCTATATTCCACTAATCTATGCTTGAATTCATCGTTTAAATTCGAATTTGGGGTGAAAAATTGAGAAAAGTTCTTAGGCCGAATTTTGGGGTTTTGATCAAGATTTTGGTGTCAGATTTTAGTAAATTTGATATGGTTAGACTCGTGAGTAAATGAGCTTTCGTATTTTATGACTTTTACCCGATTCCAAGAAGTGGGCCCCACAGGCGATTTTGAGTTAATTTCAGAACTTTCGTTAAAATGTTGATTTCGTTAATTAGATGAGTCTATTATTGTTGTAATTATGATATCTAATTGCTTTTGGCTAGATTTGGGCCATTCAGAGCCGGATATTCGTGGAAAAGGCATTCTTACGGATTGTTTGAGCTTGACTCGAGGTAAGTGTCTTGCCTAACTTTGTGTGGGGGAAATCCCCTTAAGATTTGGAACTATTGTGATATGTGAGTGCCGTGTACGTGAGGTGACGAGTACGTACACATGCTAGTTGTGGTAAAACCCGTTTTTCTTACTGAGCAACAACATGTTTTCCTGTTATTTTGAGTTATACCATTTTAATGAGTACTAATCTATTTTCATTCTTAATTGAGGTATTACAATATGTGTAGCTATCATTTAGTCTAATACAACATGTCTACATGTCTTAATTGTTTATGTGAATTATGTGCAACATGCTTAGTGAATTTCCTGCTTCTTCCCTGACTGGTACTTAGTCTAAATTGTAAGAATTTCGTGATGTAGTTGTATTTCTATCATTCGCGCTGCATATTTACTTTGGGACTACGGAACTATATTCCGGGAGATCCCCCTGTACTGCATATTTATTTTAGGACTACGGAACGGTATTCCGAGAGATCCCCATGTACTGCATATTTACTTTGGGACTACGGAACGGTATTCTGGGAGATCCCCATGTATTGCATATTTACTTTGGGACTACGAAACGGTATTCCGGGAGATCCCCCTGTCTTGCATATTTACTTTGGGACTACGGAACGGTATTCCGGGAGATCCCCCTGCACATTTACTTTGGGACTACGGAACGGTATTCCGGGAGATCCCCCTGCTTATTTACGTTTGGGACTACGAGACGGTATCTCGGGAGATCCCCTATTGTGTTTCTGTGTACTGACCTGTTACCTTCTATGATTTCATTATTGTTAAATTTCAACCTTTATTTTATTACGGTATTATACTCTATATTGTTTTATTATATATTTACCAGTAGGGGCCTGACCCGACCTCGTCACTACTCGACCGAAGTTAGGCTTGGCACTTACTGGGTACTGATTGTGGTGTACTCATGCTACTCTCTGCATATGTTTTTCGTGTGCAGATCCAGGTGCACCTTGTCGGTCGCACTATCAGTGAGCCGTGATAGTTTTGGAGACTTCAAGGTATATCTGCCGCGTCCGTAGACCTCGGAGTCCCCTTCTACTCTTTCCCATGTACATTATCTTTTGTATTTTTCCTTGTTAGACTTTGATGTATAGAGACACTAGATCTTTCCTTCTATAGTTTGTGATTCACGATATTCCGGGTTTTGGGATTTGTTGTATATTTTTTTGAATAGTTGGTTAAATTTATATTTTTATTTCATTATTCCGCAAATGTTAGGCTTACCTAGTTATAGAGACTAGGTGCCGTAACGATGTCACATAGAGGGGAAATTGGGTCGTGACAAGTTGGTATCAGAGCTCTAGGTTCGTAGGTGTCGTGAGTCACAAACCGGTTTATTAGAGTCTCGCGGATCGGTACAAAGACGTCTGTACTTATCTTCGGGAAGCTATAGAACTGTTAGGAAAAAAGATTTCACTACTTTGATTCCTTGTTGTGCGAAAATTTGTTGACTTCAGAGATTCTAAATTTTTGTATTCTATTATCTCACAGATGGTGAGAACACGTACAAGCGGATCTGATGAACAGGTACCCGCGCCTCCTGCTAGAGCCGCGAGAGGCCAAGGCCGGGGTAGAGGCCGAGGACATCCACGTGGTGCAGGCAGAGCACCTGCACGAGCTGCTACAGATGAGCCCCCAATAGCTCAAGATGGAGGGCAGACACCTGAGATACCTGTTGCTGCACCAGGCCTCCAAGAGACTCTACCCCAGTTTTTGAGCATGTTCAAAACCTTAGCTCAGGTTGGATTGATTCCACTTGCTCCTGCCACATCTCAGGCTGGGGGAGGAGCACAGACTCCCGTCGCCGGTACTCCAGAGCAGCGGGTTCAGGTCAACCAGGTTCCAGAGATTGTACCCATGCAGTCGATAGCTCCAGCTCAGCCCGAGGTTAGGGCAACAACATCTGAGGCAGAGAAGCTCAGACTTGAGAGGTACAAGAAGTACCACCCACCTACCTTCAGCGGATTGGTTATAATTGATGCCCAGGGTTTTCTAGAGGAGTGTCATCGTATTTTCCGTACTATGGGCGTAGCGGAGACGAGCGGGGTTTCTTTTACTACATTCCAGCTTAGAGGAGCAGCCTATCAGTGGTGGCGTGCTTATGAGTTGAGTAGTCCGGCTGAGGCAGCTTCACTTACATGGACTCAGTTCTTGGACATGTTTTTGAGAGAGTATGTCCCTCAGAGCCTCAGGGACTCATGGCGCGCAGAGTTTGAGCAGCGATGCTAGGATGCTATGACTATGTCAGAGTATGCAGTTCACTTCAGTGATTTGGCCTGACATGCACCGACCTTAGTTACCACAGTTCGAGAGAGGGTTCGGCGGTTTATTGAGGGTCTCCATCCCAGTATCCGGAGTAGTATGGTCAGGGAATCGGAGATGGATATTTCTTATCAGTAGGTTGTGGGTATTGCCAGGAGGTTCGAAGGCATGTTTTCCCGGGATAGAGAGGAGAGGGAGGCCAAGAGGTCTCGAGAGGTTGGTTATTATTCTGGAGCTTGTGCCCCAGCAACTCACCATGGTAGGGGTTATGTGAGCCGCCCAGTTCATTCAGCTCTTCCAACCTCCAGCGATGTTCCAGCTCCTTCTAGACCCCAGGAGCCTTATTATGCACCGCCAGTATCTAGTGTGCCTCCTACACGGGGTGTTCCTAGCAGCCAGTTCAGCAGACCTGGCCCGAGCCAGTCACAACAGCCATGCTCTCCTAGAGCTTGTTTTGAGTGTGGCGACACTCGCCACATAGTGAGGGATTGCCCCAGGATTAGGAGGGGTGCACCTCCACAGACTTTTCAGAAACAGTGTGCTCCACCGGGTCCTCAGGTTATGATTACAGCACCAGCTGCCACCCCACCTGCTCAACCATCTCGAGGTGGAGGTCGGGGAAGTAGAGGTCGCCCTAGAGGGGGAGGCCAGGCCAGATATTATGCACTTCCTGCTCATACAGAGGTGGTTGCTTTTGATTCTGTCATTACAGGTATTGTTCCAGTCTGTCATAGAGATGCGTCGGTATTATTTGACCCACGCTCTACATATTCTTATGTGTCGTCTTATTTTGCCCCGTATTTGGGCGTATCTCGGGATTCTTTGATTTCCCCTATTTATGTATCTACTCCTGTGGGAGATTCTCTTGTTGTGGACCGCGTGTATCAGTCGTGTTTGATTGCTCTTAGTGGTTTTGAGACTAGAGCCGATTTATTATTGCTCAGCATGGTGGACTTTGATATTATTTTGGGCATGGACTGGTTTTCTCCCCATTATGCTATTCTTGATTGTCATGCTAAAACCGTGACACTGGCTATGCCAGGTTTATCGCGATTAGAGTGGAGAGGTACCTTAGAGTATACTTCCAGCAAAGTTATTTCTTTTCTTAAAGCTCAACGAATGGTTGAGAAGGGGTGTGACGCGTATCAAGCTTATGTGAGAGATGTCAGTATTGATACCCCTACAGTTGAGTCAGTTCCAGTAGTGAGGGACTTTCTAGATGTGTTTCCAGCTGATCTTCCGGGCATGCTGCCCGACAGAGATATTGATTTTGGCATTGATTTGTTGCCAGGCACTTAGCCCATCTTTATTCCTCCATATCGTATGGCTCCTCCTGAATTAAAGGAGTTGAAAGAGCAGTTACAAGAATTGCTTGATAAAGGCTTCATTCAGCCCAGTGTGTCACCTTGGGGTGTCCTGTCTTATTTGTGAAGAAGAAGGATGGTTCTATACGGATGTGTATTGATTACCGCCAGTTGAACAAAGTCACAGTGAAGAACAAGTACCCATTGCCTCGTATTGATGACTTATTTGATCAGTTACAGGGTGCCAGATTGTTTTCCAAGATTGATTTATGTTTAGGTTATCATCAGTTGAAGATTCGGGAGCGGGATATCCCGAAAACTGCTTTCAGGACCATATGTGGTCACTATGGGTTTCTTGTCATGTCATTTGGGCTGACCAATGCCCCAGCAGCCTTTATGCATTTGATGCACAATGTGTTCCGGCCTTATCTTGATTCCTTCGTCATTGTATTTATTGATGACATCCTGGTATATTCCCGGTCTCGGGAAGATCATGAGCAGCAACTGAGGACCGTGCTTCAGACTTTGAGGGAGAAGATGTTGTATGCAAAATTTTCTAAGTGTGAATTCTGGCTTGATTCAGTGGCATTCTTGGGCCACATAGTGTCTTGTGATAGGATCAAGGTAGATCCGAAGAAGATTGAAGCGATGCAAAGTTGGCCCAGGCCATCCTCAGCTACAGAGATTCGGAGTTTCTTGGTCTGGCGGGGTATTACCGTCGCTTTGTAGAGAGATTCTCATCTATTGCAGCACCTATGACCAGGCTGACCCAGAAGGGTGCTCCGTTTAGGTGAATAGAGGAATGTGAGGAGAGCTTTCAGAAGCTTAAGACAGCTTTGACTACAGCCCCAGTATTGGTATTACCTACAGGTTCAGGGTCTTATACTGTATATTATGATGCATCGTGTATTAGTCTCGGCGCGGTGTTGATGCAGGTCGGTAGGGTGATTGCCTACGCGTCTAGACAGCTGAAGGTGCACGAAAAGAACTATCCTGTCCACGACCTTGAGTTAGCATCTATTGTTCATGCCTTGAAGATATGGAGGCATTATTTGTATGGTGTTCCTTGTGAGATTTACACCGATCATTGGAGTTTGCAGCATCTGTTTAAGCAGAAAGATCTTAACTTACGTCAGTGGAGGTGGTTGGAGCTACTTAAGGATTATGATATCACTATTTTGTACCACCCTAGGAAGGCCAATGTGGTGGCCGATGCTTTGAGTCGGCGGGCAGAGAGTTTGGGAAGTTTAGCATATCTACCAGCAGTAGAGAGGCCATTGGCGTTGGATGTTCAGGCCTTAGCCAGCCAGTTTGTGAGATTGGATATTTCTGAGCCGAGTCGAGTATTGGCTTGTATGGTCTCTCAGTCTTTTCTTTAT
Organism: Nicotiana tabacum; assembly: GCF_000715075.1. NCBI lineage: Eukaryota > Viridiplantae > Streptophyta > Magnoliopsida > Solanales > Solanaceae > Nicotiana > Nicotiana tabacum. The sequence continues at coordinate 109,472,092 of NC_134092.1, forward strand.
GATCGTATTAGGGAGCATTAGTATGATGACCCCCATTTGCTTGTCCTTAAGGACACAGTCCAGCACGGTGATGCTAAGGAGGTCACTATTGGAGATGATGAGGATGCATGGTAGGCTATGTGTGCCCAATGTAAATGGTTTGTGTGAGTTGATTCTTCAGGAGGCTCACAGTTCGCGGTACTCTATTCATCCGGGTGCCGCAAAGATGTATCAAGACTTGAAACAACATTACTGGTAGAGGAGAATAAAGAGGAACATAGTAGAGTATGTGGCTCGATGTCTGAATTGCTAGCAAGTAAAATATGAGCATTAGCGACCAAGTGGATTATTTCAGAAGATAGAGATTCTGGAGTGGAAATGGGAGCAGATCATTATGGACTTCGTTGTTGGTCTCCCACGGACTCAGCGGAAGTTTGATGCAGCTTGGGTGATTATGGATAGGTTGACCAAGTCGGCTCATTTCATTCCTGTGATGACTATCTATTCTTCTGAGCAGCTAGCTCTAATCTATATCCGTGAGATCGTCAGGATTCATGGCGTACCGGTATTTATTATCTATGACCGGAGTACAGAGTTTACATCACGGTTCTGGAGAGCTGTACAGCATGAGTTGGGTACTAGGGTTGAGTCGAGCATAGCATTTCACCCTCAGAAGGACGAGCAGTCCGAGCGCACTATTCAAATATTAGAGGATATGCTCTGTGCGTGTGATAGATTTTGGGGGTGCTTGGGACTAGTTCTTTCCACTCGTGGAGTTTGCTTACAATAACAGTTATCAGTCCAGCATTCAGATGGCATCGTATGAGGCTCTGTACGGTAGGCGGTGTCGGTCCCCAGTGGGTTGGTTCGAACCCGGTGAGGCCAGATTATTGGGTATGTACTTGGTTTAGGATGCCTTGGAAAAAGTGAAGGTGTTTCAGGATAGACTTCGCATAGCCCAGTCCAGATAGAAGGGTTATGCGGACCGGAAGGTTCGTGATGTGGCATTCATGGTTGGAGAGCGAGTCTTGCTCTAGGTTTCACCTATGAAGGGCGTTATGAGGTTTGGGAAGAAGGGCAAGATGAGCCCAAGGATCATTGGTCTATTTGAGGTGTTGCGTCGAGTTGGGAAGGTTGCTTATGAGCTCGCCCTGCCTCCCAGTCTAGTAGGAGTTCATCCGGTATTCCATGTTTTTATGCTTCGGAAGTATCACGGCAATCCGTCCCATGTGTTGGATTTCAGCTCAGTTCAATTGGATAGGGATCTATCTTATGTTGAGGAGCCAGTGGCTATTTGAGACAGGCAGGTCAGAAAGCTAAGATCAAAGAACATTGCTTTCGTGAAGGTTCATTAGAGGGAACAACCGGTCTAGGAGGTGACTTGGGAGACCGAGCAGGATATGCGCAGCCGTTATCCTCATCTTTTCACCACTCCAGGTACGTCTCTATGCTCGTTCGAGGACGAACGATTGTTTTAAGAGGGGGAGGATGTAACGACACGGCTGGTCATTTTGAGAGTTAGAGCCCCGAACCCCTATTAACTGCTTTCCCCATATCTATTTCTGCTATTGTGACTTGTCGGGATGATTGGTTTTGCGTTTCGGAGTGTTTTGGGACACTTAGTCCCTAAATGAGAGCTTAAGTCTTAGAATTTGGACCGTACTCGGAACTGTGTGAAGACGAATTCGGAATGGAATTCCGTCAACTCCGTTAGCTCCGTTGAGTGATTTTGAGCTTTGGAGGGCGTTCGGAATGTGTCTTGGAGGTCTGTAGTAGATTTAGGCTTGAACTTGCGAAAGTTAGATTTTCGGTGATTTCGGCCGATAGTGAAAATTTTGATATCGAGCTCGGAATGGATTTCCGAATGTGGCTGTAGGTTCATAGTGTCATTTGTGACCTGTGTGTAAATTTTGAGGTAATTCGGACTAGATTTGACGTGGTTCAGCATCGTTTGTAGAATTTGGAAAATTCTAAGTTCTTAGGCTTGAATCCGTGCATAATTCATGATTTTTGGTGTTATTCGATGTGGTTTGAAGGATCGACTAAGTTCGTATGGTGTTATAGGATTGGTTGGTAGGTTTGGTTGAGGTCCCGGGGGCCTCGGGTGAGTTTCGAGTGCTTAACAGATCAAAAGTTGGATTTGTGTTGCTGCTGAAGTTTTCAGGCATCTGTCATTTTCGCACCTACTGTGGAGAGACTGCAGGTGCATGATCGCACGTGTGGAGAGGCAAGCGCAGAAGCCTATTTGGGTATGTGTGGTCAGGGGTCACAGGTGCGAAGGGAAATGCCGTATCTGCGATGCCCGCAGATACGCTAAAGGACCCGCAGGCGCGCACTCGCAGGTGTGGTCGTTTTTCCGCCGAAGCGGACCCAGCCCTCTTAAGTTGTTTCTGCACCTGCGAAGGAAATTCCGCAGGTGCGGGGTTCGCAGATGCGGAATAACTGGGCAGAAAAGGGGCAGATTCGAGGGTTTGAAGTTCTCTTCACAAATTTGATTGAGAGCTCGACAGAAGGTGGAATTTGGAGAGATTTTCTGAGGAAGTTTTTGGGTAATGATTCTTAACTCCCTTATGGTTATATTCCACTAATTTATGCTTGAATTCATCATTTAAATTCGAATTTGGGGTGAAAAATTGAGAAAAGTTCTTAGGCCGAATTTTGGTATTTTGATAGAGATTTTGGTGTTGGATTTTAGTAAATTTGACATGGTTAGACTCGTGAGGAATGAGCTTTCGTATTTTATGACTTTTACCCGATTTCGAGAAGTGGGACCCACATGCGATTTTGAGTTAATTTCGGAATTTTTGTTAAAATGTTGATTTCGTTAATTAGATGAGTCTATTATTGTTGTAATTATGATATGTAATTGCTTTTGGCTAGATTTGGGCCATTTAGAGCCGGATATTCATGGAAAGGGCATTCTTACGGATTGATTGAGCTTGACTCGAGGTAAGTGGCTTGCCTAACTTTGTGTGGGGTAAATCCCCTTAAGATTTGGAACTATTGTGATATGTGAGCGCCGTGTACATGAGGTGACGAGTACGTACACGGACTAGTTGTGGTAAAACCCATTTTTCTTACTGAGCAACAACATATTTTTCTGTTATTTTGAGTTATACCATTTTAATAAGTACTAATCTATTTTCATTCTTAATTGAGTTATTCCAATATGTGTAGCTATCATGTTTAGTCTAATACAATATGTTTACGTGTCTTAATTATTTATGTGAATTATGTGCAACATGCTTAGTGAATTTTCTGCTTCTTCCCTGACTGGTACTTAGTCTAAATTGTAAGAATTTCGTGATGTAGTTGTATTTCTATCATTCGCGCTGCATATTTACTTTGGGACTACGGAACGGTATTCCGGGAGATCCTCCTGTACTGCATATTTACTTTGGGACTACGGAACGGTATTTCGGGAGATCCCCCTGTCTGCATATTTACTTTGGGACTACAAAACGGTATTCCGAGAGATCCCCCTGTATTGCACATTTACTTTGGGGCTACGGAACGGTATTCCGGGAGATCCCCATGTCTTGCATATTTACTTTGGGACTACGGAACGGCATTCCGGGAGATCCCCCTGCACATTTACTTTGGGACTACGGAACGGTATTCCGGGAGATCCCCCTGCTCATTTACGTTTGGGACTACGAGACGGTATCTCGGGAGATCTCCTGTTGTGTTTCTGTGTACTGAGCTGTTACCATCTATGATTTCATTGTTGTTAAATTTCAACCTTTTTTTATTGCGGTATTACACTCTATATTATTTTATTATATATTTACCAGTAGGGCCCTGACCTGACCTCGTCACTACTCGACCGAGGATAGGCTTGGCCCTTACTGGGTACCGATTATGGTATACTCATGCTACTCTCTGCATATGTTTTTCGTGTGCAGATCTAGGTGCACCTTATCAGCCGCACTATCAGTGAACCGGGACAGTTTTGGAGACTTCAAGGTATATCTGCCGCATCCGCAGACCTCGGAGTCCCCTTCTACTCTTTCCCATATCCATTATCTTTTGTATTTTTCCTTGTTAGACTTTGATGTATAGAGACACTAGATCTTTCCTTCTGTAGTTTGTGATTCACGATGTTCCAGGTTTTGGGATTTGTTATGTATTTGTTTTGAATAGTTGGTTTAATTTATATTTTTATTTCATTATTCTGCAAATGTTAGGCTTACCTAGTTGTAGAGACTAGGTACCGTCACGACGTCACACGGAGGGGAAATTGGGTCGTGACATTTAGGCAGGATCCATATGATGCAACAAAACGAGTAAACATACAACTTTCGCAAATGACTGTATTCTTAGAAGTACTAGGGATGCCCATATTCTTGATTCCCCATATGTCCTATTATTATATCGTATGTTCATGGGTTTAGAAAATACATAAGTTGATAAAGTTATTTCTCGATATTACCCGAAGGCATATTGATTGTATAACATCCCGAGAGATCTTATTGACTTACTTTATTATGCATTGCATTCATTTATACATGTATATTGACCCATGACCAGATGGCGTTATATACGCGTATATATATATATGTATATAGGGTATGAGGAAAAGGTTACGGCATTATATACGCATCACCATCTGATCAGCTGGTATACATTGATGATTTCGCCCACAGAGGCCGAGATGATATGATGGGATGCCCTCAGAGGCTTGATGATGTTATGTACTCATATACCTATGCATGGTATGACATTTACACGCATATGCATGACATTATAAATGTTTCACGATTCACAGAGATATTCAGACTTACATGTTGAGTTCTTTACACCATGTTTCTTTCATGCCTTACATACTCGGTACTTTATTTGTACTGACGTCCCTTTTGCCTGGGGACGCTACGTTTAATGTCCGCAGGTCCCGATAGACAGGTTGACAGTCCTCCTAGTAGGCTATCAGCTCAGTGGACGGTGTTGGTGCACTCCACTTGCTCCAGAGTTGCCTATTTGGTCAGTATGATTTGGCTCATGACAAAAATGTCTCACAGATCAAATGCAGGGGACTTACGTGGCAAGAGAGACGCGAATGCAACAATACCTGGAAAAGGTACGAGAATTGCTTAGACAATTTCACACACGGAAATCCTTGCAAATACCTAGGGAGGAAAATGCAGAAGCACACGCATTGGCAAATTTCGCATCTGTCGTGGATGTAACAAATACAGGAAATGCTATTGTGATACATTTATTTCTGTCACGACCCAAAATCTCACCTGTCGTGATGGAGCCTATCTCGATACTAGGCAAGTCGACAACATCAATAACCCACAATTTCTTTTAAATACTGAAAACATAATAATTAAGTTTAAGAGTAAATCCCACGAACATTAGAAATAAACATACTCCCAAAATCCGGTGTCACTGAGTACATGAGCATCTATACATTACAAGTATGGGAAACCTAGTCTATAATAATCCGACCTCAACTCGACCCTCAAATCTTCAATTTAAACCAAGAGGGTTTTCTAAATCTTCGAACTTAATTCACTAATTAAAAGTAAAAAAAAACCATGGATTCGGGGTAATTTAACCAATATTGAGTTTGGAACACTTACCCCATTTTTTCCCTTGAAAATCTCATGAAAATTCTCTCTCCCCGAGCTTCAAATCGGTAAAAATAGAAAATGGGACGAAGCACTTAAACTCTCTGCCCAGTCATTTGCTCTACGTGATCGCGGACAACCACACGCGATCGGGAAGCACAAATTTCCACTGCCCAGATTTAACCCTACGCGATCGCTGACTTTTCCATGTGATCGCGAAGCTCACTCTAACAGTCCTACGCGATCGCGAACTCGTCCACGCGATCGCGATGCACAAAATGCGTGACCTCTACTTCTATTCCACTTACTCTACGCGAACGTGGCCTTCTTCACGCGTTCGCGAATAACAAACTCGTACAGCTATGCAATCGAGGCCCTCTTCACACGATCGTGAAGAACAAAATCATCACTGCCTCAAACAAGCCTACACGATCGCAAAAATTCTCATGCGATCGCGTAGAAGGAAACCAGTGATAGAAAACCAGCATTCTTTAGCTGGAATGCCAAGTCCAGAATTGATCCGTTAACCATACGAAACTCACCCGAGGCCCCCGGGACCTCAACCAAACATGCTGTCAAGTACCATAACATCATACAAACTTAGTCCAACCCTCAAATTACCTCAAACAACGCTAAAATCACGAATCATACCCCAATTCAAGCCTAATGAACTTTTAAATTTCAAGTTTCCACAAACGACGCCGGAACCTATCAAATCAAGTTCGATTGACCTAAAATTTTGCACACAAATCATAAATGACATAACGGACCTATTAAAATTTTTAGAATCGGATTTCGACCCCGATATCAAAAAGTCAACCCCCTGGTCAAACTTTCCAAAAAATTCGACTTTCACTATTTCAAGCCTAATTCTACTACGGACCTCCAAATAATGTTTTGGACATGCTCCTAAGTCTAAAATCACCATACATAGCTATTGGAATCATCAGAATTAAATTCCGAGCTCGTTTACACATAAGTCAATATCCGGTCAACTTTTTTAATTTATGTTTTCAATTATGAGATTAAGTGTCTCATTTCACTCTGAAATCCTTATGGACCCAAACCAACTAACCCGGTAAGTCATAAAATAACTGTAAAGAATAACTTGAGCAGTAAATAGGGGAACATGGTTATAATACTCAAAACGACCGGCCGGGTCGTTAAATTCTCCCCCTCTTAAACAAACGTTCTTCCTCGAATGGGTGTAGAATCATACCTGGAGTCTCAAATAGGTGTGGATATTTGCTCCGCATCTCCTGCTCAATCTCCCAATTAGCTTCTCCGACTAGCTGGCCTCTCCACTGTACCTTCACTGATGCTACGTTCTTTGACCTCAGCTTTCGAACCTGCCGGTCTAAAATAGCCATCGGCTTCACATCATAAGTCAAATTTCCGTCCAGCTGCACTGTACTGAAATCCAAAATATAAGACAGATCCCCGACATACTTTCGGAGTATGGACACATGGAACACTGGATGAACACCTGATAGACTAGGTGGCAAAGTAAGTTCATAAGCCAGTTCTCCAATTTTCTTAAGTATCTCAAAAGGCCCAATATACCGAGGACTCAACTTGCCATTATTCCCGAACCTCAACACACCTTTCATGGATGAAATCTTGAGCAGAATCTTTTCCCCAACTATGTAAGAAACATCACTGACCTTCATGTCAGCTTAACTTTTCTGTCTAGACTGCGCCGTGCGAAGCTGCTCCTGAATCAATTTAACCTTCTCCAAAGCATCCTGAACTAAATCAGTACCCAATAGCCTAGCCTTACCCGGTTCAAACCAACCCACCGCAGACTGACACCGTCTCCCGTATAAAGCCTCATACAGAGCTATCTGAATGCTCGATTGGTAGCTGTTATTGTAAGCAAACTCTACCAGTGGCAGAAATTGACCCAAAGAACCTCCAAAATCAATTACACAAGCATGTAGAATATCCTCCATTAACTGAATAGTGCGCTTGGACTGTCCGTCCGTTTGAGGGTGAAATGCTGTACTCAACTGAACCTGTGTGCCCAATTCTCGCTGCACTGCTCTCCAAAACTGTGATGTAAACTGCGTGCCTCGATCTGAAATGGTGGATACTGGCACATCGTGTAGGCGGAAAATCTCACGGATATACATTTCAGCTAACCGCTCCAAAGAATAAGTAGTGCCAACTGGAATAAAATGTGCGGACTTGGTTAACCGATCTACGATCACCCAAACAACATCAAACTTCCTCAAAGTCCGTGGCAGCCCAACTATGAAGTCCATGGTAATACGCTCCCCCTTCCACTCCGGAATTTCAAGTCTCTAAAGCAATCCGCCCGATCTCTGATGTTCGTACTTCACTTGTTGACAATTTAAACACCGAGTTACAAACCCAACGATATCTTTCTTCATTTTCCTCTACCAATAGTGCTGTTTCAAGTCCTGATACATCTTTGTGGCACCTGGATGAATGGAGTACCATGAACTGTGAGCTTCCTGGAGAATCAACTCACGCAAACCATCTACATTAGGCACACATAGCCTGCCCTGCATCAGTAATACACTGTCATCCCCAATAGTGACTTCCTTGGCATCACCGTGCTGAACCGTGTCCTTAAGGACAAACAGATGGGGATCATCACACTGGCGCTCTCTGATACGATCATAAAGACAAGACCGAGAAACCACACAAGCCAAAACTCGACTCGGCTCAGAAAGATCCAATCTAACAAACTGGTTGGCCAAGGCCTGAACATCCAAGGCTAAAGGCCTCTCTGCTACAGGTAAGTATGCTAAGTTGCCCAAACTCTCAGCCTTATGACTCAAGGCATCGGCCACCACATTGCCCTTTCTAGGATGATAGATAATTGTGATATCATAATCCTTAAGCAACTCTAACCACCTTCTCTGCCGTAAATTAAGATCCTTCTGTTTAAATAAATGTTGTAAACTCCTATGATCAGTGTAAATCTCACAATGGACCCCGTACAAATAATGCCGCCAAATTTTCAAGGCATGAACAATAGCTGCTAACTCAAGGTCGTGGACCGGATAATTCTTCTCATGTACCTTTATCTGTCTGTATGCATAGGAAATCACCCTACCGTCTTGCATAAGCACTACGCCGAGACCAATACACGACGCGTCACAATACACAGTATAAGACCCTGAACCTAGAGGCAACACTAATACTGGAGCTGTAGTCAAAGCTGTCTTGAGCTTCTGAAAGCTCTCTTCACATTCATCCGACCACCTGAACGGAGCACCTTTCTGGGTTAATTTAGTCATAGGCGATGTAATAGACGAGAAACCCTCCACGAAGCGACGATAATAACCGGCCAAGCCGAGAAAACTACGAATCTTAGTAACTGATGATGGCTTGGGCCAACTCTGAACTGTCTCTATTTTCTTCGGATCCACATTCATCCCTTTACTGGACACTATGTGTCCCAAGAATGCCACCGAACTAAGCCAAAATTCACACTTAGAGAATTTGGCATACAATCTCTCCTCTCTCAGCCTCTATAATATAATACCCAAGTGTCGTGCATGATCCTCCTAGCTACGTGAGTACACCAGGATATCATCAATAAATGCCACGACAAATGAGTCAAGATACGGTTGGAATACGTTATTCATCAGGTGCATAAATGCTGCTGGGGCATTGGTTAGCCCAAATGACATCACAAGAAATTCATAGTGACCATAACGAGTTCTAAATGCTGTTTTTAGAATATCCGAATCCTGAATTTTCAACTGATGATACCAAGATCTCAAATCAATTTTGGAGAATACCCTCGCTCCCTGAAGTTGGTCAAATAAATCATCAATACGCGGGAAAGGATATTTGTTCTTGATTGTAACTTTGTTCAGTTGTTTGTAATCAATGCACATTCGCACAGTACCATCTTTCTTTTTCACAAACAAAATTGGTGCACCCTAAGGCGGCACACTAGGCCTAAAGAACCCCTTATCAAGAAGTTCCTGAAGTTGCTCTTTCAATTCTTTTAACTCAGCTGGTGCCATACGGTACGGAGGAATAGAAATGGGCTGAGTGCCCTACACCAAGTCAATACCGAAATCAATATCCCTGTCAGGCGGCATACCCGACAGGTCTGTAGGAAATACATCAGGAAAGTATCTTACTACTGGTACTGAATCAATAGTAGGAGTATCTGCATTAACATCTCTCACAAAAGCCAAATATGATAAACACCCCTTCCCCACCATACGTTGGGCCTTCAAATAAGAAATTACCATGCTAGGAACAAAATCAAGAGAACCTCTCCATTCAACCTTTGGCAACCCCGGCATCATCAACGTCACAGTTTTTGAGTGACAGTCCAGAATAACATGACATGGAGACAACCAATCCATACCCAGAATTACATCGAAATCAACCATACCGAGGAATAAAAGATCAATTTTAGTCTCTAGTTCTCCAATAGTTACCACACACGACCGATACACACGGTACACAGTAATAATATCGCCTACCTACGTAGATACACGAACATGTGAAACTAAGGACTCACGGGAGATATCCAAATAACGAGCAAAATACGATGATACATATGAATAAGTGGAACCAGGGTCAAATAATATAGAAGCCTCCCCGTGGCACACTGAAACAATATCTGTGAACACTGCATCTGAAGCAACAACATCTGGCTTGGGAGACAAAGCATAGAATCGGGCCTGACCACCACCTAATCGGCCTCCCCCTCTTGGTCGGCCCATAGCTCACTGACCCCCACCCTGAGCTGGCTGGGCAGGTGGCGAAGTAACTGGTGCAGAAGTCGTAGTCTGACTTCTCTACTGCACTGGACCTCCCGAGGACAAGGATATTATCTCCACATATGCCCAAATTCCCCGCATTCAAAGCAGCTCCCCGATACTGGTGGTGGTGCTGACTGAATCGGGCATCGAGAACCAGATAACTGCTAGAAGCACCCGGTGCAAATGAACCCTGAACTAAAGGAGCATGGGCAAACTCTGGGCTAGCAGGGCACTGAGAGATGACTGACCATGATGAGAACTATATGAACCCTGGATGGATGATGCACCACCATCTGAAGGCAGCTCCAGTAAACTGTAAAGTAGTGAACGAGACCCCACTGGTCTCCAAAATACTCGTTGTCTGAAGCATCCACTAGAACTTATCCATAAAACCCAGAGCATCCTCTAACTCAGCACCGCTAACCGATGGAGGTTGAAGCCTCCCAAATCTCTCAAGTCTCCTCTGCTCATCATCTACCATAACAAGGACTACCGGGGCCTGAACAGCTGCAGCCGACTGGGCTAGTAGTACCCCCGGTATCTGAAGTCCCTGTACCACCTGATCTGGAGTACGGGCAACATGGGTATAAGTACCTCCCCCGACCTGAGCCGAAACCACCTGAGGAAGGCTAGTGCAAACTGTCAATATCTGGGCCAAAGTCTCCTAAAGGCCTGGAATCTCAATGGGCACAACTGGTGCTTGAGATGGTCATGTCGGCTCAGCTATATCTGGAATCTGCTCCTGATCTGGAGCAACTGGTGGTGCTATTTGTGCTGCTCTAACTGCAGTACGAGCTACACCTCGACCTCTATCTCGGCCCCGAACTCTACCACGGCCTCGACCTTTCGCGGCCCTAGCTGGTGGCACTAGTGGCTGACCATCTGATTCGGTAGTACGTGTCCTCACCATTTCTGAGAGAATAGAATAACAGAAATTTAGTTTCCGGAATCAATAATTCGCACGACAGAATACAAGAAAGTGAAATTTTCCTAAAGGTTAGGCAGCCCCTCGAAGATAAGTACAGACATCTCCGTACCGATCCACAAGACTCTACCAAACTTGCTCATGACTCGTGAGACCTATGTAACCTAGGCTCTGATACCAACTTGTCACGACCCAAAGTCTCACCCGTCGTGATGGCGCCTATCTCGATACTAGGCAAGACGGCAACATCAATAACCCACAATTTCTTTTAAATACTGAAAACATAATAATTAAGTTTAAGAGTAAATACCTTAAACATTAAAAATAAACATACTCCCAAAACCCGGTTTCACTGAGTACATGAGCATTTATACATTACAAGTGTGGTAAACCTGGTCTATAATAATTCGACCTCAACTCGACCATCAAATCTTCAATTTAAATCAAGAGGGTTTTCTAAATCTTCCAACTTAATTCACTAATCAAATGTCAAAAATAACCATGGATTTAGGTAATTTAACCAATATTGAGTTAAGAACACTTACCCCGTTGAAAATCTCCCGAATATTCTCTCTCACCGAGCACCAAATCGGTAAAAATAGAAAATGGGATGAAGTCCCATTTTCAGTACTTAAACTCTCTGCCCAATCATTTGCTCTACACGATCGCGGCCAACCACACGTGATCGTGAAGCCCAAATTTTCATTGCCCAGATTTAACCCTACGCGATCGCGGACTTTTCCACACGATCGCGAAGCTGACTCTCACAGGCCTACGCGATTCCGGACTCGTCCACGAGATCGCGATGCACAAATTGCGTGACCTCTACTTCTGCTCCACTTAATATACACGAACGCGACCTTCTTCACGCGTTTGCGAATAACAAACTCGCACAGCTACGCGATCACGGCCCTTTTCACGCGATCGTGAAGAAAAAAATCATCACTATCTCAAACAAGCCTACGCAATCGCGGACATTCTCATGCGATCGCGTAGAAGGAAACCAATGAGAGAAAACCAGCACTCTTCAGCTAGAATGCCAAGTCCAGAATTGATCCGTTAACCACCCGAAACTCACCCGATACCCCCGGGACCTCAACCAAACATATCGTCAAGTCCCATAACATCATACGAACTTAGTTGAATCCTCAAATTACCTCAAACAACGCTAAAACCATGAATTATACCCCAATTCAAGGCTAATGAACTTTGAAATTTCAAGTTTCCACAAACGACGCCGGAACCTATCAAATCAAGTCCGATTGACCTTAAATTTTGCACACAAGTCATAAATGACATAACAGACCTATTAAAATTTTGAGAATCGGATTTTGACCCCGATATCAAAAAGTCAACCCCTCGGTCAAACTTTCCAAAAAATCGACTTTCACCATTTCAAGCTTGATTCCACTACGGATCTCCAAGTAATTTTCTGAACATGCTCTTAAGTCCAAAATCACCATACGGAGCTATTGGAACCATCAGAATTAACGGACAAACTGAATCAACAAATAAAGTTATTATTAATAACTTAAAGAAGAGATTGGAGAAATCAAAAGGCAAATGGACAGAAGTATTACCAGGGGTGCTATAGGCTTACCGAACAACCGCAAAAATTAGTACGGGTGAGACTCCGTTTTCACTTGTATACGGTGCATAAGCTTTGATTCCAGTGGAGATAGGAGAACCAAGTACGAGGTACACACATGCCACTGAAGAGGCAAATAAGGAAGAGTTGCGTGCAAATTTGGATTTATTTGAAGAAAGGAGAGAAGCGACAATAATTCAAATGGTGGCTCAAAAACATATGATTGAATGATATTATAACAGGAAAGCTAATTTGAAGTACTTCAAGATTGGGGACTTCGTCCTTGAAAAGGTGTTCCGGTCAACCGATGAGCTAGAAACACACATTTAATTTATGCTCGCTAGTCAAAGATAGTATAGTATAATATCGTATCCACAGAGATTTGAGTTAATCATTATTTTCATAGTTTCTAGCTTGATTTCTATCCAGGATGATCAACAATTTAGATTCCTATGATTAATAACTAAAATTAACTAAGAATCTAAAGCTATTGACTAATGACTATCGAAACAAAGATAAGCAAGGAAGGTATCGGTGGGAGAAAATAGGGGTTGATAGGATAGGTGCAAGATAATTGGTTGTGATCTAATTCTAAGTAATTCACTTCTAATGTTTAAGTAAGTCTCTCGAATTCACTCAATTATTAGTTCAAATATTCAGCCAAAACTCCTCTCTCGATTAAGTCTTAACCTCACAAGATGAACCAATTTAAGCATGTGAAGATATGCAAGAATGCGTAGTGGATTGGTCTTTAGGAGAACCTTTTTCAATTATTCTCCTAACTAGGTTTAATCAATGATTCAACTAGACTCTTTCAATTACTAAGAAGAATTAATGAACTCAACCAACAATATAATGCAAGGATTTCACAAGTTATGCCTCTCTCGATTACATGATCAAGTGAATATAGATGCAACAATTAAATCATCCAAAAATGCTTCAATACATAAAACTAGAGTTATAATCCACAAACAATCATCAATACACCAAATCTATCAAACCCTAAAGGGAACTACTCCATAGATATAAAGAAATTCATCACAAATAAAGCTAAAGTGGAGGAAAACATAAATTCAATCCAAACTCGGGTCTTGAGTGAGGAAGGAATGAAGAAATCCTTGTGCCTTTGCTCTTCTAACTCCTCCTTAGCCTCCTTAGGTCGAATGTGTGTCAAAATTCAAGAAAATAATGTTTTCCCATGTATTTATACCAAGTAGGGGGCAGACGAAACAATATTTTCCTAGCCAAAATAGGATATTTACTCTGTAAAAATTGTACAGGCGCGCAGCATGGGGCGACGCGCCATGCGGAGCATTAGTGGGGAAATCCAGAGAGTTGAAATCTGTCAGACAACATGATTTGTACAGCCGCCCCATGCACCGCGGTTGTGGACCTTTCTCAGAGATCGACTCAAATCTCAATTTTGACGTCCAAACTTGGTCCTCGACCCCCGATGTCACGACCCACATTTCCCTCCGTATGATGTCGTGACGACACCTAGTCTCTAAGATTAGGTAAGCCTAACAATTTTGCGGAATAACTGAATATAAAAATAAAAATCAAACTCAACATCTGAAATAAATAAGAATTGCGATTTAAAATATTTACAACTTCCAAAACCCGGTAGAAACAAATCACAAGCACTAAAGAGAAAATGTTAAGTGTCTCTATATATCAGAGTCTAATAAAATAAAGAAAGCAATATCATAAAGATAGAGGGGGACTCCGAGGTTTGCGGACACTGGCAGATGTACCTTGAAGTCTCCACGTACATACCAAGCTCATTGGTACCTGGTCTGGTTAGCATTACCTGGATCTGCACAAAACGATATGCAGAAGTGTAGTATGAGAATACCACAACGGTACCCAGTAAGTGCCAAGCCTAACCTCGGTAGCCCCACTGGAATAAAAAGGGAACCAGGAAGAAGATATAATAATATAATGAAATGACTAAGAATTTAACAATGAGAAATTACAGAAAGGTAACAACACAACAAATAGAGGTAAACAGTAGGGGCATTCCCGAGGTACCGCCTCATAGCCAAAAATGTAAATTCACAACAGGGGGAGCTTCCGAGCTACCGCCTCGCAGTCCCAAAAGTAAATATGCAACAGGGGCGCTCCCGAGGTACCGCCTCATAGCCAAAAAAGTAAATTCACAACAGGGGGAGCTCCCGAGGTACCGCCTCGTAGTCCCAAAAGTAAATACGTAACAAGGGCGCTCCCGAGGTACTGTCTCGTAGTCCCAAAAGTAAATACACAACTCATAACCTATGGAACAACGAAATTACAGCAAGGAATCCTACAGTTAAAGACTGAATACAAGATCAATGAAGCAGATAATTCAACTAAGCATGTTGCACAAGTTTCAAGTAAGGGTTAAGACACGTAGGCATGCGACATTAGGCTAAACATGATGACTACACACGCTAGAATAACTCATTTAAGGAATTAAAAGAAAACTACTAAGTAAGAACTGGATTTTTTCAATATTTAACCCAAGTACGCACTCGTCACCTCGCGTACACGGCCTTCACGTATTGAAAATATAGTAACAGTATCAAAACCTAAGGAGAGGTTCCCCCACACAAGGTTAGACAAGTCACTTACCTTAAATCTCGCTCAATCAATCGATAAGAATGCCTTTTCCTCTCGACTTTCCGACTCCGAACGGCCCAAATCTACCCACAAGCAATTACATACTATAAATACAACTACAAGAAACTAATTTAAATGCTAAATCTACGACTTTAGCAAAGAATCAAAAAATTGCCCCAAAAGGTCGACCCGAGCCCACGTCTCGGAATCGGGTAAAAGTCAAAAAATACGAACATCTATTCGATGTCAAGTTCACCCATATCAAAATTACTCAAATCCGTTACAAAATTCTCGATCAAAACCTCAAAATTCGACCTAAGGATTTTTCCAGCCTTTTCAGAAATTTCTCAACCCAAATCCTTAATTAATTGAAGAATAAATGATATCTTAGTGGAGATGAATCAAAAACAAGTCAAGAATCCTTATCCAAATGTTTCCTCTGAAAAACCCTCAAAAGCTTGCCTCAATTCAAGCTCTATATCTCAAAATATGAACAAAATTGCAAACACTCGATTTAATATAATCCGCCCAGGCTTTACGTACCTGCGGTCAAATAACCGTAAATGCGGAATTGCTTTTGCGGTAAAATCCTATGCTTCTGCGGAAATCACTTAAGTCCCCTAGGGCTCGCACCTACGCTCCAGGTTCCGCACCTACGGATGCGTTTCTGCGGCCCGTGATCCGCTTTTGCAGAAACAACCTTCGCCTCACTACTCCGCATCTGCTGAGCCCTTCTCGCACTTGTGGGCTCGCTGATGCAGATTTTCCTTCGCACTTGCATCCAACCCAGGCCAGACCCAGCTCTGCATCTGCACAATCCCAGCCGCACCTGCGGCCAACCCCTCGCAGGTGCGATCACACCAGAAGAGTCCCAGCTTCAGCAATGCACTAAGTCCCATTTTTGATCCGTTAACCATCCGAAAATTAACCCGAGGTCCCCAGAACCTCAACCAAACATACCAACAAGTCCTAAAACATCATACGAACTTAGTCGAGCCTTTAAATCACATAAAACAACGCTACAAATATGAATTGCACATCGATTCAAGCCTAATGAACTTTAAAACTTAAAACTTCTACATCCGACACCGAAACCTATTAAATCAAGTCCGATTGAGCTCAAATTTCGCACACAAGTCATAATTGATATTACGAACCTAGTCCAACTTCCGAAATCGAAATCCGACCCCGATATCAAAAAGTTTACTCTCGGTCAAACTTTCCAAAAATCATCCAATTTTCCAAATTTCGCCAATTGACGCTAAAATGACCTACGGACCTCCAATTCAACATCCGAACACGCTCCTAAGATAAAAATCACCCTACGAAGCTATTGGAACCGTCAAAACTCTGTTTCAGAGTCGTCTTCACACAATTCAAACTACGGTAAATTCCTAGAACTTAAATTCCTAATTTAGGGACTATGTGACCATTTCACTCCGAAACCAAAAAGCAAACCTCCCGGAGAGTCACGTAACCACAAAATGAGATGGAGGAAGCAATAAATAATGGTTCAGGGCTAATACTCTCAAAATTATTAGCCAGGTCATTACATCTTCCCCCTCTTAAAACAAACGTTCGCCCTCGAACGAGTATAGAGACATACCTGAAGTGGTGAAAAGATGAGGATAACGACTGCGCATATCATGCTCGATCTTCCAAGTCGCCTTCTCAACCGGATGACCCCTCCACTGCACCTTCACTGACGCGATGTTCTTTGACCTCAACTTTCGGATCTGCCTGTCCAAAATGGCCTCCGGTTCCTCAATATAAGATAGATCCTTGGACTGAGCTGAAGTCTAACACATGAGACGGATCGTCGTGATACTTCTGAAGCATGGAAACATGGAACACTAGATGAACTACAGAGAGACTAGGTGGTAGTGCAAGTCTGTAAACTACCTCTCCAACCCTCTCAAGAATCTCAAAAGGCCCGATATACCTAGGGCTCAACTTGCCCTTCTTTCCGAACCTCATAACACCCTTCATGGGCGAGACGGGGAGCAAGACCCGCTCCCTAACCATGAATGCAACGTCGCAAACCTTCCGATCTGCATAACTCTTCTTCCTAGGCTGGGTTGTACGAAGTCGATCCTAAATCAATTTAACCTTTTCCAAGGCATCCTCAACCAAGTCTGTACCCAATAGCCTAGACTCGCTCGGCTCGAACCAACCCACTGGATACCAGCACCGCCTACCATACAAAGTCTCATACAGTGCCATCTGAATGCTCAACTAATAACTATTGTTGTAGGAAAACTACGCAAGTGGCAGGAACTGATCCTAAGCACCACCCCTAAATCCATCACACACGCACGAAGCATATCCTCCAATATCTGAATAGTGTGCTCGGACTGTCCGTCTGTCTGAGGGTGAAATGCTGTGCTCAACTCCACCCATGTACCCAAATCATGATGTACGACTCTGTAGAACCACGATGTAAACTGCGTACCCCGGTCAGAGATGATAGATACCAGCATGCCATAAAGCCTGACAATCTCGCGAATGTAAACTTGAGCCAACTGCTCCGAAGAGTAAGTAGTAACCATAGGAATGAAATAAGCCGACTTGGTCAATCTATCCACAATCACCCAAACTGCATCGAACTTCCTCTGAGTCAGTGGGAGCCCAACAACGAAATTCATAGTGATCCACTCCCATTTCCACTCCGGAATCTCTAGCTTCTGAAGTAGTCCAGCCGGTCGCTGATGCTCATACTTCACTTGTTGACAATTTAGGCATCGAGCTACATATTCCACTATGTCCTTCTTCACTCTCCTCCACTAATAATGTTGCCTCAAGTCTTGATACATCTTCGCGACACCTGGATGAATGGAGTACTGCGAACTGTGAGCCTCCTGGAGAATCAACTCATGCAAGCCATCTATATTAGGCACACACAGAATGCCCTGCATCCGTAATACACCGCCATATCCAATAGTGACTTCCTTGGCATCGCCGTGCTGAACCATGTCCTTAAGGACAAGCAGATGGGGGTCATCATACTGATGCTCTCTGATACGATCATAAAGAGAAGACTGAGAAACCACACAAGCCAAAACCCTGCTCGGCTCAGAAATATCCAATCTGACAAACTGGTTGGCCAAGGCATGAACATCCAAGGCTAAAGGCCCCTCTGCTACTGGTAGATATGCTAAACTACCCAAACTCTCCGCCTTGTGACTCAAGACATCAGCCACCATATTGGCCTTCCCAGGATAATAGAGAATGGTGATGTCATAATCCTTAAGCAACTCCAACCATCTCCACTGTCGTAAGTTAAGATCTTTTTGTTTAAAAAGATGTTGTAGACTCCGATGATCGGTGTAGACCTCACAAGGGACACCATACAAATAGTGCCGCCAGATATTCAAGGTATGAACAATAGCTGTTAACTCGAGGTCGTGGATATGATAGTTCTTCTTATGCACATTCAGCTGTCTAGATGCGTTGGCAATCATCCTACCATCCTGCATCAAAACTGCGCCGAGACCAATACACGACGCATCACAATACATCGTATAGGACGCCGAACAAGTAGGCAAAACTATCATGGGGCTGTAATCAAAATAGTATTGAGCTTTTGAAAGCTCTGCTCACACTCCCCTGTCCACCTGAACGGAGCACCCTTTACAAATCGACGATAATACCCCTCCAAGGCAAGAAAACTTCGGATATCCGTAGCTGAGGATAGTTTGGGCCAACTCTGCACTGCTTCAATCTTCTTCGGATCTACCTTGATCCCCTCACTCGATACTACATGACCCAAAAATTCCACTGAATCTAGCCAGAATTCACACTTCAAAAATTTTGCATATAACTTTTTTTCCCTCAAGGTCTGAAGCACAGTCCTCAGGTGCTGCTCATGATCCTCCCGACTTTAGGAGTACACCAGAATGTCGTCAATAAACACAATGATGAAAGAGTCAAGATAGGGTTGAAATACATTGTGCATCAATTGCATGAATGTTGTAGGGGCGTTGGTCAGTCCAAAAGACATCACACAGAGCTCGTAATAATCGTACCGAGTCCTGAAAGCAGTCTTTGGGATATCTGGTTCCCGAATCTTCAACTGATGATAGCCTGAACGCAAGTTGATCTTAGAGAAAACTCTGGCACCCTCAAGCTGATCAAATAGGTCATCAATACGTGGTAATGGATACCTGTTCTTCACTGTAACCTTGTTCAGCTGGCGATAATCGATACACATTCGCATGGAACCATCCTTTTTCTTTACAAATAAGACAGGAGCACCCCAAGGCGACACACTGGGCCAAATGAAGCCCTTATCGAGCATATCTTATAATTGTTTCTTTAACTCTTTCAACTCTGCTGGGGCCATACGATACGGTGGGATAGAAATGGGCTGAGTGCCTGATAACAAATTAATGCCAAAGTCAATATCCCTGTTGGGCGGCATGCTCAGAAGATCCGTCGGGAATACATCTGAATAGTCCCTCACTACCGGAACTGACTCGACGGTAGGAGTATCAACACTAACATCCCTCACATATGCCAGATATGCATCACACCCCTTCTCAACCATTCACTGAGCCTTAAGAAATGAGACAACCCTGCTAGGAACATGATCTAAAGTACCTCTCCACTCTAGCTGCGGTAAACCTTGCATAGCCAACGTCACCATCTTGGTATGACAATCAAGGATAGCGGAGACAACCAGTCCATGCCCAAAATAACATCGAAATCCACCATACTGAGCAATAATAAATCGGCTATAGTCTCAAAACTAAGAATAATCAAACACGACCGATACACACGGTCAACAACAATAGAATCACCCACGGGTGTAGACGCATATACAGGAGAACTCAAAGAATCACGGGATACACCCAATATGGGGAAAAATAAGATGACACATAGGAATAAGTGGAGCCTGAATCAAATAAGACTGATGCATCTCTATGACAGACCAGAACAATACATGTGATGACAGAATCAGATGCAACTACCTATGTCCTAGCAGGAAGGGCATAATATATGGTTTGGCTCCTCCTCTACCCGTCCGATCTCCACCTCGAGCTGATTGTGCAGGTGAAGTGGTAGCTGGTGCTGTAACCATAGCCTGAGGACCCAGTGGAGCACACGGTGCCTGAGTGGTATGTGGAGGTGCACCCCTCCTGAGTCTGGGGCAATCCCTCACCACATGACGAGTGTCACCACACTCAAAACAAGCTCTCGGAGGATGTGGCTGCTGTGACCGGCTCGGGCCTGATCGGCTGGACTAACCGCTGAAAGTACCCCATGCAGGAGGTGCACTAGACAATAGCGGTGCATGATAAGGAGCCTGGGGGCTAGGAGTGGCCAGAGCACCACTGGCGGCTGGAAGTGCTGAATGAACATGGCGACCCACATAGACCCTACCCCAACGAGCTGCAGCTGGGGCACTAGTACCACTATATGTGCCAGACTCTCGAGCCCTCTTAGCCTCTATCCTCTAACTCCTGAGTAAAAATACCCTCTAATCTCCTAGCAATCCCTAATACCTGCTGATATGCGATATCCATCTCCAACTCTCGGGACATACTAAATCTTATACTGGGGTGGAGCCCCTCAATAAATCGACGAACCCGCTCCCGAACAGTTGCAACCAAGGCTGGTGCATACCTAGCCAAATCACTGAACCGTACCGCATACTCTGACACAGTCATAGAACCCTGGTGCAAATGCTCAAATTTTACGCGCCATGCATCTCTGAGATTCTGGGGGACATACTCCCTCAAGAATATATCTGAGACCTGAGTTCAAGTGAGTGAAGCTGCCTCGGCCGGACTACCCAACTCATATGCTCACCATCACTGATAAGCCGCTCCTCTAAGCTAGAACGTAGTGAAAGAAACCCTACTAGACTCCGCAACACCCATAGTATGGAGGATACAGTGGCACTCCTCAAGAAAACCCTGGGCATCCTCTGACGCCAAGCCACTGAAAGTAGGAAGGTGGTACTTCTTATACCTCTCGAGCTTGAGCTGCTCCCCCTCAGAAACTGCTGCCCTAACCTCGGGCTGAACTGGAGCTACCGGTTGTATCAGTATGATCTTTGGAACCTGGTCGACCTGAACCCGCTGCTCTGGGGTATCGGCGACAGGAGTCTGTGCTCCTCCCCTAGCCTGAGATGTGGCAGGAGCAAGTGGTATCAATCCTGCCTGAGCCAAGGTGCTGAACATGCTCAAAAACTTGGCGAGAGTCTCTTGGAGGGCTAGTGCAGTAACAGGCATCTCAGGCGCCTGCCTCTCCAGCTTGAGCTACTGGGGGCTCCTCTGTAGCAGCTCGTGCGGGTGCTCTGGTTGCACCACGTGGACGTCCTCGGCCTCTACCCCGACCCCGACCCCGGCCCCTCACGGCTCTAGCAGGGGGCGCAGGTGTCTGGTCATCCGATCTAATTGTACGTGCCTTCACCATTTGTGAGAGAATAGAACGACAAAAATTTAGAGTCCGAATTCAAAATATCACACGATAAGGTATCAAAGAAGTGAAGCTTTTCCTAATAGTTCCATAGCCTCCCAAAGATAAGTACAAACGTCTCCGTACCGATCCGCGAGACTCTACTAAACCTGCTTGTGACTCGTAAACCTATGAACCTAAAGCTCTGATACCAACTTGTCATGACCCATATTTCCCTCCGTAGAATGTCGTGACGGAACCTTGTCTCTACGACTAGGTAAGCCTAACAATTTTGCGGAATAACTGAATATAAAGATAAAACTCAACCTCAACATATGAAATAAATAAGAACTGCGATTCAAAATATTTACAACTCCCAAAACCCGGTAGAAATAAATCACAAGCTCTAAATAGAAAATGTTAAGTGTCTCTATATATCAGAGTCTAATAAAATAAAGAAAACAATATCATAGAAATAGAGGGGGACTCCGAGGTCTGCGGATGCTGGCAGATGTACCTTGAAGTCTCCACGTACATACCAAGCTCATTGGTACTCGGTCTAGTAAGCATTACCTGGATCTGCACAAAATGATGTGCAAAAGTGTAGTATGAGAACACCACAACGGTACCCAGTAAGTGCCAAGCCTAACCTCAGTAGAGTAGTGCTGAGGTTTGGTCAGGGCCCTACTGAAATAAAAAGGGAACCAGGAAGAAGATATAATAATATAATGAAATGACTGAGAATTTAACAATGAGAAATTATAGAAAGGTAACAACACAACAAATAGAAGTAAACAGTAGGGGCGATCCCGAGGTACCGCCTCATAGCCAAAAAAGTAAATTCACAATAGTGGGAGCTCCCGAGCTACCGCCTCGTAGTCCCAAAAGTAAATATGCAACAGGGGCGCTCCCGAGGTACCGTCTTGTAATCCCAAAAGTAAATACACAACTCATAACCTATGGAATAACGAATTTAGAGCAAGGAATCCTACAGTTAAAGACTGAATACAAGATCAAAGAAGCAGGTAATTCAACTAAGCATGTTGCACAAGTTTCAAGTAAGGGTTAAGACACGTAGGCATGCAACACTAGGCTAAACATAATGACTACACAGGCTAGAACAACTCATTTAAGGAGTTAAAAGAAAACTTCTCAGCAAGAACCGGAGTTTTTCAACATTTAACCCGAGTATGCACTCATCACCTCGCGTACACGACCTTCACGTATTGCAAATATCTTGACAGTATCAAAACCTAAGGGGAGGTTCCCCCACACAATGTTAGACAAGTCACTTACCTCAAATCTGGCTCAATCAATCGATAAGAATGCCTTTCCCTCGACTTTTCGACTCTGAACGACCTATATCTAGCCAAAAGCAATTACATACTATAAATACAACTACAAGAAACTAATTTAAATAATAAATCTACGACTTTAGCAAAGAATCAAAAAATAGTCCCAAAAGTCGACCCGGACCCATGTCTTGTAATCGGGTAAAAGTTACAAAATACGAACAACCATACCAAAATTACTAAAATTCGATACAGAATTCTTGATCTGAACCTAAAAATTCGGCCTAAGGATTTTCCCACCTTTTTCACAAATTTCTCAATCCAAACCCTTAATTAATTGAAGAATAAATGATATCTTAGTGGAGATTAATCAAAACAAGTCAAGAATCCTTACCCAAATATTTCCTCTGAAAAATCATCAAAATTTCACCTCAATCCGAGCTCTATATCTCAATTTAATATAATTTGCTCAGGCTTTTCGCACCTGCGGCCAAATAACCGCACCTTCAGAACCGCTTTTGCGGTAAAATCCTCCGCTTTTGCAGAAATCACTTAAGCCCCCCAGGGCCCGCACTTGCGCTCTAGGTTCCGCACTTGCGGATGCGCTTCTACAGCCCATGATCCGCTTCTGCGGAAACATCCTTCGCCTCACTACTCCACATCTGCGGAGCCCTTCTCGCATTTGCGGGCTCGCAGATGCAGATTTCCCTTTGCACCTGCGTCCACCCCA
Source organism: Nicotiana tabacum (assembly GCF_000715075.1). Taxonomy (NCBI): domain Eukaryota; kingdom Viridiplantae; phylum Streptophyta; class Magnoliopsida; order Solanales; family Solanaceae; genus Nicotiana; species Nicotiana tabacum. Next base: position 109,495,939 of record NC_134092.1, read on the forward strand.
GGTCAGCCCCAGCTCCGCATCTGCGCAATCCTAGCCGCACCTGCGGCCAACCCCTCGCATGTGCGATTACACCAGAAGAGTCCCAACTTCAGCAATGCACTAAGTCCCATTTTTGATCCGTTAACCATCCAAAAATCAACCCGAGGTCCCCCTGACCACAACCAAACATACCAACAAATGCTAAAACATCATACGAACTTAGTCGAGCCTTTTAATCACGTTAAACAATGCTAAAAATACGAATTGCACATCGATTCAAGCCCAATGAACTTTAAAACTTCAAATTTCTACATCTGACACCGAAACCTATCAGATCAAGTCCGATTGACGTTAAATTTCGCACACAAGTCATAATTGACATTATGGACCTACTCCAACTTCCAAAATTGGAATCCTACCATGATATCAAAAAGTTCATTCCCGGTCAAACTTCCCAAAAATCATTCAATTTTTCAACTTTTGCCAATTGATGCTAAAATGACCTACGAACCTCCAATTCAACACTCGAACATGCTCCTAAGATCAAAATCATCATACGGGGCTATTGGAACCGCCGAAACTCCATTCCGGAGTCGTCTTCACACAATTCAAACTATGGTAAATTACTAGAACTTAAACTCCCAATTTAGGGACTGTGCCCCATTTCACTCTGAAACCAAAAAGCAAACCTCCCGGCGAGTCACGTAACCACAAAATGAGATGGAGGAATCAATAAATAGGGGTTTGAGGCTAATACTCTCAAAACGACCGGCCGGGTCATTACACCCGAACACGATCCCGACTTAATTAGCTCGAATTCTTTCCATAACATCTACATAGCTCAGAATCACTCCTACAAAGCATAAAACACATAATTAGTCCAAAATCTATCAATTAAAGCTCAAAACATGTAAAGTGCAGTGAATTAGATTGCAATAAGTGACTAAAATACGTAATTATAGCCTACTATCAACACCCCACACTTAAACCATTGCTCATCCTCGAGCAATCAAACTACACTTCACATAGACACGACTTGTTTCAACAACTCTCATAACTCATCACACCAAGAATATTCAAAACAGATTAAGCACAATATCGTAACATCCTAGCCTCAAGATTTGACTCAAAAGCACCACACATTATTTATAGTCTGCTCACTTACTCTAACACAAAGATCAAGTATTACCTTTCCTTCATGAATTAAGTACCCTCACACAACAATCGAAAGTAGTTCCACAAACAATGAAATTTAAAAATAATTAGGAACTCAAGATAGAAAGAATTCACTCACTCTCAGAAACAACATTCATATGCCACAAAAGACGTACCATAGGCTTGCCCGTAGTGTACTACTCTACTAATTGAGCTCATTCAGTCAAGGATCAAATAGGACTTTAACTGGTTGTAATGTAGGCTACGGGATGGGTAGGATACATTTAGATATAAGAGTGACTATACCTCCCTAAGCACTTTAATACATATATTTCATTATTTAAAATCCCACACTTTTGTCAAACCATAACTCCACATTCACACCAATATACATTAACTCTCTACTTCTTTAAGCACAATTACTTCAAGAGTTACCACTATCATGGAATATTTTGCACAACAATACAACATTTTTTCTTTCCTTTTTTCAATTCAAGTGGCTCTTACTTTTTCAATATAATGCACCTTTCTCATTATTTCATTAGTTCCACTCAAAAGCCAAGCCAACCACCCCACACTTTACTTTTACAAAGTTCATAAAAAATTCAAGTGCTCACGAGAAGTACACGGTTCAAATAGATGGTCAATTCAAACAATTGGGTAAGGCTTGTAATGTGGTTGCCAAAGAAACAAGATTACAGGCTCAAAAGGGTTGACTATGATACATAACAATTAGGTGGGTAAAAACATATAACTGGCTCAACAAAAAAATGCCTAAATCATTTCCAAGACTGAATAAAACTACTATTTCGCTTTGCAAACACACGGTGCAAGTTCTAGATATCAAATGCAATGCATAGAATAACACAAAACCTCACACCCACATGGCATATAACTCACTCAGGATCAGACTATCAAGACACTCTAGTCAAAGCAGTTAAGCAAAGTTAAGATAATACAATTAAGGTACTTATACAAGAGTCAAAAACTGAGCCTAAGCATCACAACAAAAACACTCACTCTATTCTCAAGGTATAATAAAGTTAAGAGATATTACCTTCAATTCAAATCATAGCACAAGTTTTCCTACTTCTAAAAATAAAGACTAACTACACCCGATTCAAACAAAACCCTTGAAAAAGAACCGCGACACAAAAAAAAATAAGGGAAAATTATTACACTACCTAACAAAAGAAAAGCTTTTTGTATTTTTATTTTGACTTTAATCCCTCAAGAAACCAATCAAATGATATCCATCGTCGGGAAAAATCAAAAATTTTAAAATTTTTATTATTTTTTTCAACTACTACAACTAACAAAACTAACACATATACATACAACATACAATTATCCACCACCCCACACTTTAAGTTGTGGCATGTCTCCATGACACACAATTAAAAAGCAAAAGGTAAAGGAAACTTCCCTGAACATCTAGTCGAAGTCGGGCTCCATTCCTCGCCTTCGAACTAATGCACACATCCATGCAGACAGATTATTCTCAGCCTTCTTGGGCTATGCCCCACATATATCTTTCTCGTTCACTGCATCCTTCTCTTTCGAGCCCTTCACTTTCCACTCAACACTCGCCGCCAGTTTTTCCTTTTGTGCCCCCTTTGCTATATTCATCTCAAAAGTCACAGTCTCCTCACCCACTCTAAGCATGAGTTTCCTCTCGTGTATATCTAATATTTCTCTACCCGTTGCTAAGAATGGTCTTCCTAGGATGATGGGGGCCTCCTTAGTTTCCTCCATTTTTACCACTATAAAATCTATAGGAAATACGAACTTATTCACCCGAACTAACAAATCTTCCACTATCCCCTCGGGTATTAAAGTCATTTGGTCTGCCAGCTGCAAAGATATTGGCACCAACCTTATCTCTCCAATCTCCTTCTCCAGTTTCCTATAAATAAATAGAGGCATTAAGTTAATTGAGGCACTAGAATCACATAAAGACTTATCAAAATTAATAGAGCTTAATGAGCAAGGTATAGTAAAACTCCCTAGATCTCCACACTTTTGTGGGAGTTTGCTTTGCAATATCACGCTGCAATGCTCTGTGAGCTTGACAACTGAGGTCTCCTTTATTTTCCTCTTCTTTGTAAGGATCTTCTTCAAGAATTTGGCATAAGATGACATTTGTGAGAGCACTTATGTGAATGGAAATTTTACATGAACCTGTTTCAGCATATTCAGAAATCTTCCAAACTGGTTGTCCAGCTTTTCTCTTCTTTGCTTTTGAGGGAAGGGTAAAACATGCATATACTGGCTCTCTTCAGGTTCCTCCCTTCTCGAAGTTTCTCCCTTCTTCTTTTTCCCAGCTTTTATCTGGGCCTTCTTCTTTTTATCAACATCATTCTTCAGCTGCTCCCCACTTTCTTTTTCAAGTTTCACATCTTTTTGGATCGGGGTGGGATCTTTCAACACTTGCCCACTTCTCAGAGTTACATCATTCACTGTTTCTTTGGGATTTCTCTTAGTATTAGCGGGGAGAGTTCCTAGAACCCTCTTAAAAAATATTGTTGCAATCTGTCCTACTTGTCGCTCCAAGTTTCGCAAACCAGTGCCCAATTCTTTGATAGCTGCTCAATGATCATCCAACCTCTCATCTGTCTTGATAATGAATGCCTTCATTAGATCCTCTAGACCAGGCTGAATGGGTTGTTTAGGCTGAAAATCTGCCTCTGCTGATTTTGGTATACTGTAGCTCCTTGTCCCTGCGGTCTAGAGTTATTTTGTTGCCAAGTATTCGCACAGATGTGTTAGCATCAACCTGGTGAACACTAGTCGATCTTCTTCTTTCAACACTCTCAGAGGGCCACTGATTTGTATCTTCAAATAACTCATCAAGGATTGTGACTATCTCCTATGTAGTCTTCTTCATCAACGGGCCTCCAGCTGCATTGCTTAATGTTCCGCGTGAGGCCGGTGTCACTCCATCCCAAAAGTCCTGGAGTTGCATCCATAGTTCAATTCCACTATGTTGGCACTTTCGAAATCTCCTTAAACCTCTCCCATGCTTCAAAAATAATTTTCGTCTCTTTCTGGCAGAAGTTATGAATTTCTATTCTAAACTTGCCCGTTTTAGCTGAGGAGAAATATTTATTAAGGAATTTTCTGGTCATCTCCTCCCAAGTTCTGATCGATCCTGTGGGTAAGCTTCGAAGCCATTGCTTTGCATCATCTTTGAATGTGAAGGGGAATGCCCTTAAGTACACTGCATCTTGTGACACACCATTATATGGAAAGGTGTTCATAATCTCCTCGAAATCCATTAGATGTGTATTTGGATCTTCGTTTGGCTTCCCTCTGAAGACACAAAAGTTCCGAAGGGTTTGAAGCAACCCTTGCTTCAACTCGAAATTATTAGCTACAATTGGAGGTGGTCTCACACTTGATAAACCTTGATTGTAGACTAGTCTAGCATAATCGCCAAGTGGTCTCCCAAGCATGGGAGCTATATTTCCAAACTGGTCTACACCCAAGGGTTGATTTTGAAATATTCTACGACCCCTCTATTCTTTGTAAATAATCTGTGCATCTCTAATAACTGCTTCTTCAGCATCCCGTGCAGCTTGTTCTCGTCGTTGGGCTGCTTTTCTTGCAGCCAAATCTACATTGTTATCACCGTTCCCATCCATAAGTTCTTTGGTTAAGGATTGTCCAACCTTTTCTATTGTCTCGGTGAGATTTCTTTCCTTCCTCGGTTGTCGCAATTGTTTTTCAATTTCTGGCTCGTATGGTAGCACTTCCTTTGCAGAAGTTTGAGTCATGCGCCAATATTAACCTGTAACCTACGCACAGTCAAAGAACACCAACCGTAAAAAGAAAAAAATAAAATAAAAATAAAAAGAAAAATTCCTGAATTAGCACTACAAACTATTTCTAACACTATTGATTGCTAATCCCCGACAATGGTGCCAAAATTTGACAAGCTCAAAACACACACTTAAATTATGCTCGCCAGTCAAAGATAGTATAGTATAATATCGTATCCACAGGGATTGGAGTTAAACAATATTTTCGTAGTTTCTAGCTTGATTGTTGTCAAGGATGATCAACAATTTAGATTTCTATGATTAATAACTAAAATTAACTAAGAATCTAATGCTATTGACTAGTGACTATCGAAACAAAGATAAACAAGGAAGGTATTAGTGGGAGAAAATAAGGGTTGATAGGATAGGTGCAAGATAATTGGTTGGGATCTAACACTAGAAAATTCACTTCTAATTTTTAAGTGAGTATCTAGAATTCACTCAATTATTAGTTCAAACGTTCATCCAAAACTCCTCTCTCGATTAAGTCTTAACCTTACAAAATGAACCAATTTAAGCACGCGAAGATATGCAAGAATGTGTAGTGGATTGGTCTTTAGGAGAATCTCTTTCGATTATTCTCCTAACTAGGTTTAATCAATGATTCAACTAGCCTCTTTCGATTACTAAGAAGAATTAATGAACTCAACCAACAATATAATGCAAGGATATCACAAGTTATGCTTCTCTCGATTACATTAACAAGTGAATATAGATGCAACAATTAAATCATCCAAAAATGCTTCAATACATAAAACTAGAGTTATAATCCACAAACAATCATCGATACACCAAATCCATCAAACCCTAAAGGGAACTACCTCATAGATATGGAGAAATTCATCACAAATAAAGTTAAAGTGGAGGAAAACATAAATTCAATCCAAACTCGGGTCTTGAGTGAGGAAGGGATGATGAAATCCTTATGGTTTTGGTCTTCCAACTCCTCCTTAGCCTCTTTAGGTCGAATATGTGTTAAAAGTCCAGAAAATAATATTTTTCATGTATTTATACCAAGTAGGGTCGGGCCCAAACGAAATCACCTTTTTCTAGCCTAAATAGGGCATTTACTCTATAAACATTGCACAGACACACCGCATGGGGCGACGCGCCATGCAGGGAATTAGTGGGGAAATCCAAAGAGATGAAATCTGTCAGACAACATGATTTGTACAGCCGCCCCACGCACCACAGTTGTGGACTTTTCTTAGAGTACGACTCAAATCTCAATTTTTGACGTCCAGACTTGGTCCTTGACCCCCGAACACGATCCCGGCTTAATCCCTTGGGCTTTTACTTAGAATTTAAAGCTCCAAATAGCTCAAATTTATTCCATAACATCTACATAGCTCGGAATCACTCTTACAAGGCATAAAACTCACAATTAGTGCAAAACTCTATCAATTAAAGCTCAAAACAAGTAAAGTGCAGTGAATTAGAGTGCAATAAGCGACTAAAATACGTAATTATAGCCTACCATCATCAACAAAAGCGGCAAATGCATGAAAATTGAGCCCAAATTGGGAAGACCTATATAGGGTTCGAGGCATCGCTGGGAAAGGAGCATACAAGTTGGAAACCATGGATGGCAAGGTATTTTCGTCGAACTAGAATGCAGTCCATTTGAAGAAGTATTACTTCTAAAACGAAGAAAAGGCCAACGGTTAGGTATCGCGCAAGTTCTATTTTATTTTGTTATTTTGAATTTTACTAACTATTTTAGATGATAGGCAAAAAGCTGACCCATATCAAAAGATGATATTAAACCCGAAAGACACGCGGAACACTGAATTATTCCCCGTATAGGTTACAAATTTTCTGATGGGAAAAGGGTTATGCAGTCATCATCTAAGAAATTAACTCCGAGTCCCGTTTGTATTTTTCTTTTTAGAGAAAGGACCAAAATAAAGGAGTGATCCAGTGTTCGAGATTTCATACTTCAAAACTCCAACATTTGGGGGGGGGGACTATGCATATAGAAGGAAGAAAAAGGAACCACGGGCATAGTTCAGCCTGAATCAAAACCTTGAAGAAACCCTTGAAAACTTTTCAAAGGAGTTCGAACTCGCAAAAATGATGCAAGATATTTTCACGAGTTTTTAGGTTAAGGCCATAAATTTAGTCACGAGAGAATTAGAACCGAATTCGTAAACCTGCTACAAGGAAAGTAGTTATGAATGTGTTGTATGAACAGTTATGAAAATGATGTACGAAATTTATTTGAAAGTTCAAAGCATAAAACTTCTTCAAATTATTTCTCTTTTCATATCTACGTCATGTTTCATATATTTGCACCAATATGAAGATAAGACGTCATCTTCATCAGTGTCGGTAATATAAAAAGGCCCTCTTTTATAAAAACCCATGTATATCGAAGTCACAGTCTATTAAAGCATTTTAAGTGCAAGAGAAAGCTAAAATATTATAAGGGCAGAAAACCTAATATGCGGCAAAAACAATAAAGATATTTATATCATAACCCCAAAGAATAGCGGCAGTATTTATGACATAACCCCAAAAATATAGGGGTAGAAAAAATAAACCTTCCAAAAAAGTTGTCCAAAAAATAAAAAGGAGTTCCAAGCAAAAACCAACAAACACACTTTTGACAAAAAGTCTAGAAAAGGAGAAAAGCTAAGGAGCATCATTAACGGGAGAAGAAGGATCAACTTGGGGAGAAGAGGGTTGAACATCAGCTTCGCCAGGAACAAGTACATCACCATCACCCTTAGAATCTTCGTCTTCAGATGTGAAAAAGCTTTGACGTTGCTGAGTTTGTTCAATTGCTTCTACGGCCTTAGCAGTCTCAGCGTTAAGGTCAAAACCTTCATTGCTGGCATCATTTAAAGTCTCGAGGCGAGTGTTCAAAAAAGTCCAACTAACATCCAACGATGACTTATCCTCGAGGGCTTCATAGTCCTTCTCCCACTGATCAATTTCAGCTCTCAGCTCTTCTATTTCTGCTTCTGAGGCTTCGTAAGCTGTCTTCAAAGGAGCAAGAGAACTTTCCAAGATTTGAATTTTATCTGTAGAGGTATGGAGATCTTCTTGAGCTTGGGTAAGTGTTTGAACCAATTCACCCGCGTAAACCTCTTTTTGATTAAGGATTTCTTTCAAACTCTTTATCTCTTTAGTAGCTTTGGAAAGTTGTTCAACAAAAGAGGATTCCAGTCTGTCCTTATCCTTCTCAACTTGACTAGAAGAAGCTTTTAGAACCGCTAACTCAGTAGATACCATTCTCATTTGCTGTTCCAAAGCTTATTTCTCTTCTGCAAGAACGTCCTTTTCCAACTGAAGACCTTCAAATTGTTCTCTCCAGTTATCAACTACAGTACGCAATTCAATTAGTTGCTTATCAGTCCAAGAGACCCTTTTCATAAGCTCTGTGCCTATCAAATTAATCTACAAAAAAGAAGGAGAGTTACGGATGAAGAAAAGGAAGGAAGACAATGTAAGTAAATTTATACCTTAAGAGAATAATGAATAATTTCATTCATTAAGGTCAAGGAACTGTGACCCTCTAACTTCTTCTTCTCCACGGGTAACAATGGCTTCAACCACACATCAGTTTGTACCGACTTCCTCAATAAATTTCCACCCTCGGGGACTTCAATCATAACCTTTTTCATTTCCTGCCCGCTATTAGAAGGCTTAGCTTCTACATGAGAAGCAACATCGGGAGCAACCATTGGAGTAACACCAGGAAAAGACACAAGGAGGTTGATAGTAGATAAAACTGGAAGGGAAGCAAGTGGCAATTCTTCAGAAACAGGCCCGGGGCCTTCTTCACCCTCAAAGACATATGCAAATAACCTTTCAAAAAGATTTGATGGGGGATTAGCTATGTTACCAGTGTCTTCATCAGAAATTTCTAAAGGGGTATTCTCCGGCTCATCAAGGAGTCTGAAGGGAATTGAACTTGATGGGGGATCATGAGAGACAAGGGTTTCATCATCAGAAACCACGCGTCTCCTGACATGCGGTTTTCTCACCAAAGAACCTTCTTCTATATCCTCTTCATCATCAGACCCACGAGCTTCGACAGTTTTCCTCTTGGAGGAAGAAACATTCAAAATCCGTTCTTGAGCAAGACTTACAAAAAGCCTGGTTGATAGAACAGATGCGGGGCTAATGCCACGAATAGCAAAACCTAATAAAAATGGGGGATGGGGGGGGGATGATGAAAAATTTATGTATAAACAAGTAAAGGAGGAGAGGAACTGCAAAGATAAAGAGTACAGCGAGTCTTCACTTTCCAACCGAATTTCTATGAAAGAAATTTCCAAGATCTTTTGTCCATAGGAGCAGCAGTCAATAGTTTTTCTACCCAAGCACGGAATTTTTTCAAAGACTTCCATGGTTGCTGAAAAAATGAATATGTGGTTACATGAAGGAATTCAAGGCATCAAAGGAAAAAAAAAACTTACGTGCAAAGTTTTATGTTTTTGGAAAAGACATGCTTTCTTCACCCACTAACCCACTAGTGGGGGGAACAACAAAGCAGGTGTACCAGCCACGGTCATGGTCATCCTCATGGATAACTAAAACCCTTTTACTTCTAGCCACGAGGGAAAAGACCCCTTTACGAAACAACTTGGGAGAGAAGATGAAGTAAGTGACGGAAGGTAAAAGGAATGAAAACCAAATCCGACAAATAGCGAAGACATGCCACAGCCCTCCACATGATAGGACCAATTTGGCCAAGGCAAATATTAAAATAACGACAAAACTCGATGATCACTAGATCAATGGGAGGCTTAAACCCTAAAGTGAAAGGGTAGGTATAAACCAAAAAAAGCCAGCATAGTAAGAGGTGATTCTTTGATTGGCACCAGAGATTAAAACTGGGAAATCTAGTATCCAATGACATCCTCATTGAACTAAAGAAAGAAGACCAGGAGTGATTAAACTTGGGCAAAGTTCAGCAGGGTTAAGGGAAGCTATAGAAGAAACTCGATTCTTCATAGTCTCACGATCTAACACAAAAGAAATCTCTTGAGGAACAATCTCAGAAACCGTAGGCTCACACATAGGTTCATCAGGTCCCTATTTCTAGAAGAAGATCTAGGGGTCAAAGGAGCCCTAGGTCTAGAAGAAGATGGCATGGCGGAACTACTTTGAGAAGTAGAACCTCGAGTAGATAACGAACCAAGGCTGCAGAGTCTACCACCTCTCCTATCCCTAGTAAGGGCAGTAGAAGGAGCAAGCTCGTCAACGATCACAACTTTGCGAGGGTCTGGTGTTGAAGAAGACATATTTAACAAAGAAAATACGAAGGAAAGGTACAAAAATACGAAGAAGGGTTAAGATGATGGATACAGAGAAGAAGGAAGAAGGTTTCAAGAAATCAAAAGGTATGAAGTATTTATAAGGAGATACAATTTTCGTTAAAATTGGTCATTATGAAGTGTCATAATGGAACCGTCACTTCATGACTGACGCAGCCGTAGAAAAAATCCTAAAAACGCTTAGAAACTGCAGAACCAATCATAAGAAGCCACGTGGCATGGGCATTAAATGAACGTGACATACGTCACATCGATTATGAAGGAGGCATAATGATACTCGAGAAACGACGGAAAAGAATTTCCGCCATAAAAACTTACCACTTCCCGAATATTCAGTGGGGGGACTATCTGCATTGATGGAAAAAGACATAACACATGGACTATCAACAAGATGATGAGGCATGGTATGTGGAACATAGATGTAAGGACAAGTGGCGTTCTTAATTAGATGAGTTAAATAATGTGGAAAAGGCACGTGAGGAACACCCACGAGGTTACACTGAGGAACAAACCCTGACCTGGCAGCTGTAAAAGGAGAAACAAGAACGAAATGAATAAAGACTGTGACGAAGGGAAGATACACGAACCTGTCATAAAGAAGGAATGAAAATTAGTGCAGTTACAAGGAATCTTTAATCATAAATATTTCCGTTATAGTTGTACATGGTAACAGGCAATCAAGGCAATTAATACCATTAGTGAGCCCAAATTAAGTAAGAGAACCATTATAATTGTATGCTCATATATAAGGACTGAAATCTCATTTGTCATGGAAAGAAACGATTATTACTGAAATTTATCCGGTTATTCTTTGCTTTATTCTCAAAGTTCTAAGTCGTAATTTTGGGAGTGATTATCATTTCATTTCATATTTTCTTTGTCAATTATTTTCATTCCTTGATCTATTTTTTCAAATTATTGGGAAAGTTAAGTAAATCTTGGTTATGAGTAACCCGATTTCTTCTAGATATTGACTTTGACCGAAAAATCTATTTTTGGATTAAACAAACAATATAGTTGTCAACTTTCCAGGAAAAACTTTTACCTATCAAGATTTTGACAGTCGCTCTGCGAGATGTCTGGTAATCCTTGACTTGGTGTTCGAATTGTAAGTCTCAGAGACTCACGTATAAAGAGATGATAACGCGAGAGATAGAGCTAACTAAAAATGTTTACAGGTCTTGGCATGCTATGGAGAATGAAAGGTTCAGCAGTTTCTTTTATAGGCCATAAAGAGGACTTGCAGAAAATTTTCATCTTTGTGAAGTTATTCTTAGAATGAAAAAGTAGTTCCCCATATAACCATTTGATAAAGAGCCAATGTTTCATTGATAGAATGGAAAAGGGCCAACAATACCCCTAACGTATTGAAAATGATTCAAAAATATTCTTTGTTAACCTTTTGGTTCGCAAATGTCCGTAACGTTTATTTTTGGGCTCAAACTTACCCCTCTATCTAACAGAACTAGCCTGGTCAGTTTTTTAACTTTAACTTCACCATGTGATATTTCCTTAACCAGTCACGTGTATTATTTGTATTAAATAAAATCCACATGTATCTTTTAAAATATCCAACGACCATGACCCGCTCCTATATATTTGAACGGTCGGCTAAAAATAATTATATTTGCTAGTTAAATATATAAAAAATATACATTGATTATATATAAAAATATGTATATTATACATTAATATTTTAATATATATTTTACATGATATTATTTTTAGGAGAAATTATACGGTGTAGTTTTCCCTTCAAATTTTATAGATCTTAATAAGTTTAACAAATATAAATTTTAATTTGCAAACATAAAAATGATAATGTTCTATTTGTATGACCTTCTAAAGGAGAAGCAAAGAAACAGATGGAAAGGAAATTCTTTAAAACCATTAATTATATACACATCCAACTGCTTAGCCCATTAATGGACTTCACTTGATCTTTTCAATGAGAACTAATAGTGTTTTAATATATAACGATAGAGCTAAAATATTAGCAAAAACTGTCGTTTCATTGTCAGATTTACTTAATAAATTCGAGTTATAGATCATAATTAATAGGGAAAACTACACCGTATAATTTCTCCTAAAAATAATGTCATGTAAAATATATATTAAAATATTAATGTATAATATGCATATTTTTTATATATAATCAATGTATATTTTTTATATATATATATTTAACTAGCGAATATAATTATTTTTAGCCGACCGTCTTATATAGGAGCGGGTCAGAGTCGTTGGGTATTTTAAAAGATACATGTGGGTTTTATTTAATACAAATAATACACGTGGCGGGTTAAGAAAATGCCACATGGCGAAGTTAAAGTAAAAAAATTGACCAGGTTATTTCGGTTATATATAGGGGTAAGTTTGAGCCCAAAACCAAACGTTAGGTGCATTTGCGGACCAAAAGGTTAACGTAGGGTATTTTTGAGCCATTTTCAATACGTTAGGGGTATTGTTGGCCCCTTTCCGTTGATAGAAAGAAGAGTGCCGAGTTCAATGTAGCATGGCCTCTCACTTAGAGCCATTTTCCGGAGAAAAATAAAAATGCTTCAATAATAGGGAATAGAAATACTTTTGGTGAATAGTACTACTAGTAATTACTATGACAGCAACAATTTGTTATTACTTCTTTTTACTGATAAAATTGATATGTAGGTAGGCTGCCAACGGATATCCTCTCCTTGGAGTATAGCCCCTAAAACCACATAACCTCATTGGAGATCCTACAGCAGCTATATCATAACCAGAGTTACTGTTCTATAAACTCCATAACTGTTTCACTTTGTTGAATAATTTTATGAAAGATTTATTTGTCTGCGATCACCTTTGAGGTTGTCGTACAGAGCAAGATTGAGGTTGTCGCACAATGTATATTTGATCACCATAACTGTTTTCATGGTAAATGTCCTGATTACGGTGCCAAGTCCATAATGCATGGGTTGAATTTACCATCTGCACATATGAATGGAGAAGAGAAAATGTTAAACAAAGGTTGACAATGGTAAATATGAAACATAAGTATTTGTTATCAGAAACAGAATAAGTTCTGTAGCTTTGAAATACAAAGTGGCACAGCAGCAATGGCAGGTTATTTACTATTTAACAGTATCTTGGTATAGACTAATAGCTTTCTTTAACTTGATGAAAGAGGCTTGTTTGACATCAAGGTGAATAAATTATACACAGAGATGAAACTTGAAGAGGAGAGAATTAAACATGTGGCAGTCAAAAGAAAAGTAGTAAAGCTAAAGCTCTGGCTTTACCTCCAATATCCCGTGGCCGAAGCTGCTCTCTCTATATGCACTCCATTCCGGTTGTCTGTCCCAGCAAAATTTACCTTTAGCAGGTCCACTGGAAAAGTTCATGTGACATACACCACCAAATTCTGGAATGTTGTCACTTGGTGAAGGACATTTCCCGGGATCATCTGCATAATCAACATCAACTTTCTCTATATTGCCACCATCTCCTACTGTTATATAAACAGGGCCGCATGGATCTAATGTATAGTTATAGACTCGATTCATTCGCTCATATGCATGTACCTGACATGAAATACACAACTTAAGTTAAAATGAGAAACCTATCTTTTCGTGAAGAAATTCTACTCAAATGTTTTCATGAAATCTTAAATCCTTATAGCTAGGTTGTCAATTGTTACAGGAACATGTTTTTTTTTTAAATTTAACAAAAGATCTTTCTTATATCACTACTTTCTGCAATCAATCATGATTGTCCTATGAGCTATAATATGATCCGATAAAAAGACAGAAAATAAGTCAATATAGCTTCTTATTTTAAGTGATTTAGTTCATTGTATTGTGATAGGTGGAGTGTTAGAAAACCTCACTAAGAACTGAGATCATTAATTTGTTTATTTATAGTCAACCATTAGGAGTGTAATTCATCTTACATGACCAGAGAAAACAATATCAACACGATACGTATAGAGGATTTCTTCCATTTCCTGCCTCATGCACTCAAATTCTTGGTAGTGTGACGAATAGCTATTGTACCAAGGAGAATGCCATGCAGCCACTAACCAAGGAGTCATGCCACGGTCTACTTTCTCCAGATCATCCTGAAGCCAAGCATACTGAGCACCTGATACAAGTTAAACTAAAAACCACATCATATTTGTAGCATGATCTTTCTTTATGGAAGTATATCAGAAGTGAAGAGGCAGTGACTGAAGATACTGAAGTGAAAAATGAAAAATGATTTATTAACTCAAGCAATATAATTGCTTACTGGTCTGATTATAGTCAACATAGGCTCCTAGCATGATGAAATGGACTCCTCCAGCATTAAAAGAGTAGTAAAAGTTACTGTTAGAGCCAGATTCCTTTGAAGGAACAGCAAATCTTGTCAAGTACGACTGGAATGTGAGGCCTGCTACTTGAGGCTCAATCTCATGGTTTCCTTCAATAACCATCATTGGAACTCTTGAGATCAGCGGTTCCATAAACCTGCAACTCCAGTTTATTCAGTTCAAATTTCTCTCTTTGCTTCAATTAGTAATGCACCACAAAGAATCATATTCAGATTAGCTTGTTTCAAATCCAACCACTTCCAATTTTTCACTTTATTTTCCATTTTCTTATCTCATAGGTGTATATAATAGGCTCTGCAGCAGTTTGTCGTTCCACAATGGTATCACTTTGATGAGCACTCAATAAATAGTGTAACTGGCATCAACTCAAACTTCACACCCGAAACAGACTATTGCATCCCTCATGCTCAACAATTACATTTATATGTATATTGTCTGCCCTAATCATGGCTACAACTTATGATTTGGCCATCAAAATAGGCACCTAAGTTGGCCATTTAGATGATTCTGCTCACAACACATCTAGCTTTAACAAAACGGCATTGTTACAGCGGAACACAGAATATTTTGTGCAATGTAGAACAACAAATTCAGTTATTATCTTGAGTTCAAATATCTATAAAGATGAGAAAAAATTCTACTTTCTTCAACTAAATTCTCCATGTAAGATTAGAAACTAAAGAGAGAACAACATTCAGTTGCAAGACATATCAGCAGAAGCTGACTATTTGTATCAATTTGCCATAGCAAAAGACAATTCTATATAGCATTAATAGCGATAGTGCAAGACAGGAGGCTTCTCATCAAGAAAGATATAGAGAAAGGGCAGAAAAGTTTTAAAAGACAAAAGGAGATTAGTTAAGTGAGAAAAAGAATAGACGACCTTCCCCATCCATCCCATCGAGGTTGATATGTCTCTCTGATGGGTGCATCTGGAAACTGACAAGAAAAACATGAAGCTCCTTTACCACCCGTTGTAAGGTATTGATTCGCATAAGTTAAATCTCCGACCATCAGAATCATGGAAGGATCATTCGTTATGAGATGATCAATGGTTGTGGTTGTATTGCTTGTAAGACCCAAGTCGCCAACAACTGCTATTCGCCGTGGATACTTGTAAGGTGCAGGCAATGGGAAGGTCTCAAATTCAAGCTCCTTACTCATTGCTGCTAAAGAACTATCCCCACACTTGTAATAATACTTTGTCTCAGGTTCAAGACCTAGGGAAGGAAAGAAAACACTCATTTTCCGATCAGAAAAAAAATAATTACATATTGCATTTTTCTCCTTGTGATCTATATGATTCTTCCACATCCAGTTTAGTAATTTACCCAATAAGACAAGTATGCTGGATGCACCAAAACACACAGATTAGCTTTTGGTTCTCCTATTGATTAATTAGAGATAACTAGTGGCACGGAGCAAAGCAAAGATATGTGGACGGAGAGGAGAACTAGCAATCATGGATCGCTTTAACTAATGCAATATACGCACATTTAAGTTATCATTCACTGTAACGGCTCATAATTCCGAGGCAATATTCAGCACCATATATAGATATATAGCGAACTGGTTTACCATATATCTATATAATATACCACTCAAATTCAGGGGATTACGACTGTAGGACCCTGCCACTTAAATTTGCATATAGAAACTTGAAACCAGAAGGAGTTCTTTGTGAAGCTCACTTGTTTAATATGTACCATTCTACTCACTCTTCCTTTTGGACTTCTTTTTCCCTTTGATTAGCTTACCACAGTTAAGATGAATTGATTGTCTTATTAGAGTAAAATACCATCTAACAAACAAGAAATGGTAACAATTGTAGCCCCTGTTACTTATATAAACTGCCAAACAATTCAGGATTTAATCTACATTTTCAGAGAAGGAAGTTTTGGTGATTGAATTTTCTAATAACCAAAGGTAATTTAAATTGTTCCCTATATCTACTTGACTTTTTAAGGCAAAACCGTGCCCACTCGTCAGCTAAAAGATAATTCTTCCAATTGCAGCATAAACAAAAGTATCAAAACCTGGTCTAATTTATCGTCCAAATTAAGTTACAACATTAAAAATAGTGAATTTTCGCAAGAACACATTCTTTTATCAACACGGATCTCATTTTCAAGCTGGAAAAGGCAAGATATTGTTAGCAAAGGGAACATACAGAAAACCTTACCATCAATCTTCACATGATGAATGATGCCAGAGGTGTAGTTCCATAGCCCTTCAAATGGATACAACTGACTGTAAACTACTGAAACCCCAGTTTTTTTCATTGTGTACTTCCCACTTTCCCTACCATACCACACCTCACTTGCTACTGTTGTTGGATCATGTGGAGTCACATTTAGACCAATCTGAGCTTCTCCTAAAACCAATCACAAGAAACCACAAAACTACTTTAAAACAACTTGAACAATCAAATCCATCTAAATTACTAGCGATATTGCGACTGCTACACTTCATGGTCTGAGCATCCCCTCAAAACCAATTGGAAAGCCAACAAAGCCGAAACATATAATATAAATCACCATGGAAACTTTTTTATAACTTGAGCAAAGTAAACCAACCTAACTGAATATAGCATACACAATTTCCAAAAACGAAAAGCCAAACGCAACCATACAACAAACTTTAATGAATTAAAGTTTTAAGCACTGAGAGTGTAAAACGTATACACCTTCAGCGAGATTTGACAAGCGCAAACAGTTTATCCAACCTCTACATATTTAGTGCATAACATTTACTTTAAGTTGACTTTAAGTGACCAGATTGTGTAAATA
Source organism: Nicotiana tabacum (assembly GCF_000715075.1). Lineage (NCBI taxonomy): Eukaryota > Viridiplantae > Streptophyta > Magnoliopsida > Solanales > Solanaceae > Nicotiana > Nicotiana tabacum. The sequence continues at coordinate 109,513,316 of NC_134092.1, forward strand.
CTCTTTATATTCATAAAAATCAACTCATTAAACTAGCTTGACCAATTATATTCATCTAACTTAAAATATGTTATTTCAATTGGTATACATAATTCCTTGATCTGGGAATCCCCTAAAAACCAATGAAAAGCCACCCAGGTAAAAATGGTAGAAAAACCAATTAATCATTCCGTGCAAGAGTCTAAGTTCTATGGACTGACGGTATAGAAAGATAATGGCAGATAACTCTATTTAATAGCAGCGAAGTGGTGTAAAAACTTCATTACACTATCAGTATATATAACGTAAATCCTATGTGCAATCTCAGTAATTAACCAGTAATTAAGTAACTTGAACAAGATTTAAAAGTTAGGAAACCAAATGAAGCAGAGAAGAGTGGAATCACAAACCAGAAACCCAAGAAACCCACATAGAAGTAGGAGATGATGACAAGGCAAGAGCAATCTGTTCTGGAAAAAATGAAGTCACATTTCTCTTAAGCCTTGGATGTTCCATTGCCAAATCATCACTTCCTTTACGCAATGAAGGATCAAATCTGGTAGTTACTGGCTTAAACGGCCCATCCAATGTTGTGGGTATGCTGTCTTTAGTTGCAACTATTACAAGAAACTGAAAGCAGTAAAGTGTTATACAAATTTTACCAACTTCCTTAATCATCATCTTTAGCTCTGAAACCAACTGGATTTTCTTGAAATGTTTAACATGAAATATAATATTCAATTGTTTGTTAAGTTGGTTGAAACACTTAATTCAGCTCATTTGAAAAGCCTTTTGTCTTCAGCCCAAAAGCTAAACACATAAAATCTTGGTTTGGAAGATGTCAGACAATGGTATTTAAAGAGTAATTTAGTTTCTATATTTCCGCTCCAATTTGAAGTCAATATATAGATACTGATTTTAGTCTAAACTGGAAAAATAGAACTAAGAAGAAAAAATATAAAAGAGAATTAACTTAGTAGATACTCTAAATATTCTAGATAAGAAAGAAAATAAATACTACTCCTATAAGATTCTACATAACAAGGAAATATATTAATTATAAGGAAATTAATTTACACCTAATATAGCTCATGCTGATAAAGGATTATGTTGAACTGATATAAGTGTTTCCCGAAAATAGTTTAATTTATTAGACGAAATCATTCATATAATTTCATATGGTAGTAAGAAACACAATGATTTTATCGGATAATTGACATCTAGCAATAAAGTATTTCCTTAAAATAGTTTAATTTATTTAGAAAATATAATTCATATAATTTTAGGCTCTATTATAATTCGCATCCCTGCATAACTCATTTCTGATCCAAATACTTCCTTAGTTAATAGAAAATAACGGAGGCTATACATGAAGAAACATGTCATAAATCTTAAATAAATTAAATTAGGTATTTTTTTCATTTTGTTATAAATAATATTAAGAGTGAATGTCCATGTATTATGAAATTACCAAGTGGCATGACTTTCAACAAGTGTCAAGACTTTCAACAAGTGACAAACTTTTCAACAAGTGTCAAGACTTTGGATAAGTTGCCAAATCCTTTCATGCAAAAATGCCTATAAATAAGCCCAAACACTTGAAGAATAATATGAAGAAAAGTTTATTAATTATCTCCCTCAAAATTCCTCTTGTTTTACTTTATTTTCTATTATTCCATAATACGTTATTAGTACGAGACTCTACCATCTCAAGAAGCTTTTTGAGAAGACTAAGGTATAATTTTTCTTATCTTTTAATTATGACTGATATTATGAAAAAAAAGTTCGTTGCCCTTGAAATTTCGGGCAGGAACTATATGTCATGGGTGTTGGATGCTGAAATCCATTTAGATGTAATGGGTCTTGGAGACGCCATTAAAGATAAAAATAAAGTATCTACCCAAGACTGTGCTAAGACCTTGATTTTCTTGCGTCATCACCTTGATGAAGGGTTGAAAATAGAATATCTCACAGTCAAACATCCACTTGTTTTGTGGAATGGCTTAAAGGAACGATATGACAACTTAAAATTGGTCACACTTTTTCACGACCCCAATTTCCCTCCGTAAGATGTCGTTATGGCACATAGTCTCTAAGACTAGGTAAGCCTAACAATTTGCGGAATAACTGAATAATAAATTGAACTCCAATCTCAACACATAATATATAAATAAAAGCTACGATTTAATAATGACAACTCCCAAAACCCGATGGAAATAAGTCACAAGCTTCTAAGAGAAAATACTAAGTGTCTTTATACATCAAGTATAAAGAGAATAAGGAAAACGATATAAGAAGGATAGAGGGGGACTCCGAGGTCCGCGGACGCTGACAGATATACCTTGAAGTCTTCACATACAGTCCAACTCACTAGTATCTGGCCTAGTAGGAAAAATCTGGATCTGCACAAAAGAATGTATAAAAGTGTAGTATGAGTACACCACAACGGTACCCAGTAAGTGCCAAGCCTAACCTCGGTAGAGTAGTGACGAGTTCAAGTCAGGGCCCTGTTGGTTTGAAAGAAAAGTAAGGAAGAAGATATAATAATATTTGAAATGACTGAAAATTTAAACAACGAAAAACTTCAGAAAATAACAGCTCAGCCAATAGGGGAAAATAATAGGGGCGCTCCTGAGGTACTGCCTCGTAGTCCCAAATGTAAGCATGCATGAAGGGGGGAGGGGGGAGGGGGGGATCTCCCGAGGTACCGCCTCGTAGCCCCAAAGTAAATATGCAAGACATGGGGGATCTCCCGAATAAACGCCTCGTAGTCTCAAAGTAAATAGTACAAGGGGATCTCCCGAGGAACTGCCTCGTAGTCCCAAAGTAAATATGCAAGACATGGTGGATCTCCCGAGCAACTGCCTCGTAGTCCCAAAGTAAATACGCAAGACAAGGGGATCTCCTGAGGAACCGCCTCGTAGTCCCACAGTAAATATGCAACAGATAACCGAAGGAATAACGAATTTACAGCAAGAAATCTTACAGTTAAAGCTTTAATTCAAATCAAGGGAAGCAAGTAATTCAACTAAGCATGTTGCACAAATTGAAAAAAATAGTTAAGGCACGTAGACATGCGATACTAGGCTTAACATGATCACTACATGTGCTAAGACAACTTAGTTAAGGAATTTAAAAGGAATCTACTCATCAAAAATCGAAAATTTTACAAATAGCCCGTGTATGCACTCGTCACCTCGCATACACGGAGCTCATATATCACAAATTGTTATAACATTACCAACCCCTAAGGGGAGGTTCCCCAAAACAAGGTTAGACAAGTCACTTACCTCAAATCTCGCTCAATCAATCGATAATGATACTTTTCCCTCGATTCTCCCACTCCGAATGGCCCAAATCTAGCCAAAAGCAATTACATAATATGAATACAACTACAAGAAACTAATTTAAATTATAGATCTACGACTTTAGCAAAGAATCAAAAAATCGCCCCAAAAGGTCGACCCGGACCCACGTCTCGGAATTGGGTAAAAGTCACAAAATACGAACACCCATACCAAAATTACCAAAATCCGACACCAAGTCACCACTCAAATCTCCAAATTAAACTCTCCGAATCCCTAGTCTCAAACTCCTAAATTCCACCTTAAACATACACAATCTAGGTGAGAAAATCAATGGCGAAACAAGATTATTGATCAAAAATAAGAACAAGAGACTTACCTCAAGAAATCCCTCGAAAATGCTCTCAAAAATCGCGAAACTCGAGCTTAAAATGTCCAATAATGATAAAAATTCCGAACCCTTGTATTTAAGTGTTTTGCCGAGCACTTTCGCTTCTGCAAAAACTTAGCCGTATCTACGGCATCGCAGAAGCGACAACTTATCCACTTCTGCGGCTACCCTCGCACCTACGGTCTCCTCATCCGTTCCTACGGGCTCCCAACCGCTTCTGCGGTCCCAGCTTCCTCGCCCATTCCCGCTTCTACGGCTCACAGCCGCTTTTGCGGGTGCGCATCTGTGCATACTCATCCGCTTCTACGGACATGCCTCCCAAGCACTCGTCCGCTTCTACGATCACTCTTCCGCAGAAGCGACTCCGCTTCTACGGCCTTCACGTCGCATCTGCGACCACTGATCAATTCCCCCAGCCCCGCATCTGCGTCCAATTGCTCGCTTCTGCGGGCTCGCACATGCGGTCAATCTTGCGCATGTGCGATTACACCAGAACTAGTGCCTTCAGCTATTCTCCCAAATCTAAATTTGATCCGTTAACCATCCGGAATCCACCCGAGGCCCCCGGGACCTCAACCAAACTTACCAATAGGTCCTAAATCATTATACTGACTTAGTTGAACCTTTAGATCACATCAAACAATACTAAAAATATGAATTGCACATCGATTCAAGCATAATGAACTTTAAAACTTCAAACTTCTACATTCGGCGCCGAATCCTATCAAATCAAGTCCGTTTGACCTCAAATTTTGCACACAGTTCATAATTGACATTACGGGCCTACTTCAACTTCCGGAATTGAAATCCAACCATGATATCAAAAAGTTCACTCCCAGTCAAACTTCCCAAAGACCATCCAATTTTCCAACTTTCGCCAATTAACGTTAAAATGACCTACAGACCTCCAATTCAACATCCGAACATGATCCTAAGACCAAAATCATCCTACAGAGCTATTGAAACCATCGAAAATCCATTCCGGAGTCGTCTTCACATAGTTCGAACTACGGTCGATTCCTACGACTTAAACTTCCATTTTAGGGACTATGTGTCCCATTTCACTCCGAAACCAAAAACAAATCCTGCTGGCAAGTTACATAACCACAAAATGAAGTAGATGGAGCAATAAATAGGGGTTCGGGACTAATTCTCTCAAAACGACCAGCCGGGTCGTTACATCCTCCCCCTCTTAAAACAAACGTTCATCCTCGAACGATTATAGAGACATGCCTGAAGTGGTGAAAAGATGAGGATAACGGCTGCGCATATCATGCTCGGTCTCCCAAGTCACCTCCTCGACCGGATGACCCCTCCACTGCACCTTCACTGATGTGATGTTCTTTGAACTCAACTTTCGGACCTGCCTGCCCAAAATGGCCACTGGCTCCTCAACATAAGATAGATCCTTGTCCAACTAGACTGAGCTGAAGTCTAACACATGAGACGGATCTTGTGATACTTCCGGAGCATGGAAACATGGAATAATGGATTAACTGTAGAGAGACTAGGTGGTAGTGCAAGTCTTAAGCCACCTCTCTAACCCTTTCAAGAATCTCAAAAGGCCCGATATACCTAGGGATCAACTTGCCCTTCTTTTCGAACCTCATAACACCCTTCATGGGCGAAACCCAGAGCAAGAGCCGCTCCCTAACCATGAATACCTTCCGATCCACATTACTCTTCTGCCTGGACTGGGCTGTATGAAATCGATCCTGAATTAATTTAACTTTCTCCAAGGCATCCTGAACCAAGTCTGTACCCAATAGCCTAGCCTCGCCCGGCTCGAACCAACCCACAGGAGACCAGCACCGTCTACAATATAAAGCCTCATACGGTGCCATCTGAATGATCGACTGATAACTGTTGTTGTAGGCGAACTCCGTAAGTGGAAAGAACTGATCCCAAGCACCCCCAAAATCGACCATACACGCACGAAGCATATCCTCTAATATCTGAATAGTGCACTCGGACTGTCCGTCCGTCTGAGGGTGAAATGCTGTACTCAACTCCACACGAGTACCCAACTCACGCTGTACGGCTCTCCAGAATCGTGATGTAAACTGCGTACCCCAGTCAGAGATGATAGATACCGGTATGTCATGAAGCCTGACAATCTCACGAATGTAAACCTGAGCCATCTGCTCCAAAGAGTAAGTAGTAACCACAGGAATGAAATGAGCTGACTTGGTCAACCTATCCACAATCACCCAAACTGCATCAAACTTCGTCTGAGTCTGTGGGAGCCCAACAACAAAATCCATAGTGATCCGCTCCCATTTCCACTCTTGAATCTCTAACTTCTGAAGCAATCTACCCGGTCGCTGATGCTCACACTTCACCTGCTGACAATTTAGGCAACGAGCTACATATTCCACTATGTCCTTCTTCATTCGCCTCCACCAATAGTACTACCTCAAATCCTGATACATCTTCGCGGCACCTGGATGAATGGAGTATCGCAAACTGTGAGCCTCCTGGAGAATGAACTCACACAAACCATCTATATTAGGCACACATAGCCTGCCCTGCATCCGTAATACACTGCCATCTCTAATAGTGATCTGCTTGGCATCACAGTGCTGAATTGTGTCCTTAAGGACGAGTAGATGAGGGTCATCATACTGACGTTCTTTGATACGATCATAAATAGAAGACTGAGAAACCACACAAGCCAAAACTCGACTCGGCTCGGAAACATTAAATCTAACAAACTGGTTGGCCAAGGCTTGAACATCCAAGGCTAAAGGCCTCTCTTCTACTGGTAGATATGCTAAACTGCCCAAACTCTACTCAAGGCATCGGCCACCACATTGGCTTTCTCGAGATGATTGAGAATGGTGATGTCATAATCCTCAAGAATCTCCAACCATCTCCGTTTCCGCAAGTTAAGATCCTTCTGTTTAAACAGATGCTGTAGATTCCGGTGATTGGTGAAAACCTCACAAGGGACACCATACAAATAATGCTGCCAGATCTTCAAGCCATGAACAATAGCTGCTGACTCGAGGACGTGGACATGATAGTTCTTCTCATGCACCTTCAACTGTCTAGACACGTAGGCAATCACCCTACTGTCCTGCATCAACACTGCGCCGAGACTAATGCGCGACGCATCACAATACTCCGTATTGGACCCCAATCCAGTAGGCAACACTAACACTGGGGCTGTAGTCAAGGCAGTATTGAGCTTTTGAAATCTCTCCTCACAATCCTCGGTCCACCTGAACGGAGCACCCTTCTGGGTCAATCTGGTCATAGGTGCTGCAATAGACGAAAAACCCTCTATAAATCGACGGTAATACCCCGCCAAGCCAAGAAAACTCCAGATATCTATAGCTGAGGATGGTCTGGGCCAACTCTACACTGCTTCAATCTTCTTTGGGTCTACCTTGATCCCCTCACTCGATAATACATGACCCAAAAATACCACTGAATCTAGCCAGAATTCACACTTCGTAACTTCTTCTCCCTCAAGGTCTAAAACATAGTCCTTAAGTGCTACTCATGATCCTCTCGACTCCGGGAGTACACCATAATGTCATCAATAAACACAATGACGAAAAAGTCAATATAGGGATGAACCACATTGTTCATCAAGTGCATGAATGTTGATGGGGCATTGGTCAGCCCAAACGACATCACAAGAAACTCATAATGACCACACCGAGTCCTGAAAGCAGTCTTCGGGATTTCTGGTCCGAATCTTCAACTGATGATAGCCTGAACGCAAGTCGATCTTAGAGAATACTCTGACACCATGAAGCTGATCAAATAGGTCATCAATACGTGGCAATGGATACCTGTTCTTCACTATAACCTTCTTCAACTGGCGATAATCGATACAGATTCGCATAGAACCATCATTCTTCTTCACAAACAAGACAGGAGCACCCCAAGGCGACACACTTGGCCGAATGAAGCCCTTATCTAGCAATTCTTTTTAATGTTTCTTTAATTCTTTCAATTCTGCTAGGGCCATATGATAAGGTGGAATAGAAATGGGCAGAGTACCCGGTAACAAATCAATGCCAAAGTCAATATCCCTGTCAGGCGACATGCCCGGAAGATCCGCCGGGAAATATATCTAAATAGTCCCTCACTATCGGAACAGACTCGATGGTAGGAGTATCAACACTAACATCTCTCGCATAGGCCAGATACGCATCACACCCCTTCTCAACCATTTGCTGAGCTTTAAGAAATGAGACAACCCTGCTAGGAACATGATCCAAGGTACCTCTCCACTCTAGCCGCGGTAGACCTGGCATAGCCAACGTCACTGATGATAGGCTATAATCTTGTGTTTTAGTCACTTATTGCACTCTAATTTATTGCACTTTAATTGAGTTGAGCTTTAATCGCTAGTGTTTTGCACTAATTGTGTATTTTATGCCTTGTAGGAGTAATTACGATCTATATAGATGTTATGGAAAGAATTCAAGCTAGTCGGGAGCTTTGAAGTCTGAGTAAAAGCCCAATGATTAAGTTGGGATCGAGTTCGGGGATAAACGGATGATAGTGCAACGAAATGAAAAATCGAGTAGGCATATTGCGCAGTGTCCAGTAAAATGCACATAACTCTTTTCTCGGAACTCCGTTTGGGCTCCACAATGTATCGTTGGAAACATATTTAAAAGGGCTACAACTGTTTCCTAAATTACCAACATAACGCCACCCACATGCACAGCCGCGCATTGGGCGCGCATATGAGGCAGAACAGGGTAAAAAGTGCGCGGCCAAGTGCACGAGCACACTTCCAAGTGTGTGGCCGTGCACGTCCTGTCTTGGAAAAGTGTCCTATTTTGCGTAGGAGAAGGTGTATTTGTTTGGGCCCAACCCTACTTGGTATATATACATAGAAAAATGGTATTTTGGGATCTTTTGACATAATTTAGACCTAAGGAGGCTAAGGAGAAGTGGGAGAAGCAAGAGCACAAGGATTTCATGATTCTATCCTCACTCAAGACAGGGGTTTGAATGTTTTATGTTTTCATTTGACTTAAACTTAATTGTGATGAATTTCTCCATATCCATACAGTAATTCTTCCTTAGGGATTGATGGATTTGGTGTTTTGAGAATTGTTTGTGGATATTAACTCTAGTTTTATGTATTGAAGTGTTTTGGGTGTTTTTATTGTTGCATATATATTCACTTGTTTATGTAATCAAAATAGGCATAATTTGTGATGTTTTGCATTATCTTATTGGTTAAATTCATTGATTCTTGTTAGTAATCGAAAGAGGCTAGATGAATTAATGTTTAGACCTAGTTAGGAGGATAATTGAAAGAGGTTCTCCTAAGGATCAATCCACTACGAATTCTTGCATATCTTCACCAAGCTTAACTTAGTTCATATCGTAAGGTTGAGACTTAATCGAGAGAGGAGTTTCTACTGAATATTCGAACTAATAATAAAGTCAATTCGAGAGACTCACTTGAACCTTAGAAGTGAATTAACTAGAGTTAAATCCCAGACAAGTATCTTGCACCTATCCAATCAACCCTTTTTTTCTCCCATTGATTTCTTATTTGCTTACTCTTGTTGCAATTGTCATTAGCCAATAGTTTAGACTTTTAGTTAATTTTAGTTTTAATTCACACAAATCTAAATTGTTGATCATCTTGAATAACAATTAAAACTAGAAGCTACGAAAATACTGTTTAAATCTAATCCCCGTGGATACAATATTTTCTATACTATATTCGACTATCGAGCATAATTTTGTGTTGTGTTTTTAGCTCACCAGTCACCGTCTTGGAATGACAATCAAGGATAGCGTGATAGGGCGACAACCAGTCTATGCCCAAAATTACATTGAAATCCACCATACTGAGCAATAATAAATCGGCACTGGTCTCAAAACCACTAAAAACAATCAAACACGGCCGATACACACGATCAACAACAATGGAATCACCCACGGGTGTAGATACATAAACAGGTGAACTCAGAGAATCACGGGATACACCCAAATACGGGGCAAAATAAGATGACACATAGGAATAAGTGGAGCCTGGATCAAATAAGACTAATGTTGTCACGACCTCAAATTCCCTCAGTAGGATGCCGTGATGGAACCTAGTCCCTAAGACTAGGTAAGCCTATCAATTATGGGGAATAACACAATCTAAAACTGAAACTCAAATCTCAACATATGTAGTAATTAAAAACTACAATTCAAAATAATTACAACTTCCAAAACCTGGTAGGAATAAGTCACAAGCTTCTAATTGAAATACTAAGTGTCTCTAAATATCATATTCTAATGAAGATAAGGAAAATAACATAATAAAGATAGAGGGGGACTCCGAGGTCTGCGGACGCTGGCAGATGTACCTTGATGTCTTCGCGTACAGACTAGCTCACTGATACCTGGTATGATTGGAAGTACCTGGATCTGCACAAAAAGATGTGCAGAAGCGTAGAATGAGTACACCACAACGGTACCTAGCAAGTGCCAAGCCTAACCCCGGTAGAGTAGTGACGAGGTCTTGTCAGGGCCCTACTGGAAATAATAAAAGATAGGGCGAACAGTTTATCAAAATAATAAAAGACAAGGCGAACAATTTAATAATATAATAATAATAATGACAACGAAAGTGAATCAAGTAAGGAGTATGTCACAATTTAACTGCACAGAGTAAGGGCAAATAATACATCACAGAAGAAAAATAGGAATTTACATATTTAGGGAAACACAAAACAATCAAGACAAGTACACCAATGAGAAAATATCAACAAGGGCACTCCTGATATACCGCTTCGTAGTCCCAAATAATAAATAAATTCATAATATTTCTTTTATTATATCACCGCAGGAGCCTTCACATTTAGTTTTAAAGAAATTATTTTTTCTGAAATAGCATACCGCGTTTTAGCCACCCTTATCACACCGCATGACTTCTAGTAGTTCCCCTACTAGCCACGCGTATCAATCCACCCTTATCTCACCGCATGCGTTTCAACACCCAGACCTTATACCACCACATACGTATCAATATCACAATATATCACAATTTGCATCTCAAGTGCCCAATTATTTCAACTTGCCAAATAAATCAACAACATTATTTTTCCACAATAAAGAGCTCACGGCTCAATCACAATGTATACAAAAATCTCAACAAAATATTCGGGAGTGAATAACTCAACCAAAAATAATATTTCACAAATTTAACACTTTGCCTCAATACCGAATTTTAATTAAGAAATCCAACTTTCAAATAATGAGCACAGAATAAAAGAAACTAAGCTTCAACTAAACATGTAAAGAAATTAGTAGGAAAAGGTAAGGCAAATTTAAAATATAAAAACAGATTAATGATGATGAGTATAACAGGATAAAATAATTTAATTAATATGTGACAGAGATCTACACAATTTAAAACCATAATTTTTCACATTTAGCCCGTGTACACACTCGTCACCTCGCGTACACGGCTTTCAACGCATCAAAATTTTCATAACAATACCAATCCTAAGGGGAATTTCCCCCACACAAGGTTAGACAAGTCACCTACCTCGACTTGCGTTAATTCAATCCATTTGTAGGCCTTTTCCTTGATTATCCAATTCCGAATGACTCGAATCTAGCCAAAACAATTAATTCGATGCAGTGAATACAAGTTATAGGAATTAATTCCATATGAAAATATTATTTTTTCTAAAAACAATCTGAAATTACACTCAAAAATTACCAGCGGAGCACACGTATCGGAACCCGACAAACATTAAAAAATATGAATGCCCATTCAACCACGAGTCCAACCATACCAAAATTACTAAATTGCGATAATAATTCGGCCCTCAAGTCTTCAAATTTAACCAAGAGTGTTTTCAAACTTTCCCAACTTAAATCACCAATTAAATGTTAAAAACTACCATAGATTCGGGTACTTTAACCAAAATTGAGTTAAGAACACTTACCCCGATGTTTTCCTTGAAAATCTCCCGAAAATTGCCTGTCCCTGAGCTCCAAATCGGTAAAAATGGAAAATGGGACGAAGTCCCATTTTTAGAACTTAAACTCTCTGCCCATTCATTTCTTCTACGCGATCGCGAAGCATAAATTTTTTACTGCCCAAAATAACCCTACGCGATCGCGAAGCATAGTTCCGCAAACCTACGCATTCACGCGATCGCGAAGAACAAAACGCGTGGCCCAACTTCTGATTGTAGCCCCATTCTCGCGATCGCGTAGAGCAAAATTCTCCTCTGCCCAATTAAGCCTACGCGATCGCGAACCTTCTCACGCGATCGCGTAGAAGAAAACCACACAATGCATCAGAAAAATTCCAACAGAGCTCAAAGTCCAAAATTAAATCCGTTAATCATCCGAAACTCACCCGAGGCCCCCGGGACCTCGACCAAATATACCAACAAGTCCTAAAACATCATACGAACTTAGTCGAAGCCCCAAATCACATCAAACAATGCTAAAAACACAAATCATACCCCAATTTAAGCTTAATGAAACCAAGAAATTCTAACTTCTACATTTGATGCCGAAACCTATCAATTCAATTCTGATTGACCTAAAATTTTGCACACAATTCATAAATGACATAACTGACCTATTCTAATTTCCAGAATTAGATTCCGACCCCGATATCAAAAAGTCAACTCCCTGATCAAACTTCTAACTTAAATTTCTTATTTTAGCCATTTCAAGCCTAATTTAACTACGGACTTCCAAATAATTTTACGGGCACACTCCTAAGTCCAAAATCACCATAGAGAATTATTGGAATCATCAAAACTATATTTCGGGGTCGTTTACACATAAGTCAACATCTGGTTAACCTTTTCAACTTAAGCTTTCAACTTTGAGACTAAGTGTCTCAATTCATTCCGAAATCTCTCCGGACCCGAACCGACTACCCCGACAAGTTACATAACATCTATAAAGTATAAAATGAGTAGTAATTGTGGGAACATGGCTAAAGTATTCATAACGACTGGCCGGGTCGTTACATATGCATCTTTATGACAGACCGAAACAATACCTGTGATAACAGAATATGATGCAACTGCCTCTGTCCTAGCATGAAGATCATAATATCTGGCATGTCCTCCCCCTCTAGGGAGACCTCTACCTGTCCGACCTCTACCTCTAGCTGGCTGTGCAGGTGGGGTAGTAGCTGGTGCTGTAATCATATCCTGAGGACCTGGTGGAGCACGCAGTGCCTGAGAAATCTGTGGAGGTGCACCCATCCTAGATCTGGGGCAATCCCTTACCACATGATGAGTGTCACCATACTCAAAAAAAGCTCTCGAAGGACGTGGCTACTGTGACTAGCTCGAGCCTGATCGATTGGACTGACCACTGAAAGCACCCCATACAAGAGGTACGATAGACACTGGCGGTGCATAATACGGATCCTGGGGCCTAGTAGTAGTCGGGGTACCGCTGGCGGCGGGAAATGCTGAATGAACAGGGCGACCCATATAACTTTTGCCCCGACGAGCTGCCGTTGGGGCACAAGTACCACTATAAGTGCCAGACTCTCGAGACCTCTTAGCCTCCCTCTCATCTCTATCCCGAGTCAGCATACCCTCCAACCTCCTAGAAATCCCTACTACCTGCTGGTATGCAATATCCATCTCCAACTCTCGGGCCATGCTCAATCTGATGCTGGGGTTGAGCCCCTTAATAAGCTGACGAACCCGCTCTCGAACAGTAGCAACCAAAGCTGGTGCATGTATGGCCAAATCACTGAATCAGACCGTATACTCTGACACGGTCATAGAACCATGGCGCAACTGCTCAAACTCTGTGCGCCATGCATCTCTGAGACTCTGGGGAACATACTCCCTCAAGAACATATCTGAGAACAGAGTCCAAGAGAGTGAGGCTGCCTCATCCGGACTATCTAACTCGTATGCGCGCCACCACTGATAGGTCGCTCCTCTAAGCTGGAATATAGTGAAAGAAAACTCACTAGTCTCCGTAACACCCATAGTACGAAGGATATGGTGTCACTCCTCAAGAAAACCCCGGGCATCCTCTGACACCAAGCCACTGAAAGTAGGAGGTTGGTACTTCTTGTACCTCTCGATCCTGAGCTGCTCCGCCTCAGAAACTGCTGCCCTAACTTCGGGCTGAACTGGAGCTACCGGCTGTATCGATATGATCTCTGGAACCTGGTCGACTTGAACCCACTAGGGTACCAGCAACGGGAGTCTGTGCTCCTCCCCCGACCTGAGATGTGGCAGGAGCAAGTGGTCTCAATCCTGCTTGAGCCAAGGTGCTGAACATGCTTAGAAACTAGACTAGGGTCTTTTGTAGGGCTAGTGCAGTAACAGGCATCTCAGGTGCCTGCCCTCCAACTGGAGCTACTGGTGGCTCCTCTGTAGCAACTCATGCGGGTGCTCTGTCTGCACCACGTGGACGTCCTCATCCTCTACCCCGACCCCAGCCTCTCGCGGCTCTAGTAGGGGGCGCGAGTATATGATCATCCGATCCAGCTGTACGTGTCCTCACCATCTGTGATAGAATAGAAAGAGAGAGGCTTAGAGTCTGAAGTCAAAATCTCGCACAATAAGGAATCAAAGAAAGTGAAACTTTTCCTAACAATTCCATAGCCTCCCAAAGATATGTATAGACGTCTCCATACCGATCCGCGAGACTCTACTAAACCTTCGTGCGACTCATAACACCTATGAACCTAGTGCTCTAATACCAACTTGTCACGACCCCAATTTCCCTCCGTAGGATGTCGTGATAGAACCTAGTCTCTAAGACTAGGTTAGCCTAACAATTTGCGGAATAACTAAATAATAAACTGAACTCCAATCTCAACACATGATATATAAATAAAAACTATGATTTAATAATTACAACTCCCAAAACCCGATGGAAATAAGTCACAAGCTTCTAAAAGAAAATACTAAGTGTCTCTATACATCAAGTCTAAAGAGAATAAGGGAAATAACATAATAAGGATAGAGGGGGACTCCGAGGTCTGCGAACGCTGGCAGATATACCTTGAAGTCTCCATGTACAGTCTAGCTCACTAGTATCTGGCCTGGTAGGAAGAACCTGGATCTGCACAAAAGGATGTGCAGAAGTGTAGTATGAGTACACCACAATGGTACCCAGTAAGTGCCAAGCCTAACCTCGATATAGTAGTGACGAGGTCAAGTTAGGGCCCTACTGGTTTAAAAGAAAAGTAAGGCAGAAGATATAATAATATTTGAAATGATTGAAAATTTAAACAACGAAAAACTTCAGAAAATAACAGCTCAGCCAATAGCAGTAAACATCAGGAGCGCTCCCGAGGTACCGCCTCGTATTCCCAAATATAAACAAGCACGACAGGGAGGGAGGGGGGATCTCCCGAGGTACCGCCTCATAGCCCCTAAGTAAATATACAAGACAGAGGGGGATCTCTCGAGTAAACGCCTTGTAGTCCCAAAGTAAATATGAAAGACAAGGGGCATCTCCCGAGCAACCGCCTCATAGTCCCAATATAGGGGGATCTCCCAAGTAACCGCCTCGTAGTCCCAAAGTAAATATATAGCAGATAACCGAAGGAACAACGAATTTACAGCAAGAAGTCTTACTGTTAAAGTTTTAATTCAAATCAAGGGAAGCATGTAATTCAACTAAGCATGTTGCACAAATTGCAAGTAAGTTTTAAGGCACGTAGTCATGCGATACTAGGCTAAACATGATCACTACATATGCTAAGGCAACTCAGTTAAGGAATTTAAAAGGAATCTACTCATCAAAA
The DNA here is from genome assembly GCF_000715075.1 of Nicotiana tabacum. Classification (NCBI taxonomy): domain Eukaryota; kingdom Viridiplantae; phylum Streptophyta; class Magnoliopsida; order Solanales; family Solanaceae; genus Nicotiana; species Nicotiana tabacum. The sequence goes on from NC_134092.1 coordinate 109,528,731, forward strand.
ACCGATTTTCCACAAATAGCCCATTTACGCACTCATCACCTTACGTACACGGCGCTCACATATCACAAACTGTTATAACAATACCAAAACCTAAGGGAGGTTCCCCCACACAAGGTCAGACAAGTTAGTTACCTCAAATCTCGCTCAATCAATCGATAAGGATGCCTTTCCGTCGATACTCTGACTCCGAATGGTCCAAATCTAGCCAAAAGCAATTATATAACATGAATACAACTACAAGAAACTAATTTAAATTATAAATCTATGACTTTAGCAAAGAATAAAAAAATTGGCCCAAAAAGTCGACCCGGGCCCACGTCTCAGAATCGAGTAAAAGTTACAAAATATGAATACCCATTCGAAATCTAGTTCTCCCATACCAAAATTACCAAAATTCGATACCAAGTCACTACTCAAATCCCCAAATTAAACTCTTCAAATCCCTAGTCTCAAACTCCTAGATTCCACCTTAAACACACACAATCTAGGTGGGAATATCAATGGGGAAACAAGCTTATTGATAAAAAATGAGTACAAGAGACTTACCTCAAGAAATCCCTCGAAAATACTCTCAAAATCGCCAAAATCGGAGCTCAAAATGTCCAATAATGATAAAAATCCCGAACCCTTGTATTTAACTGTTCTGCCGAGCACTTTCGCTTCTGCGAAAACTTAGCCGCATCTACGGTGTCGCAGAAGCGACAACTTATCCGCTTCTGCAACTACCCTCGCACCTTCAGTCTCCTCATCCGCTCCTGTGGACTCGCTTCTACGGGCTCCCAACCGCTTCTGCGGTCCCAACTTCCTCGCCCATTCCTGCTTCTGCGGTTCAAGACCGCTTCTGCGGGTGCGCATCTGTGCATACTCATCCGCTTCTGCGAACAGGTCTCCAAAGCACTCGTCCGCTTCTGTGATCACTCTTTCACAGAAGCGACTCCACTTCTGTGGCCTTCACTTCGCATCTGTGACCACTGGCCAATTCCTCGAGCTCCTCATCTGCGTCCAATTGCTCGCTTCTGTGGGCTCGCACCTGCGGTCAATCTTGTGCAGGCGAAATTACACCAGAACTAGTGCCTTCAGCCATTCTCCCAAATCCAAATTTGATCCGTTAACCATCTGGAATACATCGAGGCCCCCGTGACCTTAACCAAGCTTATAAACAAGTCCTAAAATATCATACGGACCTAGTCGAGCCTTTAGATCACATCAAATAATGCTAAAAATATGAATTGCACATCGATTCAAGCCTAATGAACTTTAAAACTTTAAACTTTTACATCCAACGCCGAATCCTATCAAATTAAGTCCGTTTGACCTCAAATTTTGCACACAAGTCATTATTGACATTACAGACCTACTCCAACTTCCAGAATCAAAATCCAACCCCGATATCGAAAAGTCCACTCCCTGTCAAACTTCCCAAAAATCATCCAATTTTCCAACTTTCGCCAATTGACGCTAAAATGACCTATGAACCTCCAATTCAACATCCGAACACGCTCCTAGGACCCAAATTACCCTACGGAGCTATTGGAACTGTCAAAACTCCATTCCAGAGTCGTCTTAATATAGTTCAAACTACGGTCGATTCCTATGACGTAAACTTCCATTTTAGGGACTATGTGTCCCATTTCACTCCGAAACCCAAAAAAATCCTCCCGGCAAGTTACATAACCACAAAACAAAGTAGAGGGAGCAATAATTAGGGGTTCAGGACTAATACTCTCAAAATAACCGGCTGTGTCGTTACACACTTCCATAAGCACGATATGATTGAGCTCATCTAAGGCTCCAACACTTTAAGTCTGTTTCTGAATACAATTCGGCGATGTTCAGAATTACTTCTAAATTTAAAATCTGTGAAGATAGTATCACTGACTATGATATGCTTGAAAAAATGTTTACAACATTTCATGCCTCCAATATGGTCTTGCAACAGCAGTACCGAGAAAAAGGTCTCAAGAAGTACTCTGAGTTGATTTCTATTATCCTTGTGGCTGAACGAAACAATGACTTGCTCATGAGAAATCACGATAATTGACCTACTGAGTCTACGCCATTGCCTGAAGTAGACGAGGTGTATTCCCATTATGCTAAGCGTGGAAAAGGTCGTGGCCCTGTTCGTGGTCGTGGCCATAGCCAATGAAGAAATTTTCCTGGTGTTAATCATCCCCAAAGAAAAATAAGCACCAAAAGTGGAAAGGAAAAAATGAGAAGCCAAAGGCAACGGGTTTAGAAACTAAATGCTATCGTTGCGGCGAAAAAGGGCATTGGGCAAATTGTAATGACCCGACCGATTGTTTTGAGTATTACAAATCGGTTCCCCTATTTACTGCTCAATTTATGATTTACAGTTGTTATTTGACTTGCCGGGGTAATTGGTTAGGGTACGGTGGGGTTTTGGTATGATTTGGAACACCTAGTTCCAAGGTTTAGAATTTAAGTTGAAAATGTTGACCAGATGTTGACTTATGTGTAACGACCCCGGAGAATTTTTGCTAAGGAAATTAAGGTTTTGTGGTGCCGAGGTAGATCAATTAGTACAAAGGTTTTGTGGCTCAGACTTTTTGGGTTGAACAATGCCTTGGGGAGTAAAGGAAAATTTTCGGCAGAAGAGGACATTTCTACGGCCCACTATGCGGTCGCAGAATCACTTTGCGGACCACATAATGGCCGCAGAGTGAAGTAGATGCGAGGCAAGATATGAGGAAATCTGCGATGCATTATGCGACCGCAGACCTATTCCATGGTGTATTATGCGATCGCAGAATAGGTATGCGGGCCACATAATCACCGCAGACCTATCCAGGCGACCCTCGTTTTGGAGCTTCAATTATGCGGTCAGTTTGCGGACCGCATACGTGTTATGCGATCGCAAATCTGCGTCGGGGCATCAATTCTTTCTAATTTTTGACCCGACCCAACTTCGATTTATATCCCTTGAAGCTCATTTTAGAGCAAAAATCTGACATTTTTAGAGAGAAGGGAGAGTGTTCTAGAGAGAGAAAGAAGCTCAAGTGGTTGGTTCTTCAAGATCTTGTTCAAGCTTTGAAATCCAACAAGGAAATATCACAAGATCTTCACCCAAGAGGTAATGTTCTAACCCCTAGTCTTCAATTTCGAGTTTGGGTAAAGATGGGTGATTAAGAATATGATTCTTGGGTGTAAGAGTATTATTTATACGTATCAATAAGGTTTATGGAAAGATTGTTGAGTTCAAATGGGTAAAGATTGGGTTGAAAATGGTAGAAATCTTCAAAGACTTTAATTGAAGATTTGAGGGCTGAGTTGTTGTCGGAATTTGGTGAAATTTATATGGTTGGACTCGTGGTTGGATGTGCGTTCATATTTTGTAACTTTTATCGGGTTCCGAGATATGGGCCCTACAGGAAATTTTTGAGTTAATTTCGGAATTTTATTGGAAAATTAGTATTTTCTTATGAAATTAATTACAATAATTGTTATTAACTGAATCGAATTAATTGTGGCTAGATACGAGGCTTTCGGAGACCAATTCTCGTGGCAAGGGCATAGTGGGATAAAGAATTACACTGTTTGAGGTAAGTAACACTTCTAAACTTAGTTCTGAGGGTATGAATCCCTAAATTACATGTTGTATGAATTGTTTGGAGATGACGCACACGCTAGGTGACGGGCGTGAGCGTGCATCATAGGAATTGTGACTTAATTGATTCTGTAGAGTTGCATAATTAAACAAATGTCATTATCTGCACATCCTCCATGTGTTAGAGAAATTGAGCTGAGACTCATGTTAAAGATCATAATTTGGCTATGCGCCGATATATTTTAGGACCCACATGGGTCGTATTATTGTTGAACTATTTGTTTAAATTTATAATTTTGTACTCAGTCACATCTATCACTTGCATATCATATCTCAGTCTCTGTTGTCATTCATTGATACTCCATATCATCATGTCGGGTTGATTCTTCATGTTATTGAGAGCCCGAGAGACTGGAGATTCTGAGTGATAGTTATATTTATTTATTTATGCATGGATCTAGTTATTATAGCCCTTTTAGCTGAAGTATCCCCTACGGAGTCTGCACCTCTATATATATATATATATATATATATATATATATATATATATATATATATATATATATATATATATATAGAGAGAGAGATATATTTGAGATGGACTTCCCAGCGCATGGAGTTGCCTTATTTATTTATTTATATTTTTGGGATGGATTTTCCCTGGCATGGATCTTGCCTAATTATATATATTTGGGGATGGATCTTCCCCTGGGCTGGATTGGCCTTATACAGTACTGAGTGACTAACTGTCAGTTGATGTATATATATATGGGATGGATCTTTCCCGGACTGGATTGACCATATACAGTACTGGGTGATTGAGTATTTTGAGATGGATTGGCCATATACAATACTGAGTGATTGAGTATTTTTGATTGTGAGTACACAGAGTTTTCAATAAGGTGCATCACAAACAGTATGTACATTGGCATGTAGATACAAAAATGTCATATTCCTCGTACTGTTCTGAATTGATCTGTTTTATTTGTACTGAAAGCAATTGTTGAACTTGAAAGCATGCCTATATTTATGTATTGTTATTATTTATACTGGATTGTACCTGCGGAGCTCATCACTACTTTTCGCCCAGAGGTTAGTTTTGTTATTTATTGAGTTGGTTGTACTCATACTACACTCTGTACCTGGTGTGCAGATCTAGGTACTTCCGGATACGGCGGTTGCCAGATTTGAGGATTTAACTGTTGGAGACTATCAAGGTAGTTGCTCGGTGTCCGCTGACCTAGTCTCTCTTTCCTTCAGTTATTGTACTGTTCTATACTTTCAGACAGTGTTATATCAGTTAGAGTTTGTATTCATATTAGATGCTCATGTACTCAGTAATATCGGGTTTTGGGATTGTATTTTTATGTCAGAAATTGTGAGATTTTCTATGAAATTCAATATTTGGTTTTCAAACTTAATGGAAATTGCAGTTTATTGAGGTTGTCGGCTTGCCTAGTATTGAGATAGGTGCCATCACGACAGGTTAGGATTTTGGGTCGTGACACAAATATTTGTCGTACACCAAAATATTTGGTTGAGCTTTATCAAGCATCTCTAAAGAATAAAGACCTAGAAGCCAATTTTGTCTCTGACAATGAATTTGACATCACCCACTTGGATGTGGAAGACTTCTTTGAGCACCCTGATGAAAAAATAGACCACTTGATCGGTGATGGATTCCTGGTTAAAAATGATTGAGTAGTTTGGTTTTTATTTTCGTCTATTTATAGTAGCTAGTGAATAAATATCATGTAATCATAGTTCTTTATATGAGTAGTAGTTATTAGTATCAATTAATATCATAATAGGAGTTGCTCGAAATTGAATTAAAAGGTCATTATTTTTTTTAAAGCAAATTATACTACTAGGCATGCTTCCTAGTAGTTATTATATGAATAATAAAAGAAAAATCACAAAGGAAGAGTACAAGTAAGGGGGTCAATAGCTACAGTATTGTTGCTTATATGACTTGGCTATATATATAATCATCCATCTGCACCTCCATTGCCTCTTAATTGCAGCCTCAATAGGCTGCCGGCATAGTCTCACGAGGGCGAATGATCTCATAGCCGTATGGATATTTTTCAAAGGCGTAGGACATAAGCAAACACATACTGTGCTAAACCTTATCTTACAATTCCTACTGAGGTATTACCAACCCCATCTACTAGCAAGCATGTAAAAAATAATAACTAGAACACACTAAGTATTTTAAGATTATCATATAGTTTATAACATACTCTGTGATGATATTACATATGGTAATACTTTTAAAATGAAAGAATAAAACAAGGTAAAAATTAGAGTCTTGCCCCTGTTTTTGCAACCTTGTGAACTCTTCAAATTGTAACTCCTTGACTTCTTCTTCAACTATATTCATCAATGCTTCGAACTTCATCCTTTTTTCTTTGACCTATTTGACCTAGCGTAGGTTGTAGGGGCAGCTGCCTTTTGCTTTGCAAACTTCATTGGAGGTTTCCTAATGACAACCTCGTGTGTCACCTTGCCGTCCTGACTATATTGTGTTGCCTCTCGAGGGGTTTCTTCTTGTTTTTGTTGGATCCACTTCTCATTTGCCTGGGTGAAAGGTCTCCCTCCCTATCTACATTTTTAAAGAAAGCATCTAGTAGTTCTTTCTCTTCCCCTTCTTCATACCAATCTCGACCCATATCCACCCCAAAAGCTTCAATAGGATTGTATCCAGTTACTAGAGTTCCTTTCTCGTTCCTCGGGTTGTCAAGAGACTTTAAATTGTCCAATTCATGAGTTACAAGTGCCTGGAGGATGTTTGTCGGAGTCAAGCTATATTGTGCAGCCACTTCACTTGTACTAGCTACCTGTCCAATGGTATTTTGGAAAAGGTCATTATTAAATCATTAATTTAACTTTGTTTCTTTTTCCTTTTTCTCTGAAAATACTAATGTTTATTCGTATATTTCTTTTTTATGTCAAATCATGGGAAGCAAATATGGATATCCCTCAAAGAAAACTTGGATCGAAGTCCAATTGTAAAAATATTTATTTAATTGATTCATGTACGGCACATACGATATTCAAAGAGAAAAAATATTTCTCTCATTTAAATATGTGTAAGGCAGATGTTACTATAATTTCTGGTAGTAGTAATCTAATTGAAGGCTCTGGAAGAGCTATTATAACTCTGCCTATGGGAACAATACTTATCATAGATAATGCAATGTTCTCCTCCAAGTCCAAGAGGAACTTGTTGAGTTTTAAAGATATCTGCCGAAATGGATTTCATATTAAGATAATAGATGAGAATAATATCGAATATCTCATCGTTATGAAGAATGTCTCTGGCCAGAAAAGGGTTATTGAGAAGTTTCCATCTTTATCTTGTGGCATGTATTGGACAAGAATTAGTGCAATTGAGGCACATTCTATCGTAAACCAAAAGGTTACTGATTCCAATACTTTTGTACTTTGGCATGATCGATTGGGACATCCTGGATCAATTATGATGAGACAAATTATAGAGAACTCAAATGGGCATCCATTAAAGAATTTAAAAATTCTTTTAAATAATAAATATTTTTGCACTTCTTGTTATCAAGGCAAGTTAATTATTAAATCATCACCAACAAAGCTTGGGATTGAGTCCCTTGCGTTTTTGGAACATATACAAGGGGACATTTGTGGACCTATTCACTCACCTAGTGGGTCGTTTGGATATTTTATGGTCTTAATAGATGCATATTCTAGATGGTCTCATGTGTGCCTATTGTCATCTCGTAACCTGGCATTTGCAAAATTAATGGCACAAATAATTCGATTACGGGTACAATTTCCCGATAATCCAATTAAGTCTATTAGACTTGATAATATTGCTGAGTTTTTATCCCAAGTATTTAATGATTATTGCTTATCAATTGGGATAAAAGTAGAACATCTCGTAGCTCATGTTCACACTCAAAATGGACTTACAGAGTCTTTGATTAAACGTCTGTAATTGATAGCAATACCGTTACTCTTGAAAACAAGGTTACCCTCTTCTGTTTGGGGTCATGCTATTTTACATGCAGCAATACTAGTCCGTCTCAGACTGACTAATTATTATAAATATTCCCCAGTGCAATTAGTTTTGGGTCATGAACCTAATATATCCCATTTAAGAATTTTTGGTTGCGCAGTATATGTGCCTATAACACAGCCATATTGCACCAAGATAGGTCCCCAAAGAAGGTTAGGAATATATGTTGGGTTTGAATTGCCATCTATTATTCGCTACCTCGAAACATTAACGGGAGATTTGTTCACTGCTCGATTTGCAGATTGTCAATTCGATGAGACATTTTTCCCAAAATTAGGGGGAGAAAATGATGAAACCAAATGAGAATTTTTGTGAAAAAATCCATCATTGTCTCATCTTGATCCACGTGCCTCTATTTATGAAAAAAAGGTGCAAAAGATTATCCATTTACAGAAAATAGCAAATCAAATGCCAGATGCATTTACAGATCTGAAAAGGATAACGAAATCACATATCCATGCAGAGAATGTTCCAATCCGTATTGATGTCACTGTTGGACAATCTTCTAGTGTCATAGCTAATGAGTCAAAAGCACGCCTAAAGTGTGGTAGACCATTGAGTTCTAAGGATCGAAATCCTAGAAAAAGGAAAATAAATGATCAAGGTGACATTACAAATGAGTCTCATAAAGAAACCCATGATTTAACCAATCCTGAGATTCATGAGGAAATCAATAAGCCCGAGACTCAAGAAAATAAGGAACTATCAATAAATCCAATCGATATTGAGACAAATTTGAATCAATTGAATATAGTGGTAGATTATGTATTTGCATACAATGTTGCATCTAGCATTATGCAAGATAATGAGGATCTTGAACCTCAATCTGTTGGACAATGTTGACAAAGACGTGATTGGCCAAAATGGCAAGAAGCAATCCAATCTGAGTTGGATTCACTTGTGAAACGTGAAGTTTTTGGGCCTGTAGTCCATACACCTAATGGTGTTAAGCCCGATGTCTATAAATGAGTCTTTGTACGTAAGAGAAATAAGAGAAATGAGGTACAAAGATACAAGGAACGTCTTGTTGCACAAGGATTTTCACAAAGATTTGGTGTCGATTATGAAGAGACATATTCACCTGTTATGGATGCAATAACATTTCGTTATCTCATTAGTTTTGTTGTCCATGAAAAGCTTGGCATGTATTTAATAAATGTGGTTACAACCTACCTTTATGGCGCACTTGATAATGAAATATACATGACAATTTCCGATTTAAAATGCATGACACACATAAATGAAAGTCCTGAAAAATATTTTCAATTAAATTGCAAAGATCTTTGTATGGTCTAAAGCAATCAGGAAGAACGTGGTATAACCGTCTTAGTGAGTATTTATTAAAGGAAGGTTATATAAATGATGCCATTTGTCCATGTATTTTTATAAAGAAAATAACATCGGAGTTTGTTGTACTTGCCGTATATGTTGGTGACATAAACTTTATTGGAACTCCTACAGAACTCCAAAAGGCAATTGATTATTTAAAGAAGAAATTCGAGATGAAAGATTTCGGAAAGACAAAATTATGTCTCGGTTTGCAAATTGAATATTTGGCAAACGAGATTTTTGTTCATCAATCTGCCTACATAAAAAAGGTATTTAAACGGTTTTACATGGATGCAACACATTCATTAAGTACTCTGATGGTTGTTCGATCACTTAATGTGAATAAGGGCTCGTTCCGACCTCAAGAAAAGAATGAAGAGCTTTTTGGTCCCGGAGTACCATATCTTAGTGCAATTGGTGCACTAATGTATTTTGCTAACACTACAAGGCCTGACATAACTTTTTCAGTTAATATCTTAGCAAGATATAGCTCCGCTCCTAGAAGGAGACATTGAAATGGAATCAAACACATATTGCAGTATCTAAAAGGGACTATCGATATAAGCTTATTTTATGGCAATGATTGCAGTCCTGACCTTGTTGGTTATGCTGATGCTGGGTACTTATCTGACCCACACATGACTCTATCTCAAACAGGCTATGTGTTTACATGTGGAGGCACTGCCATATCATGGCTATTGACTAAGCAATCAATCGTGGCTACATCTAATCATGCTGAGATAATTGCTATTCATGAAGCAAGTCGAGAATGTGTGTGGTTGAGGTCTATAATACATTTTATTCGTGAAAAATGTGATTTGAAGTGTGACAAACTACCCATAATTTTGTATGAAGATAATGCACCATGCATGGCCCAATTGAAAGGAGGATTCATAAAAGGAGATAGGACAAAGCACATTTCACCAAAGATATTTTTCACACATGATCTTCAAAAGAATAGTGATATCAATATGCAACAGATTCGTTTAAGTGATAATATGGCTGATTTGTTCACCAAATCTCTACCAATGTCAACCTTCAAGAAACTAGTGTACAAGACTGGGATGCAAAGGCTCAAAAATGTGAATTGATGCTCTCATTAGCGGGAGTTAATATGCGTTGTACTTTTTTTTCCCTTACAAGGTTTTGTCCCACTGGGTTTTCCTTACAAGGTTTTTAACGAGGCAACCAAAAGGCGCATTATTAAACATGTGTACTCTTTTCCTTCAGTAGAATTTTTTCCCATTAGGTTTTTCCTAGTAAGGTTTTAACGAGGCACATTATCTACTAATGAATATTCAAGGGGGAGTGTTATAAATAATATTAAGAGTGAATGTCCATGTATTATAAAATTACCAAGTGTCATGACCTTCAACAAGTGGCAAGACCTTTTCAACAAATGTCAAGACTTTCAATAAGTGTCAAGACTTTCAATAAGTGGCAAAGCCTTTTCAACAAGTGTCAAGACTTTGGATAAGTGGCAATATCCTTTCATGCAAAAGTGCCTATAAATTGGCCCAAACACTTAAAGAATAATACGAAGAAATGTTTATTAATTATCTCCTCTAAAATCCTCTTATTTTACTTTATTTTTTATTATTTCATAACACATTTAACATAAAACTTTAAAACTCGCACAATTGGATGGAAAATGACAAAAAGAAGGATAACGTAAAATAAATATATACTTTAATTTTTGTCACTGTAGAAGTGTGATCAAGAGATTAGTTCTTCTATTATAACATACTTATTTGTTCCTTATTCCTTTGAAAGTCAAACAAGAGAGAGAAAAAAATTGAGTTGTTAGCAAAAACTAAAATAAGCAAATTAACCGGAGAAGGGCGAAATTTTTAATCTTTATTCCCTTTCTCTTTCTTATCCTACAAAGAGAATATCCTATAGGTTTCAACTGGAAGATTCCACGAGATGTTGTGTTAAGAATCTTAATTTAAGATGATTAGCTAACGTTGACCTAAGTTAGTGATATCTTCTATTTTGTGATTTTCAATTGGCAACAGGGACTGTTAACTATTTAGTTAAAAGAATTCGAAATGGACTGTTTTATCAATTTTGACTGTTCTAATTATATGTTACGAATGGGTTCTTATTTTATGTAACTCGTCTCACCTATCGCATAATCACCTAGAAATGCTTAATATAGCTAAACATGCATAAAATAAGTAAATGTTTCAGAATTAATAGCATAATTAATTGATCAGGACTAGACAACAAATACATGGAGCGGCGAGTAATTACCTAATCCAGAACCTAATTACGACGTACTAGTTACTTTAAAAACATACAATATGATCATGTACTAATGAAAATAATGTAAATAAAATGTGAAAATGTTAAAAAGGAGAAGATCGATTGAACAATAAAATACTTGATACATCAAATTGTGTGATACTCTCGAGGCACATACAATTTATTCACTCAAATAAAACATTTGCAATCTAAATTGAATTAACAAAAATAATACGATGGAGTACAAATCGCTTATTAATGGAATTTTTAATTAAATACAGTAATGATTTACATTAACTTATTTGATTGAACAATTGTCACGACCCAAAATTCCACCTTTGGAATCGTGATGACACCTAGTTTCTAAGACTAGATAAGTCTAACACATGAAGAGATCTAACCGAGATAACCAACTTACTATATAAAACTTAAACTGATAAATGAAATAACATAACTTAAACTGAACAAATATTATAAAATTCCCAGAACCCGGTAGTACAGAGTCATAAGCTCTACTGACATACACTAGAATTTATATATACAATACTGGTTTGAAATGAAGATAAACAGCAGTAAAGATAACATCTGAAGGTGACTCCAAGGCCTGCGAACGTCAAGCAGGTATACCTTGAAGTCTCCATCCGCGCAGACACAACTCTCAAAACTAACACGATTAGAATTACCTAGATCTGCATAAAAATATGCAGAAGCGTAGCATGAGTACACCACAGCTGTACCTAGTAAGTATCAAAACTAGCCTCGGTGGAGTAGTGACGAGGTAAGTTGAGACACTCACTAGACATAAAACATGCACAAGATATTAACATAAAACTAGCGATGTAAAGAATATCAATGTAAGGCTAACAACATAAAGATTGTTATATAAAACTAACAAGGAATTAATATGATTTGAGGCTTTGACTAAATTCGAATGATGTTTTGATTTGAGGCTGAGACTGAAGAAAATAAAGAACTATCAATAAATCCAATCGATATTGAGACAAATTTAAATTGATTGAACATAGTGGTGGATTATGTCTTTGCATACAATGTTGCATCTAGCATTATGCAAGATAATGAGGATCTTGAACCTCAATCTATTGGAGAATGTTGACAAAGACGTGATTGGCATGTTGTCTATAAATGGGTCTTCATACGTAAGAGAAATGAGAGAAATGAGGTACAAAGATATAAGGCATGCCTTGTTGCACAAGGATTTTCACAAAGGCCTGGTGTCGATTATGAAGAGACATATTCACCTGTTATGGATGCAATAATATTTTGTTATCTCATTAGTTTTGCTGTCCATGAAAATCTCGGCATGCATTTAATGGATATGGTTACAGCCCACCTTTATGGCACACTTGATAACGAAATATACATGAAAATTTTCGATGGATTTAAAATGCCTGACACACATAACTCAAAATCCTCGAAAATATTTTTAATCAAATTGCCAAGATCTTTGTATGGACTAAAGCAATCGGGAAGAATGTGGCATAACCGCCTTAGTGAGTATTTATTAAAGGAAGATTATATAAATGATACCATTTGTCCATATATTTTTATAAAGAAAATAACATCGGAGTTTGTTGTACTTGTCGTATATGTTAATGACATAAACCTTATTGGAACTCCAAAAGGCAATTAATTATTTAAAGAAGGAATTCAAGATGAAAGATCTCGGAAAGACAAAATTATGTCTCGGTTTGCAAATTGAACATTTGGCAAACGCGATTTTTGTTCATTAATCTGCCTACATAGAAAAGGTATTGAAACGGTTTTACATGGATACAATATATTCACTAAGTACTCCGATGGTTGTTCGATTACTTAATGTGAATAAGGGCCCGTTCCGACCTCAAGAAAAGAATGAAGAGCTTCTTGGTCCTGAAGTACCATATCTTAGTGCAATTGGTGCACCAATGTATCTTGCTAACACTACAAGGTCTGGCATAACTTTTTCAGTTAATGTCTTAGCAAGATATAACTCTGCTTCTACAATGAGATATTGGAATGGAATCAAACACATATTGCGGTATCTAAAAGGGACTACCTATATGGGCTTATTTTAGACAATGATTGCAGTCTCGACCTTGTTGGTTATGCCGATGCTGGTATTTATCTGACCCACACATGGCTCGATATCAAATAGGCTATATGTTTACATGTAGAGGCACTACCATATCTTGGCGATTGACTAAGCAATCAATCGAGGCTACTTCATCTAATCATGCGGAGATAATTGCTATTCATGAAGCAAGTCGAGAATGTGTGTGATTGAGGTGTATAATATATCTTATTCGTGAAAAATGTGGTTTGAAGTGTGACAAACTACCCACGATTTTGTATGTAGATAACGCAACATGCATGGCCCAATTGAAAGCAGGATTCATAAAAGGAGATAGGACAAAGCACATTTTACCAAAGTTATTTTTCACACATGATCTTCAAAAGAATAGTGATATCAATGTGCAAGAGATTCGTTCAAGTGATAATATGGTTGATTTGTTCATCAAATCTCTACCAATATCAACCTTCAAGAAACTAGTGTACAAGATTGAGATGTGAAGGCTCAAAGTTGTGAATTGATGCTCTCATCGGGGGGAGTTAATATACGTTGTAGTCTTTTTACTTTACAAGATTTTGTTCCACTGGGTTTTTCTTGCAAGGTTTTTAATGAGGCAACCAAAAGGCGTATTATTAAACATGTGTACTTCTTTTCCTTCACTAGAATTTTTTCCTACTGGGTTTTTTCTATAAAGGTTTTAACGAGGCACATTATCTACGTACTAATGGACATTTAAGCGGGAGTGTTATAAATAATATTAAGAGTGAATGTCCATGTATTATGAAATTACCAAGTGGCATGGCCTTCAACAAGTGACAAGGCCTTTTCAACAAATGTCAATACTTTCAATAAGTGTCAAGACTTTCAACAAGTGGCAAAGCCTTTTCAATAAGTGTCAAGACTTTGGAAAGTGGCTAAATATTTTCATGCAAAAGTGCCTATAAATAAGCTGTAACGATCCGGACAGTTGTTTTGAGTATTACAACCCTCTTTCCTCATTTACTGCTCAATTTATGCTTTACAATTGTTATATGATTTATCGGGGTAATTGATTGGGGTCCGGTGAGGTCTTGGAATAAATTGGAACACTTAGTTTCAAAGTTTAAAACTTAAGTTGAAAAGGTTCGTTGGATGTCGACCTATGTGTAAAAGACCCTGGAATAAAGTTTTGACAATTCCAATAGCTCCGTATGGTGATTTTGGACTTAGGAGTATGTCCAAAAAATTATTTGGAAGCCCGTAGCTACATTAGGCTTGAAATGGCGAAATTAGAAATTTAAGTTTGGAAGTTTGACTGGGAAGTTGACTTTTTGATATCAGGGTAAGAATCCAGTTCTGAAAATTTTTATAGGTCTGTTACGTCATTTATGACTTGTGTGCAAAATTAGAGGTCAATCGGACTTGATTTGATAGGTTTCAACATTGAATGTAGAAGTTGGAATTTCTTAGTTTCATTAAGCTTGAATTGGAGTATGATTCATATTTTTAACATTGTTTGATATGATTTGAGGCTTTGACTAAGTTCGAATGATGTTTTGCGACTTATTGGTAAATTTGGTTGAGGTCTCGAGGGCCTCTAGTGAGTTTCGGATGGTTAACATATCAAATTTGGACTTAGAATAATTGAAACTTGCTACTGCCTACTGATGCAATCGCACCTGCGGAAATTGGCTCGCAGGTGCGAGCTCGCAAAAGCGAGCTTGGCATCGCAGAAGTGGGCTATGCCTCGTAGAAGCGCGACCGCAAAAGTGGCACACGCATCGCAGAATCGGAAAAGGGGAAGGGGCAGCCTCGTCACAGAAGCGGACGCTTCATCGAGAAGCGGACTTCTTGTCCGTAGAAGTGAAGGCAATCGCAGAAGTGGTTGATTCACTGTAAAAGTAGAACCGCAGATGCGGTTAAAAGTTCCGCAGAAGCGGAACCTCTGGACAGTGTACAAAAATAGAGGGTTTCGAGATTTTTGTCATTTTGGACATTTTCAACACGGTTTTGGGCGTTTTTTAGAGAGAATTCACGAAAAATCTTGAGGTAGGTCACTTGTGATCATTGTTAGTCAATAATATTGGATTATCATTGAGTATTTAGACTAGATTACATATTTTTGAGGTAAAATTAGAGGATTTGAGCCTAGGGATTTCAAAATAAGAATTTAAGATTTGGAGGTCGAGTTGATGTAGGAATTTGGTATGGTTGGACTCGTGGTTGAATGGGCGTTCATATTTTGTAACTTTTGTTGGGTTCCGATACGTGGGTCCCACGGACGATTTTTGAGTTAAATTTTAGATTTTGTTGGAAAATTATTATTTTCATATGGAAGAAATTCTTATGATTTGTATTGACCGAATAGAATTAATTGTGACTAAATTCGGGGCATTCGGAGGCCGATTCACAAGGCAAAGGCATATTGGAATAAAGAACTTGTACGGTTTGAGGTAAGTAACACTTCTAAACTTGGTTCTGAGGGTATAAATCCCTAAATTTCGTGTTATGTGAATTGTATGAAAGTGACGCACATGCTAGGTGGAGGGCGTGTGGGTGTGCACCATAGAAATTGTGACTTGAATAAATTCTGTGGAGTTGTAAAATTAACGAATCAAGTTAATATCTTCATATCCTCCACGTGCTAGAGAAATTGAGCTGAGGCTCGTATTAAAGATCATGTTTAGGCTACGTGTCGATATTTTGGGACCCATAGGGTCGTGTTGCTATTGAATTTAATTGTTTAAAAAATGTACATTTCATACTCAGTCATGTCATCCATTATGAGAATATTTATGAGATCGAGCTGCACGTCGCAACATGTCATATTGGCTTTATATATGTTATTATTATATGGATTGGGGCTGTACGCCGCAGCATGCCTTATAGGCTTTATTATTATGGGATCAGGCTGCACGCCGCAGTAGGCCATATCGGCTTTATATAGCGCTTGAACTGAAGGAGTCCCTCCAGAGTCTGCACCTCCCACAGTGAGCGCAAATGATTTATATTCGGGATGGACTTGCCTTATTTATTATTTATTATGATGAATTTTCCTAGATATGGATCTTGTCCGAGTCATTTATATTTGGGGATAAATTTAACCATGGACTGGATTGACCTTATACAGTACTGAGTGACTGACTGTCACTTGATGTGTGTGTATATCAATTGTTTAATATAATAATAACATATATAAAGCCATATTGAATTTAATTATTTGAAAAATGTACATTTCATACTCAGTCATGTCATCCATTATGAGAATATTTATGAGATCGAGCTGCACGCCGCAGCATGCCATATTGGCTTTATATATGTTATTATTATATGGATCGGGGCTGCACGCCGCAGCATACCTTATAGGCTTTATTATTATGGGATCAGGCTGCACGCCGCAGTAGGCCATATCGGTTTTATATAGCACTTGGGCTGAAGGAGCCCCTCCGGAGTCTGCACCTCCCACAGTAAGCGCAAATGATTTATATTCGGGATGAACTTGCCTTATTTATTTTTTATTATGATGAATTTTCCTTGACATGGATCTTGTCCGAGTCATCTATATTTGGGGATAAATTTAACCCTGGACTGGATTGACCTTATACAGTACTGAGTGACTGACTGTCAGTTGATGTGTGTGTGTGTGTGTGTGTGTGTGTGTGTGTGGAATGGATCTTTCCTGGACTGGATTGGCCATATAAAGTACTGAATGACTGAGTAGTTGTGATCGTGGGTACACGAGGTTTTCCACTGAGGTGCATCATATATAGCACGTACATTGGCATGCAGATACAGAGATGTCATATTCCTCATGTCAATTAGAATTGATCTATTTTACTTGTACTGAGTTTAACCGTTAAACTTGAAAGCATGCCTACATTTCTGTACTGTTATTTCTATACTGGACTGTACCCGTGGAGCTCGTCGCTACTTTCAGCCCAAAGGTTAGTCTTGTTACTTATTGAGTTGGTTGTACTCATACTACATTCTACACCTCGTGTGCAGATCCAGGTACTTTCGGATACGGCGGTTGCCATATTTGAGGATTTATCTGTTGGAGACTATCAAGGTAGCTGCTTAGAGTCCACAGACCTTGACTCTCTTTCCTTTCAATTTTTGTACTATTCTATATTTTCAGACAGTGTTTATCAGTCAGACTTTGTTATTATTTAGATGCTCATGTACTCAGTGACACCGGATTTTGAGAATATTTTATATTAGTATTTGTGAGATTTTTATATTGAATGTAAAACTTATGTTTTCAAACTTAAGAGAAATTGTGGCTTATTGAGGTAGTCGGCTTGCCTAGTATTGAGATATGTGCCATCACGATATGCGAATTTTGGATCGTGACATAAGCCCAAACACTTGAAGAATAATATGAAGAAAAGTTTATTAATTATCTCCCTCTAAATTTCTCTTGTTTTACTTTATTTTCTATTATTTCATAACACATTTAACATAAAACTTTAAAATAGCTCGCACAATTGGATGGAAAATGACACCCAAAAAAAAAAGGATAAAGTAAAATAAATATATTCTTTAATTTTTGTCACTAGAAAGTGTGATCAAGAGATTAGTTTGAAAGTCAAACAAGAGATAGAAAAAAATTTCAGTTGTTAGCAAAAACTAAAATAAGCAAATTAAACGGAGAAGGGCGAAAGTTTTAATCTTTATTCCCTTTCTCTTTCTTATCCTACAAAGAGAATATCCTATATGTTGTGTTAAGAATCTTAATTTAAGATGATTAGCTAACATTGACCTAAGTTAGTGATATCTTCTATTTTGTGATTTTCAATTGGCAACAGGGACTGTTAACTATTTAGTTAAAAGAATTCGAAATGGACTGTTTTATCAATTTTGATTGTTCTAATTATATGTTACGAATGGGTTCTTATTTTATGTAACTCGCCTCACGCATCGCATAATCACCTAGAAATGCTTAATATAGCTAAACATGCAAAAAATAAATAAATGTTTCAGAATTAATAGCATAACCGTCACACCCAAAATCTCACATGTCGTGATGACGCCTATCTCAATATTTGACAAGCCGACAATCTCAATAAACTCACATATCTTTTAAGTTTGAAAATAAAATAATTAAATTCAGCAGAAGAAATCTCATAAATACAAATACAACACTCCCAAAATCCGGTGTCACTGAGTACATGAGCATCTCTTCTATTATATAGAAGAGCCGAGGGATGGTCGACCACTGCTCTGAAGAGTTGTACAAAAAGCTATGTTAGTTGTACTATGTACTTGGCATTATTCAATTTTTTTACCTTTTGCCACATGTATTAGCACTTTCCTTTCTTTTTGGCCACCTATGCTGACGGAGCTATGTGCTCTCTGTTTCGAAGACTACTATCCATCATCCTCCTGTCTGATGATGCCATTACACTTTCAAAATTCCTTTTTGTCAAAGAAGAATCCAGCTACTTCATCCGCCATGAAATAAAAAAATTTGAAGAGAACTGGAGGAATATTTAGGCAAAAATTGAAAGGAAAGGAGCTTAAATATAAACATTAAAACTGTAACTATATTTGATGATATTAAAATATTCACTCATGTGCAGATGGTAAACTTAATCATATAAATTCATTGAGGACATTTAGAACATAGAGTTAGTTTCTTTCATGGGTTCTTTTAATTTTTTTGACTTGGAGCAACCTAGAAATGGTTGCACAGAGCTCAAATGAGTGCTCACCAATAGTAGCATCATAGGTGATTTATAGAAGATAAAAATAATGACAAAATAAAAAAGAAAACATAAAAGTTAAGATTAATTTCAAATATTTTTACTACCATAATTGTTTGTATATATTGATATCTAGCTCTGCTTATCATGTTATTTGAGTTAATTTAGTTAGATCATTGGTTCCATACTTGTGATTTTCTTTTTCTAGATTATGCTTTAAATAAACATGTCAAAGCTGCTTAAGACTCTTCCCTGGTTTTATCACTTTTTATCTGTAAAAGATGAAGGAAGAATTAGAAAACTTTTTTTTCCCTTGCTCTCCGCAAAACTACTTTTTCATCAAATTTTCAGGAGTAGTAGCTAAAGTTTAGTTCTCTGATTTCATTGGTAGTTGTAGATGTAAATATGGCTTAATAACAAATTAATGAAATTTTGTTTTGATATCCTTATATATTTTTACTTCCTCTTTTTTGTTTGCCTTTATTCTAAAGACGGAAGAGTATAGTAGAAGCCTTGTTTGTTAGGATATACTGATAGTTTTATTTTTTAGTCCTTTTCCTCTTTCAGGAAGAAAATGATGCAAAATTATTATAAGGGATATGTGTTCTTAATTCAATCAAAGTTTCACAAAGGAAAGTTTGATCTTCTTCTTTTTTTTCTGGATTTGATCTTGTTTCTGATTTTTGAATGAAAGTTTATTGTGCTTTGATTTTTTCAAGGCTCAGGTAAATAATTTTCAGCTTTATAACTGGTGAAGTGTGAATTTTTTAGGGTTCATGAATAATACTTTTCATTCAGCCTTATAAATGGCGAATTGCTAGAATTGTTAGCCAACACAATTCTCTTCTCCCAAAGCATTATTTGAGTGGGAGTGTGGCATTTTAACATGAGCTACTATTTCATTTATGCATCATCCTAGCTACTGAATAACAAGACTATCTTATGACAATGCATCTTGGGTTAGGGTGCGGGGTGGGGGAAGTAATAAATGACATAATTATTCGAGCATGTAATTCCTTCTGATATAGTGCAAAATAAAAAGGTTCCATGGAGCGGGCCGGTACAAAATATGGTTATAATACTCAAAACGGCCGGTCGGGTCATTACAATAACTAATTGATTAGGACTAGACAACAAATACATGGAGCGACGAGTAATCACCTAATCCAGAACCTTATTACGACGTACTAGTTACTTTAAAAACATACAATATGATCATGTACTAATTGAAATATTGTAAATGAAATGTGAAAATTTTAAAAGGAGAAGATCGATTGAACAATAAAATACTTGATACATCAAATTGTGTGATACTCTCGAGGAACATACAATTTATTCACTTAAATAAAACATTTGCAATCTAAATTGAATTAACAAAAATAATACGATGGAGTACAAATCGCTTATTAATGGAATTTTTAATTAAATACTGTAATGATTTACATTAACTTATTTGATTGACCATTTGTCACGACCCAAAATTCTACCTTAAGAATCGTGATGACACCTAATCTCTAAGATTAGGTAAGCCTAACACATGAAAAGATATAACAGAGATAACCAACTTACTATATAGAACTTAAACTGATAAATAAAATAACATAACTTAAACTGATAAATAAAATAACATAACTAAAACTGAACAAATATTATAAAATCCCTAGAACCCGATAGTACAGAGTCATAAGCTCTACTGACATACACTAGAATTTCTATATACAATATTGGTTTGAAATGAAGATAAACAACAGTAAAGATAACATCTGAAGGTGACTCTGAGGCCTGCGAACGTCAAGTAGGTATACTTTGAAGTCTCCAGCCGCGCAGACACAACTCTCAAAACCAACACGATCAAAATTACATAGATCTGCATAAAAATATGCAGAAGCGTAGCATGAGTACACCACATCGGTACCTAGTAAGTAACAAGATTAGCCTCGGTGGAGTAGTGACGAGGTAAGTCAAGACACTCATTAGACATAAAACATGCGCAAGATATTAACATAAAATTAGCAACGTAAAGAATATCAATGTAAGGCTAACAACGTAAAGATTGTTAATATAAAACTAACAAGGGATTAATAGAAACACAATTGACAACAAGAAGTAAACGGGTAATAAAGCAGCAAAGTAATCAGAAAACAGTAAAAATGTGGATGAGATCAATTTGGGGAAACAACTGCCCTTTCACGTAATCAAGTACTTCCAACACATGATGCACAACAAGAACTAAGTCATGGCACCACATCTCGTAATCACAAATTATAAGTCACAATTCTAAATTTTACATGCATGGCACCTCGTGTCCACATTATCAAATCACTTTCGCATGGAAAAGTCCACGTGCTACCATGTACATTGTATCCCTATCCAATGCTAATTAAAATATTCGAGAGGTTTACTTAAATAAAATAAGGTATAATAACAATCCTGAATAAAGTAAGGCGTCAAATGAGGAAATAATTTTATTTTAGAAATCAAATAAAGTGAAATTAAGTACAATTTATTCAAAATAGGGTATCAAATGAGTTTAGTTTAGAAATCAATAGGATAAAGAAAATAATATTTTTAAATAAAATAAAGCATCAGATGAGTTAACGAATTAAATTTAGAATTAGTTAAAGTAAAGCGTGATTACAATTTTTAAGTAAGGTAAAACATCAGATAGGGTAAGGAGTTTAATTTGAGAAATTAATTTAAGTAAAATATGATAAACATTAAGAATAGTAAAGTACCGAGTGAAATGATAAATTTTAACTTAAGAGTCACATAAAGTAAGCATGTTAATAATTCTTTTATTTAAAACGTTATGTTACCAATAACTCAACAGAGTATGAGATAATGACTCTAAGCAAGTAAATTCATCTTGAAAATTAATTCACCAAGTAACACGGAGGCACAGGTTGGCACCTTAAAGCAATATAGCAATCACATAAAATGCATGACTCACATAAGAAGTCCCAATCGTTCCAACACAAGAATAACAACAAATAACCAAATACGACCAAAATACAAGTAAAATAATTTAAGGAAAAACAATAACCGCTCAACCAACAAGCCGTTCCAACATAGAATGTATAATGAGAACCACAACCGAGGATAACTCTGTAGTCACAAACAATTACAACATATCAAACCCGTTGCGGCACACAACCCGATCCCACCATATCATCATATTCCGTCCTTATTTTTTCATATCATGTCTCTTTCATATCAATACTATTACGGCGTGCAACCTGATCCCCTAACAATATGAATCAAACGAACAAGCTACAACCAACTATGACGTATCAGAAAATTAAATACAATAAAGGAACTAAACAAAGAAAGTCATAAAGCGGATAAAATATTTATAGCTCACAAAATCAAATAGCAAGTGATGACAGTTCATAAATAGAGACACGGTTGCAAAGAAACAATTAAAAATTAAGGCATGTAACGGCTAATGTCACGACCCAAAAATTTCAAAGTATTTGATTTTTATTTATTAAGAGAATGATTAGTAGGAATTTATAGAAAAGTAAAGCATAAACTAACAAAAAAGTAAATACAGTGAATCTAATACTCAAAACCATAAAGTGTCTCCTAGAATATTCCCAAAAACTGGCGTTACAAGTGTACGAGCAACTAGTAGAATGTACAAAATCACCTATACTACTGTTTGAAATAAGGTAGACATAAAATAAATACAAAAGAGAGATTGCGGGTGCTGCAGAATAAACGCAAAGAGCAGCTCACCACTATATCTCGGGGTAACGGGGGTATGCGCATGAATGACTACCAGATACACCTGCCTCAGATCCCGTACGATTAGTGCAGAAGTGTAGCGTGAGTACATAAATAACATGTACCCAGTAAGTATCTAGTCTAATCTCGAAGAAGTAGTGATGAGGGGTCAATATCGACACTTACTATAGGCCAATAAATACAGTGCAGAAATTCTAAATAGGCATGAGATACATCAATAATAATAATAACGCAATAATGAACAGTAAATAAGTGATTCTTTAACTAGATGTCAATTAAGATTTCCAACTAACACATACCAACTTCAACAAATACGAGCCATCAAGTAAATTATAGAGTCTCAAGTCATGTAAGTAATATCAAGCGTAATTGGACTCCGAGCATTATTACGCAGGATTTATGCCGAGGTCGTATGGCCCGATCCAAAATAATGTGTACACTGCCGAGGGTCGACTGGCGTAAACCATGGATGCATCTATTATACCGCCGAGGCATTCGGCCCGCTCCACAAGAAGAGAGAATACTCAACGAACTCCGATTTAATGGCTACTACAAGATTACTATACAAGGAGGCACAATTTCTACTAACGGTCAAGTAACCCGCCAAAACTCAAAGTAAATGAAATTCGATCTTTACGAATACTTTATCAAGTTTTAATATAATTTAAGCACTTAAATTAATAAGTAGAGTGCAATTAATCCAAGTATTATATGATAGAGTCCTAAAACTACCCGGACATGAGTATGATTTATAGCTACGTACAGACTCTTGTCACTTCAAGCGTACGTAGCACTCACAATTAACTCTAAAAGCCTCAAGTTGGTGCCGAACAATTCGAATTGGAAGTTCAATTTCCTGTCCACAAATTCACTCTAAAAGCCTCAAGTCGGTGCCAAACAATCCGAAGCTAGCCAATATTATATAAATTAATCAATATATACTCAAAAGTTTATAATTTAGCTATTAGAGTAATTACCCAACCCAAATTGGAAGATTCCTAAAATTGACCCTCGGGCCCACGTGCCCGGATACCGGAAATATTTGAAGATAAATATTACCTATAACCTCACGAACCCAAATATATAATTTCTACCCGATTGCATAATAGTTTTTGTGGTCTAATCCCATTTTTATCAAGGACCTGCATTTTTCCACTAAACTTATAATTTCCATAATTTCTATGTTAAAATCTACCCATAATGTATGATTTATACTCATATTATATAGAAAGTACTTACCTCAAAGTGGTAGGTGAAAATCCCTCTTCAAAGAGCTCAAATTCGACCAACAACTGACCGAAATGAAGAAAATCAGCCTAAGTCTCAATTTAAAAACCCTATGCCCAAGTATTTTCTTCTTCGCGATCGCGAAGGAAAGCTACCCATGCCCAGGAAAAATGGGCACCGCGAATACGAGGACCCACATGCGAAAGGAAGGATGACACACCTGAGCTTCGCGAACGCGGGGTCCACCTCGCGAACGCGAAGAGGAACGAAGTTCATCCCCCTAAGGCTCTTTTCCTTACGCGAACACGGGCCCCTTCACGCGAACGCGAAGGCCACTGGTCCCAAACCTTCACGAATGCGGGAAAGGGGGAGTGAATGCTAGAGAAAATCGTAGCCCCCATATTTTCTTTCTCCGCGAACGCGATACAATCCTCGCGATCGTGAAGATGGAAACGAGAACCAGCAACACTAGATTTTTTGGACTTAGCTCCGGGCGGTCCAAAACTCACTCGAGCCACCCGGGACCCCATCCAAATGCACCAACAAGTCCATAAACATAATACGGAACTGCACGAACTCTCGAACCACATAAAACAACATCAAAACTAAGAATCGCACCCCAAAACCAAATTGAATCAAGTTATAAACTTCAAGCTTTTCAACTTACTCCGAACGTGCTGAATCATACCTAGACTACTCAGAATGACACCAAATTTTGCGTGCAAGTCATAAATCACCATACAGAACTATTCTAGGCTCGAAATCTCAAACGGACCTCGATAACACCAAAGTCTACTCCAAACCAAATTTAAAGAACTAGAAATCCTTCAATGTGCCAACTTTAAACATTAAGCGCTGAAACGCTCTCCGATCATCCGAAACCCGATTCGAACATACGCTCAAGTCTAAAATCATCATACGAACCTATTAGAACCGTTAAATCCCAGTTCCGAGGTCGTTTACTAAAAATGTTAACTCAAGTCAAACTTGGCCATTATGGGCCACTATGAAAGAACTAAGTGGTCCGATTTTAACCCGAACCCTTTTAAACCCGAACCAACCATCCTCACAAGTCATAAAACAGTAAAAGCACATATGGGGAGTCTTAATTAGGGGAACGAAGACCTAGAAAGCTAAATGACCGGCCGGGTTGTTACATTATCCACCTATTAAGCAAACGTTCGTCCTCGAACGAGTCTAGAATCATACTTGGAGTGCTGAACAGATATGGATATCTGCTCTGCATATCCTCCTCAGTCTCCCAAGTTTCCTCCTCTACTGGTTGAACCCTCCACTGGACCTTTACTGCAAAAATCTTCTTAGACCTCAACTTGTGAACCTGCATATCAATAATGGCAACTGGCTCCTCCTCATAACCCAAGCTCTCATCTACCTGAACCGTGCTGTAGTCTAACACATGCGACCTGTTGGCATGATACTTCCAGAGCATAGACACGCGAAAAATTGGATGAACTCCCGATAGACTAGGAGGCAAAGAAAGCTTATAAGCAACCTCCCCAACTCGCCTCAACACCTCAAATGGACCAATAAACCTTGGGCTCAACTTGCCCGTCTTCCCGAACCGCATGATTCCCTTTATCGGTGAGACTTTCAAGAGAACCTTCTCGCCCACCATAAATAATAAATCACGCACCTTCTGATCCGCGTAATTCTTCTGTCTGGACTGTGCTATGCGAAGTCGCTCCTGGATCAACTTCACTTTTTCCAAGGCATCCTTTACTAAATCAGTACCATATAACCTAACCTCACCGGGCTCAAACCATCTGATGGGCGAACGTCATCACCGACCATCAAAGCCTCAAATGGAGCCATCTCAATGCTGGACTGATAATTGTTGTTATAAGCGAACTCGACCAAAGGAAAGAATCGATCCCACAGCCCTTCGAAGTCAATCACACATGCTCTGATCATATCCTCCAGGATCTGAACCATCCGCTTCAACTGTCTGTCGGTCAGTGGAAGAAAGGCCGTGCTGAGCTCTGCCCAAGTAACCAACTCGCTCTGTACTGCTCTCCAGAAGTGCAAAGTGAACTACTAAAATAATGGAAACAGGCACACCATGCAACCAAACAATCTTCTGAATGTAAATCTGGGCCAATATCTCTGAAGAGTACGCACTCACAATCGGAATAAAGTGTGTTGACTTGGTCAACCTGTCGACAATGACTGAAACTGCATCAAACTTCCTCAAAGTCCGTGGCAATCCAACTACAAAATCCATAGTGATGCGCTCCCATTTCCACTCAGGTATAACCATCTGCTGAAGTAGGCCACCTGGCCTCTAGTGCTCATACTTAACCTGCTGGCAATTTAGACATCTCGCTACTTGCTCAACTATGTCCTTCTTCATCCGCCGCCACCAATAATACTACCTCAGGTTGCGATACATCTTCACAATACTTGGATGAATAGAATACCGAGAACTATGTGCCTCCTCTAGAATCTTCTCCCTCAATCCATCAATATTAGGAACACATAGATGACCCTAGATTTGCAGAACACCATCCTCACCGATACTAACCTCCTTGGCACCACTCTATAGTATCTTCTCCCTAAGAACCAACAAGTGCGGATCGTCGTACTGACAAACCTTGATCCGCTAAAATAATGAAGACTGAGCAACGACGCATGCAAGAACTCGATTGGGCTCTGAAATATCCAACCTCACAATTTTGTTAGCCAAGTACTGAATGTCCAAAGCCAATGGCCTCTACTCTAGTGAAATGAAGGCCAAACTATCCATACTCTAGGCTTTCTACTCAAGACATCCGCAACCACATTTGCCTTGCCCGGATGATAAAGGATGGTAATATCGTAGTCCTTTAGTAACTCAAGCCACTTGCGCTGCCTCAAATTGAGATCCCTCTGCTTGAACAAATGCTGCAAGCTGCGATGATCGGTGTAAACCTCACAGGACACCCCATAAAGATAATGCCTCCAGATCTTGAGAGCATAAACTATCACGGCCAACTCCAAGTCATGTACGGGGTAATTCTTCTCGTGGGGCTTCAGCTGATGTGAAGCATATGCAATAACTCGCCCCTCCTGCATCAATACACAACCCAGTCCAACATGTGAAGCATCGCAATACAAAATATATATCCCTGAACTGGAAGGCAACACTAACATCGGTGTAGTCGTCAATGTTATAATGACCCAACCGGTAATTTTGACTTTTAGAATCCCGTTCCCCTAAATAAAACTCTCCATATGTGCTTTTATAAATTAATGACTTTCGGGGATGGTTGGTTCGAGATTTAAAAGTGTTCGGGTTGAGATCAGAACACTTGATTCCTTAAGTTGGCCTTAAAATGCTAAGTTTGACTTTGGTCAACATTTTGAGAAAATAACCCCGGAATAGAATTTTGATGATTCCAACAGCTCCGTATGGTGATTTTGGACCTAGGAGCGTGTTCGGAATTCTATTTGGAAGTCCGTAGTTAAATTAGGCTTAAAATGGCTAAAATAGGAATTTAAGTTTGAAAGTTTGACCGGGGTATTGAATTTTTGATACTGGAGTCGTAATCCAGTTCCAAAAATTTTCATAGCTCAGTTATCTCATTTATGACTTGTGTGCAAAATTTGAGGTCAATCGGACCTGATTTGATAAGTTCCGACGTCATTTGTAGTAATGGAAAATTTTAAAGTTCATTTGGCTTGAATCTATGTTTGATTCGTGTTTTTAGTGTTGTTTGATGTGATTTGAAGGCTTGACTAAGTCTGTAGTGTATTTTGGGACGTGTTGGTATAATTGGTTAAGGTCCCGAGGGCCCCGGGTGGATTCCGGGTGGTTAACGGATCGAATTTGGAATTTGAAGAAGAGTTGAGGCAGCTGATATCTGGTTTGATCGCACCTGCGGAAAAAGGGATGTGGGTGCGAAGCCGTAGGTGCAAAAAATCCATCGCAGGCGCGAAGGATTTTTCCATGGGTGCGAAGCCGCAGGTGCAAAAAATCCATCGCAGGCGCTGACACCGCAGGCGCGAAGGATTTTGCCGCTGGCGCGATGATCGCTGGGCAGTGAGTGTTTAAAGTGGGGATTTGAGCATTTTTGCTCATTTCTTCATTCTTGGACAATCTTTGGAGCTTCTTGAGAGGAGCATTCACCTAGCAACTTGGAGATACGAGTCGATCAGAGTCAAAAAATCGAGGAAAAGGCATACTACATGATTGAATTGGAGCAAGTCGAGGTAAGTGACTTGTCTAACCTTGTGTGGGGGAAATTTTTCCTAGAATTGGTATTGAAGTGATTAATTGAAATTTGTTAAAAGCGGTGTACACGAGGTGACGAGTGTATACACGGGCTAAATATAAAAGATTATGTCTTTAAATTGTGTAGATCACTGTTGCATATCAATTAAATAATTCTACCTTGTTATATTCTTCATCATTGATTTAAATGTTTATACTTTAAATTGTTTCACCTTTTCCTGCTAATTGTTTTACCTATTTAATTGAAACTTGGTTTCTTTTATTTTGTGCATTATTTGAAGGCTATTTTTTTTAAATTAAATATTATTAATATGAATTATTGGATATTTTAAATTTGGTATTGAAGAAACGTATTAAAATTTTGAAATATTATTTTGTTGAATTATTTATTTCTGAATATTTTTGGTGAGATTTTCGTACTCATTGTGATGGAGCCGTGAGCTCTTTATTGTAAAAAAAATATTATTGTTGAATTATTTTGGCACGAGCCGTGAGCTTATTATTATGAAAAAATATTGTTGATTTATTTTCGCAAATTGAAATATTTGGGCACTTGAGGTGTAAATTGTGATATATTGTGATATTGATACGCATGCGGTGGTATAAGATTTGGGTGTGAAACGCATGCGGTGAGATAAGGGTGGCTTGATACGCATGGCTAGTAGGGGAAACTACTAGAAGGCATGCAGTGTGATAAGGATGGCTAAAACGCGGGATACTATTTCACGAAAAATGTTTTCTTTAAAATAGATTATGAAGGCTCCCACAGTGATATAAGGGAATGAGATATTGTGAATTTATTTATGATTTGGGACTACGAGACGGTACCTCGGGAGTGCCCTTGTTGATATTGATTTATGGACGCAGTTACCTTTGATTATTGTTGTGATTTTCTTAAAGTTGAAAAAATTATGTTTTGTTTCCACGAGGTATTAATTGCCATTATTTGGTATAATTAAATGGTGACATACTGCTTGATTCATTTTCATTATCATTGTTTTTCTTATTATATTGTCAAACATTTACCATGCCATTATTTATATTCCAGTAGGTCCTGACCTGACCTCGTCACTACTCTACCGAGGTTAGGCTTGGTACTTACTGGGTACCGCTGCGGTGTACTCATACTATGCTTCTGCACATCTTTTTGTGCAGATCCAGGTACATCTTATCAGACCCGGCATCAGTGAACTAGCTGTACGAGGAGACTTCGAGGTATATCTGTCAGCGTCCGCAGACTTCGGAGCACCCTTCTATCCTACTATGTTGTCTTCCTTATCTGTTTTAGACTATGATGTATAGAGACATAGAGAATAAATTCTTAGAAGCTTGTGACTTATTTCTACCGGGTTTTGGGAGTTGTAATTGTTTGAATTGTAGTTTATTTATTTCAGATATCTATTATTATTCCGCATTGATACTCTTACCTAGTCTTATAGACTAGGTGCCATCACGACCTCCTACGGAGGGAATTTGGGGTCGGGACAAGTTGGTATCAGAGCTCTAGGTTCATAGGTATTATGAGTCAGAAGCAGGTTTAGTAGAGTCTTGCGGATCGGTACGGAGACGTCTGTACTTATCTTCAGGAGGCTATGGAACTGTTAGGAAAATATTTACTTCTTTGATTCCTTATCGTGCGCAATTGTTGAATTCAAAGTTCTAAACCATTATCTTTCTATTCTCTCACAGATGGTAAGAACACGCACAACTGGATTCAATGATCAGACACCCGCGCCCCCTGTTGGAGCCGCAAGAGGCCGGGGTCGGGACAGAGGCTGAGCCAGAGGCCGAGGAAGTCCATGTGGTGCAGCCAGAGCACCTGCACGAACTGCTACACCAGAGCCACCAGTAGCTCTAGTTGGAGAACAGGCACCTGAGATGCCTGTTACTACTCCTGCACTTCAGGAGACTCTTGCCCAATTTTTGAGCATGTTTAGCACTCTAGCTTAGGCAGGGTTAATTCCATTTGCTCCGGCCACATCTCAGGCCGGAGGAGGAGCATAGACTCCCGCCGCCCGTACTCCAGAGCCACGGGCCCAAGTTGACCATGCCCTAGAGGTTATACTAGTGCAGCCAGTTGCCCCAGTTTGGCATGAGATTAGGAGAGCAGTTTCAGAGGGGGAGCAGCTTAGGCTCGATAGGTACAAGAAGTACCACCCTCCCACTTTCAGCGGTTTAGCTTCAGAGGATGCTCAGGGTTTTCTGGAGGAATGCCACTGTATCCTTCGTACTATGGGTATTGTGGATTCTAGTGCGGTTTCTTTCACGACATTCCAGTTTAGAGGAGCAGCCTACCAGTGGTGGCGGGCATATGAGTTGGATAGTCCCGCTGAGGCTTATTCACTCACTCGGACTCAATTTTTAGATATGTTCTTAAGGGAGTATGTTCCTTAGAGCCTTAGAGATGCATGGCGCACAGAGTTTGAGTAGCTGCGCCAGGGTTCTATGACCATGTCAGAGTATGCGGTCCGATTTAGTGAGTTGGCTAGGCATGCACCAGCCATAGCTGCTACTATTCGAGAGCGGGTTAGCAGATTTATTAAGGATCTCCACCCTAGTATCAGATTCAGTATGGCCCGAGAGCTAGAGATGGATATCACATACCAACAAATGGTGTCAATTGCTAGGAGATTGGAAGGTATGCAGACTCGGGAGAGGGAAGAGAGGGAAGCTAAGAGACCCCGAGATTCTGGCACATATAATAATTCTCGTGCCCTAGTTGCAGCCCTTCATGGTAGAGGTTATGTGAATTGTCCTATTTATTCAGTACTTCCAGCTTCCAGTGGTATTTCGGCTAATCCCAGACCTCAGGTTCCATATTATGCACTACCAGTGTCTACTGTACCTCATGTACGGGGTGCTTTCAGCGGGCAGTCTAGTCGATCAGGCACGAGCCAGTCCCAACAACCACGTCCTCCGAGGGCTTGTTTTGAGTATGGTTACACTCGTCATATTATGAGAGATTGCCCCAGATTTAGGAGGGATGCACCTCCACAGATTTCTCAGGCCCCACCCATTCCACAAGGCCCTCAGGCTTCTCATGCCATGATTACTGCACCAATTGTCACTCCACCTGCACAGCCAGCCAAAGGTGGAGGTCGGGAAGGTAAAGGTCGCCCTAGAGAGGGAGGCCGGGCTAGATATTATGCCCTTCCTGCTAGGACAGAGGTCGTTGTATCCGATTCTGTTATCACAGGTATTATTCCGGTCTGTCATAGAGATGCATCAGTATTATTGGATCCAGGCTACATTTATTCTTATGTGTCATCTTATTTTGCCCCGTATTTGGGCGTATCATGTGATTCCTTGAGTTCTTCTATTTATGTATCTACACTCGTGGGTGAATATATTATTGTGGACTACGTGTATCAGTCGTGTTTACTTGTTATCAGTGGTTTGAGACCAGATCTGATTTATTATTGCTCAGTATGGTGGATTTTAATATTATTTTGGGCATGGACTGGTTGTTGCCCTATCACACTATTCTTGATTGTTATGCCAAGACGGTGACGTTGGCTATGCCAGATTTACCACGGCTAGAGTGGAGAGGTACCTCGGATCATGTTCCTAGCAGGGTTGTTTCATTTCTTAAAGCTCAACGAATGGTTGAGAGGGGTGTGATGTGTATCTGGCCTATGTGAGAGATGTTAATGTTAATACCCCCACCATGGAGTCAGTTCCTATAGTAAGGGATTTTCCTGATGTATTTCCAGCGGATCTCCCTGGTATGCCACCCTACAGGGATATTGATTTTGGCATTGATTTGTTATCGGGCACTCAGCCTATTTCTATTCCACCATATCGTATGGCCCTAGCAGAGTTGAAAGAATTAAAAGAACAATTACATGAATTGCTTGATAAGGGCTTCATTCGGCTTAGTGTATTGCCTTGGGGTGCTCCTGTCTTATTTGTAAAGAAGAAGGATGATTCTATGCTGATGTGTATTGATTACCGCCAGCTGAACAAGGTTACAGTGAAGAATAGATATCCATTGCAACATATTGATGACCTATTTGATCAGATTCAGGGTGCCAGAGTTGTTTTCTAAGATCGACTTCCGTTCAGGCTATCATTAGTTGAAAATTCAGGAGCCAGATATCCCGAAGACTTCTTTCAGGACTCGGTACGGTCATTACGAGTTCTTTGTGATATCTTTTGGGCTGACCAATGCCCCAGCAACATTTATGCACTTAATGAATAGTGTATTTCAGCCCAATCTTGATTCTTTCGTCATTGTGTTTATTGATGATATTCTAGTGTATTTACAGAGTCGGGAAGATCATGAACAACACTTGAGGGCTGTGCTTCAGACTTTGAGAGAAAAGAAATTATAAGCAAAATTTTCAAAGTGTGAATTCTAGCTTGATTCAGTGGGAATTTTGGGCCATATAGTTTTGTGTGAGGGGATCAAGGTAGATCCGAAGAAGATTGAAGCAGTGCAAAGTTACTCCAGACCGTCCTCAGCTACGAAAATTCGGAGTTTCATTGGTTTGGCAGGGTGTTATCGCCGATTTGTAGAGGGTTTCTCTTCTATTGCTGCATCTATGACCAAATTGACCCAGAAGGGTGCTCCATTCAGGTTGACCGAGGAATGTGAGGAGAGCTTCCAAAAGCTCAAGACAGCTTTGACTACAACCCCAGTATTGGTATTACCTACAGGTTCAGGGTCTTATACTGTGTATTGTGACGCATCGCGTATTGGTCTCGGTGCAGTGTTGATGCAATATGGTAGGGTGATTGCTTATGTGTCCAGACAGTTAAAGTTACATGAGAAGAATTATCCGGTCCATGACCTTGAGTTAGCAATTATTGTTCATGCCTTGAAGATTTGGCGGCATTATTTGTACGGTGTCCATTGTGAGGTCTACACCGATCACCGGAGTCTACAACATCTGTTTAAACAAAAGGATCTTAATTTGTGGTAGCAGAGATGGTTGGAGTTGCTTAAGGATTATGATATCACCATTCTCTATCATTCCGGGAAAGTCAATGTAGTGGCCGATGCCTTGAGTCGTAAGGCAGCGAGTTTGGGCAGCTTAGCATATTTATCGGTAGCAGAGAGGCCTTTAGTCTTGGATGTTCAGGCCTTGGCCAACCAGTTTGTGAGGTTGGATATTTTCGAGCCGAGAAAAGTTTTGGCTTGTGTTGTTTCTCAGTCTTCTCTTTATGATCGTATCAGAGAGTGTCAGTATGATGACCCCCACTTGCTTGTCCTTAAGCACATATTTCAGCACGGTGATGCCAAAGAAGTCAATATTGGAGATGATGATGTATTACGGATGCAGGGAAGGATATGTGTGCCTAATGTAGATGGTTTGTGTGAGTTGATTCTCTATGAGGGTCACAGTTCGTGGTACTCCATTCATCCGGGTGCTACAAAGATGTATCAGGACTTGAGACAACACTATTGGTAGAGGCGGATGAAGAAAGACATAGTGTAGTATGTAGCTCGGTGTCTAAATTGTCAACAAGTGAAATATGAGCATCAACGACTGGGTAGATTGCTTCAAAAGTTAGAAATTATGAAGTGGAAATGGGAGAGGATCACTATGAATTTTGTTTTTGGACTTCCACGGACTCAGCGGAAATTTGATGCAGTTTGGGTGATTGTGGATAGGCTTACCAAGTCAGCTCATTTCGTTCCTGTGATTACTACCTACTCTTCCGAGCAGTTGGCTCGAATCTATATTCGCGAGATTGTCAGACTTCACGGCGTACCAGTATCTATCATCTCTGACCGGGGTACACAATTTACCTCACTATTTTGGAGGGCTGTACAACAAGAGTTGGGTACTCGTGTGGAGTTGAGTACAACATTTCACCCTCAAACAGACGGGCAGTCCGAATGCACTATTCAGATATTGGAGGTTATGCTTCGTGCATGTGTGATAGATTTTAGGGGTGCTTGGGATCAGTTCTTACCACTTGCGGAGTTTTCTTACATCAACAGTTATCAGTCATATGGCTCCGTATGAGGCCTTGTATGGTAGGCGGTGCTGGTCTCCAATGGGTTGGTTCGAACCGGGTGAGACTAGGCTATAGGGTGTGGACTTGGTTCAGGATTCCTTGGAAAAGGTTAAATTGATTCAGGATCGACTTTGTACAGCTCAATCTAGACAAAAGAGTTATGTGGATCAGAAGGTTCGTGATGTTGCATTCATGGTTGGTGAGCGGGTTTTGCTTCGGGTTTCGCCTATGAAGGGTGTGATGAGGTTCGGGAAGAAGGGCAAGTTGAGCCCTAGGTATATTGGGCCTTTTGAAATTCTTGAACGAGTTGGAGAGGTGGCTTACAGACTTTCACTACCACCTAGTCTCTCTGCAGTTCATCCGGTATTCCATGTTTCTATGCTCCGGAAGTATCACGACGATCCGTTTCATGTGTTAGACTTCAATTCAGTTCAGTTGGACAAGGATATATCTTATGTTGAGGAATCAGTGGCTATTTTGGACAGACAGGTTCGAAAGCTGAGGTCAAAGAATATTACTTCCATGAAGGTTCAGTGGAGGGGTCATCCGGTCGAGGAGGCGACTTGGGAGACCGAGCATGAGATGCGCAGCTGTTATCCTCATCTTTTTACCACTCCAGGTATAATTCTAAAACCGTTCGAGGACGAACGTTTGTTTAAGAGGTGGAGAATGTAATGACCCAACCAGTCATTTTGACTTTTAGAACCCCATCCCCCTAAATAAAACTCCCTATATGTGCTTTTATAAATTTATGACTTGCGGGGATGGTTGGTTCGGGATTTGGAAGTGTTCGTAACTAGGAGCGTGTTCGAAATTTTATGAGAAAACGACCCCAAAATAGAATTTTGATGATTCCAACAGCTCCGTATGGTGATTTTGGACCTAGGAGAGTGTTCGGAATTTTATTTGTAAGTCCGTAGTTAAATTAGTCTTGAAATGGCTAAAATAGAAATTTAAGTTTGGAAGTTTGACCGGGGAGTTAACTTTTTGATACCGAAAATTTTCATAGCTCCGTTATGTCATTTATGACTTGCGTGCAAAATTTGAGGTCAATCGGACTTGATTTGATAGGTTCCGGTGTTATTTGTAGAATTGAAAATTTTCAAAGTTCATTAGGCTTGAATCTATGTGTGATTCGCGTTTTTAGTGTTGTTTGATGTGATTTGAAGGCTCAACTAAGTTCGTAATATATTTTGGGATGTGTTGGTATAATTGGTTAAGGTCCCGAGGGCCCCGGGTGGATTCCCAGTAGTTAACGGATCGAATTTGGAATTTGAAGAAGAGTTGAGGCAGCTGATATCTGGTATGATCGCACCTGGGAAAAAAGGGCCGCAGGTGCAAAAACTCCATCACAGGCGCGAAGGAATTTTCCGTGGGTGTGAAGCCGCGGGCGCGATGATCACTCGGCAGTGAGGGTTTAAAGCAAGGATTTGAGCATTTTTGCTCATTTCTTCATTCTTGGACGATCTTTGGAGCTTCTTGAGAAGAGCATTCACCTAGCAACTTGGAGATACGAGTCGATCGGAGTCAGAAAATCAAGGAAAAGGCATACTACGTGATTAAATTGGAGCAAGTCGAGGTAAGTGACTTGTCTAACCTTGTGTCGGAGAAATTTCCCCTAGGATTGGTATTGAAGTGATAAATTGAAATGTGTTAAAAGTTGTATACACGAGGTGACGAGTGTGTACACGGCCTAAATGTAAAATATTTTGTCTTTAAATTGTGTAGATCGTTGTTGCAGATCAATTAAATAATATTACCTTGTTATATTCTTCACCATTGATTTAAATGTTTATACTTTAAATTGCTTAACCTTTTCCTGCTAATTGTTTTACCTGTTTAATTGAAACTTGATTTCTTTTATTCTGTGCATTATTTAAAGGCTGATTTTCTTTAAATTAAATATTTTTAATATGAATTATTGGATATTTAAAATTTGGTATTGAAGCAACGTATTAAAATTTTGAAATATTATTTTGTTGAGTTATTTATTTCCGAATATTTTTGGTGAGATTTTCGTACTCATTGTGATGGAGCCGTGAGCTCTTTATTGTGAAAAAATATTATTGTTGAATTATTTTGGCATGAGCCGTGAGCTCTTTATTATGAAAAAATATTGTTGTTGATTTATTTTGGCAAATTGAAATATTTGGGTACTTGAGGTGCAAATTATGATATATTGTGATATTGATACGCATGCGGTGGTATAAGGTTTGGGTGTGAAACGCATGCGGTGAGATAAGGGTGGCTTGATAAGCGTGGCTAGTAGGGGAAACTACTAGAAGTCATGCGGTGTGATAAGAATGGCTAAAACGCGGGATGCTATTTTGGAAAAAATATTTTCTTTAAAATAAATTGCGAAGGCTCCCGCGGTGATATAAGGGAATGAGATATTGTGAATTTATTTATGATTTGTGACTACGAGGCGGTTCCTCGGGAGTGCCCTTGTTGATATTGATTTATGGCCGCAGTTACCTTTATTATTGTTGTGATTTTCTTAAAGTTAAAAAAAATTCTGTTTTGTTTCCATGAGGTATTAATTGCCATTATTTGGTGTAATTAAATGGTGACATACTACTTGATTCATTTTAATTATCATTTTTTCTTATTATATTGTTAAACATTTACCATGCCATTATTTATATTCCAGTAGGGTCTGACCTGACCTCGTCACTACTCTACCGAGGTTAGGCTTGGCATTTACTGGGTACCGCTATGGTGTACTCATACTACGCTTCTGCACATCTTTTTGTGCAGATCCAGGTACATCTTATCAGACCCGGCGTCAGTGAACTAGCTGTACGAGGAGACTTCGAGGTATATCTGCCAGCGTCCGCAGACTCCGGAGTCCCCTTCTATTTTACTATGTTGTCTTCCATATTTGTTTTAGACTTTAATGTATAGAGACATAGAGAATAAATTCTTAGAAGCTTGTGACTTATTTTTACCGGGTTTTGCGAGTTGTAATTGTTTGAATTGTAGTTTATTTATTTCAGATATCTATTATTATTCCGCATTGATAGGTTTACCTAGTCTTATAGACTAGGTGCCATCACGACCTCCTATGGAGGAAATTTGGGGTTGTGACAAATGCGGTCTTGAGCTATTGAAAGCTCGCCTTGCAATCCTCGGACCATCAGAACGGAGCACCCTTCTGGGTCAATCTAGTCAAAGGTGCCGCAATAGATGAGAAGCCCTCCACAAACCGGCGATAATAACCTGCTAACCCTAAAAAACTCTTGAACTCGATTGCTGTGGTAGGACGAGGCCAACTCTGGACTACATCGATCTTCCAGGGGTCTACCTTAATACCCACTCCTAATACAACATGCCCCAAGAATGCCACAGTGTCTAACCAGAACTCACACTTGGAGAACTTAGCATATAGCTTCTATTCCCGCAAGGTTTGAAGCAGAACTCTCAAGTGCTGCTCGTGCTCCTCCATACTACGCGAGTAGATCAATATGTCATAATTGAAGACAATGACCAATGAGTTAATATATGGACTGAATACCCAGTTCATCAAATCCATAAATGACGTCGGGGCATTGGTCAAGCCGAAGGACATCACTAGAAACTCATAGTGGCCATATCTAGTCCGGAAAGGCATATTCGGAACATCCAAAGCAGGACTCTTTAGCTGATGATACCTCGATCTCATGTCGATCTTAGAGAACAACCTGGCACCCTAAAACTGGTCAAACAAATCACCAATACGCGATAACGGGTACTTGTTCTTAATGGTAACTTTGTTCAACTGGCGGTAATCAATGCACATCTGCATAGTCTTATCCTTCTTCTTCACGAACAACACCGGTGCACCCCAAGGCGACAAACTAGGTCTGGCGAACCCATTTTCTAGAAACTCCTCAAGCTGTTCTTTCAACTCCTTCAGCTCTTTCGGAGCCATGCGGTATGGTGGAATAGAGATAGACTGGGTACCTGGAGCCAAATCAATACAAAAATCGATATCATGATCTGGTGGCATGCTTGGTAAATCAGAAGGAAATACGTCGGTGAACTCCCGCACCACGGGCAATGAATCAATCATTGGAGTCTCTGCAGCAGTATCCCAAACATAAGATAGATAAGCCAAACAACCCTTCTCGGCCATATATCGAGCCTTCAAGAAAGAGATAACCCGACTAGATGCACTGATAGATGAACCCTTTCACTCAAATCTAGGCAACTCTAGCATCGCCAAGGTAACATTCTTGGCATGGAAATCAAGGACAACATGATATAGAGACAACCAGTCCATGCCCAGGAAAAGCTCAAAGTCGGTCATGTCGAACAACAGAAGATCCGATCTGGTCTCATAATCACAGAAAGTCACGATACAGGACCGGTAAATCTGATCCACCACCACATAATCGCCCACTGGCGTGGACACATATATATGAGTACCCAACGACTCACGAGGAATACCCAAAAAATGAGCAAACAGAGATGAAACATATGAATACGTAGATCCTAGATCAAATAGTACTGAAGCATCCCTACTGCAGACAAAAATAATATATGTGATCACGACATATGAGGCTATTGCATCTGGTCTGGCTGGAAAGGCATAGAACCTAGCTGTTGCACCACCTGAGTGGCCTTCACCTCTAGAGTGGCCCCTATCCACCTGCCCTCTACCTTTAGGTGGCCGGACGACTGGTGCGGTAGCTGGTACGGTAATCATGGGCTGATGACCCTGCTGTACAACCTTGCCCCGAAGCCTTGGGCAGAACCTCCTCACATGACCAAGATTCCCACACTCAAAGCAACCTGTCGGTGCGAAAGAGTGATCTTGGATCTGACTCTGGAGACCTGAACACCCATTGGAAGAACCCTAAATAGTTGGCGGACAGTAGGAGCTCTCGGGAATGGCACTGAAATAGGGCAAAACTGGAGCACCCCAAGAAGGTGCCAGTGCTGGATATGTGGGCCTGCTAGACTGGCCCCTCACAAACTGACCTCTACCCCCAGATGGAGCACTACTAAACCCTCCAGAATATCGAGATCGCTTATCCCTTGGCGCGTGCTCTCGGCCCTACTGATGATTACCCTCGATCTTCCGAGCTATCTCCACAACATGCTCGTAAGGAGTCCCCATCTCAATCTCTCGGGCCATAGTGACATGGATACCATAGTGCAAGCCCGCAATAAGCCTCCACACTCTATCTGTATCAGTGGGAAGTATCATAAGTGTATGGCGAGACAACTGAGAGAATCTCGCCTCATAGTCGGTCGCGGACTTCTGATCCTACTAGAGCCGCTCGAACTGATCCCGTAACTCTTCCCTCTGAGAGGGTGGGATATATCTCTCCAGAAAGAGACATGTGAACTGGTCCCAAGTCAAGGGAGGAGAACCTGCTGGTCTGCTAAGAAGATAGGACTGCCACCATCTTCGGGCCCTGCCCTCCAGTTGAAAGGTGTTAAAGTCCACCCCGTGGGACTCCAATACCCTCATGTTGTGCAGTCTATCCCTGTAATGATCAATGAAGTCCTGGGGGTCCTCATGTCACTCACCGCCAAAGGCAGGAAGATGTAGTCTGGTCCATCTATCCAATAACTTCTGCGGCTCGCCGGTCGCTGCTGGTCTGGGCCTATAGCCATTGTAACTGGCTGAGCCTCGCCCACAGGTAGTGCACCAGGGGTATGATATACGGCAGAAGCATGCCCTGGAGCTTGAGCGGTAGGGGTTTGTGCTCCCCTTCCCACCTGAGATATGGATGAGTCTGCTGGAAATAAACCAGCATGTGTCATAGAGTCCATCAACTGCATCATACGGCCCATGACCTCCTGGAATCCTGGTGCGGACATGAAACCCGCTGGCTCAGTTGCAGGTACCTCGCCCTGCTCCTCAATAATAGGATCCTCCACTGGATCCACTGGTGTCACAGCTGGAGCAACTTTAGGATGCCTTTGTCCTCTGGCAGGAGCTTGAGCCCTCCCTCGGCCTCTGCCTCGGCCTGTAGCAATAGAGGGAGCAGCTTCTCCACAGCCGGGTACATCTACCAGGCGCATTCTCACCATCTGTGAGAGAATAGGTGAAAGATACTTAGCACAACATCAACTACACGCTAGGAGATGAAGAAAGAGAAGTTTCCTAACACCGTATAGCCCCTCGAAGATAAGTATGGACGTCTCCGCACCGATCCTGTCACGAGCCAAAATCCTAACCTATTGTGATGGAGCCTATCATGGTACTAGGGAAGCCGACATTTATGAAATAACTCCAACACTTAACAGAAAACAGATTTAAAATAGTTTAAATGATAACAACTTCACTTAAACATGATAGAAATAAAAAATAAAACGCAGAAATTCCCAACATCAGGGTGTTACTAAGTACATGAGCATCTATACATAACAAGTCCGAAAAATACTGCCTATGAAAATATGAAACCAAATACAATAAGTGGAAAGATAGGGAAGGAGAAACAAGATCTGCGAAATGTCGGCAGCTACCTCGAAATCTCCAGAAGATCAACTGTGCGCGGAAATTAACACCCATTGTGTCCGGGAACACCTGGATCTGCACACGAAGTGCAGGGTGTAGTATGAGTACAACCAACTCAGCAAGTAACCATACTAAATAAAGAACTGAAAGTAGTGACGAGCTTCACAGTTATACTTCAATTATAGTGATTTCAACATAAGAAAGTAGGCATGCTCTCAAGTTCGATAAATTAGGTCAACAGTTATTCCATGACCAGTTCAAGTGAAGCAGAGTTTAATTTCTTTTAGAAATTTCAAACAATGATACATGACAGTTAATGCAACAGTAATGAAATAAAATGCACCCTCTTAGGGCCACAGTCACTCAACCTTCTAATTCACTCAGCACTAAGTACTCGGCACTCGCACTCAATAGGTACTTGCGCTCACTGGGGGTTTGTGCAGACTCCAGAGGGGCTCCTACAGCCCAAACGCTATAATCTGCACGGACAACTCACGTGCTATAATATAATATCTGGATCCGCATGGACAACTCACATGCAGCACGGACAACTCACGTGCTATAGTATAATATCTGGATCCGCACGGACAACTCACGTGCTATAGTATAATACCTCACAATTAGGCCATCGGCCTCACTCAGTCGTCAACCTCTCCAGTCTCTCGGTCTCTCATAACTCATAATAAGTAGCCCAGATAGCAATGATATGATGCATCAAAAATAAACAATAGAGACCGAGATGTAATATACAAATGAATTGTGACTGAGTACAAATAGCAATTTAGTAGATAATTCATTTGTGGGTCCCTACAATGCCAACATGTAGTCTAAACATGATTTGTGGTTAAATGCCAACAGATAACGATGTCGCCCAAACTCACACCGCAAATATAAGTAGTGAGGCGGTCGAAGCAATAATAAAACCCAATGCAAGTCGGGGTCGAATCCTCAGGGAGTTAGAATTGGGATTAGGTATATATTTAGTGTAATTGTACGATATGCCTTAAATTACACTTCCACATTCTTGTTTGTTGTTTCTACTTCTACTTTAAACTATTGATTGCAATTATAAAACTAGAAGACAATATTTTTGGTTTTGGTTGTTTTCCAAATGATAAAAGATCTAGGGTTGTGACTTCCACCTAGGTGGTTACCTAATGGGTTGTAAACTCTAGGGCAAGTTTGATTGGTCGGGGTTGTAATATAGCAATCACACGCAATTACCCATTCTATACCTCTCGGTAGTTTGAGTGATTTTGCCCAGTTTGGCTTTCTCAAGTCCAAATGGGTATTGCACAAAACAAGTGATAAATGCTCAAGTCGGGTCTTACTTTCTCTAGATTCAACCCCTTTAAATTGGGCTATCAATTTCTTGAGTTCACCCCAATTTCTTGTTAGCCAAGTTTTCCTAGACTTAGTCTCTCTTTCTAACCCCTTTAAATTGGGCTATCAATTTCTTGAGTTCACCCCAATTTCTTGTTAGCCAAGTTTTCCTAGACTTAGTCTCTCTTTCTCAAGTAGAGACTAAGTCAATTAGGCATGAATCAATGTTTGCAACCATTAATTCTTGAATTCAATCAAGAACTAGGCTAAATATCACTAACCCAATCACAAACAAGTCCTAAATCAAACACCCATTAAGTACCCATACTAGAGTTGGGCCACAACCCTACCTAGAAATTTAGCTACTCATGAAAAATGAAAAAATACAAGAAGCAATTAAGATAGAACGCATAATAATTGATCAGGGAAAGAAAATCTAATGTTTAGAAGCTAATCTAGTACAATATTACTCAAAACAGTAAAGAAAACGGCTCAGGTGCTCTCCCAAAACAAAACTTTTTCTAAAAATGACAAAAAGTTCTATTTATACTAAGCTGAAAATGTCTGACAAAAATGCCCCTGCGAAGGTTGTGCGGCCGCAAAATTCTGTGTGCGGTCTGCACTCTGAGCGTGATTGGTCAACTCGGCCTTTTGCGGTCGCATAAAAGTGGGATGTGGCCGCACTTCATTTGATTGTGTGGACCGCACAATTCGGAGTGCGGCTGCACACTTGAACTTGGACTGGAACATGGCTCTCTGATTCTTCTCTTCTGTGAACTGCACAATTATGAGTGCGGCCGCACTTTTCATCTTGCAGCCGCACAATTATGGTGTGGTTCGCATATCTTCAGCTTGCCCAAAAACTAACTCTCTGAATTTCCTCTTCTGCGGCCGCACAATAATTATGCGGTCCGCATACTCTGAAGGACATCTGACAGTGATGTTTCATTGTTATGCAGTCGCACACAGTATTATGGGGTCCACACTGTGGGCCTTTTTGCCTTGTTTTGGTCCTTGTCCATTTTTGAGTCCTTTATGAATTGATTTTGACTTCTTTGGCTCATCTTCCAATATTCCTGCATGAAAGCACATTTTATTAGTTCCCGGGAATACCTTTAAGCATTTTTGAGCTAAAACACAAGTAAAAGAGAGCAAATAAGCGGTCAAAATCCCTACTTATCAACTCCCCCAAACTTAAGCTTTTGCTTGTCCTCAAGCAATTAAGGTAATTCCCACCTTCACTAGAAAAAGAGATATTTCAGCTGGTCTAAGGTGAATCAATCACACATCAATTGGGACCAACAATTACCCACAACACGTATGAATTATCAACAATGGAATGATTTGACTTTTTGAGTACAATAGTTCTAATGTGACACTAGAGTATCAAGAGTTGACTTTATTTATCAAGGAAGCTTGCTCTTTCATGTAGGTCATTGTGGATCCCAAACTCCTCCTCCTCTACTCTCCATTAGCATATCTCACTTTAGAATATAACACTCGATGCAAGGATTGTGAAAAGTTCGCTCATCTCTCTCAAAAGAATGTCACAAGTCCGGCTCTAAGTACCATAAGCTTGCCCTTATGTAAATCACCACTAATGTAAGCTCACTCAACTTGAAATCATGTAGGGCTTTTGCGGGATGTAATGAAGGCTTTGGACTAAGGTAGGAC
The DNA here is from genome assembly GCF_000715075.1 of Nicotiana tabacum. Lineage (NCBI taxonomy): Eukaryota > Viridiplantae > Streptophyta > Magnoliopsida > Solanales > Solanaceae > Nicotiana > Nicotiana tabacum. Next base: position 109,572,301 of record NC_134092.1, read on the forward strand.
TTGTTGGAATAGAATGGTTTCATCTTTCCTTAAGCACTCTATTTTCTCTTTTTGTTTTTTTTTGGCTCATACTTTGTTGACTCTTTGAGTCAATTCCTTTTTCCTCGGGGGAACTAGAGAGACGTAAAGTCACTCTTTCTTGGTCATGACATTCATTTTTCTCCTTTTCTATTTACTCCATGCCTTACATCATTGTTTTCTTTGAATCCCTTCAACTTTCTACCTTATTCACTTTAATTTTGGTATTTCTCTTTTTTTTGTTCTTTCTTTCTTTTCTTCGCCTTCCCTTTTCTTCCTTTCTTTCTCTTCTTTGTACCTTTTATCACTTTCAAACTCCTCGTCTCTCCCCCAAACTTATGTTTTTGCCAATTGTTTCTCAAGAATGCTAAGGAAAGATTGGGTGCCAAGAGAGAGTCATTACAAAACGGATAAAGGCTTGTAACGCGGTTATTGAAAGAACAAAAAAAGGCTTAGGCTCAAATGGATTAACTAGGGATATCACATTGGTAGGCTATGGAAGATTTCAAACTTCAAATCGGATCAAGTAGAGCCTACAATCATTTCTCAAGCCAAGCTACACTTAGAATTTTGCCTAGAAAAATATTCGGGGCAAGTTCTAGACTATTAGCATGGGAACTTGGACTTGCAATTCAATACCTCCCCTTTCACGTTGCTGGATTGCTAAAGAGAATGGAGTCGAGGGCCCACAACAACCCTAGTTAAGATTGAGAATCACAAATGGCTCGACTAAACCACTCGATGATTGTTTAAGTCAACACAAAAGTCAAAAGGTCACAACTAGAGTTATTTTATGCCAACAACTTTGTTTTTAACCATACGGTCGGAGGTAAATGTGTTGGTACCAAGTGAAGCATGCTTGAGACCCTTTTATTCATTACTACTATATTTGCCAAAATATAAAACGGACTCAATCCCTTAAGAAGGTTATCACGCCATCCATCGTTGGGAAGAGCCACCCGGTTCACACAAAATCCACCTTTGGAAAGAACCGTGACATTAAGAAAACGAAAGGCTTATTGATCACTCAAACGTAAAAAGAAGCTAACAAATCAAAAAGAAACTACTAAAGTAAATAAGAAGTTATACTACTAAGAAAGACAAAGTAAAGAAGCTACGAAATAAATTACGGATAGCAAGATAAATAGACCACCCCCCGAATAAAAATAAGCATTGTCCCCAATGCTTAACAAAAATAAGAACAGGGAAGGGTAGAGAGTTAAGAGAACTCCCTATGTGGTCTCAGTTTGCATGGGATCTGCAACACACTCTGTCTCCTCTAGTTGTATCTCATCATCACCTTGCTGAGGGACAATGGGGTTGCTGAGCATCTGGATCATCTCCTCAGTGATGTGGGCAGTCGCAACCGGCTCCTCAGACTGGCCGGCTTCTATATGTGATGCCTCTGGTACTGCTGGTGCTGCCTGTGCTGCTGGGTCTGAAGGTGCTCCCTCAATAAGTAAGTCCAGTGGTAGATATCCGACAGATGCAATTTTGGCAACCACTTCTCTCAACTTGTCCACTGACCTCTTCGATGCCTGAGACTTCCGCATCTTCTTTGTTTGCTTTACCAACTCCTTAATGACCTCCACATGCGCCACTAGAGTCTTCATAATGGTCTTCTGGTTGTCCAGAATCTTCTTCAATATTTCCTCCACTGACGGAGTACCTGTGGTGCTGTTGGGGCTGCTGACTGTGCTGCAACAACATTGGATATGTCAGACGGCTTTGAAGTAGCTGCCTGCATCCAGTTGTTGAGAGTTGCTAATATCTGGGAGACTCGCAGTGCAGTCTGTGGTTAAGTGGATGATGCTGGCACTGATAATGAAGCTGGTGGACTAGAAGACGACAGTGGTGGCATGGCTGCTGTCCTGGTGGAAGGACCGACTACTGTGGAAGGCTCAGCAGCTGAATCAGTAACTACTACCGCTGGCTCCTCAGACTGGCCAGTGGATGTAGTTGCCTTACCCTTGAACTTCAAGTTGTCAGCACTCTGTAGATGGTACCATGAGAAAGGATTCTTGATCTTTACTTCTATATCATATTTCCTCGGCTCCACCTTTTGATCTTTGAAGTATTCTGTGAGGAAGTTCGGGTACGGGTATAATCTCTCATCTTTCTGGACAGCTAATGTGATGTTGGTGGACATGATGGCACCAACATTAATCGGATACCCAGCCATAATCAAAGCCATCGAGACTGTATGGGGAAGAGAGAGGTTGTTCTTATTTAGGCACGGATCAATGCAGCTGCACACAAATGTTTGCCACCCTTTTGCTTCAAAATATAGGATGGCCCGAACTATGGGAACCCCTGTTGTAAGCCACAAAGGTGTTGATCCTCGAATAGCCAAAATCTCAGCTAGCCACGGGCGAGCTGCATCAACCATAGCCATCTTTTCCAAGTATTGGACTGCCTCCACTTCTTCAAATCCCACATAAGAGTTAAAAGCACAGGAGTCGAATCGGATTTTCAGATTTCGCACTTTTGTCACCTTGGTACCCTTCTTAATGTGAGCCACATTGGCATAAAATTCTTTAACTGAGTGCTCATTTGCATCGAGGACGCTTTGGGTGAACCATTTCCATCCTTTTCTCTCCTGGAACTGTTTGAGGCCATTTGGGTTGTGCTTGTCCAAATCCTTCATCAAGAATTGTCGCTCAAGAGTGAGTGATCTTTGGGGCCACCACTCTCTAAATCTGTTGAAGGCAGTCAAGCTGACAAATCTGTCTTCCCACATCTCCCTTCTGCACGACCTCTCTAAACTCCCTACTGTAGCATCACCCCCTCTACCATCGTCTGGGACATCATCATCATTATCAACATTGATTGGTGCAGCCGGGGCATGTGAGGAAGAGGGCTCAGAATCTAGGCTACCCTTTTTCGAACCTTCAGAAGAACTAGCAGCGAAAGATGACTCATCTACCAAGTGGAATCTACCCGGGACTTGCTGTGATTGGGCTTCCGGTTGTGCTTGCACGGAGTTACCCTCAGATGCTTCCCCAGATGGGAGATATTTGTTGATACCAAATTTTGCCCTAATAGTTTCCAAAATATATATATACATGCCTTCAAAATAGCATTTTATGCATCATTATTTAGTTTACAAATCTATACAAGCATTTCCTATAATTTTTCATATTTTTAGAGCTCTTAAATTAATTTTCTTGCATTTAAATTATATAAATATCAAGTAATTATACCTTTAAATTATTTTGTGATGACTTAGTTACCTAAAATTATTATTTTGCACCTATAATATATGTTTCAAATATTTTATTTCATTCCATATAATTATATTTGTATTTTTAAGCTATTTATCTAATTTTGCAATAATGACCTATATCCATACACAATTGCTCTTTATTTTATATTAGTTGTGTCAAAATAGCATATTTATATTTTTTATAATACTAAGTTATTATTTTAAGCATTTTAGTGCATAAATAATATTTTTATTTATTAATTAAGCATTTTTTATAAATCATTTTGATAAAATTTTGGGTATTTAAATAATAGCCCATTCTAACCAATTTTGGACCACATTAGTGGCCCAAAACTACCCAAACCTGAGCCCAGTCCATTCCAGCCCAAAGCCAAACGACCCTTAGTCTCAAACCCGGTCGGTACCCATCTCAAATAACCCGCCCCCGTTTCCTTTGTGATCCTGGCCGTTGATCTCAAATGATTAACGGCCCATAATTGACCTACCCATTTTATATTACCCCTCATCCTAAACCCTAAAGACCCATTTTCGCCCGTCCGCCGCCCCCAAATCCTCTCAAACCTTCTCCTCTCTCCACAGAAACCCTAGCCGCCCCCTCAAATCTCTCCAAATCAGTCTCAACCATGGATTCTCTCCATGATTTCCTTACCTTTTGTGTATTATCTCGTTATTTTCTACAAAACTATGGTATCACCTAGTACTTGCCTAAACATGGCAAGTACTATCTCTCAAAATCCGGCCATTCAACTTCAATCGCTTGAATTTGGACAGTATTTAGTCCATATATATCATGACCATGGCTATATGGGTCCGATTAGCCATGATTTTCAGCCAATCTTTGATTTCTGTGAATTAGGATTTACCTATTTTTTCCCTAATCCAATTTTTATTGATTCTGCATGCTAATACTTCCTTATTTATGTTTGATTTTACAGTTTTCCTTGTTTACTGGTTTGATTTCTGTCACTATATAAACCCCTCCCAATCCCCATTTGAAGAGAGAAGGGAATCAATATACTTTCACTAAAAATTGGAGCTTTGTTCTGTGATTCCCTCATTCTCTTGTTCTGTACTTCATTTTGGCCTGCTGAAAACTAAGGCCACTGAGATTCTGTTATTCGAACTTTCTCTTGGTGCGAGCATTGCCCGGAGTTCTTCTGAAGCTCTTGGGAACTTTGACGCATTGAGATTCTGGGTTCTTGTGGAATTTTAGTTCTTTGTTGTTGTCCATTTAACTAGTAAATCGCTTAATCTTTTTCGATATCATTTTTTATGTGTCTCTGATTTGCATGTACTCTCGCTTCTGAAATCTATGGCTTAATGTATTTCTGGGATACTTTTATGCACAACTCTGTTAGCTTTACACTCGTTTTAAATCTCTCTAGCATTTAACTCCTCCTAATGCTGCTAGTTCCGAGATTGTCTATGTCTAACTTGGATAATCTGAACCCTCCTAAGCTCGTTTAGCTAGTGTATTGGTGTCTGAATGTTCATGAATATGCTTACCTGCTTCGTCTTGGATCTCTGTAATGAATGCCTTACATCTGTAATAACCTGTGTTAAGACCTTTACTGTTAACTATGACTTGTTTCTCTGCTATTGTGTCACTCAGTATGCTCACTTGATCTCATACCCCTTTAATGATGGCTTTCAATTATAGAACAATTATCTCAACTTATTTTCCCTACCATGTTTGAACTGTTTTGATATTAAGATGAATCCCTGGCATAACTTAAACCTTCCCTATTTAATTAGTCTACTGGTCAATACTTGAATGCCTACGTTTGCCATTTGACATGAGTTTATTTTCACTATGTTCTGAATCTCTACAATGATTATCTTGCATATGTAATGTGTTCTAATCTGTGTTAAGATTTTTCTATCAACTATGACCTTTCTTCCCTGCTAATATGTCCCCCAACATGTCTTTGGCTCACTTAATTCCTTGTTCCTTCAGTGATTACTTGACTTGTCACAATGTGTGTTCCCCTATCATGTCTAAATGTTGTCTTGTTCCGTGATGAGAGTTAACATGTCTGTTTCATAACATCAAGACCTATACTTAGCACAATCTGGACCTTCTTTAGGTAAATAGTCTATTGTGTCGATGCTAGAATACCTACATGTGCTATTTAACATGAGCTTACTCTTCACTCTGTACTGAATCTCTATGATGCTTGTCTTGCATACATAATGTGTTTTAATGTTATAAGACCTTTTTCACTCAGCTGTGATCTTGCTTCCCTGCTAATATACCCCGAGTATGTCTTAATCCCATGTTCCTTCACTGATTGCTTCGACTGTCATAATGTGTGCTCCTTATCATGTTTCAATGCAATCTTGCCTCCTGATGAGAATTAACATGTTTGTCTTATGATACTAAGATGCATGCTTAGCTTAATCCGAACCTCTTAGTCCCAATTGGTTTAATGTTATCACTAGAAATCTTGTTCATAGGACTAAGTATAAATAAAACAAGCTCTAAAGTACTATGTGTTAGAGATCCTGCCTATAGAAAATAATTGCTCGCTATAATTGGTTAATGCTAGACCATTCAAACACTGCTTCATGCCCGTCGTATGAATAATTCTGGGACTCTTTCCCTAGCAGATTTTGTTGTACCCAACCGCGTAAATTACTTAGGCATCGCATATATAGGATTGGTAACTTAAGACTCCCAACAATTAGCCTATGATACCCGCGTGATTATGTCTATAAGCTATATCCTGCATCTGAAATCACTTGCATACTTTGATCACCTAGAAAGCATGTCTATAGGATTCTGCAGATTCCTGATCAGTATATGTGTTTGCGTGCATTTGTTGCTTAAGTGTGGAGGCAAACTTGAGCCTTGACTACCTATATGTGAAGTCCAATGTATTTTGTATGTTGCCTAGTTTTGACATTTCTGAGCAGCCTAAGTGAGGTCTAGAACCATCCAAAGTAAAGGTCCAATACCTCTTGGACCATGGGTACGGGACAGGTAGTGCACGTATAGGGTACGACCTATAATTGAATTAGAACGCGTTTAGGTAACAACTTTAACATAGTAATCGGCTAGCAGGAGATGATAGTTTGAACCTGCTGAATAATATGAGTAACACCCCATCTTGAAGTAGTTACAAAGTATTATTTATGTTTCACGGGGTGATCCTTTAGGTTAAAAAACTTAGGACCCCCCTCTCTATGTATGTCGTTATTAGATCTAAATAGTTGTATCCCTATATTCGCACTAAATCTGTGTCAATCATGTTGTAATAAAGTTCTGTGACTTCTAAACTCCTTTATTTATTTGATCACCTAGCTTAATCACAATCCACATAATCTTAAGTTCAGCCGGGACCACAATTGTGGACCTCGAGGAGTGCCTAACACCTTCTCTTTGAGGTAACTTGAGCCCTTACCCGATCTTTGGTGGCGTTGACTAGTCAAACAGAGTCATTTGCATAATAGGTGCCCTAATGCACCTTAAACCGTTAGGTGGCGACTCTCCTCTTTTAATACCTCCTAAAAAAAGAGTGGTCACATGTCAAAGCCCGATTTTGCGAGAAAAAAGGGGCGCGACAGTATGGAGACTCTGCTGGGGATTTACACTTAGGCTCTTACCATAATGAACTTGGCTTATGTGGATTAGTTTTCTTTGTTATAAAACTAACATTCCTTTTCCATATTTATTTGTTATATTTGCTATTACATGAACATCCCTTTCCCGTTCACCTTTGCTTGTTCAAAACCATTATAACATGCACATCCCTTCCCTTCTCCACTTTATTTGCTTAAATTTGTTATAACATGCACATCCCTTTCCCTATTCACCCTTAGTTGCTCTAATTGCTATTTATTAGATATATCATGTCTCTCCCACTCCTACTCCCTTGCTTACTTTATTATATTCCACGAACTAACTTCTTCTTTTGTCTTTCATTTTACGTCCTTTATGTTTTATCTTAATACTGCGTTTATTGCTTTCACATATTTATCATGCAAATACTTGACAATGTGTTATTATTGCTGCATAAAGCATGCTCCACATCATATTCCACTTGTGCCCAACTAATATCATAGCGGCACTTGATGAGTGTCCGCACTCTTCCAAAATTACCCTTTAAATTGGAAAGGCTTATTTGCGGTAAACTAGTCGATCAGTGGTGCAATCGACAGTTCCGTGCCTTTCCCTCTCAAGTTGTCTACTTTAGAGTACCAGTATAGACCCTTCTAGAAACCTCGCTCCAATATCAACTGTGCATGCATCATGTCAAACCTAGTATGGGTTAGAACGTAGTGCGCGTGACAATCCACTAAGATAAGCCTTGTCCAAAGCCCGACAGGATTTCTATAATCCCAATGGACACTATCACGTTATGTGCATTACTTGGAGAAAACATGCCGGTATGTTGATCGTTAATGTGTAAATAGTCAGACCCGGAGGGGGAAAGGGCTAACTCTATTTGTTTTGCAGAAAATGCGGCACGAAGTCCCCAGGTTTGGCATGGTTCGAAACATCCCACCTTTGCTGCTTGATTTGTGGCAGAACCTCTCACTTAGTGACAAGAATCATGTTAAAAGTGTCCTCGGAAATTTACCTTCCTTATTGGACATTCGGCCAAATAACGCATTGATTGAGGCCGCCACTATGTTTTGGGGTGAAAAAAGAGTTGTCTTCTGCTTTGGTGATGTAGAAATGACTCCTCTCTTAGAGGAAATAGGAGGCTTTGCTAGGATTCCATGGGATAGTCCGGGTTTATTAGTACCAGAAAATCGCACTCTCCGCGATTTTCTGAAAATGATGGGTTTCAAGAAAAATGATGAGTTACTCTGTCTGAAGGAGTCATACATACCATTTGAATTCCTTTATAAATGTTATGGGCATAGCAAGTCATATCACCTTCACCGTGATGAACTTGCCGTTACTTCTTTGGGTTGGACACACCGCCGAGTTTTTGTGTTCATTGTCTGTTTCTTGGGGTTGCTGATATTTCCAATGAAAGGGGGGAAGATCCACACTCGCTTAGCCATGGTCGCTAGGGCGCTAATGGAAGGAATTGAGGTAGTAACTTACACTATCATCCCCATGATCTTGGCCGAAATGTACCGAGCTCTAGATCGATGCAAGCAGGGGTATGGGCACTTCGAGGGCTATAATCTGTTGCTATAGGTTTGGTTATTAGAACATTTCCTGAGAGGTGAATATCATCAGGAGCTTCTGCGACGACCATTGAATGACTACATAGCCTACCATCATCCAAAAAGAATGGCATTTATCCTAGATAGGTTCGCGCAACCTGGAAGTGTTGTAAGCTGGGTGCATTTCTTCAGCAATTTGACTAATGAAAAGGTACATTGGATGTTCGAATGGTTCCCTAGCAGCGAGTTCATCATCAGGTCAAGAGAAACCACTCATTTAGTGTTGACTGGGTTAAGAGGAATCTATCCTTATGCTCCTATAAGGGTAATGAGGCAAGCATGAAGAAAGCAGGTTATACCTCGGGTTTCCAATATGGTCCAGTATAAAGCAGACTTTAAAGGGAACATCATTCCGTTCAAGTTCGAGACACATCATATGTGGAATCAAAAGGTCGTTGTAGAGAAAGACACTATCGAGCCAGACAGGTTCCATGCCAACCATGTATACTTCTACCCATCATGGTTGGTAGATGATATAGCGGGAGATGCCAAGCCAGAGATTAATCTGAAAAATAGGGTTATAGATGACGCTGCTGAAGCACAAGTCAAGTATAGGATGCTGCGCAAGAGGGTTTTCAAGTCTGAAGCTAGACATTTGGAACAACACAAAGTGGATACAGAAGCCATCGGCGAATGGAAAGAAATTGCTACTAAATCAACATAAATATTGGAATATTTAGAGCAAGGGTTAATGGAACTTGAGGGGAAGATGAGAAAGAGGCTCTCAGATTGTCACAATGCGGAAGGCAATGAGGGAGGGCACCGAGCAAGGGCTTACCTACTATTGGACATGCACGACCTGGGGAACTTGATTGATTGATCCAAGAAGGCCAAGCATGGAGAAGGTCCCTCTGGGTCCAACTAGATTAGGAAATGATGATCTTTACTAATTTTTAGCTTAGTTTTAGATTTCGATTGTAATAAGGAAAATTCCATTAGTAATTTTCTTATTATTGTCGCTTTAGTATGGATCTGATTCATTTTTGCATTAATGAAATGACACAATTATTGGCATCAATTTTTCCAAGTCTATGTGTCGCTTAGGCCTACCTCAGGCACAACGAGGTCCCCCAAATTAGGACATGAATTTATTTACTGATTCTGCAACACATGTTTAATATCGCAAACATCCTTTCAATATCCCTTACTGACTTGGTTACCTTTTTTGTTTTTCTTTTCTTTTGTTTATTCCCATTCCCCAAAGGTTGGTTCGTGTATACTAGCATCATCTGCATATCACACTAGATCCAGAGGTCCTCCACCTCCTCCTCCACCAAGTGATCCTAAAGGCAGAAGCAAAGGGAAAGAAAAAATGGATGATTTAAGAAGTATCAGAAAGGACAATGCAGAGAACGTTGAAACCTCGGACGGTCGGAATACTCCCGCACAGAATGAATTGGTCCTATGTCTGGAACAGAAAATATTGGAGCTACAAGGGGAACTTGAGCAGGTCCGGAATTTGGCAAACCTTTCCCTCACCCTAAACGTCCCCGACCTTAATCAACAAAACACAAACGCCCAAAACCCGGTACCTCCCCAAAACACAAAAAATTCGAAAAATCCTCTCGCACCACATCAATACGCCACACCTCCTCAGAACCACAACCCTCCACCGATACCTACTCATCAACAACACCATCACCACCCAACTCAATACCCACAAACAACCACATATCACACCCCTCAGAATGCACCACAGCCTACTCCTGACCCGCAAAACTTAACCAATGACCACCATTACGCCCAGATTTTCGGAGTCCACCAAAACAATCCCATATATGTGGAAACCTTACCCCCACACCCCACAACAGACTCTATACATACTCAAATCCGCCGAGAAGGACCTGCTCATCAAGAACATGGAGGAGGAACTCAAGAAACTTACTGATAGAGTTCAAAGTGTCGAAGGGGGCAAAGGCATTGAGGGTTTGAATTATGAAAATTTATGTATTCATCCAGATGTAGAACTGCCAGAGGGTTACAAACCTCCTAAGTTCGAAATGTTCGATGGGACTGGTGATCCGAAGGTATATTTGAGAACGTATTGTGACAAGCTTGTAGGGGTTGGCAAGGACGAAAGAATCCGCATGAAGCTATTCATGAGAAGCCTCACTGGAGATGCCCTGTCTTGGTACATCAGTCACAACCCAAGGAAATGGGTTAATTGGGTGAGCATGGCATCAGATTTCATGGATCGGTTCAGGTTTAACACAGAAAACGCACCAGACATTTTCTACATTCAGAATCTCAAGAAGAAGCCAACGGAATTTTTCCGCGAGTATGCTACCCGGTGGAGGTCTGAAGCCGCAAAGGTAAGGCCAGCACCGGAAGAAGAAAAGATGAATAAGTTCTTCGTCAGAGCTCAGGATCCGCAATACTACAAAAGACTGATGGTTATTGAAAACCATAAATTTTCTAACATCATCAAATTGGGAGAAAAAATAGAAGAAGGGATCAAAAGCGGAATTGTGACAAATATTGAAGCACTCCAAGCCACAAATAAAGCCTTACAGTCAGGAGGTATCTCCAAGAAAAAGAAGTAGGTGCGGTGATGGTAGCCCAAGGTCCAAAGTCTCCTCTTACATACGAAACACCTCCACCCACATATCAACCTTCACCTCCCAGATACCAACAACCTACCGCCACTTACCATACATATAACACCCAATCAGCATACTACCACTCACCACCAGCCTGGCAAAACTAACAAAAACCTAGACCAAATTTTGACAGAAAACCATCCAGACAATAGACCCCAATTGCTAAACCCATAGACCAATTGTACGAGAGACTGAAGGTTGCCAATTATATCACTCCTATTCCCGTTGTTGCTATGGAAAACTCTTCCCAGTGGATTAACCCAAATAAGGCATATGCCTATCACTCAGGCATGAAAGGTCATACTATTGATGAGTGTCGTACTTTGAAGGATAAGATTCAGATACTAATTGACACCAAAGTCATACAGGCAAAAGAGGCTGCACCCAATGTCCGTAACAATCCTCTCCCAGATCACAGGGGTGAAGGAGTAAACGTGATAGAGACCAATGAAGAATGGGACTTAGAGGGGTCAATTTGACTCATTCGAGAAGGGGATAATTCTGAAACATCTCCAGTCACTCTCACACCTATCATGGTACAGCTCAGGCACCAATTGAAGTTGGGGTAGTTGCACTAACTCCGTTTGAGGTTGAAGTAACAACGCCCTTCACCGTGATGGTAGCACCTACGCCATCTTATAAGTCTAATGCTATACCATGGGATTATGTTGCGGAAGCAAGAAGGAAAGGAGAGGCAAAAATGGAAGAAACAGGTGTAGCGCAAGGCATGACCAGAACTGGTAATGTTTATATACCCGAGCATTTGGGAGTAACAAGAAAAGAAGTTGCATCTAAATCGCCTGTCATTGAGACTGGCCAGATGATCTTTGGAGAAGGGTGCAGGCAAAAGAGTATTCTGTGGTTTATCATCTGAACAAAACCCCTGCTTAAATATCTAGTTTATCACTGCTGCAAAACTCCGAGGCACATAGGATGCCCTGATGAAGGTGTTGAATGAAGCCTATGTACCCAACAACATCACCAGTGGAGAGATGGCCAACATGGTAGGGCAAGTGTTGGAAAGCCACAAGATCACTTTTCATGAAGACGAGCTGCCACCAGAAGGACTAAGTCACAACAGGGAACTACATATCACAGTGCAGTTTGAGGACAAGTTCATTGCCAGAGTCCTGATAGATGGGGGTTTGAGTCTCAACATATGTCCACTAACTACTCTGAAAAGATTGGGTAAAGGCCTGCATGAGATATGAGCAGTAAGTATGAATGTGAAAGCATTTGATGGGTCTCAAAGGGCCATAATTGGGGAGACCAACCTCAGCCTACAGATGGGCCCAACCTGGTTTGATGTTGAGTTTCAAGTGTTGAACATATCTACTAGCTACAACCTATTGTTGGGATGACCTTGGATACATGTTGTTGGGGCTGTAGCTTCTACTCTACATCAGGTCGTGAAGTTTGAATGGAACCATCAGGAAGTGATCATCCATGGAGACGGAAGTAATCCTATTTACAGCAATCAAATTGTTCCGGTTATTGAGAATAGAAGGAAGTTGGGTGGAGAAACATACCATCACATCGAGCGCGTCAACGCAATTGAAAAGGACAAATGGTAGAGCAGTAAGATAGAAGGCATATTGGTATGGACTATGAACCTGGCAAGGGTCTCGGATAGAATATCCAAGGGATCACCAAAATGATACAGCTAAAGCGTCATGGCACAATGTTTGGGCTTGGGTATTAATACACCTGGAACGAGTATCAGAATTGGTCGCCACCATGCCGTGGTCCTTATTACCCTCTAGAGCAACCAGTACCACATTTTAGCCAGTCATTTCATCAAACTGACATGATGTGGGAGTCCGAAGAAGATGAAGTTCTAGATGGCATAAGGAATCTGTTTCTGGATGATGAAAACATGGATTGTAGTGTGATATTTGAAGAGGAGGAGGAGGAAGGCCTTATTATTAGGACCATGGAGAAGGGAGATATTCTTAAGAACTGGACTATTGTACCATCAAGGGCCCGTCGAGTTCCTAGGTAGCTTGGCAATTAGCACCATTTATTTTGAAAGCAATTTTATGAGCATCTAAGACATTTTCAGTATTTTGTTTTAAGAATATTTTGTTTTGAAATAATTGCTCGAGTCATCGAGCCGTACTTGTTTGATGCTTTCAAGATTTATCTAATGCATTGTTATTTTAGTATTTATTATTATTCTTTACATTTTTTCTCTACAGTATTATTATTACCTATCTCGATGAACCTACGACTGTGACATGTAATGAGATAACGCAACATAAGGATAATTATTCAGAGGATCTGGAAGAGGATATAATACCCGAGGAAATTGTCAGAGAAGTGGATAACTTTGAAAATAAGCCTAAGTCCAATTTGGATGAGACGTAAAAGTCAAGGAAACGCGTGTAAGCATTCACCTATCACTGTCAAAGAAGGAAGAGTACATCCGGTTCTTGAAGGAGTATGAGAATATTTTTGCATGGTCCTATGATGATATGCCGGTTTGAGCAAGTGCATAGTGGCTCATAAACTACCTACCAACCCTATGTGCCCGCCTGAAAAGCAAAAGCTCAGAAAGTTCAAACCATATATGAGCCTGAAAATAAAAGAGGAAGTCCCCAAGCAGATCAATGCTAAGGTTCTCAGAGTGGTTGAATATCCAACCTGGTTGGCTAACATTGTGCCGGTTCCAAAAAAAGATGGGAAGGTCAGAGTGTGTGTCGACTATCAGGATTTAAACAGAGCAAGTCCCAAAGATGATTTCCCTTTGCCCAATATACACATACTGATTGACAATTGTTCCAAGCATGAACTCCAATCCTTTGTGGATTGCTTCGCGGGATATCATCAGATCTGGATGGATGAAGAGGATGTCGAAAAGACAGCCTTTATTACACCATGGGGAGTATATTGTTAAAAATGATGTCGTTTGGCCTAAAGAATGTTGGAGCCACCTATATGAGGGCCATGACAACAATTTTTCATGATATGATACATAAGGAGATAGAGGTGTACGTGAATGACGTCATCATCAAATCCAAGAGAAGCACATATCATATAGTAGATTTGAGGAAATTCTTCGATCGACTTCGAAGATACAACCTGAAACTAAATCCCGTAAAAATGTGCCTTCGGAGTCCCTTCTGTAAAGTTATTAGGGTTCATCATCAGCCGTTGAGGAATTGAGCTAGAGCCGACAAAGGTCAAGGTTATCTAAGATTTGCCACCTCCGAAGAACAAGAAAGATGTGATGAGTTTTTTGGGGCGTCTCAATTACATCAGCCGTTTCATAGCACAATCAACTGTGATTTGTGAACCGATTTTCAAAATGTTAAATAAAGACGCTGCAACAAGTTGGACTGAAGAATGCCAGAAAGCCTTTGACAAGATCAAGGAATATTTATCCAAACCACCTGTTCTGGTCCCACCAGAACCTAGGAGACCTCTGCTACTCTATTTATCTGTACTGGATGGGGCTTTCGGTTGTGCCTTAGGACAACACGACGAGACGGGAATAAATGAACAGGCCATATACTATATAAGTAAGAAGTTCACACCCTACGAAGCACAATATTCTATGCTGGAGTGCACCTGCTACACTTTGATGTGGATAGCTCAGAAGTTGAGGCACTACTTCTGTGCCTACACCACATATCTCATATCAAGAATGGATCCGTTAAAATACATCTTCCAGAAACCCATGCCTACGGGAAAGTTGGAAAAATGGCAGATACTACTGAGTGAGTTCGACATCATCTATGTAACTCAGAAGGCGATCAAGGGGCAAGCGTTGGCAGATCATCTGGTAGAAAATCATGTGGGTGGAGAATACGAACCACTGAAAACGTATTTTTCGGATGAAGAGGTATCATTCGTAGGAGAAGATATCACCGAAACCTATGACGGTTGGAGAATGTTTTTCAATAGAGCTGCAAACTTCAAAGGAGTAGGTATTGGAGCATTTTTAGTGTCAGAAATAGGTTAACACTATCCAGTATCCGCAAAGCTCAGGTTTTCGTGTACCAATAATATGGCAGAATACTAGCCTTGCATCTTGGGGCTCAAGTTGGCCATTGACATGAACGTTAAGGAATTGCTGGTAATTGGAGATTCGAACCTTTTGGTACATCAGGTTCTAGGAGAATGGGCTACAAAGAATACAAAAATATTGCCATATTTGTACTACGTACAAGAGTTGATGAAGAGGTTCACAAAAATAGAGCTCAAACATGTTCCGAGAATCCAGAATAAGTTCGCAGATGCGTTGGCCACTCTATCTTCCATGATACAACACCCAGACAAGAATTTCATCGATCATATTCCTGTAGGGATCCATAATCAGCAAGCTTATTGTGCTCATGTTGAAGAAGAAACTGATGGGAAATCGTGGTTTCATGATATCAAAGAATACTTGGCAAAAGGAGAGTACCCAGAGCACGTAAATCATACTCAGAAACGCACACTCCAAAGATTGTCCAACAATTTCTTCCAAAGTGGAGGAATTCTGTACAAAAGGACTCCAGATCTAGGATTATTACGGTGTGTCGATGCCAAGGAAGTATCCAAATTGCTCGAAGAGATACATGCCGGAACTTGCGGACCACACATAAATGGCTTTGTTTTAGCTAAGAAGATATTAAGAGTAGGATATTTATGGATGACTATGGAAACGGACTGCATCAGGTATGTCCAAAAGTGTGATCAATGCCAAGTACATGCGGATATGATACGAGTGCCACCCAATGAACTCAATGCAATAAGTGCACCTTGGCCTTTCTCCGCTTGGGGGATGGATGTCATCGGTCCAATCGAACCTGCCACTTCAAATGGGCACATGTTCATTCTAGTGGCCATAGATTATTTCACAAAATGGGTTGAAGCCGCATCTTATAAGGCTATAACTAAAAAGGTCATTGTAGATTTCGTTAGGGATCGTATTGTCTGTCGATTCGGGGCACTGGAATCAATCATCACCGACAACGCTGCCAACCTTAACAGTGATTTGATGAAATCCATGTGTGAAACCTTCAGGATCAAGCATAAGAATTCCACAGCATACATACCACAAATGAATGAAGGTGTGGAAGCCGCCAATAAGAACATCAAGAAGATATTAAGGAAGATGGTAGATAATCACAAACAATGGAACGAGAAGTTACCATTTTCCCTACTTGGATATCATACCATGGTTCGCACATCAACCGGGGCAACTCCTTATTTGCTGGTCTATGGCATTGAAGCCGACATTCCCGCAAAAGTAGAAATTCCTTCTTTGAGAATCATACAAGAGGCTTAAATCAGTGATGCAAAATGGATACGAAGTCGTTACGAGCAACTGGCTTTCATTGACAGAAAAAGAATGAACGCAATATGCCACGGTCAACTTTACTAGAACAGAATGTCCAGAGCTTTCAACAAAAGGGTCAAGCCTAGACAATCCACACTGGGGCAGCTGGTGCTGAAGGGGATCTTCCCGCATCAAGATGAAGCCAAAGGGAAATATTTACCCAATTGGCAAGGGACCTACATGGTTCATAGAGTACTAATAGGAGAAGAGCTCATACTCGCAGAGATGGATGGAGAATTTTGTCCAAAACCTATCAACTCAGACGCAGTCAAGAGATAATATGTTTAGATTGTTTACATTTCTTCATCTGATGTAACTGAACTATGCTTGACTTGATTCCCATTTAAGAGGGGATATGTAGGCAGCCTTGTGGGTTCGGTCACATCTCAATAAAATCTTCATTTTTGCCACGGTCAGAAACTGGGGCAGACTTTTTAGGACCCTCAAAATTCTAAAGCAAGTCCAGCCAACTTCGTCATACACAGAACAGTCAAAGAATTGCTTTTGAACTGGCACAGAAATTTGAGGAGGACCCTCAAAATTCTAGAGCAGGGAAGCCGCAATGTCTCTAAAATATGTCACAGTCATTGGTTCATATTGCATACTACTATATTTTAAATAACTACATTCATCAAATGCATGCATTTCTTTCAAAAAGCTTTATTTCTAAAAACATCCAGATGCTACCCAGGGTGACTCAAACGAGATCTCAAGACAGGAGCACATGCAAAGCCAAAGATAAAAGAGTGAACCAACCTTCCTCTACAAAAATCACAATTTTTCTTTGGATGCAGGCACAGTAAGACAATAATATCTGCAGACACGTCGGGTCACTACCTTCAAGATAGCATATTATCTATCCCAAGCATCTCCAGTTAAGAAACACTCTACTATCACTCATCGTTTTCTTTGCATAAGGCTAAGTCATGCCTCCCTAATTGCATGAGACTAAGCATTGCCTTTATTTGCATGAGACTAAGCATTGTCTCCTATTTGCATGAGGCTAAGCATTGCCTTCTTAACTGCATAAGGCTAAGCACTACCTTTCTTTTCATGAGACTAAGCATTGTCTCATATTTTGGATGAGGCTAAGCCCTGCCTCTCTAATTGCATAAGGCTAAGCACTGCCTCTCCTTGCATGAGACTAAGCATTGTCTCCTTTCTTTGCATGAGACTAAGCATTGTCTCCTATTTTGCATAAGGCTAAGCCATGCCTCCTTAACTGTATAAAGCTAAGCACTGCCTTTCCTTACATCAAGACTAAGCATTGTCTCCTATTTTTCATGAGGCTAAGCCCTGCCTCCCTAATTGCATAAGGCTAAGCACTGCCTTTTCTTGCATGAGACTAAGCATTGTCTCCTTTCTTTGCATGAGACTAAGCATTGTCTCCTATTTTGCATGAGGCTAAGCCCTGCCTCCTTAACTGCATAAGGCTAAGCACTGCCTTTCCTTACATCGAGACTAAGCATTGTCTCCTATTTTGCATGAGGCTAAGCCCTGCCTCCCTAATTGCATAAGGCTAAGCACTGCCTTTCCTTGCATGAGACTAAGCATTGTCTCCTTTCTTTGCATCGAGACTAAGCATTGTCTCCTATTTGCATGAGACTAAGCATTGTCTTCTATTTGTATGACGGCTAAGCACTACCTTTTCCTTAACATTAAATACTATCTCCACTATGCCATCTAAGACCTAGCACTATCCTCTATTCACTAGGGCTAAGCATTGCCCTCATCTTACACAAGACTAAGCCTTGTTTTGTCTCATCTTCGCATGTGACCAAGCGTCACATCTTTGCACTTCATAGGCTGAAATATCGCCACTTTGTTCAAAGGCATCATAGTCCGAAGGCATCATCTTCATAGCCGGAAGACACCATTCCATGGCCTCAGGATCTCTCAGTATTGCACATCATTATTCAAAGGTGTCATGGTTCAGAGGTACCATTTTCATGGCCCGTGGACATCATTTCATGGCCTGCGAATCCCTTATCACATGATTCATGGCCCAGGACATCATGGTCTAAGGACATCATCCTCTCCGTCCAAAGGCAACATTCATGGTCCAAAGGAAATTTGAATCATGTTTAAATTCTCGCAATAATCCATATATAATTGCGTGCATCGTATTTTAAGTTTTACAGGTAATCCAGGAAGTAACCGCTCTCCTAACGGGAGAAATCTGTGCTTCGGTTTCCGTTCAACATTCACATCCTGTAATTATTTCAAATGCAACCAACCACTATCAGTTACCCACTTTTACTTGATAACCGTTCAGATACTTGTTTTGAGATACATCCATAATATTTCAGAGTCACATTCATGATTTCGCACAAATACATCTGATATTATCCTACCCAAAAGAGCCCTTTCCGAAGCATACGACTGTTCCTATGACAACTCCATCGGTTCAGTTCACCGTTGGATCCAAAACTACACACGTCCTGATTCCCGTAACACCGGGGATATGAAGGCAACTCAGGTACCAGGGTTCGGCCCCATTTTTCAAATCACACCATCCCTCACTCAATTCGGCCAAAATTGGTCATCATATTATTTACCCGACAACTCTTTCATCATTTTCGGGTAAAGAGGTGCATCTGTTGATACCCAATATTTCCCTCATATTTTCCAAAATATATATACATGCCTTCAAAATAGCATTTTATGCATAATTATTAAGTTTACAGATCTATACAAGCATTTCCTATAATTTTCTATATTTTTAGAGCTCTTAAATTAATTTTCTTGCATTTAAATTATATAAATATCTAGTAATTATCCCTTTAAATTATTTTGTGATGACTTAGTTACCTAAAATTACTATTTTGCACCTATAATATATGTTTCAAATATTTTATTTCATTCCATATAATTATATTATCATTTTTAACCTATTTATCTAATTTTGCAATAATGAGCAATTGCAATTGCTCTTTATTTTATAATAGTTGTGTCAAAATTACATATTTATATTTTTTGTAATACTAAGTTATTATTTTAAGCATTTCAATGCATAGATAATATTTTCATTTATTAATTAAGCATTTTTTATAAATCATTTTGATAAAATTTTGGGTATTTAAATAATAGCCCATTCTAACCAATTTTGGACCACATTAGTGGCCCAAAACTACCCAAACCTTAGCCCAGTCCATCCCAGCCCAAAGCCAAATAACCCTTAGTCTCAAACCCGGTCGGTACCCATCTCAAATAACCCGCCCCGTTTCCCTTGTGATCCTGGCCCTTGATCTCAAATGATCAACGACCCATAATTAACCTACCCGTTTTATATTACCCCTCACCCTAAACCCTAAAGACCCATTTTCGCCCGTCCACCGCCCCCAAATCCTCTCGAAGCTTCTCCTCTCTCCACAGAAACCCTAGCCGCCCCCTCAAATCTCTCCAAATCCGTCTCAACCATGGATTCTCTCCATGATTTCCTTACCTTTTGTGTGTTATCTCGTTATTTTCTACAAAACTATGTTATCACCTAGTACTTGCCTAAACATGGCAAGTACTATCTCTTAAAATCCGGCCATTCAACTTCAATCGCTTGAATCTGGACATTAGCCAAGATTTTCGGCCAATCTTTGATTTCTGTCAATTAGGGTTTACCTATTTTTTTCCTAATCCGATTTTTATTGATTCTGCATGCTAATACTTCCTTGTTTATGTTTGATTTTACAGTTTTCCCTATTTACTGGTTCGATTTCTGTCACTATATAAACCCCTCCCCATCTCCCTTTGAAGAGAGAGGGGAATCGATATATTTTCACTAAAAATTGGAGCTTTGTTCTGTGATTCCCTCATTCTCTTATTCTGTACTTCATTTTGGCTAGCTGAAAGCCAAGGCCATGGAGATTCTGTTATTCAAACTTTCTCTTGGTGCGAGCATTGCCCGGAGTTCTTCTGAAGCTCTTGGGAACTTTGGCGCATTGAGATTCTGGGTTCTTGTGGAATTTTTTTTTCTTTATTGTTGTCCGTTTAGCTGGTAAGTCTCTTGATCTTTTGCGATTTTATTTTCTATGTGTCTCTGATTTGCATATACTCTCGCTTCTGAAATCTATGGCTTAATATGTTTCTGGGCTACTTTTATGCACAACTCTGTTAGCTTTACACTCGTTTTAAATCTCTCTAGCATTTAACTCCTCCTAATGCTGCTAGTTCCGAGATTGTCTATGTCTAATTTGGATAATCTGAACCCTCCTAAGCTCGTTTAGCTAGTGTATTGGTGTCTGAATGTTCATGAATATGCTTACCTGCTTCGTCCTGAATCTCTGTAATGAATGCCTCACATCTGTAATAACCTGTGTTAGGACCTTCACTGTTAACTATGACTTGTTTCTCTACTATTGTGTCACTCAGTATGCTCACTTGATCTCATACCCCTTTAATGATGGCTTTCAATTATAGAACAATTATCTCAACCTATTTTCCCTACCATGTTTGAACTGTTTTGATATTAAGATGAATCCCTGGCATTACTTAGACCTTCCCTAGTTAATTAGTCTACTGGTCAATACTTGAATGACTACGTTTGCTATTTGACATGAGTTTATTTTCACTCTGTTCTGAATCTCTGCAATGATTATCTTGCATATGTAATGTGTTCTAATCTGTGTTAAGATTTTTCTATCAACTATGATCTTGCTTCCCCGCTAATATGTCCCCCAGCATGTCTTTGGCTCACTTAATTCCTTGTTCCTTCAGTGATTACTTGACTTATCACAATGTGTGTTCCCCTATCATGTCTAAACATTGTCTTGTTCCCTGATAAGAGTTGACATGTCTGTTTCATAACATCAAGATATATACTTAGCACAATCTGGACCTTCTTTAGGTAAATAGTCTATTGTGTCGATGTTAAAATACCTACATGTGCTATTTAACATGAGCTTACTCTTCACTCTGTACTGAATCTCTATGATGCTTGTCTTGCATACATAATGTGTTTTAATGTTATAAGACCCTTTCCCGCAGTTGTGATCTTGCTTCCCTGCTAATATACCCCCAGTATGTCTTAATCCCTTGTTTCTTCAGTGATTGCTTGGATTGTCGTAATGTGTGCTCCCTATCATGTTTCAATGCAATCTTGCCTCCTGATGAGAATTAACATGTTTGCCTTATGATACTAAGATGCATGCTTAGCTTAATCCGAATATCTTAGGTCCCAATTGGTTTAATGTCATGAATGATAATGTATATCTTGCAAACCTGTTTCTTCCAAAATTTCTTTCACTATGAGACTATCTATGTGGTGCTTTGTTGTCTTGCTGAACCTGCTGGCCTGCTTGATTAGTTGCTCTGTATGCTTAACTTGGTGTAGTACCTAATTTATGTCCCTCTATCACTATCCACTCTCCTTATTTGATACTCATGCTATTCTTAATTCTCATTCTTAGCCGGCTGAAAGCCAAGGCTATCTAGGTTCTATTGTCGACCTCCCTAGTGTGAGCACTGCTCGAGGTCCAATTGAGACCCTTGTGAACTCTGACATACTAGGGCTTGGTCCTAGTCATTCTCTCAACCTCCAAAACTATCCCTAATACTCTATTTCCCTGTCATGTACTGTATATCTATATTGGTTGTTCCAAGTGGTGCAACACTTTGTGTTGTGGCTCAAATAAATTGGTATGGGCTCTTCTATGGACCCATGATCGTGTATTGAACGTGGCTCTTTGTTGAAGGCCCGGTAAGGTTGGGTATTTAGTTATTTTATTTGGGCCTACTTTGGGCCTGTTCACTGTTATGTAATATTGTTATTCATTATTGGGCCTGTAATAATTTTTGTATAAACAATTGGGGTGTTAGTAAAAAGGGAATGGATAGAATTTAATATCTATGGGCAATGGGTAGATAACATGCATATAGGACTTGGTAATATGTTTGCTATATGTTTTGTTCGATTACATGAGCATTGTAGAGATCATGACATTAGGGGAAGCACACACACACATTACTTGTTTACTATTAATCATGAGTTCAAATGCTATGTCTACTGCTACGTATTTATAGACAACATGCTTATAGGGAGTAAGCACCCCTTCAACTTGCATGATTACTTTTGAATATACTAGAAACCTGCCTATAGGGACAAATGGATTTTCCTTCAATTCGCTTCAGTTATTCACTAGAAATTATGCCTATAGGATTTTTGATCACTTCATTTGCTATTGTACCACATTGATCACTAGAAATCTTTTTCATAGGACAAAGTATAAATAAAACAAGCTCTAAAGTACTATGCATTAGAGATCCTGCCTATAGGAAATAATTTCTCGCTATAATTGGTTAATGCTAGACCATTCAAACACTGCTTCATGCCCGTCGTATGAATAATTCTGGGACTCTTTCCCTAGCAGATTCTGTTGTACCCAACTGCGTAAATCACTTAGGCATCGCACATATAGGATTGGTAACTTAAGACTCCCAACAATTAGCTTATGATACCCGTATGATTCTGTCTGTAAGCTATATCATGCATCTGAAATCACTTGCAAACTTTGATCACCTAGAAAGCATGTCTATAGGATTCTGCAGATTCATGATCGACATATGTGTTTGCGTGCATTTGTTGCTAGTGTGGAGGCAAACTTGAGCCTTGACTGCTTATATGTGAAGTCCAATGTGTTTTGAATGTCGCCTAGTTTTGACATTTTTGAGCAGCATAAGTGAGGTCTAGAACCATCCAAAGTAAAGGTCCAATACCTCCTGGACCATAGGTACGGGATGGGTAGTACACCCATAGGGTACGACCTATAATTGAATTAGAATGCTTTTAGGTAACAACTTTAACAAAGTAATCAGGTAGCAGGAGATGATAGTTTGTGCCCGCTGAATAATATGAGTAACACCCCATCTTGAGGGAGTTACGAAGTATTATTTATATTGCACGAGGTAATCCTTTAGGCTAAAAAACTTAGGACCCCCCCCCTCCCCTCTTTGTATGTCGTTATTAGATCTAAATAGTTGTATCCCTATATTCGCACTAAGATCTGTGTCAATCATATTGTAATAAAGTTCAGTGACTTCTGAAATCCTTTATTTATTTGATCACCTAGCTTAAGCACAATCCACATAATCTTGCGTTCAGCCGGGACCCACAATTATGGACCTCGAGGAGTGCCTAACACCTTCTCTTTGAGGTAACTTGTGCCCTTACCCGATCTTTGGTGGCGTTGACTAGTCAAACAGAGTCATTTGCATAATAGGTTCCCTAACGCACCTTAAACCGTTAGGTGGTGACTCTCCTCTTTTAATACCTCCTAAAAAAGAGTGGTCACATGTCGAAGCCCGATTTTGCGAGAAAAGGGGGCGCGGCAATACTCACTGGTCTTGGAGGGTTCAGGAACTCTATTGGCGGTTGGTTTCTTGCCTATGGTCCTCTGAATGACAAGTGGTAGGTTACTCTTGCCTCGGCCTCGGGAGGGTTCTGCCCTCCCTTTTGATGTATCTCCTCTACCACGTGATCTAACCATCATCTGCAATTCATAACAATAAGAATCAGTTAGAGTTTAGGTTCATAGGACACACATATATGCATGACAGTTGCAGGCTGCAGGCCAGTTGTGGAAAAACAGAAGAGGCAGTGCGGACCGCACAAAAGTGAGTGCGGCCGCACAACCAAAAGTGCGGACCGCACAATTTTGAGTACGGCCGCACAGCCCCAAGTTCAAAATACTGGGTTCTCTGATCATTCATCAGTGCGGACCGCACAATTTTGTTGCGGTCCGCACAATTCAAGCACACAGAAGCCCTAAGTTAAAGGACTGCGGACCGCACAAAAATGTGTGCGGCCGCACAATTTGAATTTCACGGGCAGTAAACTAGGGTTCAAGCAATTTTTCACAATTTAGACATGGTTTGCACAAATTGACAAGCTTAGTGGTCCACCCAGTCCCTAATTAACACATATGAGGCTACCCACATGATTTTGAAGCACATATTAAGCACATTTGACATTTATTGGCCTAAAAATAACTAACTAATCAAAGAAAACAAGAACACAAATTAAGAAGAAAGAACAAAAATCTAACATGGATTGAACATACCAGTAGTGAATGATGCAGGTGAGAATCTAACTTGATGAAATGAGAGAAGATTTAGAGCTAATGGGGTATGCACTGTGCTTACTTAGGGCTTGAGATTTCAGAGAGTGTAAAGTGTTAAAAGTTATGAAAAGCCCTATTTATAGGTTGACCCGTCGGGCCCAGAACTTACCTGAGTGCGGCCGCACAATTTTGAGTGCGGTCCGCACTCCTTACCTGTACCTTGGAAGAATTCTGTAGTCCACACGAGAGTGACTGCAGCCGCAAATTGTTAAGGAAATTTGAAAGGCCAAACTTCAAAGACCATGCATTTTTGATCTTCCAGTTGTGCGACCGCACACAGAATTGTGCGGCCGTAGAGTTATTGTGCGGTCCACATAATTTTGGTGTGGTCCGCACTTTTGTGACACTTAGCCATTTTTTCTTGCACAGTCCCTGCAATGCACAACCATTCCTGCATACACTTCAAAACTAGTTAGCACAAAACAAAGTTATCTAACAAAGAAGAAAAACAAGAAAAAGAAAAAGATACATAGGTTGCCTCCCAAGAAGCACCTGATTTAACGTCGCGGCACCACGCAGATTACCAATCATTTGAAATGAAGAACCGCCACAACGTGGCCATCATCAACCTTGCCAAGATAATGTTTAACCCGGTGTCTATTGACTCTAAACACCTCATCATTCTTATTTTTCAAATCTAGAGCACCAAAGGGGGTTACATTCATCACTTCAAAGGGGCCACTCCATTTTGACTTCAACTTGCCCGGAAACATCCGTAACCAGGAATTGAACAATAGCACCAGATCATACTCTTTAAATTCCTTGTTGTGGATGTACTTGTCATGGAGGTACTTCATCTTCTCCTTGCAAAGAGACGAGCTTGTGTAGGCATGATACCAGAATTCATCAAGCTCATTCAATAGTGACATCCTTAGATTTGCCGCGACATCCCATTCAAGGTTCAACTTCTTCAAAGCCCACATGGCCTTATGCTCAAGTTCTACCGGAAGATGGCATGCCTTCCCAAACACTAACCGGTATGGAGACATCATTATCGGTGTTTTGTAGGCCGTTTTATAAGCCCAAAGAGCATCATCAAGTTTTCTTGACCAATCCGTCCTGTTGGCATTGACTGTCTTTGACAAAATACTCTTTATCTCCTGGTTGGAGACTTCAACTTGTCCGCTTGCTTGAGGATGGTAGGGGTTGATACTTTGTGAGTGACGCCATACTTTGTGAGTAAGGTATAAAAATCCTTGTTGCAAAAATGCAAACCCCCATCACTAATAATGGCTCTTGGGGTACCAAACCTCGTGAAGATGTTCTTTTTCAAGAATGCCACCACACTCCTTGTTTCATTGTTGGGCAAAGCAATGGCCTCAACACATTTATATACATAATCCACCATAACTAGAATGTAGGTGTTCCCACAAGAGCTAACAAACATACCCATAAAATCAATACCCCACACATCGAAGATATCTATCTCCAAAATAGCGGTGAGAGGCATTTCATTCTTCTTTGAGATCCCACCGGCCCTTTGGCATTCATCACACCACTTGACAAGCTCACTAGCATCCTTGTAGAGAGTAGTGCAATAGAAGACACAACTCAAAACTTTTGCCGCCGTTCTTGCTCCACCATGGTAACCATCATACGGTGAAGAGTGGCAAGCCTCAAGAATACCTATTTGTTCTTCCTCCGGTACACATCATCGGATCACACCATTAGTACATATTCGGAAAAGATACGGCTCATCCCAATAATAGTCAAGGCAATCTCGTTTGAGCTTCTTCCTTTGGTTTGAAGAGAACTCATTCTGTACAATGCCACTCACAAGATAGTTTGCTAAGTCGGCGAACCATGGCATCCCAGTCATTGAAACGGCTAGGAGTTGCTTGTCGGGAAATGAATCATTAATCTCAAGGCCGTCATATGGCCTCCCCTCCTCCTCCAATCGGGACAAGTGGTCCGCTACTTGATTCTCGCTACCCTTGCAGTCTTGAATCTCTAGTCAAACTCTTGCAATAGAAGCACCCACCGCATCAACCTTGGCTTAGAATCTTTTTTGCTCATCAAATATCGAAGCGCCGCGTGGTCGGTGTGAACAATCACCTTTTTACCCATCAAGTACGGGCGAAACTTCTCCATAGCAAAGAAAATAGCAATGAGCTCTTTTTCGGTCAATGTGTAGTTGACTTGGGCATCATTCATGGTCTTGCTTGCATAATTAGATCGGATGGAAGATTTTGTTGATACGTTGCCCCAACACTGCTCCAACCGCCACATCACTTGCGTCACACATGAGCTCAAAGGCAAGCTCCAATCCGGTGCGGTAATAATAGGAGTAGTAGTCAACTTGAACTTAAGCAACTCATATGCCTTCATGCAATCTTCATTGAAATGGAACTTGGCATCCTTCTCTAAAAGTTTACACAAAGGGTTCACCAATTTGGAAAAATCTTTAATGAATCGGCAAGAGAACCCCGCATGACCCAAAAAGCTCCTCAATCCTTTCACGGATGTAGGGGGAGTTTGGAGATCACTTCAATTTTGGCTTTATCAACCTCAATACCATACTTTGAAATCTTGTGACCGAGGACAATGCCTTCCTCGACCATGAAGTGACATTTCTTCCAATTCAAAACCAATTTAGTTTCCTCACATCTTGCCAATACCCTGTCCAAGTTTTTCAAGCAATCATCAAAAGAATTCCCAATGAGGGAGAAATCATCCATGAAGACCTCAAGAATATATTCCACCATATCGGTGAAAATAGCCATCATACACCGTTAAAATATCGTCGGTGCATTACATAACCCAAATGGCATCCTCGAGAATGCCAAGGTACCATATGGACAAGTGAAAATGGTCTTATCTTGGTCCTTATGAGCAATAAGAATCTGATTGTAGTTGGAGTATCCATCCAGGAAGCAATAAAAAGCACGTCCGGCCAAACTATCCAACATTTGATCTAGAAATAGAAGCGGAAAATGTTGAGATAGAATGCATAATAATTGATTAGGGAAAGAAACTCTAATGTTTAGAAGTTAATCTAGTATAATATTATTCAAAAGAGTAAAGAAAAACGGCTAAGCTGCTTTCCCAAAACAAAACTTTTTCTAAAAATAACAAAAAGTTCTATTTATACTAAGCTAAAAATATCTGACAAAAATGCCCCTGCGGAGGTTGTGCGACCGCACAATTCTGTGTGCGGTCTGTACTCTGAGCTTGACTGGTCAACTGGGCCTTCTGCGATCGCATAAAAGTGGGATGCGGCCGCACTTCATTTGATTGTGCGGACCGCACAATTCTGAGTGTGGTCGCACACTTGAACTTGGACTGGAACATGGCTCTCTGATTCTTCTCTTCTACGGACCGCACAATTATGAGTGTGTCCACACTTGTCATCCTGCGGCCACACAATTATGGTGCAGTCCGCATATCTTCAGCTGCCCAAAAACTAAATCTTTGAATCTCCTCTTCTGCGGCCGTATAATAATTGTGCGGTCTGCATACTTTGAAGGACATCTGACAGTGATGTTTCATTGTTCTGCGGTATTGTGCGGTCCGCACTGTGAGCCTTTTTGCCTTGTTTTGGTCCTTGTCCATTTTTTACTCCTTTATGAGTTGATTTTGACTTCTTTGGCTCGTCTCCCAATATTCCTGTACAAAAGCACATTTTATTAGTTCCCGGAAATACCTTTAAGCATTTTTGAGCTAAAACACAAGTAAAAGAGAGCAAATAAGCGGTCAAAATCCCTACTTATCAATAACAACAGATTATACAACTACACGGTTCCATGAAATTTGACCAAGTCACAATTCCTACGGTGCACGCCCACACGCCCGTCACCTAGCATGTGCGTCACCTCAAAACCAAATACATGACACGTAATACGAGGTTTTGTACCCTCATAACCAAATTTAGAATTATTACTTACCTCAATACGAGCAAATCTCTACTCCAACACACCCTTGCCTCGCGAAACGGCCTCTGAATGCCTCGAATATAGCCATAAACAATACGACAAAATCAATACAGGCTAATGAAATCAACTCCATAAGAAAATGCTACGTTATTAATAAAAATAAAAAATTGGCTCAAAAGCCGGCCTCGGGCCCACTCAACCACGAGTCTATCCATACTAAATTTATCAAAATCTAACACCAAATCGTCATCCAAACCCCCAAATCAAACTCTCCAAATCCCTAACCTCAAACTCCCAATCTACACCTTAAATTCACACCAACTAGGTGGGAGAATCAATGGGGAAGCAATATTATTGATCAAAAATAAGCACAAGGGACTTACCTCAAGAATTCCCTCAAAAACCCTCTAAAAAATTGCCTAAACCGTGCTTAAAATGTTTGAAATGAAGCCAAAATCGTGAACCCTTGTTTTAATAATCTGCCCAGGCTTTTCACACCTGCGGCCATATGTCCGTACCCGTGGAACCGCTTCTTCGGTCAATTCCCCGCTTCTGCGGAAACAGACCCCTCTCTCAATTCCACATCTACGGAGCCTCGCTCGCACCTGCGGGCTCGCAGATGCGGTTAATGCCTCGCACATGCAGCCAGCCCAGCTTCGTTTCTACGTAAACCCAACCGCATCTGCGGCATCGCAGGTGCGGAAAGGACCTCACACTTGTGACCTCTGCTCAACTCCTCCTTGGCCGATTCTGCGGTTCACCTCTCGCTTCTGCGAGATCGCACCTGCGATCCCCACTCCGCAGGTGCGATTACACCAGAAGCTGCTGAACTTCAGCACTTCCTTCAAACTTCAAATCGATCTGCTAACCATCCGAAATCAACCCGAGTCTCCCCGGATCTCAACCACACATACCAACGGGTCCTAAAATATGATACGAACTTAGTCGGACCTCCAAACCACCTCAAACAACATCAAAAATACGAATTGCACATAGATTCAAGCCTAGTGAACGTTAAACTCCCAATTTATACAAACGATGCCGAAACCTATCAAATCACATCCGATTGATCTCAAATTTTGCACACAAGTCACAAATGACATTACTGACCTACTCCAACTTCCGAAATCGGAATTCGATCACGATATCAAAAATTCCACTCCCAGTCGATCTTTCCAAAAAATCCAACGTTCGCCATTTCAAGCCTAATTCCACTACGGACTTCCAAATCACCATCCGGACACGCTCCTAAGTCCAAAATCACCTAACGGAGCTAATAGAACCATCAAAACTTTGTTCCGAAGTCATTTACTCAAAGATCAATATCCGGTCAATCATTTCAACTTGAGCTTTCAACCTTGAGATTAAGTTTCTCATTTCATTCTGAAATCGCACCGGACCCGAACCTACTACCCCGGTAAGTTACATAACAGCTATAAAGTACAAAATGAGCAGTAAATGGGGGAATGGGGCTACAAATCTCAAAACGACCGACCGACTCGTTATAGATCCGCAAGACTCTATTAGGTCTGCTCATGACTTGTGAGACCTGCATGAACCTAGTGCTCTGATACCAAGTTATCACGACCCAATTTCCTTATAGGTCGTGATAGCGCCCAACGTCGCCGCTAGGCAAGCCAATGGTGAATTAGCCATGTTTTTATTCTTTTTAATAATTTCAAAGTATTTGATTTTTATTTATTAAGAGAATGATTAGTAGGAATTTATAGAAAAGTAAAGCATAAACTAACGAAAAAGTAAATACAATGAATCTAATACTCAAAACCATAAAGTGTCTACTAGAATATCCCCAAAATCCGGTATCACAAGTGTATGAGCAACTAATACAAAACCATCTATACTATTGTCTCGAATAAGATAGACAGAAAATAAATACAAAAGAGAGATTGCGGTTACTGCAGAACGGACACAGAGAGCAGCTCACCACTATGCCTCGGGGTAACGGGGGTATGCGCATGAATGACTACCAGATGCACCTACCTCAAATCCTGCACGATTAGTGCAGAAGTGTAGCGTAAGTACATAAACAACATGTACCCAGTAAGTATCTAGTCTAACCTCGAAGAAGTAGTGACGAGGGGTCGACATCGACACTTACTATGGGCCAATAAATAAACTACAGAAATTCTAAATAGGCATTGGATACATCAATAATAATAATGCAATAATGAACAGTAAATAATTGATTCTTTAACTAGATGTCAATTAAGATCTCCAACTAACACATACCAAGTTCAACAAATACGAGCCATCACGTAAATTATAAAGTCTCAAGTCATGTAAGTAATATCAAGCATAATCAGGCTACGAGTATTATTACGCACGATTTATGTCAAGGTCATACGACCCGATCTAGAATAATGTGTACACTGTCGAGGGTCGACCGGCGTGAACCATAGATACATCTATTATACTGCCGATGCATTCGGCCCACTCCACAAGAAGAGAGAATACTCTACAAAATCTGATTTAACGGCTACTACAAGACTACTATACAAGGAGGCACAATTTCTACTAACGGTCAAGTAACCTGCCAAAACTCAAAGTAAATGAAATTTGATCTTTATGAATCCTTTATCAAGTTTCAATATAATTTAAGCACTTAAATTAACAAGTAGAGTGCAATTAATATAAGTATTGCATGATAGAGTCTTAAAACTACCCAGACATAAGCATGATTTATAGCTACGCACGGAATCTCGTCACTTCGTGCGTACGTAGCACCCACAATTAGTAGCAAATAGTAATTTAAAACACCTATGAGGTAAATTTCCTCTTACAAGGTTAGGCAAGAGGCTTACCTCGTCCCAAAGTTCACTTTTCGGTCCACAAATTCACTCTAAAAGCCTCAAGTTGGTGCCGAACAATCCGAAGATAGCCAAATATTATATAAATTAATCAATATATACTCAAAAGTTTATAATTTAGCTATTATAGTAATTATTCAACCCAAATTGGAAGATTCCTAAAATTCACCCCGGGCCCACGTACCCGGATTTCGGAAAGTTTTGAAGATAAATGTTACCCATAACCTCACGAACCCAAATATATAATTTCTACCCGATTTCATAATCGTTTTTGTGGTTAAATCCCATTTTTATCAAAGACCTAGGTTATTCCACTAAACTTATAATTTCCATAATTTTTATGTTGAAATCTAACCCATAATGCATGATTTAAACTCATATTATCTAGAAAGTATTTAGCTCAAAGTGCTAGGTGAAAATCCCTCTTCAAAGAGCTCTAAATTCGACCAACAAGTGAGAGAAATGAAGAAAATCAGCCTAAGTCCCGATTTAAAAATACTCTTGCCCAGGTATTTTCTTCTTCGCGATCGCGGAAGAGGACTCTCGATCACGAAGGCAAGCTATCCAGGCCCATGAAAAATGGGCATCGCGAATGCGAGGAACCACACGCGAACGTGAAGGCTGACACGCTTGAGCTTCACGAACGCGGGGTTTACCTCGCGTACGCGAAGAGGTATGAAGTTCATCCTCCCAGGCCATTTTCCTTACGCGAACGCGGGCCGCTCCACGCGAACGCGAAGACCAAAGGTCACAGACCTTCCCGAACGCGGGCAAGGGGTCGCGAACTCGAAGAGCAAATTGCAATCCCCCATATTTTCCTTCTCCGCGATCGCGGCACAGCCCTCACAAACGTGAAGAAGGAAACCAGAACCAGCAACACCAGATTTTTTGGACTTAGCTCCGGGTGGTCCAAAATTCACCCGAGCCACCCGGGATCCCGTCCAAATGCACCAACAAGTCCATAAACATAATATGGACTTACTCAAACTCTCAAATCACGTAAAACAATATGAAAATTAAGAATCGCACCCAAAAACCAAATTGAATCAAGTTATGAACTTCAAGCTTTTCAACTTACTCCGAACGCCGAATCATACGTTGACTACTCGGAATGACACCAAATTTTGCGTGCAAGTTATAAATCACCATACAAAATTATTCCAAGGCTCAGAATCTCAAATGGACCTCGATAACACCAAAGTCTACTCCAAACCAAATTTAAAAAACTAGAAAACCTTCAATGTGCCAACTTTCAACATTAAGCGACGAAATACTCCCGGGTAATCCGAAACCCGATCCGAATATACGCCCAAGTCCAAAATCATCATACAAACTTATTAGAACCGTCAAATTTCGGTTCTGAGGTATTTTACTAAAAATGTTGACTCAAGTAAAACTTGACCATTATAGGCCACTATTAAGGAATTAAAAGTTCCAATTTCAACCCGAACCAACCATCCCCGCAAACTATAAAACAGCAAAAGCACATACGGGGAGTCTTACTTAGGGGAACGGGGACCTAGAAAGCAAAACGACAGGTCGGGTCGTTACAGTTAAGGGCATGAATTCAACAAGTAATTGCAGTCAAGAATTAAAGCATCTAAGAGTAAACTTGATAATAAAATATAGAGCATGTACTAGCAACTTCAAATAAAGTATGTAAGAGAAAATTTAACAATAGAGAATATAACATGAAATGACAACTTTAATTAAATGCATGAAAGGAGTCTAATAGCCTGTTTGGCCAAGCTTCTCAAGAGGCCAAAAGTGCTTCTTTTTTCTTTCTAAAAAGCACTTTTTTCCTAACTTGAGGTGTTTGACCAAGTTTTTTTGGGGGAAAAGTGCTTTTGGGAAGAAGCAAAAGCAATTTCTGAGAAGAAAAAAAAGTAGCTTCTTCCCAAAAGCAGAAGCAAAAGCAGTATTGACTTTTTTTCTTATCAAAAATACTCTTAACAAAATATAGTATATACCAAAATAACCATTAAACCTAATACTTAGGATATTAATGTATAAATATTTCTTATTATTTTTAGGGTAGCTTTCTAATATATAGTGACTTTAGGGGTGAATTCTTATATATTTGTTGAATGATTTTTAATACATTTAACTTATATTAAAAGAATTAAGTACTTTTAAATTTTATTTTCATATTTTACTTAAATAAAATAAAAAGATTTAATTATTGCCTGTAATAACAAATTTTTAAGATTATTTATTTATTTATAATATTAACTATTAAGTAAATCTATTCATGTCCTTATTCGTAATTTGATACTTAAAAGCACTTTCTGAAAAACTTGGTCAAACATAAATTATTGCTCAAAGGTGCTTTTTAGAGTGATTAGCCAAACACAAACTGCTTCTCCCAAAAGTATATTTTTCAAAAGAACTTTTGAAAAAAAAAATACTTCTCAAAATAAGCTAATTTCTCCAGCTTGGCCAAACAGGCTATAAGAGTCTAAACCGGTCAAATACCAAATATACGCCCATATACACACTCGTAACCTCATGTACACGTCTTTCACATAATTCAAATAGTACAATCAACCCAAATCCTGAGGGGTAGGTTCTCCTGCATAAAGTTAGGCAAGATACTTACCTCAAACAATCTAAATCAATCTACTAATAAGCCATTCCCGCGCAAATCCACTTCTCGACGACTTGAATCTAGCCAAAAATAACTTAATATCATAAATAAAAGTCATAGGAAATAATTCCGGATAATAAAGATTCGATCTTTAACTAAAATAAAAAAGTCAACACATAAAGTAAACCCCGGGCCTGCACCTCAGAACCCGACAAAACTCATAAATTCCGAACATCCATTTCGATACGAATCTAACCATACCAAAATCATTCGATTCCACCCTCAAATCGACTTTCAAACCATCAATTTATATTTCAGAAACTCTTTACTATAATCCCCAATTTCTCTAATTCAAATCATTAATCAAATACTAAAATCGAGGTTGGAATCATGAAATAATAATAAATCCGAGTCAAAAATATTTAGCCCAATCCAAGTAGTGAATATCCCCTCCAAAATTGTCCAAAACCGAGCTCCTAAACCTTATGAGAAAAAGTAACTAAATTTCGAAACAAGTAAAATACGCAACAGGTGTTCCAGCCCAAATCAGGTCTTAGATGATCCCGAAACTCACGTTTGATAATCCCAAGATAGCCTCTTAAATCACCTATTTTGGCCTTAAAATGAGAGAGATATGATGTTTTGAAGTTTTAAAAGAAATCTGAAAATTTCAAGGACATAAATGACATTTTCATAATTATTTACACCAGAAAAAAAAATCAGCAATAAGAAAATTTTCGTTTTAGCATCCAAAACTCATTTGGAAGCTCTCGGATACAAATCATATATGCATTTCAATCATAAAACACGTTACGAACATTCTTGCGCACTCTAAACACCGAAAAGAGATCATCGTGACCCGATATTGACCATGGTAAAACTTCAAATCCTTAGCTAGTTTCTCAACCAATTATCCAAAATACACTACAATCCCTAGGGACCCCATCCAATCATACCAACTAGTACAAATATGTTATCCAAACTTATCCAAAGCCTCAAAACACCCATGGAAACATCACCACAAAGAGTCGAGGCTTAAACCGAATATAATTTCTCTTAATTTGCTAAATCTTCATTGTTTTAAAAAAGTATTCGAATCACACTTAAATACTTTGGATTACTTCCAAACTTTGCATACAAGTTCAATTCAACTATATAAACCTATTCAAAGTCTCAGAACACCAATTGGAGTCTAATAACATCAAAGTCAACTCTTAGTCAAACTTATGAACTCTTAAGTTCTTCAAATTGTCAACTTTCGACAAATAGTGTCGAATTCTTCTAGGAATCTCCAAAATCAAATCCAAACATACGTACAAGTCCAAAATTATCATATGAATCTATCGGAACAATCAAAACCCGATTCCGAGTCTATTTACCCAAAAGTCAAACCTTGGTCAACTCTTCTAACTTAAAACTTCTAAAACGAGAATCATTCTTCCAAATCAATCCCAA
Source organism: Nicotiana tabacum (assembly GCF_000715075.1). NCBI lineage: Eukaryota > Viridiplantae > Streptophyta > Magnoliopsida > Solanales > Solanaceae > Nicotiana > Nicotiana tabacum. The sequence goes on from NC_134092.1 coordinate 109,607,508, forward strand.
ACCGCTCGAAAACCGGAACCAACCATACATGCATGTCATAATATATAATATGAAGCTACTTAAAGTCTCAAACTGCCGAATGAAATGGTAAAGCCCAAAACGACCAGTCGAATTGTTACACCATCTTTCATTGAGTTCCCTGCATGTTAATGGGATTGACGAATAAGGCTTCAATTATAGATTTCACATTATTCTTTGGATTTCTATATCCATCTTCATTATTTGTGTAAACCACATCAATTAGACGTGTGAGATTTACGATAGGCTTCAAGATCTCAAATGGCATAGAATTAGTAGGCCTATTTCAGTAAGTTGTGCACTTTCTTCTACCACTGTTACATTGTGCTCTTTCATATAGCATTCTATTCCCTCTCTCTCTCTCTCTCTCTCTCTCTCTCTCTCTCTCTCTCTCTCTCATATATATATATATATATATATATATATATATATATATATATATATATATATATATATATATATAAAATAAAAGAAAAGAATAGATCGATCATAAAAACATTAACAAATTCTCATCTTGTTTGGAACTGAAACGTAATTTAATTTATATATCAATACCTTGTAAGTTGCAACGTCATCAATGACTCAACCAATTAATGCAGAAACCACAAGAATTTTAGGTTTATTCATCATCCAATCAAATGATGCCTTTGAAGCTGATTTCATGCCCAATAATGAAGCTGGAGCAAGTAGGTAATAAGTTCCAGTGATGAGTGCATTGCTTAGGTATTCTTCAAATGGTGGACTTTTCCCTTTGATGAACCATTGTGCTTCAGTGTAGTAACTCCTCCGGATTTCTTTCATCTATTCAAGAATTATAATAATATTAATTAAAATCATAAAATGAAAGGAAAATTATATATAATATTAGAGTTTTAAGTGATCATACAGCCTCTTTGACGTAATAAATTCCATTGAAACTTATATTTTGTTTCTTTACTTTGATGTCATATTCTTTGAAGAGATTAAAAAGAGTTGAATATACCGCTTTCGTATAAGTCGAGGGTCGATCAATTTCACTTACATCCAACCTGCCATGATTGAAAATATTTATCAAATATTTTCGTGAGTCTTTAGATGTGGGTTAGAAATAAAAGATGGATTTTTTCATACCGGTCGACGGCTTCTGTGAACACTTCTAGTTCATCAAGAGTACCATGTGAATCATATGTTCCGTCATTTACTGAAATCATAGCTACGCATTTTGCAAGCATAATTCGAGCACGAGAATATTGAGGTTCGAAATACACCCTTACGGCCCAAAAAAAGCATTCCACCGTTCTGTCTCTAAACATATGAAAGCTTAGATGCAAGATCCAAATCTTTCCACCACCTTCAAATTAAATAAAAGTAATATTTAGTTAGCTTAAATAATTGTTTACCCGAAAAACGGATAGAGTTGAATTTATACGTAGTTCTAAGAATATGTGGTATAACTTGGTACAAATTGGAAAAATAAGTAAAGATATATTGAAATTATCTGTAAAAAGAATGAATACAAACCCAAATTGAATAGAGAGTGATTGACAAGAGAACAAGATGAATTAATATCAAAAGCCCCAAAGAGGATAGTATTTGCTAGATGTGTAAATTTCAATGAATCTGAATAATGTTCAGATGGCCTCCTCTACAATTGATAACAACTCTTAATATAGTGGGGGAATCCCATTTTGGATATAATTAAAAATATATAGTGGAGATCCCATGATAGATTAATTAATTAATTTTTCCTTGATTCAAGCCGTGATTTCCGTCGAGATTCTCCCCCAATTACGGCTATAACGGCTTTTTTGTCTCTTGGCTCGATCTCGATCTTGACCGGTCTTAATCTTGATTGGTCTCTAGGTCTCGAACTCAATCTTGACCGATCTCGATATTGATCGGTCTCTTGGCTTGATCTCGATCTTGGTCGGTCTCGGTATTTGATCCGTCTCTAGGTTTCAAACTCAATTTTGGTCGATCTCGATATTGATCGGTCTCTAGGTTTCGAGTTCGATTTTGGTCGATCTTGATATTGATCGGTCTCTGGGGCTCGAGCTCGACAACCTATCTTCACGTCATGGCTCGATATTACAAAGATGAACCTTGGACCATCATATTCCAATCTCGATTAGTCATAAGAAGGGCAAACTCGATTTTGACCGTATACAGATAGTCCCCTCGTTTCTAGGAAAGAAGATTACGAGAAATGATATGAATTTCCGAATTTCGACTTGGTGGATGATGATGTCAGAGACGAGCCCAATTATGACGTACATTACAAACGTCTCATCAGTCCAGTTACCAAGGCATTAAATGTCTATCAGTCGTTGGTCGACCACTACCGATTTTGAACCGTCATTACCAGGCCTATAAACATTCAAATCCTCATCCTCATCCAAACTTTTCATTCAAAAAGCTTCTTCTCTATTCTTGTGTCTTCTTCAAAAAATCCCTCTGTTTCATACACTTTACATCATATACAACCTTAATTCTCTTTCCCTTTATTCATCAATGGTGAAAACCTCTAAAACGGTGCCGCAAAAAGAGGTCGCTTCTTCATCACGACCCGCCGGCGGTGAGGATGCAGCGAAGCCCCGCCCCGAGGAGTTCGTTCAGGTAGGGTGCACAATTGTCATTGATTTTAAGGTTGAAAAACCTTCTTCGATACCGGGCCGATGTGAGCCAATCTCGATGTACCATTGTTCAATCACCGAGAAAATTCTCGATAAAGTAAAACAGGAATGTAAGTGGGGCGACAAGCACGTGGTAGTCTCATCGCCTGAAGAATCAATTACTACCAACGTGGATGTATTCTTAAGTGTTTATACTTATCTTTTCACGTTGGGTCCATTAGACCCTGTCATCATCGCCTTTTGTAAGAGATACGACGTGACCCTTGGCCAAATCCACCCTTCGTTTTAGAGAATAGTGATTCTTCTCCGATTCTTCTCAAGCAAAATCGAGGGGTGTCTTTTCACCCTCGATCACCTTATGCGCCTTTATAGTCCCCAACTTTATCGAGGAGGGTTAATCAAATTTGCTCGCCGAGCTATCAAAGCACCGTTCTCGAGTATAGACGAGACTTGTGATTGAGGTTGGATGGGCCGATTTGTTTGAGTCAAAACCTCGGACCTGATCTCTGTCGATGACATGTCGTTTCCTGAGAAATGGAATATGAACGGTGAGTACTTACTTCCCTTCGAGTGTTTTAATTTGTGATTGCCTTTCATTTCCTTGATCTACTTTTTCTTTTCTGTTACAGTTGTGACTCGAATGCCGGAACCGATTCTAGACCTTAAACAGTGGGTTGAAGGTCTTGTGCTGCAGAGACCGTACTCTGAGCGCACTTGGGTGGAACTATCAAAGGGTCGATGGGAGGCCTGTAGTCATGGTAAGTCTCTTTCTTAGTTTGTTTGTCGTTCAATCTTCTTCACTTACTTACCCCCATTTTTTCCTTTGTAGGACTTAGGAAGGATGTTGTCATGAGGCCTCCATCTGGTGATGAAGAGGTTCCTGCCCCAAAGTAGGTTAAAGAGAAGAACAGAAAAGATGCACCAAGTTCCCCAGTCTCGAAAAAGAAAAAATCGGCGAAGAGAACTCACAAGCCCAAGGGGGGCTCAGATATCATACCTTTGTACTTGATCTATCGATTAAGGGATGAGCCCGATGAAGAAGAAGAGGAGTTAGACTGTGTGCAGGACAATGTTGTGATATAGCAATCCTCCGAATCGGCAGAGGTCAATAAGAGAGTTCTAGCAGTAATTCCCGAACAAGGAAAAACTGATTTTGTTCTGTCCCGAGATGAGGTGGTTGAAAGGGAGACCGAGGGCAGGACTTCTTGGGCAGAAGAAGATATCTTGAGGGACGAGCTCGGGATATTCGACATTACTGGATCCCCTCAGATTTTGGATGCCATGATCCGTGATGCCAACATGCTGGAGGGTCGAACTTACAAGGGTATTCAGGAGTCGACCGATATCCACGGCTTTCTGGATGGGCTTGAGTCTTCCAGTGGAGGATATTGTCGGGTTCAGTGGGTTGCCGATACTGAAGAAAGCACCATGGTCGGGTTCTATTGGGTCTTCATCAGGCCCAAAATTGGTGGATCGATTCCCGGCTCTGAGAGCCAATCTCAATTGTAAGCGGGAGATAGTGCTCTCTGTCCCGGAGGATGTCAGAGTTTTCTCTCCCCCTGTGGGGATTGCTAGTTACCTTCGGTCCTTTGTGACCGAAGAGGACCAAACCGTGATGAATGCGGTAGGATCCTCTTACCTTTTCAACGAGGCCCAACATGCTCTGAATCGGGTAATTTCGATGGTAGCTATGTTGTTTCTTTTTATATTTAGAGTTGTAAATAATTCTAACATCGTTTCCCATTTTTGTAGTCCTCGGTGTTGCATCACGAGGCTTTTCTCCGAATCTGGGAGGAACATGGGGCTAATGTTCGGAAACTTAGAAGAGTGACTCCTACAAACTTCTCAGTGAGAAGCTTTGGGAAGATTTGGCAATGGCTCGGGATGAGCACGAGGAGATGTCTGAGCAGGTATTCCGAATTCTTCACGATAGGGAAGACGAATTGGAGATAACCACTAATGATCCGATTCTGCAGGTTCGGCAAAGGCTCGAGCAGATCGGACGGCTCAATTCGCAGGTAGATGGGTTACTGGCCAAGGCAGAAGAATTCAAAAAGAATATGGACATCCTTGCCTCAAAAAAGGAGGTCGTTCAAGCTCAATTGGAGTCGGCTGAGGCCCAGCTTCGGGCTGCAAGAGAAAACGCCTTGGTGCAGATCGAAAAGATTTAGGAGCTTCAGCATCAGTTGGTCTTGGCCACTTCAGATAAGGCAGGCTTGGCCAATGAACTCGAAGTGGCTAGATCTGAGGTGGCCGAGGTTAATAAAAAAGCTGATGCTAAAGTGGCCCAGTTCAGGATCGACATTGAGGCCAATCAGGCCAAGGCTAGGAGTATGATCGAACATGCTAAATGGCAATCTTGGAGGGAAGATCTCGAGGAGGTCAGTGCTCAGGGCTTTGATGTTGCGGCCGAAATTAAAAATGCCAACGCGGAGGAAACCAAGGCACGAAGGCTGGCCTTCCCTGAGGAGGACTCCGAGAGCTCGGGCGAATCTAAAGACGGAGAGGATTCCGAGGGCACATCCTCCGATGAAGATTAGGCCACTTAGGACATTATGTTTCTTTCTTTTTCTGGGGCCGATTCGGCTTTTTGTAAAAACTTTCGAATATAATTATAAGGCTTTTCTTGCCCTTTTGGTTCTTGTGTTTTTCCTTTGTTGTTCTGTATTTTACAAAGGTCAAATTGTGTCCGAGGTTTAGACAATTTGATTGGAACTAAATTAGTATAGCCCTTATACTTTATGATCGAGTGAGTGCTTGCTCGAACTCGAAGTAAAGTAACCCTTAGGTATTTTGAGCGAGGATGGTCTTCTCGAACTCAAGGTAAAAAAAACAGCCCTTAGGATTTTGTAAAATGATTGTTCAAGGCTTTGTCCCCTTTTTTGCTTGAAAAAAGTTTATCATTTGTATTTGTAATGCCCTGGCATGAAATAAGGAATTGTTCGAGAGTTCGGACAATTTTGTACTCTTTAGAGTTTTTTAGGCTTAATATTATGGAAGCATTTTATGATTTTGCCGGGGTAGCCTTTTTCAGCCGATTTATGAAAGAATTCGAAGGCCTGTTTTGTTATGGAATTCGGACATCTCCGACCCGTGTTGGTTCGGCCGTAGCCTTTTTAGTTCGGGATTTGCCTCTTGGGCTTATTTTCCCATTTTACTTCAAGCTTGCCCGAAGTGTCACTCCCCGAGTGGGGTGGCCGTGGCCTAGAAAATCGAGGGTTGCCTAAAAGGTCTTATGATCCTGGAGTTTATATAATTCGATCTTGTTTATTTTTTGGTCGGCAGTCCCCAATTGCCGGGGTAATCATCGGCCCTTAAGCCTGCTTACATAATAGATCGAGGATATGAAATTGTAAAATAGAAGAAATTTTTGCAAGTTATGAGATATCGGTAAAGAAGAATACTTATCTTTATGAATAATTATACATGCGTACATGTTTTGTGCCAGGGCTCGATCAAACTACGCAGGCATGGTTCGTTTGACCGTTTGGCCCTTACAAATTTTTTCTATCGAGAGCATGTTCCCATGAAGTAACTTCTTTGTATCAAACTTGATATTCGAGGGTAATGCCCACCAGTATTCGAGGTTGATTGTAAAGAGGCCTCGGATACTATTGGATTATTCTAAGTTAGCATGATCAACGGTTGCCTCATTAAAAACCTCACCGGAAAATCTATTTGGGACAAAATCGGACTAAGGAAAAAAGAGTGCAATGCATGCTTTCAGATCTAAAGGCTTCGTGTTAAAGAATCCACCGTTGTTTTTTGGTCGAACACCTGAAAGGGTTAGTTTTGAAATACAAATGGACATGGGAGGGCCGTACCTTAGCAATAGTATCGTTTTAGGTGCGATATGTTCCAATTGTTCGGTAGTTGTTTGCCGTTTATTATACCGAGCTTGTAGGATCCTTTTTCGACGATTTCGAGAACCTGATACGGTCCTTCCCAGTTCGGACCCAGTTTTCCTTCATTCGAATTTCGGGTATTGAGGATGAATTTTCTTAACACCAAGTCCCCGATGTTAAAATATCGAAGACCAGTTCTTTGATTGTAGTACCTTTAGATCTGTTGTTTTTGGGCGGCTAATCGAACTAGAGCGGCTTCTCGTCTTTTGTCCAACAGTTCTAGGCTCGTACTCATGATCTCGTTATTTGACTCCTCAGTTGCATATTAAAACCTGATACTAAGCTCTCCGACTTCGACCGGGATCAGAGCTTTGGTGCCATAAACCAATGAGAACGGTGTTGCTCCGGTACTAGATTTCGATGTTGTTCGATATGCCCATAGGACCTCAGGTAGTATTTCTCTCCATTTTCCTTTGGCGTCGGTCAGTCTCTTCTTAAGATTTTGGTTGATGGTTTTGTTGGTTGATTCGGCTTGTCCGTTCTCGCTGGGATGATATGGTGTTGATAGGATCCTTTTAATCTTGTGATCCTCGAGAAATTTAGTAACTTTGCTGCCAATGAATTATTTTCCATTATCACATACAATCTAGGATTGCATCCCGAATCGACATATCATGTGGTCCCAAATATAGTCTATGACTTCCTTTTCTCTGATTTTCTCGAAAGCCTGTGCTTTAACCCATTTAGAGAAATAATCAGTCATAAACAAAATAAACTGAGCTTTACCTAGGGCCTATGGGAGAGGACCGACGATGTCCATTCCCCATTTCATGAAGGGCAATGGGGATAGGACCGAGTGGAGTAGTTCCCCGGGTTGATGAATCATGGGCGCACGCCTTTGGTATTTTTCGCATTTTCGAACGAACTCTCTTGCATCCTTGCCCACATCGGTCCAGTAATACCTTGCTCTGATTACTTTGTGAATCAGCGAATCGGCACCGAAATGATTTCCACAAGATATAGTTGGTATCTCCCGGTCCCAAACATATTGCCAATGGTCCATCGAACGTCTTTCTAAACAGCGTTCCATCTTCGGACAGAGTGAATCGTGATGCCTTTGTGCGCAGAGCTCTCGATTACTTTGGATCTGATGGAAGCTTCCCGTTCTTTAAGTACTCTATGTATTTATTTCTCTAATCCCAGGTTAAACTTGTGGAGTTTATCTCGGCGTGACCTTCTTCGATTACCGATCTCATGAGTTGTACGATAGTCCTCGAGTTGAGTTCGTCATCTTCGACCGATGAACCCAAGTTTGCAAGAGCATCGGCCTCGTTGTTCAGTTCTCGGGGTACATGTTTCAAGGTCCATTCCTTAAATCGATATAGAGTCACCTATAGTTTATCCAGGTACCTCTGCATTCGATCTTCTCGGACTTCAAAAGTCCCGTTAACTTGGTTTACCATGAGGAGGGAATCACACTTAGCCTCTACGACTTCTGCTCCCAAGCTTCTAGCTAGTTCGAGACCTGAAATCATGGCCTCATACTCGGCCTCATTGTTAGTCAATTTTGTAGTTCTGATAGACTGTCTAACTACATTACCTGTGGGTGATTTGAGCACGATGCCTAGTCCGGACCCCTTCGCGTTCGAAGCATCATCCGTAAAGAGGGTCCAGACTCCCGAAGATATACCCGATTTTATCAGTAGTTCTTTTTCAATCTCGGGTACGAAGGCCGGCGTAAAGTCAGCCACGAAGTCCGCCAAGATTTAATGGCGGTTCGGGGTCGATACTCAATATCGTACCAACTAATTTCTATGGCCAATCGGCCCGAAAGCTCGGGTTTGTATATAATATTTCGAAGAGGATAAGTTATTACAACACATATCGGATGACATTGGAAATATGGTTTTAGTTTTCTATAGGCGCTTATTAAAGCAAGCGCTAATTTTTCTCTAAGTGTGGATATCTAGTTTCGGCCTCACCTAAGGTTCGACTGACATAATAAATAGGGAATTGCGTACCTTGTTATTCTCGAACCAGGACTCCACTTACAACTATCTCCGAGACAGCTAAGTACAGGTAGAGTTGTTCGTCCACTTTCGGGGTATGAAGCAGCAGCAGGCTAGATAAATACCGCTTTAGTTCCTCCAAGGCTTGCTGGCATTCCAAAGTCAATGCAAAATTGCTCTTCTTCTTAAGTAGTGAGAAACTCGGTGGCTCCTATCTAAAGATCATGAAATGAATCGTCTTAGGGCGGCTATTTGTCCCGTTAGCCTCTGCACGTCATTTACATTAGCCACTATCGTAATATCTTCGATAGCTTTGATTTTATAGGGGTTGATCTCGATTCCCCGATTGGACACTATGAAACCAAGAAACTTGCCCGAGCCGACCCCAAATGCACATTTTTCGGGGTTGAGTTTCATATTGTACTCCCTCAGTGTATCAAAAGTTTCTTGTAAATGCTTTAAATGGTCATCTACTCTCAGTGACCTAACTAACATGTCATCAATATAAACTTCCATTGATTTTCCTATTTGTTCTTCGAACATTCGGTTCACTAGGTGTTGATTAGTTGCACTAGCACTTTTTAGACCGAATGGCATTACCTTATAACAGTAGGTACCGTACTTAGTGATAAATGAAGTTTTTTCCTGATCCTCCGGGCTCATCTGTATCTGGTTGTACCCGGAGTAGGCATCGAGAAAATAGAGAGTCGTGGCCGGTCATGGCATCGATCATACGATCAATATTAGGCAAAGGAAAAGAATCCTTAGGGCGGACTTTATTCAGGTCTTTATAATCTTTTACACATTCTAAGTTTGTTTCCATTCTTAGGGACTACCACCATGTTTGCTAGCCATTCGGGGTATTTTACTTCTCGAATGGATACTATTTTAAGAAGTTTGGTTACCTCGTCCTTGATGAAGGCATGTTTGACCTCGGACTGGGGCCTTCTTTTTTGCTTTACTGGATGGAATTTCGGATCCAAGCTTAGTCTCTGAGTGGTGATTTCCGGTGGGATCCCTGTCATGTCAAGGTAGGACCAAGAGAAACAGTCCATGTTATCTATAAGAAATTGAATAAGCTTTTTCCTAAGCTCGGGATTTAACCCCGTGCCCAGGTATACCTTTCGTTCGGGCAGATGTTCGATTAGCGTGATTTGCTCCAGTTCTTCGACCGTTGATTTGGTAGCATCGGAATTATCGGGGACCATGAAGGATCAAGGGATCCCATAATCATCATCTTCATCAGTCTTCTACTTCTCTAGTTGGGTCGAGTCTCACGTTTATGATTGCTATTTTGTATCCTGTTTTTCCTTCGAATTCGATCCCTTTGTCGATGAGAGCGATGATATCGGAATCACTTCATCGACGGCAAACACTTCCTTTGTAGCTGATTGCTCCCCGTAGATTGTTTTAATTCCCTCTGGTGTTGGGAATGTTAGAACCTGGTGAAGAGTTGAGGGTACTGCTCTCATGTTGTGGATCCACGGCCTCCCGAATAGGGCGTTATACTGTCGCCCTCGATTACATGGAATTTTATTTCTTGGATGGTCTCGTCTATATTTATTGGAAAAATTATCTCGCCCTTAGTAGTTTCATATGCCATGTTGAATCCATTTAATACCAGGGTTGCGGCCGCGACCTGGTCTTGTAGACCGAGTTGCTCTACGACCCTCGATCGAATGATGTTGGCTGAACTACCTGGATCAATTAACACACGCTTAACTCGAGTTTTATTCATAAGTACAGATATTACCAGTGCATCGTTATGGGGCTTCATGATACCTTATGCGTCTTCGTCATTAAAGGACAAGGTTCCTTTAGGTATGTAATCCTGAGCTCGAGATCGCTTCTCTCTTACAGTCGATACCTTAGTGCGTTTAGACACTAGCCCTTGGGGGACGTCGATCCCTCCGATGATCATGTGAATAATGTGTTGCGGCTCTTCTTGTTCGTTTTGTCTATTGAACTCTCTTTTTTTGAAGTGATTCTTGGTCCAATCACTTAAAAACTCTCGAAGGTGCCCTTCATTGAATAATTGGGCTACGTCTTCTCTCAACTGCCTGCAATCTTCCGTTCTGTGGCCATCGGTGCCATGATATTTTCACATTTGATTGGGATTTCTATGGACGGGATCGGTCTGTAGAGGTCGAGGCCATTTAGTATCTTTGATGCGTCCAATAGCCAATACGAAGGCGGATGCATCAATATTAAAGTTATATTCTGACAATCGCGATGCTTCCTTAGGTCCGGTATGCCTGTAGAAACCATTCTTGTTCATCAGCCCTCGAGACCCTTGGCCTCGATCACTTCTCTTTTCTCCTCGTATGGAATTGCGTCCCGGTTTGTTGCCCCTACGTTCTCCATTATACGGCCGGTATGGGTCCATGTTCGACCTCGGTTCTCGGTCGATGTCCCTTTTAATAACAGACCTAGAATCCAACTGGTCATCCTCGACTCTGATCTTCGATTGATATCGATTGTGTACATCGGCCCAGGTAACAATTGGGCACTCAATCAAGTTCTGCTTCAACTGCCATGAAGCCATTGAGCTTCATTCGTTCAGTCCTTGGGTGAAAGCTTGAACGGCCCAATCGTCAGTGATTGGTGGTAGATCTATTCGTTCCATTTGGAAACAAGATACGAACTCTCTTAGCATCTCGTTATCTTTTTGCCTTACCTTGAAAAGGTCCGACTTCCTGGCCTCGACCTTTATGGCTCCAGCGTGTTTTTTTATAAAAGAATCTGCAAGCATGGCAAAAGAATCGATAGAGTTAGATGGTAAATTATGACACCATATCATTGCTCCCTTTGATAGGGTTTCCCCGAACTTCTTTAATAATATGGATTTGATCTCGTCATCCTCTAGATCGTTCCCTTTAATGATACATGTGTAAGAGGTGATATGTTCATTGGGGTCGGTCGTTCCATTATATTTAGGAATTTCGGGCATGCGGAATTTCTTGGGGATCGGTTTGGGAGCAGCGCTCGGGGGTGGAGGGCTTTTGTACAAATTTTTTGGAATCCAAGCCCTTCAATATTGGTGGTGCCTCAGGAATATGATCAACCCTAGAGTTATAAGTTTCTACCTTTTTGTCGTTTGCTTCAATCCTCTTTTCTCCTGATTCTATTCATTTTTCAGTTCCTCGAGCATCTTAATAATTTCGGGATTAGTCCCCGATTCTTGTTCATTTGACCTAACTACAGGTGGCCCCGTCATTTGGGTGACTTCTCGGGATGGACCGGGCTCGGGCCTGCTTGGTGCCTGGGTTTGGCTCTGTAACTGAGCTATCGCTACCTGTTGAGCTTGCAACATTTAGAAAATCATACGCAGACTGATCCCGTCTTCTCCAAAATTTTGGGTATTTCGAACTACAGATCGAGTTCCACCATGAATGCTATTTTTAGGGTCAGAACGTTGGTTCGCCTCAATGGCCACATGTGAATTAACATCAATTGGCTCTACGACCCAAGTTCCAACGGGGTCGACGAGTGGCCTTTCATCCCCGGGCGTCAGATTGTTATTCTCATCTTGAAGGCCAGCTTCACTGTCGATAGGTCAGGCCATTAATTGAGAGTTCGTCATTTTTAATCTGAAATCAAAGACACTTCCAAGAGCAAGTGTAAAATAGTATGTTTTACAGAGATTCCTACCAAATAACCACTATTAATTTTAGCCCCACGGTGGGCGCCAAACTATTTACCTGAAAAATGGATAAAGTTGAATTTATACGTAGTTCTAAGGATACATGGTATAACTTGGTACAAATTAAAAAAATAAGTAAAGATATATCGAAATTAACTGTAAAAGAATGAATATAAACCCAAATTGAATAGAGAGTGATTGACAAGAGAACAAGATGAATCAATATCAAAAGCCCTAAAGAGGATAGTATTTGGTAGATGTGTAAATTTCAATGAATCTGAATAATGTTCAACTGGCCTCCTCTACAAATGATAACAACTCTTAATATAGTGAAAAAATCCTATTTTGAATATAATTAAAAATATATAGTGGAGATCCCATGATAGATTAATTAATTAGCTTTTTCTTGATTCAAGCCGTGATTTTCGCCGAGATTCTCCCCCAATTACGGCTATAACGGCATTTTTGTCTCTTGGCTCGATCTCGATCTTGACTGGTCTTAATCTTGATTGGTCTCTGAGTCTCGAACTCGATCTTGGATGATCTCGATATTGATCGGTCTCTTGGCTTGATCTCTATCTTGATCGGTCTCGGTATTTGATCGGTCTCTAGGTTTCGAGCTCAATTTTGGTCGATCTCGATATTGATCGGTCTCTAGGTTTCGAGCTCGATTTTGGTCGATCTCGATATTGATCGGTCTCTGGGGCTCGAGCTCGACAACCTAACTTCGTATCATGGCTCGATATTACAATGATGAACCTTGGACCATCATGTTCCAATCTCGATTAGTCATAAGAAGGGCAGACTCGGTTTTGACCGTATACAATAATACTCTACAATACATAGAACACAAATAAAAAAATAAAGAGCTTACTGAGAGAGTTCACTAAGTTCTTTCTTGTGTAGCACTTGCAACAAATTATAATCTAGTTTGGAAAGCCTCAATAACTTGTCATTTCTTGATTCACATTCTTCATATATTGAATTGTTAAAATGGGCTTCAGCTCTTGGAATGCCTCTATGTAGAGATTGCACGAGTGCATGTGTTACTTGTTTCTCAATAATAGAAGAGCTAATTAAGGAGGGTGTCATTTGTTGTAGATGGGCTTTTTTGAAGATAAAGAGCCTCTTCTAATATTTCATCTTGATGTTCCCTTACTTGTGCTGCTTGATGTTTGGCTATAATTATATATTTTTAGTGTATTACTTACCTTACATTTAGGTGCTTTAATGTTAAACTATATTATATTTGTGCTTAATTAAGTTTATTTTATGTATAGGTACGTTAAAGACGAAATTAAAAAAAAAATAAAAATTTTATGTGTATTTCATACACTATAAGAATGAAGTTGTAATTATTTAATTAGAGAACAAAAGAAATCAAAAGAAGACAAAGAAGAATTGAAAGAAGCAAGGGAGAAACGAGAAAGAGAAGAAATTGAAAAGTGAGTTGAGCAAAATGTAAACGCAACAGAAGCAAAAGCAGGAGACGCGACATTTGCATCTTCGCGTTTGGGCACGCGACGCGTCGGTTGACGCAAGTTGCTTTGCGCGTTTCGTGTGGCGATGCATGGTCCGGGTTTTAAGCCCATTTTGTCTTCTATTTGATTTTGAACTTGGCTATTTCATCTAGGTCTTTAACCTACACATATAAATAGTCATTAAATATCATTTTTACGGAGAGGGGACTGAGATTAGATCTGGGATTTTGACCTAAGGAGGCAAGAACACACTAGGAGCAAGGCGGGGAATTCTTCTACGAGTTTTTCACTTCCTTCTTCCTATTTCGATGATTGGTTATAAATTTTAGTATTGTAGTTTTGCATACTATTATGAATAGCTAATTTGTTATCTAGAGTTTTGATGGAATCTATTGAAGGATGATTTTCTTGTTACGTTAATATAGATTTGCCGTAGTATTTTCTCTGTTTGTTCAACTATAATATTATTGTGATTGATTGAAGGGCCCTCAATTGAGCTGTGCCTATTTAGTATGTATTACTCGGGAGAGAGTGCATATTTAAGTAGTTGTTGAACAACATCACTCTTAACGTATATGAAGGATCAATACGGAAGGGTTTAAAGGTGGGATTAGGGAGAACGAAACTTTGGTGCGATCTGAGTGAGCCGTACTTAATGCCAGCTAGCGTAATTCGGGAGAATATGTCTAGTAAATTGTGGTAATTACTCGGAAGAGAATTACGACAGTCAGAGTGCTCATGATCGATAAAGAAGATTTAGGCAAATTTATAGAAAACGTAGAGGAAAAGATTCCGACAATTGGGGAAATAATAACTCTAGACCTCCTTAGTCTTGTCTCAAATTTTATCATTGTTAGTTGATAATTTTACTGCTTTATAATAGTTGTTAGTTAATTAGTTAGAAATAAATATTATAATCTCTATAATTAGAAAATTGTTTGGACTTGTGTTTTTTAGCAATATTGAACAGTTGTAGCTAAGCCTTAGTTCTCTGTGGGATTCGACTCCAGACTTGTAAATCGGATTATATTTGCAACGACCGCTTAGTCCTTTTTATAAGGCATAGTTGGGCGTGATCACTACTTCATACAGATTTAGCATACCCTTTACATCTTTAAGTAAAGTTTCCTTGAATTTTCCACTGTTGTCCTTGAACTGGTTGAAATGATATAATTCACAAAATATTTTTGTTAAAACAAACTTAAAACATTCATTTAAATTAAATAAAATTGTAATATGTACACATAAAAATATATACCAGAAGAGATTGGATAGCCATGTTGTCTAAACAATCGAAAATATAACGCAACATTATATAGTTCATCCTCTTCATGAATGACATTTAGATTAACCAACTAGCCTATTTGATCTTTTACCTCCTCTTCAAAGTGATCCGAAATACCAAGGCGTTCAAGAATATCAATCAAATGTTTACGGTGTCACTTCGAATACTCATTATTATGTGCTTCACTTCGTCTTTCAAAGTTTCAACCTTCTCTATATTTTTCTCGGAGCCCAGTAACTAATGCTCATTGCTAACAATTTTGTCAAAGTAGTAAATAATAAATTTGATTCGTGGAAGTAGCCACTAATGTTTGCATTAGGGTAGGCTGTTTACATTACACTCCCTGGATGCGACCCTTTTTCCGACTCTGCATGAACGCGGGATGAATAATTTATACACCGAATTGTCCTAATAAATAATGAAAAAGGCTGACTAAAAGAAATAGAGAAGCCGATAATAGTTAGTTAAATACCTGATTATCCATAGCAGAATAGCTAATGATATCTCCCCACAGACTAGGTGAAAAATTTGCTGCCGGGCGAATTGCCCCGTTTTAATGATTTCCAGCCAATGATGTCATTGTTGCCATTGAGGAATTGGAACAAAAATCTGAAATTTGAATCTGGAGTGATGAGTCTGCTTTGCCATTGGTATGTATCATTATTTAAGTATATAGAGAACTAATATCTAATATGGGTGTTATGTGCTTAATCGAAGTTAAGCACAATTCTGTAGAGATCTAAGAAACCAAGAGAGTGAATGGCTTCTGAACAGTCTTGTTCTAGAATTTAGGAGTTAGTGAAGAAGAGTAAATATCTATTATTCGGAATATCCCCACAATTCAGCTGGTGCTTTCCTTTTATTAAAATCTCACTAACATCTCCTAACCACCTCCTAACTACCTTCAGGCGCTCAACTAACTATAACTAACTTTTCGAGTACAAAGACTGTTATGCCCCTTACTAACTATTTACAATGACTTCTATTACCCTTAACTACTTTGGTATATAACAAATCCCCCCGCTAAAAGTCCTTGTCCTCAAGGACAAAGGCAGGAAATTCTTGTTTAAAGCTATGAGCATCCATCCAAGTGCTGTCTTCTGCTGGGAAATTGAACCACTTTACTAGGAATTGTGTCACAGTTCTGCTTCCTTTAGGCACAGTTCTGGATTCCAAAATTGATTCAAGTTCCAAGATAATATACCTATGAGGTGATAAAGCTACTGGCAGTTCAGCAACCACAGGGCCAGCTCCAATATGCTTCTTCAGTTGTGATACATGGAAGGTGGAATGGATCTTAGCATGAGCAGGTAAATCCAATTGATAGGCCACAGAACCAATAGTTTCATCACCTGAAATGGCCCAAAGTACTTGGGACTCAGCTTGTGATAGGAGTGACCTTTTAAAGACATTTGTTTGTAAGGTTGCAACCTTACAAAGACCATATCTCCCACTGCAAATTCTTTGAAGGACCTTCCTTTGTCTACCTGTGACTTCATCCTTGATTGTGCTAGCTGCAAATGGTGCTTCAAAAGTCAGCTGGTACTTTCTTTTTCCTGTAGACTTCTATCAACTACCTCCACTAAAGAGCTGTAAGTGATATATGGCATATGAGTGGGTGGCTTCTGTCCATATAGAATTTCAAATGGAGTCAGTTTAGTGGCAGAGTGGTATGTTATGTTATACCACCATTATGCTATGAATAGCCAGTGTGTCCAATCCTTTGGTCTGTCATTACACATGCACCTGAGGTACCCTTCTACACATTTGTTCACTGCTTCAGTTTGCCCATCTGACTGAGGATGATAATCTGTTGAATGATGAAGTTGAACTTCTTGTACCTCAAAGAGATATTTCCAGAACTTGCTTAAGAACACTACATCTCTGTCATTAACAATAGTCTAGGTAGGCCATGTAGTTTGTAGACATTCTCCATGTAGGCTTGAGCCACTGAAGTTGATGTGTAAGGATGCTTCAAACTGATGAAATGAGCATATTTACTTAGTCTGTCCACTACTACTAAGATTACTTATTTAATAAAGGACTTAGGTAGGCCTTTAATAAAGTCCATGCTGATGTCATGCCACACTCTTTCTGGAATGGGCAATGGTTGAAGCAGTACTGGGCTACTCACGTTTTCTCCTTTACACCTTTGATAGGTTTCACATCTTTTAATATGTTCATAAACATAAAACTTCAGCTTCCTCCAATAATATAGTTGATGGATCCTCTAAAAGGTTGCTATCATGCCTGAGTGACCTCCAATTGCGTTGTCATGTAAAAAGTACAATATTTGCTCCTTTAACTCTTTATCAGCACCCACTATTATCCTTCCATTCATGTATAGAACTCCATCCTTCAGCATATAGGCAGGTTTAGATAAAGGGTCTTGAGTCAGTTGGTTAATCAGCTTTTGCAAATGATGATCATTGACATAAGACTCCTTTATTTTATCTTAGAAGTCAGAGTACACATATGACAATGTTTGCAGTTATGGTTGGCTTTCAAGTAATCTAAATAGAACATCTGCCACCTGATTTTCTTGTCCCTTTTTGTATATAATAGTGTAGTCGTACCCCATCAATTTGGCTAACCATTTCTGCTGACTAGGTGTAGAAATTCTCTGCTCTAGGAGGTATTTGAGACTCTGATGATTAGTTCTCACAGTAAAGTGTTTTCCAATCAAGTAAGGTCTCCATTTCTGGATAGCTGTCACTATAGCCATCATCTCCCTCTCATATACTGATAATAATTGGTGTTTACTTCTCAAAACCTTGATCATGTAGGCTAAGGGATGACCCTTTTGCATCAGCACTGCTCCAAAACCCACTCCAGAAGCATCAGTCTAAATGAATAACTCTGCACCAAAATCAGGAAGTACTAACACAAGGGTGGTAGTAATTGATGCCTTCAATTGTTCAAATGAAGTAGCTGACTCAGTCCATAAAAATTTATCTTTCTTGAGCAATTCAGTTAGTGGTCTGGCTATTACTCCATTTCCCCTAACGAACCTCTTATAATAACCTGTTAAGCCCAGGAATCCTCTCAATTCTTTGGCTTATGGAGGAGTAGGCCAGTCTAACATAACTTTGACTTTACCAGAATCAGCAGTTACCCCTTCTTGAGTAATCACATGCCCCGGGTAATCTACCTATGTTTGACCAAACTGACATTTACTTAATTTAACAAATAAGCAATTGTCTTGTAAGAGTTTGAATGCCTGCTCCAAATGCACTAGGTGATCTGACCAAGAGGGGTTGTATACTAATATATCATCAAAGAACACTAGGATAAATTTCCTCAAATAGGACTGAAAAACTGTGTTCATTAAACTCTGAAAGGTGGAGGGGATATTAGTCAAACCAAATGACATAACTACAAATTCATAATGCACATTGTGTGACCTGAAGGCTATCTTGTCAGTATCTATATCATCCATTATAATTTGGTGGTAGCCAGACCTTAAGTCTATCTTAAAAAGGTATTTGGAACCCCTAGTTCATCTAACAGCTCCTCTATACTTTTTCATTGAAAATTTGTCCTTGATAGTATTGTTGTTTAATTATCTATAATCAATACAAAGTCTCCAAGTACCATCTTTCTTTTTAACCATGACTATAGGAGAGGAGTAAGGACTTACACTTGGTCTGATTACTCCAGAGTCTAGCATTTCCTGGATCATCTTTTCAATCTCATCTTTTTGTGTAGTTGGATACTTGTAGGGTCGTACATTAATAGGAGAGACTCCTTCCTTTAACCCTATTATGTGATCATGGCTTCTGTGTGGAGGCAATTGTGTAGGTGTTTTAAAGAGGTCTAAATACTGATCTAACAACTTTTGTAGGTCATTAGAAACCTCCAACTGCTGAGAAAGAAGGAACAGACTCTCTTGTTCATTGGTTTGTATGTGAGCCACAAGCATCATGCTTAGTTTTCCAGACTTATTCAATAATTTTCCCATTCTTTGTTCCACAATCAATCTAGACTCTTCTGGTTGGCTTCCTCTCAATGAAACCTTCTTACCTCCAATACTAAATTTCATTTTTAGTTATCTGAAATTCCACCTTGTGTCACCCAAGGTAATGAGCCATTGAATGCCCAGAACCACATCAGTTCCACCTCCCCCTAAAGGCATTACCAACATATCTGACCTAAACTCCACACCTTGCATTTTTCAGGCCACATCTTTGCTCATTAGTGAACTGTAAATCCTGTTTCCACTAGCTACTGCTACAGAGAAGGTTGGGATTCAGTCTAATCCGCACCCCAATCTCTTAGCAAAATACAGATCCATAAAGTTGTGTGTTGACCCTGAGTCGATCAAAACATGTACCACATTTCCTTTTACTCCTCCTCTTACCCTCACGGTCCTGTAATTAGTGGTGCCATCAAGAGTATGCACTGACATTTGAGAACTTAATGGAGACTCATTACCCTCAGTTAGCTCAACCAAGCTTTCTTCTAACTCATTCCTCCACATCTTCATCCACTTTAAGAATGAATAGTTGCTTCTTTTTTTACAGTTATGCCCAAGAATATATTTCTCATCACACCAACAACATAACCATTGTGCTCTATTCTCATCCATCTCTGCAGGGGTCAATCTTCTTGAAGTTTTCATTGTAGGTCGACCTGAGTTAGTCATGAATTTGCTTCCTTATGCTCCTCTACTACTATTATTACTCGAGTTTTGAGAGTAATTCCTTGACTGCTAAGAAGAGTTAGGACTGAGAAGCAGAGGTTTGGTGTTCCTTGAAATTAGTTGATTTTGTTCCCTTTGCAACTTTAAAGACAGTTCAGCCAGTCTAGCTAAACTTTAAGCCCTCGTGAGGTTTCTAGGTGTAAGCATACGCACTTAAACCTCAATATCAGGCCTCAATCCCTTTAAAAAACCTAATTGGATATTCCTCACTCAATTCAACATGATTAATCATTCCAACAAATTTATCCACAAATTCTTATACAGAACCAGTTTGCTTTAAGGAAATTAACTCAGCCATAGGATCATCATACAGATTATCAGCAAACTTTAGTTGAAGGGCTCGAACATATCGTTCAAGTTGGGTAATCTGTCCATCCTTGCCTTCAACAATGATTTATGCCATTGTAGTGCTCTCCCTTCCAAATTAATTGCTGCTAACGTCACCTTAAATGTAACAGCCCAGCCTGCTAGTGATATTGTCAGCTCTGGGCCTAGGCCCTCACGAGTTTAAAATGTGTCACTGGGGTCTAAGGCTTATTAACTTATATACCCAACATCCCTCTTGTGTTTTGCCGATGTGGGACTCTCTCTAAAGTCCGGGGTGTTACATACACCCCCTCTTATAGACTTAGAATCCTCGCTGAGGTTTGCCCCACCGCATGGGATTCGCCTAGACTCAGCACTGAGGTTTGCCCCACCTAACCAGGATTTACCTAAACTCAGTTGAACTCTGACCCACCATCGGCAAAGCTGACACAAAAATGGCTCTTATACCATCCATTGTACTCAGTGAGTCTCAACGACAGGGGACAGAACTTTAATAAAATATACATTATAAGCAAAGATTCTAAAGGCATGAAAAACATAACGCTTCTAAGAACAATTTTAAAATAATTGAATAACAACAGTGTATGAGTATTCTAAAAGAAATTATTTTCTTTTTCTTTCTTATCTAAAAAATACTTCACTTTATTCTTCGGGAGTTCCAACTATCCTTACTTATTTATGTCTTACTGTATGATCGGCATGGGTTCGATCCCAACCTGATCAAATAGGCCCAATCCACGAGATGCCACCCGCTTCATGGTTCTCAGCTCTCATGTATGATACCTTAGCCTGGCTAGGCAAATTTTCAGAAATAAGACCATTGGCTCGTGTGCTCCCTACTTTGGCACAAGTAGTTTCAGGAAGTCAACGCCTTGATCGGTACCCTCGGCCTGAACAATGACTCCTTTTCAGAATAGAGGATACTCCCAAAAAAAATACTTTAATAATAAATTATTCTGTGCGACCTCGCTAGGATCTAAATCAACTTCTCAACTTTCTTGCCCATTCAAGTCTAAATCTTTTCTGGAACATCCTATACGTACTCATACTGATATTCTTAAATGTAAAGCATGGCATAAGCATGAAATAAACATTCAAAAGTATTTCTAAAAATTCTTGCTTCTTCATGAATTTTTAACATGAAAATGGCATATAAGAATAACACAAAAAATAAATCTTAAAATTTATGCACATATATCAGAATAAATCATCTAAACTTTAGCTAGAATAATTCTAAGTTAATAGGTACTCACTCACTCCAATTAAGTACATATTAACTCTTTAAGCAATTCATCAAGCACCTTGTATGTGTGTTTTTGTGAGTTAAACCACTTTAGTAAAGGGTTATATCAACTTACCTCAAAACTCCTCGAGCCAATACGTAGGCCTCAGTCCTATATATACCCGTCAAACAATCGATTCTACAACAACCTGTGCATTTTAAATAATTTTAAAGTTTCACACCTAAACATGAAATTTACTGTTGATACAGAGAAAGAAGGAAATTAACTATTCAATTCTTACCTACTACTACTGTAGGATAATTGACAATAAGGAATTTGATATACCTGAGTTCAAGAATTAGTAATTTGTAAAGAACCCTAGAAGTTTCCGTGCGTGAGTAATTTCGTAGTTGCCTCTGTTTCGTGTAAGGCGTTAAGCCTTTTGCTCTGCGTGATAAACGGAACTTACGTTCTGTTTTGTTTAAGGCATTAGGCCTTTTTCCTTCCAATACCCACTTTATGGGCTTTAGTCACAAGACTCCTTTTTTGTTTTATTTTTTTCTTCTTCTTCTTTTTTTGTTTTGACTTAACTAGTATTTAATTATACCCACTGTTAATAATTAATAATATTAAAATTACTAATATTCTCCTAATTGTATATCTAATTATTTATAAATAGAGAAGTAACTCAAAAGTCAACCACAAGGGTTTAAATCCGTAATACAAGTATAATTTTTATTCACTCAAGGCAAGATAAAAAAAATTAAATTCTATATTTAGCGTATGTTGAAACTTTTATAGAATTGAGGAGTGTTACAATCTTTCCTCCTTAAAAACATTCATCCTCGAATGTTGCTAGGACCTTATTCTTAAGCTAACAATCATTCCTTAAGTCCTTGAACTTCTTAAGTTTTCTTAGCATTACTCACTTTCCCAAGGGACTCAAAATTTTGGCTAACTCCCTAAATTTTCAAACATTTTGGCAGAGTCTCCCCTGTAAATTGGACTATCCAAAAAATATCCCTATCACCAATACCACAACTACACTAAAAACTACAAAATATACCATAACAGACCATTCATAGGCACCATACACAGCTCATAAACTAATTACTCACACTCAGGCAAGGAAGTATCACAATAAACCAACCAAACTCTAAAGCACAATACTTCAGCAGAAAGTAAATAACTTTAATGAATTAAATGTACTTTGGCATGGCACTAAGTTATTTAATAACTAAATATACTCTGACAGAAACTAAATTACTTCAACAACTAAGTATAATCTAGCAAGGACATAAACACATGCTAACTTGTATTTAATAAATGAAATATAAATGTCAAGACAAACCTAGGTTCACATACCTTGTTCCTCAAATAAATAAGAATACTTCTTCTTCTTCATATCTTCCATGACCTCCCACGTAGCCTATTTTGAATCATGATTACTCCACAAAACTTTTACCGATGCTATATCTTTTGTTCTCAGCTTTCTTATTTGCCTATCGAGAATTTCTATAGGTGCCTCTTCATAAGTCAAGACTTCTTTAATTTCTATGGTATCGATAGGTATTATATGCGACTCATCATGTATATACTTTCTAAGCATTGACAGATGAAAGACAGGATGAACAAAGGACAATTCAACAGGCAACGCTAGTTCATAAGCCACTTTCCCCTTCTTTTCTATAATCTCATAAAGCCCGATAAACCTAGGACTAAGTTTCCCTTTCTTACCGAACCTCATAACTCATTTCATTGGTGAAACTTTCAAAAACACCTTATCACCAACCATGAACTCTAAGTCATGATGCCTCTTGTCAGAATAAGACTTTTGACGACTTTGAGCCACTTTCAGTTTTTCTCTGATTAGATGGACTTTCTCTAAGGCCTCACAAACAAACTCTGGACCAATCAAAGACACCTATGCTGGTTCAAACCAACCCACTGGAGACTTACATCTTTGCCCATATTGTTACATCCCGAATTTCGTACGTTAAAGTTTCGTCATAAGTTAATCGAAGTAGACTCGGGGATGAGATTATTTTTGAGGTTATAAGCACTTATACTGTTTATAACAGGCGATAAGTAAGTGTCGTGAAGGTTAAAGGGTAAACGAATCAAAGAAAATGAGTTTCGTTGAGGGTTGTCAATTTGGGATAAAATACGATTCGGGCTATAATACCCGGTATTTATGGACTAGTGTCATACAAGATACCACATGACCATGATAGTAAGGAATGTAAAGTATGTTAAAAGTGAGTAGTATTTTAAGTAATTTGAGATAATTCTTAATTATGTGGATAATTGGGTAATTAATAAATTTTGGTGGGAGATAATTAAAAATTCTTGGATAAATAACCTCACGTGGCAGCTTTTGCCTTGGAAATATTGTGACTCTTACATTCATTAAAATAGGTGGCATGAATCAAAATGAGACTTTGAGAAGGGATAGTTGGCGGTGGCAGTATCTAAAGGAAGGAAACATAGGAGTTAATTCCAATTCCTTCCAATCACTTCAAATTTAAGGAACATCTTTTGATGAAGGGAGATATTGTATTTTCTTGGGTGATCCGCAAAAACTAAGAGCAGACTCCAATCTATCTGCGGATTTCAACAACGGCGAGCTATAAAATATTGAGGTATGTTAAGGTTAATCCTTCTTTCTTTTAGCATGATCCAAGTAACGATACGTAAACGTAATGTTATTTTATAAATGGTTCTACTCTTAGTAACTAAGAAGGTCTACCTTATTCCTATAAAATGATATTCAAGCATGTCTAAGTATGTATCTAGTTCCCTATTGAGGTATTTGATAAAGATGTTAATGTTCATAATGGTATTATATGCATCATCATTTACCACCGAGCTACGGCAGGTTGGGCAGTTACACATTTACCACCGAGCTACGTCGGTAGGGCAGTCATGTATTTACCACCGCGCTACAGCCGGTCAGGCAGTTACCACTGATCAGTTGGGCAGTTAACGTCACGAGAATGATGTAATCAGAACCATTATATTGTATTTTTATTTATATATATGAGATGGGTCTTATTTTATATGTTATGGCCCTCAGCGGCAAGTCAGAGGTTATAAGTTGACTTTTATCCCTCTCCTGAGATAGTATCTTATTATTACGTTTCATTTCTGCCTTACATACTCGAAATATTCTTTGTACTGATGTCCCTTTTCCTGGGGTGTTGTGTTTTATGCCACGCAGGTGTAGATAGGTGAGCTGAGGACCATCCACTATAGGCTACCTCCGGATATCAGCTTTTGGTTGGTGAGCTCCACTTCTTCCTGGAGTATTGCCGAGTCACGTTCTATATATGTTATTTTATTTTATGAAGATGTCGGGAATCCTGTCCCGACTTATATATTATGGTCATGTTTTCTTAGAGGTTTTGCAGATAGTGTCCTTTGTATAGTTTTAGGTATGACATGTCAACGGCCTTGTCGGCCCCTATGTATATATATAAATCTTTTTGAATTAGTTATGTGAGTTAAGTTCTAATATTGTTAATTATATATATATAGATGTGGCATATCCATGACGAATCTTATAGTAAAGAAGGACAACGTACATGGTGCTCGGTTGAGTAGGCATTGGGTGCCAGTCGTGGCCCTCCAATTTGGGTCGTAACACATACAACGCTTCATAAGGAGCCATACCAATGTTGGTCTGATAGCTGTTATTGTAAGCAAATTCTATAAGTGGCAAGTGATTATCCCAATTACCTCCAAAATCTATAACACATGCACGCATCATATCTTCGAGAGTCCTAATGGTCATTTCTGCCTGACCATCAGTTTGTGGATGGAAAGTGGTGCTCAAATTGACCTTGGTACCTAATATTTTATAGAATGCTTGTCAAAAATGCGCCGTGAACTGAGGGCCTCTGTAAGATATAATTGAAATTGGAGTACCATACAATCAGACTATTTCTTTGATGTACAACTGCACATACTGCTCTGCGGAATCTGTTGTCTTTACTGGTAGGAAATGAACGGACTTTGTGAGTCGGTCTAAGATAACCCAAATTGAATCATGCTTACGGTATGTGCGAGGCAGACCTAATACGAAATCCATATTAATCATCTCTCATTTCCATTGTGGTATCACTATATCCTAAGCTAGGCCACCAGGCCTCTGATGCTTGGCTTTGACTTATTGGCAATTCAAACATTTGGCCACATGATCTATTACTTGCTTCTTCATGTATTTTCACCAATACAACTCTTTCAAGTCCAGATACATTTTGGTAGCACCTAGGTGGATAGAGTACCTCGAGCTGTGAGCTTCTTCCATTATGGCCTTCCTAAGACCATCTACATCAGGCACACATAATCGATCATTCAACTTTAAAACCCCATCACGTCCTAGAGTGAAAGTAGTGATTTCTTTGTTTCTGACTCCTTCTTTTAACTTCACTAAGTATGGATCTTCGTCTTGCTTAGCTTTAACATGTGCAACAAGAGAGGATTGCGCTAAGGCATAAGCAGTTATACCTCCTTCTTCGGTCTCATCCAATCTAATTCCATCATTTGCTAGTTTTTAAATTTCTCAACCCAAAGATCGCCTTTGTACTGCAAGATGGGCCAAGACACCCATTGACTTCCTACTAAATGCATCTGATACCACATTAGCTTTGCCCGGGTGATGAAAGATATTGATGTCATAATCCTTTAATAGCTCGAGCCACCTTCTCTATCTCAAATTTAATTAGTTCTGCTTGAAAATGTACTTGAGGCTTTTGTGATATGTAAACACTTCAAAATTCTTGCCATAAAGGTAGTGTCGCCATATCTTTAATGCAAACACGACTGTTGCAAGCTCCAAGTCGTGAGTGGGGTAGTTCTTCTCTTGATTATTTAACTGCCTGGAATCATACGTAATAACTTTTCCATCTTTCATAAGAACACAACCAAGACCAACTCTGGAGGCATCACAATACACTGCGAACCGACCCAAACCTGTCGGCAAGGTTAACACAAGTGCAGTGGTCAACCTCTTCTTTAACTATTGAAAACTCTGCTCACAAGCGTCTTACCACTGGAACTTAACTGCTTTGTGAGTCAACTTAGTTAATGGAGTTGCAAGTGAGGAACATCCCTCTACAAACCTTCTACAGTAGCCAGCTTACCCCAAGAAACTCCTAGTTTCAGTTGGCGTTGTCGGCCTTGGCCAGTTCTTGACTACTTCTGTTTTTTGAGGGTCTACTTTTATGCCTTCACTAGATACCACATGGCCTAAGAATGCCACTGACTACAACCAGAACTCACATTTTGAAAACTTGGCATAAAGCTTATTCTTTTTCAAGGTCTGCTAGGCTATCTTGAGGTGCTCTGCATGCTCTTCCTTGCCTTTAGAGTATACCAGAATATCGTCTATAAACACGATAATAAAGGTATCAAGCAATGGCTTGAAAACTCTATTCATGAGGTCCATGAATACAGTTGGAGCATTTGTCACCCGAAGGATATTACTAGAAATTCATAGTGCCCGTAGCGAGTTCTAAAGGCTGTTTTAGATATATCCTCTTCCCTAATTCTCAAATGATAGTGACCCGATCTCAAGTCTATCTTTAGAAAGTACTTTGCACCCTAAAGTTGATCAAATAAATCTTCAATTCTTGGTAGTGGGTACTTGTTCTTAATGGTAACTTTATTCAACTGCCGATAGTCAACGCACATTCTAAGAGACCCATCTTTCTTCTTGACAAACAGGACGGGGGCACCCCACAGTGAAACACTCGGCCTGATAAAGCCCTTGTCAAGAAGTTCTTTCAATCATTCTCTCAACTCATTAAGTTCTTCTGGAGCCATCCTATAAGGAGGTATAGATATGGGCTGAGTGTCTGGCATGAGATCGATGCCAAAGTCTATGATTCTTTCAGGAAGAAGTTTGGGAAGGTCATCTGGGAAAACTTCTGGAAATTCTCTAACAACTAGCACAGACTGAAGAGCTGGTGGTTCTGATTCTGGATTAATGATGTGAGCCAAATAGGCGAGACACCCCTTACTGATCATTCGTTGTGCCTTGAGGTCAGAAATAAACTTACCTACAAGCGATGAT
Organism: Nicotiana tabacum; assembly: GCF_000715075.1. Classification (NCBI taxonomy): domain Eukaryota; kingdom Viridiplantae; phylum Streptophyta; class Magnoliopsida; order Solanales; family Solanaceae; genus Nicotiana; species Nicotiana tabacum. The sequence goes on from NC_134092.1 coordinate 109,634,729, forward strand.
GAACTACCCTACCCTTCCACTTTAGGACTTCTTCATTTGGAAATTGGAACCTGACTATCTTGGCACGATAATCTAACATGATATAGAAGGAAGACAACCAATCCATACCCATGATCACATAAAATCCACCATTTCTAACTCTATGAGATCGGCCTCGGTGTTGCGACATTGGACTGAAACTATACAACCTCTATAGACTCTTGTTGCTTCCACTGACTCGCCAACTAGAGTAGATACTAGAAATGGCTCACTAAGTTATTCAGGTTCTAGCCCGAGGTTAATTGCAAAGTATGGAGTCACGTACGAAAACGTTGAACCTGGATCAACTATGGCATAAGCATTATGTGAGAAAACTGGAAGTATACCTATAATAACTTCTGCAGATGCCTCTTCACTCTGATGATCAAGTGTAGCAAACAAACGGGGTTGTCCCCCTCCCTGAGTAACTCGATCTGCACCTCTGCCTGCTCCATGCCCGGCCTAATTATGAGAATCACGAGCCTGAGGTAGTGTAAGTGTAGTAGCTGAGAAACTAGAAAGACGAGTTGATCCCCCATTAGAATTTTGTCGCAACTTTGGGCAGTGTGCCTTTATATGACCACTGTCTCTACAATGATAGAATCCGTGGAACTCGAGCTTGCACTGACCTGAATGTTGCCGCTTACATGTACCACAAAGACCTTGTTGTTGTGAATGTTGCTCAATATGGCTCTAGCAATATAAGGATGGTGTCCTAAAATTCTGATTCTGGCGAGACTAGTTTCCATAACTCTAAATACGTCTGGAGGAAGACACACCACCTGACTGATGACTGGACTGAGCTGGTGCTAATGACCCCTTATTGAAGGAACCCCTTCCTACTCCGCTGGATGTACCACTAAACCCGCCCGCTGTCCGGGCTTTCTTGTTATACTCTTTTTCTTCTCTCCTTTGTTGTCTGTCTTTTTCTAAGTGCTTGGTGAAACCCATAGCAGAGGAGAAAGTTGTCATTCCTACTGCAGCAACTGATGTCGTATCCTTAATGTGGTAAGCCAAACCGCCAACAAACTTGCGAATCCTTGCTTTTTCTGTCTTAACCATGTGAGGAGCATGCTTAGCCAAACTTATGAATTCCATGTAGTACTCTTGCACACTTTTATTCCCTTGCTTGAGTTGCTCGAACTTTGTAGCCTTAGCTTCCATATCCTCTTCTAGTATGAAATTAGCCATGAAGGCCTCTTCAAATTCTTCCCAAGTAGGCGGACCATCTTCTTCATCTCTTTCCTTTTCCCACATCTCAAACCAAGCACCAGTCATATCTCTAAGCTGGTAGGCAGCCAACTCCACATCTTCATCATCAAATGCCTTCATCACTCGGAGGGCTTTCTTGACACCCTCAAGCCACAACATTGGATATTCATCAACTATAGTACCACAGAACAATGGAGGACTCAACTTCAAAAATTCATTCACTCTTGAGGACTCAGAATTGTTCTGTCTATTTGATTGAGGTGGAATCTCAGCTCTTCTCTCATTCCGTTTGGCCATGAAGGCTTTAAACATCTCCATAGCACTGTTGACATCATTAAACATCTTACCCACCTCTGGAGATATAGTTGTCTGAGTCAGAATTGCTTTTGGAGGTGGCACTGGATCCTGAGGTACTTGTTCATCATGCTCCACCCCTTCTTCATATTCAACCTGGGGTACTTGAACCCTCTTTGTGGATTTACCCTTCCTTTTCTGAGTTGAGGCCTTCTTAGTTCTACCTTGAACCATAATAGTAGCAATAGTTTCTTGAGCAGCATCCTGAGTGTCGGTGTCAGAGTTGCGAGTACGAGCCATTTCTGCGAGTTTTGGAGAAACGAATACATTTGTAATTTCTTAGAGGTAGGCTCTACTGCACGATCTACAGTATGAAAAAAAACGAGACTTTTTCTAAATGCTTATAGCCACCTGTTTATGAGTATGGCGTGCTTCAAACCCATAAACAAGACTCTACTAACACGGCTTTATATACCCCTATGACTCCATAAACCTGAGGCTCTGATACCAAGTTTGTCATGATCCATGTTCTGAATAAGCCGTGACTAGCACCCGGTCGCTAAATTTGACCGAGCGAACTATCTGTGCTTATCAAAACTATTATAACCTCAAACTTTATATGCAACAAGGCAATACTTTAATCAAATACTTCTAATTAATTTAAATATCTAAAATAAATAGACTCCAAAACTTTATTCGTAGTAATTACTAAAATATTACAAAGTTATTATCAAAAACACATGAATCTTAACCTACCGACCGTGTCTATGAAGCCTCTACTGATAAATTGATGCACTGCTTAGGGCATGAGATTGCCTAGCTAGTTCTCCAAGTAAACAAAAAACTAACTAAATAAAAATGACTCAAAGGAATACTCCACGTACAAAAGCGGATCTCACCAATAGCACTGGAAGAGAGGGAAGTCCTAACATGTAGCCTGCTCGCCTGCAAAACTGGTTCCTACGTTGTACCGCAGACCAATGTAGGTTCCCAAATAAGAACGTCAATACCATCCATTGTACTTAGTGAGTCTCAATGACAGGGGACGGAACTTGAATAAAATATACATTACAAGCAAAGATTCTAAAGATATGAAAAACATAAGCTTCTAAGAACAATTTTAAAATAATTTCATAACAGTAGTTTATGAATATTCTAAAAGAAATTATTTTCTTTTTCTTTCTTATCTAAAAAAAATACTTCACTTTATGCTTCGGTAGTTCCAACTATCCTGACTTATTTCTGTCTTAGTTACTATGTGATCGATACTGGTTCGATCCCAACCTAATCCAATACGCCTAATCCACGAGGTATCATTCGCTTCATGATTATCAATGCTCATGTATGATACCTTAGCCTGGCTAGAAAAATTCTCAGCAACGAGACCCCCGGCTCGTGTGCTCCCTACTTTGGCACAAGTAGTTTTAGGAAGTCAACTCCTTGATCAGGACCCTCTGCCTGGACGATGACCCCTTCTCAGAATAGAGGATACTCCCAAAAAAAATACTTTAATAATAAATTATTCTAAGCGACCTCGCTAGGATCTAAATCAACTTCTCAACTTTCTTGCCCATTCAAGTCTAAATCTTTTCTGGAACATCCTATACATACTCATACTAGTATCATTAAATGTAAAGCATGGCATAAGCATGAAATAAACATTCAAAAGTATTTCTAAAGATTCTTGTTTCTTCATAAATTTTCAGCATGAAAATGGCATATAATAATAACACAAAACAAATATGAAAATTTATGCACATATATTAGAATAAATTATCTAAACTTTAGCTAGAATAATTCTAAGTTAATAGGTACTCACTCGCTTTAGTTAAGTACATATTAACTCTTTTAAGCAATTCATCAAGCACCTTGTATGCGTATTATTGTGAGTTAAACCACTTTAGTAAAGGGTTATATCAACTCACCTCAAAACTCCTCGAGCCAATACGTAGGCCCCAGTCCAATTTATACCCGTCAAACAATCGATTCTACAACAACCTGTGTATTTTAATTAATTTTAAAGTTTCACGCCTAAACATGGAATTTACTGTTGATACAAAGAAAGAAAGAAATTAACTATTCAATTCTTACCTACTACTATTGTAGGATAATTGACAATAGAGAATTTGATATCCCGAGTTCAAGAATTAGTGATTTATAAAGAACCCTAGAATTTTTCGTGGGTGAGTAATTTCTTGGCTGCCTCTGTTTCGTGTAAGGCTTTAAGCCTTTTGCTCTGCGTGATAAACAGAACTTGCATTCTGTTTTGTTTAAGGCATTAGGCCTTTTTCCTTCCAATACCCACTTTATGGGCTTTAGTCACGTGACTCTTTTTTTGTTTTATTGTTTTCTTTTTTTTTGTTTGTTTTGACTTAACTAGTATTTAATTATACCCATTATTAATAATTAATAATATTAAAATTATTAATATTCCTCTAATTGTATATGCAATTATTTACAAATAGCGAAGTAACTCAAAAGTCAATCACAAGGGTCTAAAACTGTAATAGAAGTATAATTTTTATGTACTCAAGGCAAGATAAAAAAATAATATTAAATTCTATATTTAGTGTGTGTTAGAACTTTTATAGATTTAAGTTGTGTACATTAACGCCTCTGATATTTATTCAACGTCAAAAAATCGTTCGCATCGATAAACCCATTCATTCAAGTCATCACCCCCAAATTTTGGAAATTCGACTCGGCAATACCTTATTCCCACAATTTTATTGTGATTGTGGCCCTCATTGTTGGCATACCCATGATTGCCTCCATTTTCCCTTGCAGCTCTGGTCGCTATAGTAGGATTGGTCGCCATTGCTGCGATCAATTGACTAATTTTCCCCATCGCTTCCTCTTGCTTTTCTCCCATCGTACGAACTTGTTCCTCATGTTTTTCCCCAATCGATCGTATATGCTCACGGAGCTCCTCCAGTTCACGTCTCATTTCACCGTTTCTAGTCGTCATCTCCGGCATGATTGCTTTCCCAAAATCGGCTTCTCTGATACCAATGTTATGTGCTTAATCGAAGTTAAGCACAATTCTGCAGAGATCTAAGAAACCAAGAGAGTGAATGGCTTCTGAACAATCTTTACAGGAGAAGGTTCTAGAATTTAGGAGTTTGAGAAGAAGAGTAAAATGTCTATTATTCAGAATATCCCCACAATTCAGTTGGTGCTTTCCTTTTATTAAGATTTCTCTAACATCTCTGAACCACCTCCTAACTACCTTCAGCCGCACAACTAACTACAACTAACTTTTCAAGTATAAAGACTATTATGCCCCTTACTAACTACTTACAATGACTCCTCTTACCCTTAACTACTTTGGTATATAACAATGGGAGAGAAGTGTGTCACATTCTTTCTGTATTTTCACACGTTTTGGTTTTCATCTATTTGCTGTTTAAAGAAACATTTTCTTGAAAAAAATAATAAAAATGCTAAATTAGTTGGCAGAAGGTTGATGTATAGAAAAGTACTAACAAGAGATACAAAAAACCGAACGTGGCTTTTATCTTATAAGAAAAAAAATGAAGAATTAACCTAAAAAATAGCACATTCAACTACTTAAACTAAAAATAGCTAACAATATAACAACATACTCAGTGTGATCAAGTAGGGTTTGGGGAGGGTGGAGTGTACGCAGACCTTACCACTATTGTGTGTAGATAAAGGGGTTATTTCTGATAGACCCTTGGCTCAAGAAAAGCGTCTTCAAAATAATTTTGAAAAATACAAAAGTAAAAAAAAAAAAAAGCTAAGATGAAAATACTGAAGTATTAACAATAAAATAGTAAAGATAATGTAAGTAAAAGCAACCAACAGATGTATAGTATACAAAGGCAAAATTACGTGATGCATAGGAAGGTCAACACACCCCGTTAACTTTGGGAAAACTTCTACGTATGTGGATGTATATACCTTTAAAGCATTATATAATTTGGCAAAATACATAAATTGCCACCTGAACTATGGACCAAATCCTTGTTACACATTTTCTACTTTCTGACGGCGAAAATCATTTTATACACTCAACCTTTCTAAAGTGTGTCTATTACACACCATTTTTTTCTTGAACAGTTTTCTAAAATATGTGTAATATCACGCACCAATAAGGCTATGACATGTGTCATTTTAAATAAGATATAAATAAAACACTTAAAATTACAATTATATGTCACGACCCAAAATCTCACCCGTCGTGATGGCGTCTATCTCGATACTAGGCAAGCCGACAACATCAATAACCCACAATTTCTTTTAAATACTGAAAACATAATAATTAAGTTAAGGGGAAAACTCTACCAATACTGAATATAAATTTACTCCCAAAATCCGGTGTCACTGAGTACATAAGCACTATACGTTACAAGTCTTGAAAACACGGTGTATAATAGTCTGAGAGCAGATACAATAAACAAGGAGATAGGGAAGGAGAGAAAAGGTCTGTGAAACACGGCAGCTACCTCGTAATCTCCGGAAAATCAACTGTGCGAAAGAATCAACACCCGTGGTGTTCGGGATCACCTGGATCTGCACACGAAATGCAGGGTGTAGTATGAGTACAACCAACTCAGTAGGTAATAATAATAAATAAAGAACTGAAAGTAGTGACGAGCTTCACAGCTAAGTCCAAATACAGTAATTTCCAACATAAAAGGGTAGGCATGCTCTCAGGTTCAATATTTAAAATTTCACAATAATTTATATCAAATCTGACTGAAACAACAAAAAAATGTCTTTTAGAAATTTTTCCAAAACAGTCATATATGACAGCTGAAATGCAGCAACAATGAAATCAATGCATCCTCTCAGAGTAACAGTCACTCAGTCCTCCCATTCACTCTTTTCTCACAGTCACTCTTTCCTCACAGTCACTCAGCATTCGGCACTCGGTACTCGCAATCGGTAGGTACTTGTGCTCACTGGGGGTGTGTACAGACTCCGGAGGGGTTCTTTCAGCCCAAGCGCTATATCAAGCCAATCAAGGCATATAACAATAAAACATGTTGCGGCATGCAACCCGATCCCATAAATATCCTCACAATTAGACCCTCGGCCTCACTCATTCATCAACCTCTCCAGTCTCTCGGGCTCAAGATGTCATGAAAATCAGCCCCAAAATGATAATATGATGCATCAATAAATTGCAACAGAGACTGGGATATGATATGAAATCAATGAACATGACTGAGTGAGAAATTACAATTTGAAGATATAATTCAACCACAGAAATGACCCCAGTGGGTACCAATAATAACAACATATGTCTAAGCATGATTTTTAATACGAGTCCCAGCTCAATTTTTCTCTAACACGTAGAGAATGTACGGATATCAACAGATTGTTCAACTATATAGTTCCATGGAATTTAACCAAGTCATAATTCCTACGGTGCATGCCCACACGCCCGTCACCTAGCATGTGTGTTACCTCAAAACCAATTACATGACACATAATCCGAGGTTTCATACCCTCAGGACCAAATTTAGAACTGTTACTTACCTCAAATCGTGTAATTCTTTATTCCGTTATGCCCATCCCACGAGAATTGGTCTCCGAAAGCCTCGTATCTAGCCACAATTAATTCGATTCAGTCAATACCAATTATTGTAATTAATTCCATAAGGAAAGATAAATTTTTCAATAAAATCCAAAATTTAACTCAAAAATTGCCCGTGGGCCCCACGTCTCGGAACCCGACAAAAGTTACAAAATATGAACGCACATCCAACCACGAGTCCAACCATACAAATTTCACTAAATTCTGACATCAACTCGACCCTCAAATCTTCAATTAAAATCTTTGAAGATTTCTACCATTTTCAACCCAATCTTTACCCATTTGAACTCAACAATCTTTCTACAAACCTTATTGGTATGTGTATGTATATGATACTCTTACACCCAAGAATCATCCTCTTAATCTCCCATAATTTTACCCCAAAAATCGAAATTGTAGAGTTGGGGGAAAGAAATTCTTACCTCTTTGAAGCCCTAGCAAGATCCTTGTGAAATATTCAAGTCTTCAACAAGAATTGATGAGCAATTGACTAAGTCATCATTTTCTCTCTCTACGATGCTCTCACCACTCTCTAAAATATCATATGAAACCCTTCCAAATGACCCCCAATAGTGTTTTATAAGAATGGGGTCGGGTTTATAAAATCAGAAAAATGAAGCTCTGAAACACACTCTGCGGTCGCATATGCGATCGCAGAATTGATATGCGGCTGCCAAAATTGGTGCCCAAAAACTAAAGTTGCCTGCCTGGGTTTGCGGTCACTATTCGTCCCGCAGACTTGTTCTGCGATCACATAATGAACCGCAGAACAGTTATGCAATCACATAGTCGACCGCAGAATGGCATCCAAAGCTGCCCCTTTCCTGCCTCACTTTGCTGCCATTATGCGGTCCGCAGAGTGATTCTGCAACCGCATAGTGGGCCGCAAAAATATTTTCTTCTGCTAAAAATTTTTCTTTACTCCCCAGTACACTCGCCGCGAGAAATTTCTATTACTTTTATACTAATTGATCTAACTCGGCACCACAAAACCATAATTTTCTTAGCAAAAATTCTCCGGAGTCGTTACACATAAGTCAACATCTGGTCAACCTTTTCAACTTAAATTTTAAACCTTGGAACTAGGTGTTCCAAATCATTCCAAAACCTCACCGGACTCGAATCAATTACCTCGGGTAACTCACATAACAAATGTAAAGCATAAATTGAGCAGTAAATGGGGGAACGGGGTTGTAATACTCAAAATGACATGTCGGGTCGTTTTATTCTCCCCCTCTTAAACAAATGTTCGTCCTCGAACGGGTTTAGAATTATACCTGGAGTCTCAAATAGGTGTGAATATTTGCTATGTATCTCCCGCTTAGTCTCCCAAGTATCTTCTCTGACTGGCTGGCCTCTCCCGTACACTTTCACTGAAGATTTGTTCTTTGATATCAACTTTCGAACCTGCCAGTCTAAAATAGCCCCCAGCTCCACATCATAAGTCAAATTATCGTTCAGCTACACTGTACTGAAATCCAAAGTATGAGATGGATCCCTGACATACTTTCGGAGCATGGATACATAAAACACTGGATGAACACCTGATAGACTAGGTGGCAAAGTAAGTTCATAACCCACTTCTCCAATTTTCTTAAGTATCTCAAAAGGCCCAATATACCGAAGGCTCAACTTTCCCTTCTTCCCGAACCTCAACACACCCTTCATGGGCAAAATCTTGAGCAGAACCTTCTCCCCAACCATGTAAGCAACATCACGGACCTTCTGGTCGGCATAATTCTTCTATCTGGACTATGCCATGCGAAGCCACTCCTGAATCAATTTAACCTTCTCCAAAGCATCCTGAACCAAATCAGTACCCAATAGCCTAGCCTCACGCGGCTCAAGCCAACCCACCGGAGACCGACACCGTCTCCTATATAAATCCTCATACGGAGCCGTTTGAATGCTCGATTGGTAGCTGTTATTGTAAGCAAACTCTGCCAGTGGTAGAAATTGATCCCAAGAACCCCCAAAATCAATGACACAAGCGCGTAGCATATCCTCCAATATCTGAATAGTGCGCTCGGACTGTCCGTCCGCCTAAGGGAGAAATGTTGTACTCAACTAAACCTGTGTGCCTAATTCTCGCTGCACTGCTCTCCAAAACTGTGATGTAAACTGCGTGCCCCAGACCTAAATGATGGACATGGGCACCCCGTGTAGGCGAACAATATCGCGGATATAAAGCTCAGCCAACCGCTCCGAAGAATAAGTAGTACTAACTGGAATGAAATGTGCGGACTTGGTCAATCGATCTACAATCACCCAACAGCATCAAACTTTCTCAAAGTCTGTGGGAGCTTAACTACGAAGTCCATGGTAATATGGACCCACTTCCACTCCGGAATTTCAAGTTTCTGAAACAATCCGCCTGGTCTCTGATACTCGTATTTCACCTGTTGACAATTTAAACACCGAGCTACAAACTCAACTATATGCTTCTTCATTCGCCTTTACCAATAGTGTTGCCTCAAATCCTGATACATCTTCCCGGCACCTGGATGAATAGATTACCGCGAACTGTGAGCTTCCTGGAGAATCAACTCATGCAAACCATCTACATTAGGCACACATAGCCTGCCCTGCATCCGTAATACATCGTCATCTCCAATAGTGACTTTCATCACCGTGTTGAACCGTGACCTTAAGGACAAGCAGATGGGGATCATCATACTGTTGCTCTCTGATGCGATCATATAAAGAAGACCGAGAAACCACACAAGCCAAAACTCGTTTCGGTTCATAAACATCCAATCTAACAAACTGGTTGGCCAAGGCCTGAACATCCAAGGCTAAAGGCCTCTTTGTTACCGGTAAGTATACTAAGCTGCCCAAACTCTCCGCCTTACGACTCAAGGCATCGGCCACCACATTGGCCTTTCCGGGATGATAGAGAATGGTGATATGTTTAAACAGATGTTGTAGACTTCGGTGATCGGTATAAACCTCATAATGGACACCGCATAAGTAATGCCGCCAAATTTTCAAGGCATGAACAATAGATGCTAACTCAAGGTCGTGGACCAGATAATTCTTCTCATGTACCTTTAACTGTCTGGACGCATAGGCAATCACCCTACCGTCTTGCATCAGTACTGCGCCGAGACCAATACGCGACACGTCATAATACACAATATAAGACCCTGAACCTGTAGGCAACACTAATACTGGAGCTGTAGTCAAAGCTGTCTTGAGCTTCTGAAAGCTCTCTTCACATTCATTTGACCACCTGAACGGAGCACCTTTCTGGGTCAATTTAGTCATAGGCGATGCAATAGACGAGAAACCCTCCACGAAGCGACGATAATAACCAGCTAAGCCGAGAAAACTCCGAATCTCAGTAACTGAAGACGGTCTGTGCCAACTCTGAACTGCCTCTATTTTCTTTGGATCCACCTTAATCCTTTCACTGGACACTATGTATCCCAAGAATGCCACCAAACTAAGCCAGAACTCACACTTAGAGAATTTGGCATAAAGTTTCTCTTTCCTCAACCTCTGTAGTACAATACTCAAATGTTGTGCATGTTCCTCCTGACTATGTCAGTACACCAGGATATCATCAATAAATACCACGACAAATGAGTCAAGATACAACTGGAATACGCTATTCATCAAGTGCATAAATGTTGCTGGGGCATTGGTTAGCCCAAATGACATCACAAGAAATTCGTAGTGACCATAACGAGCCCTGAATGCCGCCTTTAGAATATCTGAATCCCGAATTTTCAACTGATGATACCCCGATCTCAAATCAATTTTGGAGAACACCCTCACTCCCTGAAGCTGGTCAAATAAGTCATCAATACGCGGTAAGGGATATTTATTCTTAATTGTAACTTTGTTCAACTGCCTGTAATCGATGCACATCCGCATGGTACCATCTTTCTTTCTCACAAACAGAACCGGTGCACCCCAAGGTGACACACTAGGCTTAATAAACCCCTTTTTAAGGAGTTCCTGAAGTTGCTCTTGCAATTCTTTCAACTCAGCCGGTGCCATACGATACGGACAAATGGAAATGGGCTGAGTGCCCTGCACCAAGTCAATACCGAAATCAATATCCCTGTCGGGCGGCATACCCGGCAGGTCTGCATGAAATACATCCGGAAAGTCTCTCACTAACAGTATTGAATCAATAGTAGGAGTATCTACATCAACATCTCTCACAAAAGCCAAATATGACAAACACCCCTTCCCCACCATACGTTGGGCCTTCAGATAAGAAATTACCCTGCTGGGAACATAATCTAGAGACCCTCTCCATTCGACCTTTGGCATCCCCAGCATAGCCAACGTCACGGTTTTTGCGTGACAGTCCAGAATAGCATGACATGGGGACAACCAATCCATACCCAGGATTACATCGAAATCAACCATACTAAGCAATAAGAGATCAACTCTAGTCTCCAGTCCCCCAATAGTTACCACACATGACCGATACACACGGTCTACAGTAATAGTATCGCCCACCAACGTAGATACACGAACAAGTGAAACTAAGGACTCACGGGGCATATCCATATAATGAGTAAAGTACGATGATACATACGAATAAGTAGAACCAGGGTCAAATAATATAGAAGCTTCCATGTGGCACACTGAGACAATACATGTGATCACTGCATCTGAGGCAACGACATCTCGCCTGGCAGGAAAAGCATAGAATCGGGCCTGACCGCCACCTGATCGGCCTCCCCCTCTTGGACGACTCCTAGCTAACTGACCCCAACCCCGTGCTGGCTGGGCGGGTGGTAAAGCAACTGGTGTTGAAGTCATAGTCTCACTCCTTTGATGCACTGGACCTCCCGAGCGATGAGGACACTGTCTCCACATATGCCCAAATTCCTCGCACTCAAAGCAGCTCCGCGGTACTGGTGGTGCGGACTGAATCGGACCCCGAGAACTAGAATAACTGCTAGAAACACCCAGTGCAAATGAACCCTGAACTAAAAGGGAACGGGACGAACTTTGGGCTGGGAGGGCACTGAGAGATGACTAGCCCTGATGAGAACTATATAAACCCTGGTCGGATGATGCACCATGGTGAACTAGACAACCCGTCTGAGCGTGTCTGTAAGGACGACCCCTACTGCGGTAAAACTGACCCTTTGAAGGAACACCGCTGAAATCACCTGGTCCACGTGGCCTCTTGGCCACACTCTCTCCATGTTTCTAACTAAGGACCATCTCTATCTGCCGAGCAATGTCAACTACCTCATCAAAAGTAGCACCCGATACTCTCTCCCGAGTCATAAGTAACCGCAGCAGATATATGAGGCCATCAATGAATCTCTTAATCCTTTCCCTATCAGTGGGAACCAACCAAATTGCATGACGAGCCAACTCAGAAAATCTCATCTCGTACTGCGTCACAGACATGCCATCCTAACGTAACTGCTCAAACTGTCTGCGCAGCTCCTCTCTGCGAGACTGTGGCACGAACTTCTCCAAAAAGAGAACGGAGAACTCCTATCGTGTAAGTGGTACTGCACCAACCGGCATGCGCCTCTCACAAGTCTCCCACTATCTGAAGGCAGCCCCAGAAAACTAAAAAGTAGTGAACGAGACCCCACTGATCTCCAGAATACCCGTTGTCTGAAGCATCTACTGGCACTTATCCAGAAAACCCTGAGCATCCTCTGGCTCAGCACCGCTAAATGATGGAGGTCAAAGCCTCCCAAATCTCTCAAGTCTTCTCTGCTCATCATCTGACATAACAGGAACTACCGGGGCCTAAGCAGCTGCAGTTGGCTGGGCTGGTAGTGCCATGGTATCTGAAGTCCCTGCACTACCTGCTCTGGAGCACGGGCAACAGGGGTATGAGTACTTCCCCCGGCCTGAGAAGTGGCTGGTACGGCCTGATCCGAAACCACCGAGCAAGGCCAGTGCAAACTGTCAATATATGGGCCAAAGCCTCATGTAGGCCTGGAATCTCAAGGGGCACAGCTGGTGCCTGAGCGGGTCCCGCCGGCTCAATTATATTTGGAATCTGCTCCTGAGCTGGAGCAACTGGTGGTGTTACAAGTGCTGCTCCAACTGCTGTACGAGCGACACCTCGACCTCTACCTCGGCCCCAGCCTCTCACGGCCCTAACTGGTGGCTGACCGTAACTGGTGGCACTGGTGGCTGGCCGTATGATCCGGTAGTACGTGTTCTTACCATCTGTGAGAGAATATAATAACAGAATTTTAGTTTTTTGGAATCAACAAGTTCGCACGATAGAATACAAGAAAGTGAAATTTTCCTAAGGGTTTGGCAACCTCTCGAAGATAAGTACAGATCCGCAAGACTCTACTAAATCTGTTCATGACTCGTGAGACCTATATAACCTAGGCTATGATACCAACTTGTCACGACCCAAAATCTCACCCGTCGTGATGGCGCCTATCTCGATACTAGGCAAGCCGACAACATCAATAACCCACAACTTCTTTTAAATACTGAAAATATAATAATTAAGTTAAGGGGAAAACTACCACCAATACTAAATATAAATTTACTCCCAAAATCCGGTGTCACTGAGTACATGAGCATCTATACGTTACAAGTCTTGAAAATACGGTTTATAATAGTCTGACACCAAATACAGTAAATAAGGAGATAGAGAAGGAGAGACAAGGTTTGCGAAATACGGCAGCTACCTTGGAATCTCCGAAAAATTAATTGTGTGAAAGAATCAACACCTGCGATGTCCGCGATCACCTGGATCTGCACACAAAGTGTAGGGTGTAATATGAGTACAACCAACTCAGTAAGTAACAATAATAAATAAAGAACTAAAAGTAGTGACGAGCTTCACAACTAAGTCCAAATACAGTAATTTTCAACATAAAAGGGTAGGCATGCTCTCAGGTTCAACATTTAAAATTTCACAATAATTTCATATCAACTTTGATTGAAATAGCAGAAAATGTCTTTTAGAAATTTTTCCAAAATAGTCATATATGACAGCTGAAATGCAACAACAATGAAATCAATGCATCCTCTCAGAGTAACAGTCACAACCTCCCATTCACTCAAACCTCACAATCATATTTTCCTCACAGTCACGCATTTCTCATAGTCACTCTTTCCTCACAATCACTCAGTACTCGGCACTCGGCATTCGGCACTCGCACTCGTACTCAATAAGTATCTGCGCTCACTGGGCACTCGCACTCGTACTCACTCGCACTCTATATCAAGCCAATCATGGCACATAACGATGAAACATGCTGCGGCATGCAGCCCGATCCTATAAATATTCTCACAATTAGGCCCTCGGCCTCACTCAGTCATCAACCTTCCAGTCTTTCAGGCTCAAGATGTCATGAAAATCAGCCTCAAAATGATAATATGATGTATCAATAAATAGCAACAGAGACTGGGATATGATATGAAATGAATGAACATAACTAAGTGTGAAATTACAATTTGAACATATAATTCAATCACAAAAATGACTCCAGTGGGTACCAATAATAACAGCATATGTCTAAGCATGATTTTTAATACGAGTCTCAACTTAATTTTTCTCTAACACGTAGAGAATGTACAGTTATCAACAGATTATTCAACTATACAGTTCCATGAAATTTGACCAAGTCTTGTCCTACGGTGCACGCCCACACGTCCGTCACCTAGCATGTGCGTCACCTCAAAACCAATCACATAACACATAATCCGGGATTTCATACCCTCAGGACCAAAGTTAGAACCGTTACTTATCTCAAATCGTGTAATTCTTTATTTTGCTATGCCCTTACCACGAGAATTGGTCTCCGAAAATCTCGTATCTAGCCACAATTAATTCAATTCAGTCAATACCAATTATTGTAATTTATTCCATAAGGAAAGATAAATTTTTCAATAAAATCCAAAATTTAACTCAAAAATCGTCCGTGGGCCCCACGTCTCGGAATCCAATAAAAGTCACAAAACCCGAAAGCCCATTCACTCACGAGTCTAACTATACCAAATTTACTCAAATTCGATAACAACTCAACCCTCAAGTCTTCAATTAAAATCTTTGAAGATTTCTACCATTTTCAACCCAATCTTTACCCATTTGAACTCAACAATCTTTCCACAAACCTTATTGGTATGTGTATGTATAAATAATACTCTTACACCCAAGAATCATACTCTTAATCCCTCATCTTTTACCCCAAAAATCGAAATTGAAGAATTGGGGAAAAGAAATTCTTACCTCTTTGAAGCCCTAGAAAGATCCTTATGAAATCTTCAAATCTTGAACAAGAATTGATGAACAATTGACTAAGTCTCCACTTTCTTTCTCTAAGATGCTCTCACCACTCTCTAAAATATCAGATGAAACCCTTCCAAATGACCTCCAATAGTGTTTTATAAGAATGGGGTCGGGTTTATAAAACCAAAAAAATGAAGATTCGAAACATACTTTGCGGTCGCATATGCGATCGCAAAATTGATATGCGGTCCGCATTTCGATCTTAAAAATTGGTGCCTAAAAACTAAAGTTGCCTGCCTGGGCTTGCGGTCACTATGCGGCCCGCAGACCTATTCTGTGGTCGCATAATGAACCGCAGAACAGTTCTGCAGTCGCATAGTCAACCGCAAAATGACATTCAAAGCTGCCCCTTTCCTTCCTCACTCTGCGGCTATTATGCGGTCCGCAGAGTGGTTCTGCGACCGCATAGTGGGCCGCAGAAATGTTTTCTTCTGCCGAAAATTTTTCTTTACTCCTCAGTGCATTGTTCAACCCATAAAGTCTGCTCGCCACGAGAATTTTCTATAACCTTTGTACTAATTGATCTAACTCGGCACCACAAAACCTTAATTTTCTTACCAAAAATTCTCCGGAGTCGTTACACATAAGTCAACATCTGATCAACCTTTTCAACTTATATTCTAAAACTTGAAACTAGGTGTTCCAAATTATTTTAAAATCTCATCGGACCCGAACCAATTACCACGGGCAAGTCACATAACAAATATAAAGCATAAATTGAGCACTATATAGGAGAACGAGATTGTACTACTCAAAATGACTTACCGGATCATTACATTATATCCCTTAACCAAGTTTCCCCATTCAACTTTTTCTCTTCTCCGACGAATAATCTCCCTTGCCGCTGACCAGTAGAAACCAAGTTTCCCCATTCAACTTTTTCTCTTCTCCGACGAATAATCTCCCTTGCCGCTGACCAGTAGAAAGAAAACAGACCATCACCTTCCAATTCAAACCAACACACAAAAGCCTAAGCTAACTATTACTTTTTTATTTCTAGAAATATCGAGATTAAAAATAGAAAAACTCAAGAAAGTGAGAGGAATTAGAAATCTTCAGATACGCGACAAAGGCTACAATGGAGTTAGCAGTGAGTCAAACACAAGTGCATCATTGATGCTAAGGCTACATGCTATATTTCTCAAGTTAAAGAGCAGCAAAGACATCTTATTGTTGGCTTTGTAATAAATTCCCCCAAGATCTGCATTAAATTGTCAAAAATTCCATCAAAAAGTTGCTACACCACCACTGACCACTAATTCGCTGCCGCCTTGTCCGATCAATAAAATCCAAAACCACCACCTTATTGTTGGCTTTGTAAGGTTCCGTCGAAATAGGGTTGAGGCTTGGTGGCAGTGGGACGGTGAGTAATTAAAGAAAGGTGTTAAAATTATTATTTTTAGGATAAAAAATTAAATTTGCGACACGTGTAAATCTATGAAAGAATTAACACACAAATTTTACAACTTAACACGCTTCTTTTGAGCGTAAAATACGCTGCTCAAAATAGTGTGATTTAGACGCACTTCAAAAAGGATGAGCGTGTAAAATAATTTTTGCTATCAAAAAAATATATAATAAGGATTTGGTTCATAATTTAGATGGCATCTTATCTATTTTGCCCATATAATTTACTTGGCATACTTATGATAGATGTTCACTTGGCACTGGTTGGGTGGTTTGCTCAAAATTTCATTTTTGACGTGGACCTAAGTTCGAATCTGTACTGCAACAACTAATTTAACTTTTTACATTTTACATTCGTTTTCCATTATTCTTTTAAACAAGTCCTATCCCTCAAAATCTCCAAGCCAAATTCTCTTTTAACATATAAAACCAGAAACTTTTGCCCAGTTATCCTAGTCCGTAACTCGCTAGCAAGGGTGGCAAACGGCACGGGTCGAAAATGGGTAATGTAAAAACGGATAAATTATTCGACATGATCCATATTTAATAGAGATAAAAAACGGATTAACTAACGGATAATATGGATATCCATATTTATCGATGACTTCTTGAATATTATCACTTTTGGGAGAATTCTTAGTCTCCCAAACTTGAGAAACACCCAATCTTTCGTTACAAATGATTGATACGAACATGGGTGGATCTAGGATCCAACTCCCCTCCATTTCATAGTCTCTCCATTTCTCCAAGTTCCTACTTGGATTTGAGACACTCGTCATGGTAAAAATTAATGGATGAGATTTAATTGAATAAATTAAAATCTAAACCATAGTTAAAGTATTTATTTCCTTCTTTATTCATTCCTAAATAATATCTTTTACAATCCCATAATTATAGCTACACATTATCTAACATTCCTTCCCTCTTTCTTTCTTGTAGTAGTTTTCTTTCCATGAGTTAATTATTTTTCACTTCTACGAAATCTTCTTACATTTTTATTAAAAAAATTAAAAAAAATATTAGAAGTAAATTTCAACATTTGACAATAAAAACATTGGATTGGGCGCAACCAACTGCTGATAACTTTCCACCGCAATTGCAGTCCCTCCGATACAAGCAGAGACATTTCAGATTACCAATAACATGCTGCACTTGCTGCAAAATAAAGGGATGTTCTCCGGGTCGTACATCGAAGACCCACAACAACATCTGAAGAATTTTCTATCAATTTGTGTCACTCAAAGACAGCCGAATGTGACTTCTGAAGCAATCAGATTATTACTGTTCCCATTCTCAGTGACTGGGGAGGTTTAAACTTGGCTGAATTCGCTCCCAATAAACTCAATTGCTACTTGGGAGGAACTAGTCAAGCAGTTCTTAAACAAGTTCTATCGACCCAACAAAACTGCGAGGCAGATTGATGAGATATTGCAATTCAGGCAGAAACCGACTGAAACCTTGCAGGAAACCTGGGAGAGGTTTAAGGGTATGCTGGTGAAGTGTCCACACCATGGCATTCCAAATCAGATGCTTGGACCGAGATTCTATATGGGCTTGGCTGACGGTCTGAAGGCCAATGTAGATGCTTCAGCTGGGGTGCATTCTTGAGCAAAACATTCATAGAGTGTAATATTTTTCTTGACAAGATGGCTCAAAATTCAGGTTGGATGACGAGAGATACAACACTCACTTCAATAGTGCATTCTGTTGCTCTTGACCCAAATAATACCAATGCAGAAAACATAGCCACTCTCATGACCTAGATGAGCTTGTTGACAAAGAAAATTGACGAGATGGGTACGAAACAGGTGCATATTGTTGATACGACAAATGGAGGCCTATGCACTCCCTGCATAAATCAGTCATATGTTTGCTCGTGGAGTGGAGAGAATGATAACCAGGGCTTCAGAGAAGACAGGAATTACGTCAATAATTTTGGGGGTCAGAGGCAAGGTAGACAGCAATGGGGACCTCAAAATCAGCAGTACAGACCAACCCAGCAACAATACAATACCATTCCAGGGGAAGTACGACCACAAGGCCAAGTCGTGCCTTATCAAAGGCAGCAGGGCTACAATTAGCAGCACCAACAACAGTTGGCTTACCAACCGCCTCATCAACAGCAGGACAGTAATATGATAGAAATCAGGGGCATGCTGCAACAACTCCTTGGGACAAATGGAAAGATGCAAGAAAAGTTAGTCGCACATGATTCGGCTATTAAAGGCATTAAAACTCAATTACGCCAGTTATCTATGGCCTTGAACAATCGCCCACAAGGAATGTTACCTGCAGACACAAACATCAATCAAAAGGAGCAGAACCCAAATCAGCTAAAGGCAGTGAGTCTCAAGAATGGAAGAGATTTAGACAGAGAGCAAGAAGTTGCTCAATCTAGGAGAGATGCAGTGCCAATTACTCCAGTGAAATTAGAGACCGACGAGTCAACGGAGCTCACAGAGGATGTAATTGAATAGGCACAAGTTGACAAAGGTAAGGAGAAGGAATTTGACCAACTCCCAGAACAGGTGGTGGAAAAAGCCCCCAATAAAGAAAAGACACCAAGCAGTGGGCAGAAGCTAACTCTTGCACCATTCCCTCAAAGGTTGGCAAAGCAAAGGAAAGATGATCAATATAGAAAATTCATGGAAATGCTCAGACAAATTCAATTCAATATTCCGCTGATGGATGCTTTGAGGGAAATGCCAAGCTATGCAAAAATGATGAAGGATCTGATGTCTAGAAAATTTGACTTCCATGACCTGTCTACTGTAACTCTAACTCAAACCTGCAAGGTTTCGTTGAACTTAGAGAAATAGAGAGACTAGGAAATAGAGGGGAATTGGATCTGGTGGATCTAGCCCTTCGATAACGGGTTCATCCAAACCCACTATTTTTAAGGGAGAACATAGTATATACTTCATTTAAAACTCATTAAATTTAGTAAATACTAAATTTAAACCCGTAATTTTAAAAAAACGATGAGTTTAGTACATAAGAACTTTGTAGCTAGTATTGGCATTTAGTGGTGCCCCTATCGCCTTAAAAGCTTGGGTCCGCCTCCAGGGATGGATTTATAGGTTTGTTTATGGGGTACGTCAACCCATGATCTTTTCGCAAAATTAGGTAATTTATGTATGTAATTCTTAGAATTGGTCTAATATTATCTGTGGTGCACCCATGTTCTAAAAATCCTAGATCCGTCTCTGATAGTATATGTATAATATATGAATAATCGTATATAATTTAAATACCGACTAGAGAAAATAAAAATAAATTCGGGCTGCTATTTGGGTAAAGATCCCAAAAAAATAGCTATGAAGTGCTAAAACCTATAAGTCACTGAAAAATTGAACATACTTGCTCTGTTATTTTTGGTATTCCAGAGATAGGATTTTCTATTGTTGGTGAATACCTGTGACTTTCAACGGTCTAATTA
The DNA here is from genome assembly GCF_000715075.1 of Nicotiana tabacum. Taxonomy (NCBI): domain Eukaryota; kingdom Viridiplantae; phylum Streptophyta; class Magnoliopsida; order Solanales; family Solanaceae; genus Nicotiana; species Nicotiana tabacum. Next base: position 109,654,919 of record NC_134092.1, read on the forward strand.
AGAAAAGTAGATTGAAAAGCTGGATCATTCTAAGTAGACTCAAAAGTAGTATTAAAGATCTTTCTAAAAATAGATGAGCTATCCATACAATTCGATAACAATAAAAACTTACTTGCATTGGGTATTTATACTAGCTTAATTGATACATGACAAGTGTCTATCACTTAATTAGTAGTATTATATATCGTCACCTTGATTTATTTTAATCATGATAAATTAGTATAATTTAGTATAAAACACTATATACAAATAAAATTTTAGCATTTGATAACGCTGCAGACGTACGTGCTTTGTGGAGAGAAGAAGATAAAATTGGTTTCTAGCTACTAAAATTAGCACTCTTTGATTGAACGGTGGCGGGCGGCCCGACGTTAGGGTTCTTGAAGTCGTGTTGACTCTATATATGCTGTGCTGATTTCTATTCAACTACGTCTTTGTGCTTGACATGGCTGGATTTGTTTTGTTCAAGTGTCATCGTCAATGGACCGATTAAACCGATTGAATTGTACCGTGCCGAACCAATTATTAGGTTTCTTTTAATAAAATCGTAGGTTTTTATATAAATATATAATTGTCCCAATAATTAGGGTAGGTTTTTTATTTTATAAAAATAAACTAAAAAAATACCGAATCGTACCGAATAAATTTACATGGAATAAATATATTTATATATTAAATTTAAAAATAATAAAGCATCAAATTTTTCCTTGAACCTTGAAATTATGAAAACGGTTACAAGCCAATAAGTAATTGAACTCAAAATCCTAATTCCCAAACCTATTATACTACTTCTATTGAAACTAAATTATTTTCAGCATATTGACTAGCAAGACACAAGGTATTCTAGTAATTATGAGTAGCAAACTACAATATATGGAATATGTTTCCTTTCGTATGATTTAAATTTATATTTTCAAATATTTAATCTTCTATAAACTTTATTCTTATATTTCCACTCGTGCGATTTATATTTCATTTTTCCTTGTTTAGTTTCTTTTGCACTGCTGTAGAATAGTTGATAGATCTATACTCTAGCCATCTTTTATATATTCTTAATTCATCACCCTTTAAATAGAAAAAATATCTAGAGAGTTTTGCTAATTCCTATAAAAGTACGTATGTTATTGCATTATACTTCTACTAGTGACTTTTAATTGAAACTTAAAAAAATACCAAAAATTAACCGAACTGTACCGATACCGAAGAGAAACCGACATGATTGATACGGTTTTTAAAAGTCTAATATTGGTTATACATAATAGAATAACCGAAAAATTAGTATGGTATAAATTTTATAAAACAACCGGCCGAATCGAACCATTGACACCCTTAGTCATACATATATTAGTTAAACTAATTTCGTCTCAAATCGATCGCATATTTTTACAGTAATTTTGTAAAAAAATATCAGTAATACTTCGTATTTATTGAGTTAGAATTCTAAATCAAATTAGTTGGATCCTGAACTTTGCACAAAAAATTAGAAATGACGAAAAATTTAAATTAGATCAGCAAGAAAAAGGGAAACCCGTATTACAATCATTAGATTATAATACTGCTGTGAGACTGAGACCAATGCAACAAATATGTATAGTTGATCGAGAGATAAAGGAGAAATTTTATAGAAATATTTTTTGAGGCTCTTTAGACAATTGCAATTATCAATTATTTAGCGAACTAGTGAAGCTATTATATTATTCAGAATTTTTTATTTTGATATTAACCTCTTAAATTTAGATTAATACGAAAGAAACAGTTGTTTTCTTTTTTTTACTTTTTCTGATGGTTGTATTATAGATTGATGGAATACATTCTTAATTTAAAGAATTTAATAAAAAAAAATAAGATAGAGCAAGTACCATTATTTTTTATGACTTTTTGACACTTCAAATTAAAAGTATCTATCATTAAGAAAAAAATAAATCTATCTTTCTCGTTAGAATTCATCAACTTGAATCTTTTACATGGCAGGCGGCCCGTCACGGCTTTATTGTACTCGTTTGAGAAAAAAGCAAATTAAGGTTTCATGCATGTATGGGACACGTTTTAAGTAAAAAGGTGACATATAATTCCAAAAAGGTAAGCCTTTCTCCCATTTTAGATAGTAGTTATAAATAGTGGTGTACTAGTATCAAAAGGCAACACAAACTCAGAAACTAATACTGAAAAATCTACATTCAAATTTTCAGAATTTGTAAGTTCTCTTGCAATGGCAACAATTTCATCATTGAATGGAAATCACAAAGATGGGGTTTTTCGCCCAACAACAAATTTTTCACCCAGCCTTTGGGGAAATATATTTAGTTATTCTGCATTGAATAATCAGGTATATATATATATATATCTGTACCTCTTTATTTCCCGTTCACCTTTTTACATAATTTGTTTTGTTATTAAGAGAAAGCATTATTACAGGTGTCCGAGAAAAATATAGAGGAGATTGAAACTTTGAAAAAAGAAGTGAAGCACATGATAGTGAGTATTCAAAGTGACACCGCAGAAAAAATACAATTGATTGATACTCTTGAACGCCTTGGTATTTCGTATCACTTTGAAGAGGAGATTGAAGATCAAATAAGCAAGTTGTTTAATCTAAATGTCATTAATGAAGAATATGACCTATACAATGTTGCGTTATATTTTCGATTGTTTAGGCAACATGGCTATCCAATCTCTCCTGGTATATATGTTTATGTGTACATATTACATTTTTTTTTTAAATTTATATGAATGTTTTTTAAATATAACAAAATATTTTGTGAATTAGATCATTTCAACCAATTCAAGGACAACAATGGAAAATTCAAGGAAACTTTACTTAAAGATGTAAAGGGTATGCTCAATCTGTATGAAGCAGCACAAGTAAGGGAACATGGAGATGAAATATTAGAAGAGGCTCTTATCTTCACAAAAGCACATTTGGAGAAAATAGCACCCAAATTAAGCTCTTCTATTATTAAGAAACAAGTAACACATGCACTCATGCAATCTCTACATAGAGGCATTCCAAGAGCTGAAGCCCATTTTAACATTTCAATTTATGAAGAATATGAATCAAGAAATGACAAGTTACTAAGGCTTGCCAAACTAGATTATAATTTGTTGCAAGTGCTACACAAGAAAGAACTTAGTGAACTCACTCAGTAAGTTCTTTTTTTTATTATTATTTGTGTACTATATATATATATTATAGTGTATTATTTAAGCTAACTAAATATTGCTCTTATTTAATTTGAAGGTGGTGGAAAGATTTGGATCTTGCATCTAAGCTTTCATATGTTAGAGACAGAATGGTGGAATGCTTTTTTTGGACGGTAGGGGTGTATTTTGAACCTCAATATTCTCGTGCTCGAATTATGCTTGCAAAATGCGTAGCTATAATTTCAGTAATTGACGACACATATGATTCATTTGGTACTCTTGATGAACTAGAAGTGTTCACAGAAGTCGTCGACCGGTATGCAAAATTCCATCTTTTATTTCTACTGTATATCTAATGTGATACTTACATTAAAACATTTTCGATCATCACAGATGGGATGTAAGTGAAATTGATCGACTCCCTACCTATATGAAAACAGTATATTCAACTCTTCTCGATCTCTTCAAAGAATACGACATCGAAGTAAAGAAACAAGATATAAGTTTCAATGGAGTTTATTACGTCAAAGAGGCGGTATGATCACTTAAAACTCTAATACTATCATTTTCCTTTCATTTTATCATGAGTTTAATTAATATTAATATATTTCTTGAAACAGATGAAAGAAATCGTTAGGAGTTACTACATTGAAGCACAATGGTTCATCAAAGGGAAAAGTCCACCATTTGAAGAATACCTAAGTAATGCACTCATCACTGGAACTTATTACCTACTTGCTCCAGCTTCATTATTGGGCATGAAATCAGCTTCAAAGGCATCATTCGATTGGATGATGAATAAACCTAAAATTCTTGTGGCTTCTGCATTAATTGGTCGAGTCATTGATGACGTTGCAACTTACAAGGTATATATTAATATAATATAAAACTACGTTTCAATTCCAAATAAGATGAGGATTTGCTAATGATCTGTTTTTTCCTTCTTATATATAGATTGAGAAAGAAAAAGGACAACTTGTGACGGGAATAGAATGCTATATGAAAGAGCACAATTTAACAGTGGAAGAAGCAAGTGCACAACTTACTGAAATTGCTGAAAATGCATGGAAGGATTTGAACAAAGAATGCATTAAGCCAACTTCAATGCCAGTTGAAATCTTGAAGCCAATCGTAAATCTAACACGTCTAATTGATGTGGTTTACAAGAATAATGAAGATGGATATAGTAATCCAAAGAATAATGTGAAGTCTGTAATTGAAGCCTTACTCGTTAATCCCATCAACATGTAGGGGACTCAAAGGAAGATGGTCAATCGAATAAGTTAATGTATATCATTATAGTATTTTAATAAAATATCCATTAATAAGTGATTTGTACTCCATCGTATTAGTTTTGTTAACTCAATTTAGATTGGAAATGTTTTATTTGTGTGAATAAATTGTATGTACCTCGAGAGTGCAGAAATTTTCATTAGTTATCCTTTTCTGGGACAAGTGTTTAGTAAATAGTTTTATTTTTATTTTTCTTGCAACTTATGGATTTTTTAGATTACGATCTAAAGACTCATTTCGACCATACTGAAAATTTTATGAGAAATATTATACCACTATTTAATATTTTGTAAGTTATTGCAAAAGTTAGACAATGACAGTCTAATGTTTCGTTTGTAAGGTTGAATAATGTATGAGCAAACATTAATAGATCCAAGTAATAGTATCCGAAAGAATAGTTTTCTAAGAGCTATATATGTACGACTTTTAAAAATATGTACAAAATCTAAATGGTGGCTTAAAAATGGAATATTTGCGTAAATCAGCCCTGAGAGTATCACTCAGTTGGATGCTCTGTCAAGTATTTTATAATTTTATTTTTCAGTACCGATAGAAACAATCTGCCATAAAGATATTTAAGTAGATAAAAAATCTTCCCAACAATAATTGACTGAATTAAAAACATAAAAAGAATGTTAATAATTTCACCAAAAATCACAAACTAGAAATACAAATTTAAAAATTCAAAGAATGTGAACAAAAAAATTCTACAAGCTTATTTAATAAATAAAATATGACACATTGTTTCAATTTGATTTTCTTTAACGTTGAGATATTTTGTTTTATGAACTTTATAATGACGGTGACTTTTGTAAAATTAGCATTAATGTTCTTTTATAGAATGTGTGATAACTATAAACTATTAAGCCAAATATAAAGCAATAGAAGCAAGTTAAATTATTTTACTAAATTATTCTTTATTTACTCCTCAAATATGAAAGACTTTTTAGAAAGTTGTACAAATCAGGTGGTGAACCAACTGAGCTACTAAAACTCTCTAATTAATTCTTCTTGATTTCTTAAAATGACACTTATTATAGACCAAATTTAAAAGATCAAAAAACACTTAAATATGGACCAATAATAAAATTGTAACTACAAATAACTTTTTGTCTACAATATAAATTTTATAAACATTTTAGATTATATATGCAGATAATAAATTATTATTACTTTTGACTATGAACCATATAATGATAGGTCAAATATTACTTTTATAGTTAAAGACATTGGCCTACCAGATGCCTACTTTTTAATTATTGTCACTTTCCCCAAACTTTTCTTGCGACGATGTAATCTTATATTTTCTAGAAAAGTAGTTAGTTAAGGAAAATGAAGTTCATGTTCTCTCCAATAAGCGTTATCTCCTAATTTTTTGGTTAATGGTTGGTTGATTCGTTCTTCTTCTACTGATTTGTGTTAGCATCATTCTACTTTAAAATTTGTTTTGTTCTCTCCAATAAGCTTATTTCCTAATTATTTGGTTAATGGTTGGTGATTCGTTTTTCTTTTATTGATTTGTGTTAAAATTTGTGTATTAATTTTCTTTTGAAGGATGGATAATCTAGCTGCTCTTTTTTGGGTTATGATTTTGTGTTGTGATGTGTCATTATTCTTCTAATTTAATATCTTACAACTCAGTTTGGAGTTTCAATTAAGAAATATTTTGTTAAAGCACCAAAAACAAGTCCGGCGTCTCAAAACCAACCTAACTGAGAACAGCAAAAAGCAGATATTACTAGTTCGATTTACAATTTAGCTAAATGCTACCTAGATTGATTTTACATTTTCGGTTGCACCCATTCATAAATTTTTATTTTTATTTTTATCTTTTCAAAATTTGAATCCGCGCAGCGAAATTCCTACCTTTACTATCGTATTTCACAAAAATACAAAATACACCCCACCCGAAACTCAAAAAATACAAAATGGTGTGATCACCTAATTCTTTACCATATTTGAATTTTTTTTTTCACCACTTTTTAGTTGGTAATTATTTTTAAAGCTTTTGTTTTATCCTTTTATACGTTTTAAGGAAATTAAAAATAAAAAAGGTTATATTTTTAGATAATTAGTCTTGTTTAATTTATTTATGTTTTTAAAAAGAAAGAAAATTTTTAAAATATATTTTATTAGTATATTTGTTATTAGTCTAAAGACTTTCTATAAATAAATATTGAATATTTAGTACTTTAATCCTTTGGTTAGTAAGATGTAGTATTTTACACTTTTACCTATTATCTCTAAATAAATAAATAAGAGTAAAAAGAAAAATGAACGAAATGGTGGTACAGCGATGTGGCCTTGAAAGGTTTACACAAATCTTGTACATGCACTTTTTCCAATTGGCTACCCACTTTTCAAAAAGCTCACATGGGGTAGGAATCCAATTTGTCCTTCCCCCAATTTTCATTCTACTATACATATAACAAAAAGTCAAAAAAGGAGGAGGAAAGTCAAAAAAGAGAGGAGGAAAGAGAGGGGATATGAGAGAGAAGCAAAAAGAGAGGAAGTTAGATATGGGGACAGAGAGAAGAGAGAGAAGAAAATGTAGCATAAAAAAAATATATACGTCGATGTTACATCCTGTAGTATTGTACGTTAAAATTATCGTAAGATAATTCACCTCAGTTCAAGGACAAGATTATTTGGAGATTATAAATATTATGCTACTTCAAATAAGTGATAAGTAAATTCGTGAAGGTGAGAGAGTGAGCGAATCGAAGAAAGTGAGTTTTCGTCGAAGTTTGACAATTTGGGGATAAAATATGGTGCAAACTATAATACCCCGTATTTATGAACTTGTGTCATACAAGGTACCACATGACCATGATAGTGAAGTGTATAATGTATGTTAAAAGTGATTAGTATTTTAAATAATTTGGGATAATTTTTAATTATGTGGGTAATTGGTTAATTATTGGATTAGTGGAGGATTAATAAGTTGATTAAGGAAAGGGGTAAATTATTTTGGATAAACTTGATAGGCTCCTAACGTGGCAGCATATTTTGGCCAAATTAATGACACTCATGTAATTTGGTAGCACATTAGAGGACTTGTGGCCAAAGTCATCAAAGTGTAGGGCCCACCCCAACTAATATAAAAGACTTCTTGAATTCACAAAATAAGATACTTACACCTCTAAAGTGAAGGATGAACTTTAGCAAAGAAGAGTTATATAAGATTAGGATCAAATTTTGAAGGGATGGTAAATGGAGGTGGACCCCACTGTCCACTAACTACAACTATTATATTTACTTTTTGATGGATAAACTTATGTCTTGAAAATCTATGTATATCATCAGCAACGCTTTATCAAGTGTGGAGGCAATAAATATTTTGCCTCTTCTCAACATAATTTAGAAAAAGGTCCCCTTGAGAAATATGAGCTACAACGTGTGAAGGTAAAGATATGTCCTTGCATGGAAGAAAAATGCGAAGAATGACATAGAGATTATGCCTACGTCGGTTTCCTCCGGATGATTTCAAATCAGCTTCAAAGCAAAGTAAGTTAGAAGAAAAGTGTAATCTTTCTCAAAGACAGTATACAGGTTTTGCGCACCACCTAGATCTCGTTGTTCTGTTTTGGCGCGTTGGTTAATCCGGGCTTTCTTCTATGTGAAGTAAGGAGGAATAAGAGTATTTCTTGAAAAATAAGGTAAGAATTTTTCTCTCCTTGGTATATTTAAATTCTTCCAGATCATGACTAAATTGTAGGATGAGAATTATGGGATTAATAGCAAAAACTCGTATTTTGATGTTGCTACTGTTGTATCAATTATTCAGTAATTTTTTAAGTTTTTTTTCGTGGCTGAAAATCATTGGAGTAACTTGGATATATAGTTGTAGTCATCATTGATATGTGTTTTGAAGGAAAGAAAATATTGAAGAAGTATATTTGATAATCGTAGCCGAGCTTGCCGCTTGTTGTATCATAGTTTGGGTTGTAAAACTTGTTGTGGGAGTTGCTAGTTATGTTGTTGTTTTACCTTGACCATGGTAGGCTTGAGGGAATCATAAGAACTGGGGAAATATCGCATGTTTCATTGTAGGATTGCTCTGGTTATTATTGTTGGTATATGGTATAGGAGGAGGCTCTTGTTACGGAGAAGATGCTGCCCAAATTTACATGAACGAGCTATCAGTTTAAGTTGCGGACTTAGCCTTTACTCAACACTAATTTTGAATCTCCTTATGCTATGGTAGATTAAGTTGAGTTGTTTAAAGAATTGCTTGAAAGGTATTGCAGACTCAACAGAGTTAAGGTATGTTAAGGCTATCCCTCATTTTCTTTTGGCATGATCCGTACGATACAAACGAAACGAGCAAATACGCAACTTTTATAAATGATTCTATTCATAAAAATATTAGGGATATCTATATTCTTGATTCCCTATGTGTATTATTATTCTATCATATGTTCATAGGTCTCAGAAAAATACGCAAGTTGATAAAGTTTATTTCATGATATTAATCAAAGGCATAGTGATCTTATGACATTTTGAGAAATCTTATTAACGTACTTATTATGCATTTCATTCATGTATACATGTACATTGACCCATGACTAGATGGCGTTATATATATATATATATATATATATATATATATATATGGGATATGGGAAAAGGTTATGGCGTTATATACGCACCACCACCTGACCAGCTGGTATACGTTGATGATTTGCCCACAGTGGCCGAGATGATATGATGGGATGCCCTCAGAGGCTTGATGATGTTATGAACACATATACCTATACATGGTATGCCATTTGTACGCATATGCGTGGCATTGTAAATATTAAATAATTCACAGAGCTATTCAGGCTTACATATCGAGTCATTTACTCCATGTTTCTCTCATGACTTTTATTTACTGATGTTCATTCCTTACATATTCGGTACTTTATTTGTAATGACGTCCCTTTTACCTGGGGACGCTACGTTTCATGCCCACAGGTCTCGATAGACAGGTTGAGAGTTCTTCTAGTAGGTTATCAACTCAGCAGAAGGTGTTTGTGCACTCCACTTGCTCCGGAGTTGCCTATTTGGTAGTATGATTTGAATATATATTGATTGGTATGGCGGGGCTTTGTCCCTACCTTTATGATAGTTATGTACTCTTAGAATCTTGTAGACAAATATTATGTATACGGATACTAGTATGGGCTTATAGGCCAGTACGTCATATATATAAGTCGGTATATCAAGTTGGGTCACCCTATATTGAGTATTTCCTTATGTTTTATTCTACTTATCTCACGACAGTCTATCCGACTCATTTACCTATGATAGTATGATACGAAAGATACGTTACGTTGGTACCCGGTTAAGTAAGGTACCGGGTGTCCATCGCCTCCCATCGGTTTGGGTCGTGACAAAAGTGGTATCAGAGCAGTTCTGTCCTAGGGAGTCTACAAGCCGTGTCTAGTAAAGTCTTGTTTATGGGTGTGTTGTGCACCATGCTTATAAGCAGGAGGCCACAGGGCATTTAGGATTGTCACTCTTTCTTTTTACTCTAGATCGTGTGGTACAGCTTAGTTTAGGGGTGGCAAGTGGGCCGGGCCCGGTCCTAAGTGGGCTTCGCGGGCCCGGTCCTAAGTGGGCCGGTCCTATACGATCCGGTCCTAAACGGTCCTGGGCCTCGCGGGCTTGTTGCTGGAACCGGCCCGGGACCGGGACCATTAACTAACGGGCCTGGGTTTAGTAGGCTGGTCCCGGTCCGGTCCCGGGCCCAAACGGGCCTAAACGGGCCCAACAGAAACTTTCTATTTTTAATTTTGTTTTTATATAGAAGTTAGAGAAAAAAATAGTAATAAAGATATATAAGTTATATTCGATTTATATACTATATATACATCTTAAAATATATATATACTATATTATATATACATAGTATACATCTTAAAATATACTATATATACATCTTAAGATATACTATATATATATAGTATAGTATAGTAGATCTTAAGATATATATACATCTTTAAGCTCTCTCTCTCTCTCTATATATATATATATATATAGTAAGATGTATATATAGTATATCTTAAGATGTATACTATCGAATATGACTTATAAACTATGTATATATATTATAGTATATATATAGTATATTATAGTATATATATATATATATATATATATATATATATATATAGTTATATAGTTATATACACACTATACTATATATACATAGTATATTCGATATACTATAGTATATATACATATATATATATATAAGCTATACTATACTATATATACATCTTAAGATATATAAGCTATATTCGATTTATATACTATATATACATCTTAAGATATATATATATATATATATATATACACACACACACACACTATACTATATATACATCTTATATATACACACACTATACTATATATACATAGTATATAAGTCATATTCGATAATATACATCTTAAGATATATATAATATATATAGTAAGATGTATATATATTATAGTATAGTATAGTATATACTATATATACAACTTAAGATATATAAGCTATATTCGATATACATATATATATAAGCTTATATATATATATACTATACTATGTATACATCTTACTATATATAAGCTATATTCGATTTATATACTATATATACATCTTAAGATATACTATATATACATATATATCTACTATATATATATCTAGTATATCTAGTATACTATGTATATATAGTATATCTTAAGATGTATATGTAGTATAGTATATATAGTATATCTTAAGATGTATATGTAGTATAGTATATATAGTATATCTTAATATGTATATATAGTATAGTATATATAGTATATCTTAAGATGTATATATAGTATATCTGGTATACTATGTATATATAATATATCTTAAGATGTATATGTAGATGTATATATAGTATAGTATATATAGTATATCTTAAGATGTATATATAGTATATCGAATATAGTTTATATATCTTATGAGATGTATATATAGTATAGACTATAGTATAGTATAAATATAAGCTTATATGTATACTATACTATACTATAATATATATATACATCTTACTATATATAAGCTATATTCGATTTATATACTATATATACATCTTAAGATATACTATATATACATGTATATCTACTATATATATCTAGTATATCTAGTATACTTAGTATATCTTAAGATGTATATGTAGTATAGTATATATAGTATACTATGTATATATAGTATATCTTAAGATGTATATAGTATAGTATATATAGTATATCTTAAGATGTATATATAGTATAGTATATATAGTATATCTTAAGATGTATATATAGTATAGTATATATAGTATATCTTAAGATGTATATATAGTATATCGAATATAGTTTATAGAATATAGTTTATATATCTTATGAGATGTATATATAGTATAGTATATATAGTATATCTTAAGATGTATATATAGTATATCGAATATAGTTTATATATCTTATGAGATGTATATATAGTATAGACTATAGTATAGTATAAATATAAGCTTATATATATATATATATATACTAAACTATACTATAATATATATACATCTTACTATATATAAGCTATATTCGATTTATATACTATATATACATCTTAAGATATACTATATATATATGTATATCTACTATATATATCTAGTATATCTAGTATACTTATGTATATATAGTATATCTTAAGATGTATATAGTATAGTATATATATAAGCTTATATGTATACTATACTATAATATATATACATCTTACTATATATAAGCTATATTCGATTTATATACTATATATACATCTTAAGATATACTATATATATATGTATATCTACTATATATATCTAGTATATCTAGTATACTTAGTATATCTTAAGATGTATATGTAGTATAGTATATATAGTATATCTTAAGATGTATATATAGTATATCGAATATAGTTTATATATCTTAGCCGTTGGGCCCGCTAAGGGGACCGGGCCGGTCCCGGTCCGGTCCCGGGCCCTGGCGGGCCAAGCGGTCCCGGGCCTGGCGGGCCAAATCATAGGACCGGCCCACGAGACCGGACCAGGCCCACTAAAACCGGACCAAACGGTCCTGGCCCGTTTAGCCATTTGGCCCGTCTGGCCCGCGGTCCTGGGCCGGTCCCGGGCCTGGACCGGCCCACTTGCCAGGCCTAGCTTAGTTGTAAGAAATTCAAATTCCTAAATTCTATTTTATTCGTTATACAACGACATCTACATCTAGAAAGACAGTTGGTAAGAGATTGAATGCGGTTGTGGAAGAGTTGAGTTAGAGGAACTCGATTTTGCATCATGCTTATGATAAGTAAATGTAAGGCCTTTAGTAGATTATGTGTGTACTACGACGTATAAGCTTCTTGATAAAGAGCTCTAAGACATGAATATCTATCTACCCCTATGGTAAAAAGCAACGAGAGAATCAAAAGGTAGATATAAATTTCAACAAGTAAAAGAAGCTAGGTGAAGAAGGATATGGGGTACGTAGTTAGTGAAGATTATTTGTATGTACAATTCAAGCAGAGAAATATAACCATTCTCGGTTACTTTCAACAATAACAAAGATATATTCACTTGACAACACCCATTTTAGTTATGCCTGTGGGAGCTAACAAATATAATTTAAGAGAAGGATGGGATATCAACATCCAGTTGGGGTTAGAGTAACCCAAAATTGTGTATGGATTGTTATCATTAGATCACATTTTCGAGGGATATTGCAAACGTGGTAATAGTTCTCCTTGTGAGACACCTAGATGGTGTACTCTAGAATAGTACAATCAGATATGAATACTAGAATATTCAGAAATTTCAGAAGATTGGCATTGGAATCCTAGAAGGGATAAATATTTATCTTTGTATGGCTCTCGTCCCTAGTAAAGAGAGAGTGTTAGGCGACCCAAAGAGACAGTGAGTTGAATCAAGGGGGCTAAAATTGAAAGAATATTTTGAAGAAGTTTTCATAATAAGGTGATAGACAGAAATATTAGCAGGAGAAAAAGAAGAAAGTAAATGAAGCATTATGATTAAGATGTGATAAATGGATGATAACGGTAAATCAAAATATGACAGGACTACAGATTCCATAGTCAAGTGAAGGAAAAGACAAGAAGTTACATGCCTTGAGACAATAAAAGAGTATAAGCCATAAAGTCATGTCCCCGTTTCGAGAAATGAGTTGGTGACTCGTACGTGATTACCAAAAGGAAAAGTTAGACCCCCGGAGTAATGGAAATTAGTATGGGCTAGTGAATAAGATAAACTGAACATGAATTCGGGACCAAAGGATTTGATAATAGTTGACATCGTGAGAATTTCATAGATCATGTTCTGGCGATAATTGAATGGACAACAGAAGAATAACCTTTAAAGGTCATTCAAGAAGACGCTTCCCTAAAACAAGCGCTGTGAGCAGAGTTAAGCTTAACAGATTAAGTGTGCTAGTTAAACTAGGTGTCACCCACATGCGTAAGAACTTTAGTTATCCTTGGTACATAAGGGTTATCGCAAGGCGGGTAAGATGTTAGAAAAGATGTGAAAAGACGCCAAAGATGAAGAGGTAACTATGAAATAGTAAAGAAAGAATGTGGTAAACAGGTGGAAGGAATGAGATTGCATTTATTCAGATCCTACAGATATGATAGGACTCCAGAACATTATCTAAGCATGACGACGGGAGAGGCAGTAAGGGTTCCATCACTAGATGTTATTGATAAAAAAGTGCAAATGAACACTGGATACATAAGGAGCCAGTATGCGGTATAAGTTAAGAAAAAGGATATAACCTAAGAGAGATTACGCAGAATATAGATATGAGAATGGATTAACGTGTAGTTAGTAGTTGATTCAGAAAGATCCTAGCCATGGCTAAACAAGAGGATATAGACAAATCAGCAGGTTGTGCAAGATAAACATAGTGAAACCCAACATAGGGAATTTAGTCTCGCAAATATGATGACATCGTAATCCTTGAGAAATATTCAGATAGGAGTTGGGGTTGTACAGTCAAAAAATTCAGTTCAGAATCAACCTTACGAGCACAAGGGCACAGTGGTAAGTAATTAAGGATAATTATATGTGAGTAAGAACGTCAAAAAAAAAAACTTTCGGGTATACGATGTAATAAGCTCGCAGCTTTACAGGAGTCAAAGGGTCTCTCTTAAGTACTACAAAGAAGACTAGCTGAGGGAATAAGGAAGAAGGATTCAACTTAAGCATAGTGACATAAGGAAGAAATGGTCTTGTAACAACAGTCTTACAACAACATTGTATGCATTCCATAAGAAAGTGGCACCTATCGTGGCTAATGAACGAGAAGAAGAAAAAAAAATCAAAAAATAATATTCAAGATCATATAGGTTGCATGGAATTCCAACATATGTGGGCGCTAAGATGAACCGAGTATTCATGCAACAAGTTGCAAAACGACCAGGAAAAGTCATTGCTTACATTTAAAGACAACTGAGAAAGCACGAAAGGAAATCTAAGGTGCTAGCAATTTAAAGGAAGATTGCGAGTAGTATAAATATATATGTATAGGTCGCAAGCTAAAGTATGATAGAGCAACAATATTTTAGGTTGATAAGAGTAAGGATATAAAAAGGTGAGTGAGAAGGTGACGAGAACAGGTAAGGCCTCGAGACTAAGCCATCAAAACTATAGAGCTGATGGTTTTCATTAGTTATAGAAACCTCGGTACAGTCTGAACGAACTCAGAGAAGTCTAAGAATATGAGCAATTAGAAGAGATGAAATACAACTCTGGTAGCAGAATAAAGGTGTAATGGTGATAGATAAGCGGATGATATTTATGCCTTTGATTGGGTAATGATTTAAAGAAAAGAAATTTCATGGATGGAATGATATTAGAATACCCCTATAGGATAAACTACGTTGGGATGATATGAAGTAAGGTCATTGAAGTATAGTATCACCCTTGGGTGGATTAGGAAAATTACTCCAGATGTTCCACGATGAGACGTAAGCCCTAATGGCAAGGTATTACATAAGAAGTTTCAAGTTATCAATGGTAGATTGTAGATCAATATTGAGGTGAATCAACAATGGATGGATAAAATTTACAAAGTATGAGATGAGATTAGGCCATCAGTCTTAAGATGGACAGTTATGAAGAAGCATTAAAGGACTCAGATTTATGCATATAAGATAAGCAACGAGAGTAACCTAGAGTTTGGTAGCATACCATAGTAACGATAAATCGAAGTAAGAGTTATGATATAGTATGGCCTACTTAAATGTAGTAAAGCTAATGATGCTCAGAGGAAGAACTTGTCATAACTTTGTATACGTTCACAAAATGAGGCCTAAAGATTGGCTAAAAGCTGGAGGAAAGAGGAGAGAAGAATCGCATAGGCGCACATACAAGGTAAAAGTCGTACAATATGCATGATAGAAGGTAGCAATAGTTACGAGATTGAAAGAATTCCTACCACAAGTCATGGTATGAGAAAGAGGCCTAAAGGGGGAATGCCCTGACCTTTGGATTTATTCACAGAACAGTTGTCTAATAGGCAAAGACAGTGTTAAAACTATTCGTAAGAGATATCCGGTTGTGAGAACCTAATTTTTTACCATGCTTGAATTTTTTCTCACTCATCTCACTAATACCTCATTTATCACTCTATCTTTCCCGCTCCCATCTTTCCATGCGTGTCCCTTCTCTACTTTTCCTTGCCCCCAACTCTTTGTCCCCACTCCACTTTTCATTGTCTCCATGCTTGTCCCCACTCACAACCCCCCATATCTCCCCAATTCCCTAAAAAAATGGATCCCTCTCCCCAAAGAGAGGACAGCCGCTGCCCTCATTCCCTCGATCAACTCCAACGGACCACACCTTCATTTTTCTTCTAAAAAAACCTCTATAAAAAAACACTATCACTTTTCCCCTTTAATAACTCACACTCCCACTCTCTTTTACTTATATAAAAACACTCTATCATACACAGAGGAGGGGGATCTATCTCACTGAGAAGAAGAACACCATTCTAAAATAAAAATCAGTTGTTAAGCATCCTTTAATAGCTGAAACTTGAGAGCTTTTTCTTTTTTTTTTGCTGCTGTTGCTGATAGAATTTCACATAGCTGCCCGGCATTAGTTTGTTGATTGTGCTTGAGCTTCTGCTTTAAGGTACTCTCATTTACCTTTGTAATGTAAATTTGAAAGTAATGATTAATGATATAATGTTCTGAGTTCACTCAAGTTGTTTCAAACCTGTTTGTCTTGATTTTGCCTGAAAGATGCATATAAGTTGGTGTCTGAATGTATGTTTAAAGTTTCTGTTTGCAATAACATGATCACGAGCATCATATTGCGTATTATGTAAAGCTGTTTTAACTACTATGAGACCAGATTAAGAGCTAGTGTAAGGCAGTCATAATGTTTATAAGTTTGGTTAGTTCGTTTAGCTTCTTCAGGTAAGGAAAAGCACCTCTGGAGTTTTCTTTTGAAGAAGATGTTAATTGTATTCAACATTAAGAAAGTTAGAATAGCAGGTTAAGGGGTTCACTGTTCTATCATGCTTCAGCTTTATTCAAATCTTTGTTTTGTTGTCAAAATCCTGTTTGGTTCTTCATGTGATATTAAGGTTCATTAATCCTGTTAGATTAGTGATGTTTTAGTAGGTCTTTATTCAAGTTTTGATTCACTTAAAAATAAAAATAAATAAATAAATAAGTCATGTTTAGTGTGATTCAAAGCAATGCTAGCTTTATTGAGATTCAGAAGATAATAAGAAGTTTAAGGCCCACTACATCCTTATCGTCATTTCATTAACTTTAGATTTTAATTAATATCGTATCTTCATGCTTGCTGTTTCATTAATTCATATGTTATTTAATTTGTTTTCTTTATGTTTTTGTTGAACTTGGTCGTTAAACTTTCGTTTGGTTCTGAGCATTTGGAACCCATAAATTTTAATATATTTAATTAATTTCATTTGTGGATTGTTCATGGCCTAGAACATGACTGATAGTTGTACACTATAGTTGGGTTGTGAAAGAAAACTGAGTTGGACCTAGGTGATAGTTGGCCCATTTTTGTTTTTTATTTAATAATGCCAAAGTCATTGGCCCATTCTTTACAATAACCAGTAATTGGCCCAATAGCAATTTAACTTCAAAAGGGTCCAACAGCCTAGTACCAAATAATCTGGCCCAATAGCCATGTGATAACAAAAAACGGACCAGCTTTTCTAATACAAGTGAGTTGGCCCATCATTGATTCTCCATATCTTTTTAATAATAAAAATCCAAAAAATCAGGTTTTTGTTTAATTAATTTAATAATTTAATTAAATATTAAATGTTAGGCAACTAGTAGGCGCGCTTTAACTTTTTCATTCACGGACTCGCTTGTGTAGCGTGATATTTATTTTTCATTAAATTAATTCAATAATCTCATCCCATATACAATAATTTAGTTAATTTTTAATTTAAATAATTCCCATAATCGCGGATTCGCTTGCGTAGCGTGATAGTAACTTCTTTTAAATAAATTTCAAAAAAAAATTATTAATTAATTTCTTCGAATGTAGTAATTTTTCTAAAAGTAATAACGTACCATTGTCATGACTGCGGATTCACTTGCGTAGTGCGGTTATGACAAAATTAATAAAATTCGTCTCGGTCGCACATTCGCCTGCGTGGTGCGGTTAGAAAAATTTAATATTATTTAAATCTTTCTTTAATATTTTTAATAATTAAAAGCGGATAGGTAAAACATGGAAATCCAGTAAAACACGGTTTATCCAAAATTAAATTAAGTCAAGTTTAAGTCAATAAAGCGACTGTGCTAGAATCACAGAACTCGGGGGATGCCTTACACCATCTCCCTGGTCAACAGAATTTCTAATCCGAACTTTATTTTCGCAGGCCAATAATAAAAGGAGTCAAATCTTCCTTTAATTAGGGATTCAAATAAAAGGTGACTTGGAACACCAAAAATCAATTCCAAGTGGTGGCTCTGAATAACAAAATAATCCCTATTTCAAAATTATCACTTTAATTGGAAAAACTCTTTAACCCACAATCCATAATACATATTCTATTTGGGGGTAGAAAATGAGTGTGACAGCTCTGGCGACTCTGCCGGGGACAACCAGAATTCGAGCTTGGACATGTTGACTTTTTATATGGGTTTATTAATTTTTGTATATATTGCGATTTATTTGTGCCTAATGTGCTACCTGTTCGCTTTTTACCGCTTTGATATTGTTGAACTGTACATATAAATTGTCTTCTCACGCATCCCCTCTGAGCCTTCTTGAAAATAAAAATTGGGCATTTGCTTGACATAGCCCGCTTTCTTTGAGATAGTCGAGGTGCTTGTCACCCGGTGAAGGATTTTTAGTCACACATGTTTTAGGCGGGGAGCACCACCAACTAAGCCGGAAAGCAATGCTACCGGTACGTTGACCCTCCTCGGCTCGAGATGTCTGCTCGAGTAAGCCAGTCTAGATACTGTTTCCAATATGATTTAAACCTAGAAGAATAAACCTCATGCCGGATATCCCTAGTAGGTTCGCTGTATTTGCATCACATACATTTGACTTAGCGAAACTCGGCACAGGGACCGGGTCCGTATAAGATAGGTATCCTCTTTGAGACCATCATGTTCACTTATGTGCTACTTGTTATATTATTTGGAAGGCTTGCTTGCATTGTTGACCGGTTTTAGAAAATTAGTTGGGCTGAATAATAAAAAATAAAAAAAATTTTAAAAAAAATCATTCTCCTAGTTTAGTACAAATAATCCTTTTTTAAATGAGATTTTTGTAGTAGTCTGACGTGAGGTGTAAAGATTAATTTTCATAAAAATCAAAAGAAAAAAATACTGGATGTGAGATACGTAGGCAACCTCCATCGGATTCAGTCCACATTTTTCCAAAAAAAAAAAAGAATTTATTTTTGTCACCTTTTACTATTTTGTCTCCCGTCTTCCGGCCGTTTTGCCAAGACAATCTTTGAACCTCCCTCTGGAGTATCGAAGGGCCGTTTTCGTAAAAATAACCTTTTAATTTATTTTGTCTACTTTTTATCAATTTGTCCCTATATTTGGTTGTTTTTTTCGATACATCCTTTGAGCCTTCCGTGGAAGTATTAGAGGGTCGTTTTCGTAATAATAGCCATTTTTCCTACTTTTATCATTTCACCTTTTGTGTCGGCTAATTTCAAAAAACAAATAAATAAAAAATATAGCCTTAATCCTTTTTTTATCTTTTTCATATAGTTTAGGTAAGTCATGACTCTCTTTTGTCTTATTCTTAGGTTCACCATGAATTCTCCACAAAGAAGCAGTCAAAAAAGGGTAAGGGACGAGACACCTTCTATGTTCTTGATCAGAGATAAGACCCCGAGTAGTCTCCGTAATTGGTGGCTTGGTTTTGCTACATGGGAACGGAATCAAGTATTTAAGCACCTCAGGTTCCTCCCAAACATCATGGGAATTAAGCCTAACAGAGATTTAATCGAGTCCCTAGTGGGTTTTGGGGATCCCGTAAACAATATTTTCAAGTTCAAAGATTGTGAAATAACGCCTACATTGGAAGAATTAGGTGGATTTACCGGATTGGGGAGAGACCTTCGTGGGAAAAATCCCGCTGCTCCGAGAAAAGTTGGTGTGAACAACTTTTTGAAAAAGTTATGCTTCCGTCGAATTCCAATGGGTTGCTTGGACGAAGGTTGGGTTCCGTTGGAATATTTCTATGACAGATTTGGGGACGAGAAAGGGTTTGAGAACTTCTCGGGCACAGAATTCATCAACCAATTGAGTTATGACGCATGAGGGGAGTTGAGAATCTTCGCGTTCATGATATCATTTTTGGGGACCATGGTTTTTTCAGAGCGTGGTGGGCGCATCAGAATTCGATTGGCTGATGTAGTCTCGTATTTGCAAAATAGCGAGGATCATACCATTCTTCCCATGATTCTGGGAGATATTTTTTGAGCTTTGATCCATTGCCAAGAGGGTAAAGATTACTTCGAGGGATGCAACATTCTGATGTAGATGTGGTTCATAGAGCACCTTTATCATCATCTAATAGTAGTAAATTTCAATGATAATTGGCTAAATTACATTGGATGTGACCCAGACATGGGCGCGAATTGTAATCCTCCATAGGGGGTGAGGGCCTGGCAAACATTACTTGATTCATTAAGTGTTGATAGAATCACTTGGAACTATTATTGGTTCCCTTCTGCTAGGGTCATGCATATGTCGACGTATCGCCTGTTCTTTATACTCATGGGTTTCAGAGGCTTCCAACCCTACGCACCCCTATGTGTCATGCGCCAGCTAGGGAAAGAGCAAAAGAGGCCCCCGATTGAAGACATGCATCCGTTTGTGTGGGAATTCAAGGGAGAGGAACTTCCAAGGGAGACATATGCACAAAAGGTTTAGTTCAGTAGTCGATTTTCCGACTTGGACGAGATGGTAGCTAATCGTGAACGTGAGGAGTTAAGCTTCGCATACCTTGAGTGGTTTCACATCCAGGATATCCTAGAGCAAAGGCCAGAAAGAGCAATACAGAATGCATTTGATTGGGAGGAAGAGATCAAGGACAGAGTTAGAGAAACCGGAAGGGAAGTGGCACAAGAGTACCAATCCCGTATTGACATTACAAGAAGTTAAGGGCATTCTGGAAAAAGCCATGGACATACAAGAGAGGCGAGCACTCAAAGCTCCATTTAGACAGAAAAAAATGATCACTGCCGCTCAACAACATGAAGAAAGAGAAGCCCAGTTTAAGGTGGTCCGGGATCATGAGCGCAGAGGTTTTGATCTATTAATCCAAGGTCTGAGGGATCAGATAGGGGGAGTTGAGTCAAGTAAGGAGTGCCAGATCGCGGAGTTTGAAATAAAAAGACATCACTACCAAAGTATGATCAATCGGTTGGAGGGAGAGTCACTAGAAATTCGGTGCCAGAGAGATATGGCCTTAGAGTGCGAGCATGATGCGCTGGATCTAGCTGAGACACATGGTCAGCAAAATCAAGAGTTGCATTTGGCTCAGGAACATATTAAGGGAAAGATCCTCGAGGTAGCCACATACACCTCCCGAGCATGCATGAGTTGCCAGGGAATGACGCCTGAGTGGTTTGCAGAAGTATCAATAAACGTCGCCCGTCACATATCTGCAGACTTAGAGAGGATATATCGTGATGTTGGGGGTCAGCCACAGGAATAAGTGCCTTGACTACAGTGATGCCGTTGGATTCTCCTGCAAAGATCAGAGTCTCTTTTACTTGGCAGTCCATTTTTATTGTTCATTTGTTGTCATTGAGTCTGTAAGAGTCTTTTGGTGTGTTGAGTCTTATTATTTCGCTTTTCATCTTAAAAAAGTCTTTTTTTGAGTCGAGTCGAGTCTGGTCTTGTTTAGAGGTTCGTCTTTATGTAATTTTTGTTTTTAGGTCTTGTATTTTAAAAAAACAAATTGCCATGTCTCTGAACTATGTAATGATCTGATTCATGCGGCGACATGATACGTAGGCAATCCACAAAAGGTTCGATCAAAATATATTTCAACGATCTAAGAGGAGGGATCGAATGAGGCATGAGTGAAATGAAGAAAAGGTAAAAGCGCCAATAAGAAGCAACCTGATAAGCCGGAATGAAACATGAAGCCTTCCAAAAGCATGTTAGAAATGGTGATAATGTTAGGAGCATGGCATATTACGTGTGATTCATATCTATAAAATGCTTAAGCCTAACACATTTGTTGTCTCTTATACAACAGTAAGCTTAAGGTGGTTGGTTTGTGGAGAAACTAGAAACACATCATTACTTCACCATATCTAAAGGAAAGGTACCGATGGCTGACAATGATGAGATCGAGCTGGTCAGTGATGACCCCCAAGTTCTACCACCAGGGTATGTGACAAACTACAGCCTCCATGTTGCTCCTGGTACCTCTAATGTGCGACCTCCAGTCGCACCGGTCAAGAACACTCCTCTAGTCGTGTCTGGCGCACCGGCATATACAATCCCGCCACCACATCCTGTGATGAGGGAGAATAACGAGCCACCATCTCATGCTTATGATGGCCAATACTACTCTCCAAATGTGGATTTCAGGGTCTCAGCTCCATACAATCAGACTCCTCAGTACAAGTCACCAGCGGAAAATGAAAAGGCTACCAAGACGTTTGAGCCGGATGAGATGGTCAGGAAAATGAAAAGTCTTGAATATAACATAAAGAACATACAGGGACTAGGTGGTCACAAAAGTGTTTCATTCAGTGATCTATGCATGTTCTCTCATATTCATTTGCCACCAGGGTTCAAGACCCCCAAATTTGAGAAATATAATGGACACGGTTATCCTATCGCCCACTTGAAAAGGTACTGCAACCAGCTGAGGGGTGCAGGTGGAAAAGAAGAATTACTGATGGCTTATTTTGGGAAAAGTCTTGTGGGGGTAGCCTCTGAATGGTTCATTGAACAAGATATCTCTCACTGGCATGTCTGGGATGACATGGCCCAGGCATTTGTCAAACAATTTCAATACAACATTGATATTGCGCCGGATCACAATTCCCTGTCCAATATGAAGAAAAAGCTGGCCGAAAGCTTTAGGGAGTATGCAATCAAATGGAGGGAGCAAGCGGCTAGAGTTAAGCCACCCATGGATAACCACGAATTGATCACTGTTTTTCTGGAGGCTCAAGAGCCTGATTACTTTCAGAACATGATATCCGCGATGGGTAGACCTTTTGCGGAAGCGATCAAAATAGGAGAGATAACCGAAAATGGCCTCAAGACTGGCAGAATTGTAAGCCAAGCTGCTCTCAAAGCCACCACCCAAGCTATCCAAAATGGGTCGGGAAGTTTGGCAAATAGAAAGAAGAGAGATGAAGGGTCCATGATGACTTCGGGATCAAGGGAAGTTCAAAGAGGGGCATCGCACCCTTATGTGAAAGTTCAACAGGGGCAATCTAGCTACCCTCAATATTATCTTGCTAATTCCTTAATACTCTGTGGGCCTACCACAATATACAGTGTTTAATCCTCAATCTTATGCTCGACCTCCCAATCAACAGGTATAGGCACCAGCTCCTAGGATCCCCCGACCTCAGCAGCAAAATTTTTGGGCACCCTACAATGCTCGTCCCAGGAAGGATTATGGTCGAGAATAGAGGCCAGTGGAAAAATTCACTCCATTGGATGAATCATACTCTAGTCTGTTCCAGAAGTTGAAGCAAAAAGGTGTGATTGGACCCATCGCTCCCCACCATATGCATCCCGATTTACATGGATTTCAAGCAAATGTTAGATGTGAATATAATTCAGGTGCCCCGGGGCACAACACTGATGATTGTTGGACTCTGAAAAGAACCATAGAAAGACTCATTGCTGAAAAATTGGTTGTAGTTACGAATGGTGAGGAACCTCCTAATGTGACCAATAACCCATTGCCAGTACACAATGATGTTCATTTTGCGGGAATGATTGGTCGAGATCAAGAATACAAGCCGGTTGGTCGAGCAGAAATGACAACGGGAACGATTCAAGAAAGAACCAAACTGGAAGTAAGTCCAAGCCAAGATGCGCCATTGATTGTGAAAGGCACCCCGAGCTTAGAAAAGGCAAATTTATTTGTTCCCAAGGTCTCAAGGTTGGAAGTTCGCTCCAATGTTCCAACCCCGAAGTTGTATGTCCTTGGAGGCCACCCATCACAAGGCAGAATCGGGGGGAGGGGGAGGGAGGGTATGAAGGGTATAACAGAGCCGATCATAATCAAGCCTGCCATACAACCCCGTGTGACAAACACGAAAACCATTCCTTGGAGGCCACCTCATCACAAGGCAGAATCGGGGGGAGGGGGAGGGAGGGTATGAAGGGTATAACAGAGCCGATCATAATCAAGCCTGCCATACAACCCCGTGTGACAAACACGAAAACCATTCCTTGGGACTACAACAAAATTGTGATGACCTACAAAGGCAAGGAAATCATAGAAGAAGTGGGGGAAATTGGAGGTTTGACTAGATCAGGGAGGTATTACTCTCCAGAAGATTTGAAGAAGGCCAAGCAAATTAGAGAAGGCCAAATGCCAATAAAGAAACCAGTCACTGAAGAAGAGGTGGAAGAGTTTTTGAAAAAGATAAAAGTTCAGGATTACTCAATCATTGACCAGCTGAGAAAGACTCCTACTCAAATCTCTTTGTTATCTCTGCTCATACACTTAGAAGAGCATGCCCATGTACTAATCAAGATCCTGAATGAGGCACATGTCTCGGAGAATACCACCGTAAATCAGTTAGAGAAGGTGGCCAACAGATTTTTCTAGATGAACAAAATCTCCTTCACTGATGATGAATTTCCCAAGGAGGGAGCCGGGCATAATAGGGCTTTGCACCTGTTTATCAAATATGAGGGGCATTATGTAAAGTGAGTCATGGTTGATGGAGGCTCGAGTGTATATGTATGCCATCTCTCTACCTTGCAAAGCATAATGATCAATACAAATAGAATCCGACCCAGCAATATTCGCATTCGGGCCTTTGATGGCTCAACGAGAGATACCATTTTGGAGATCAACCTCACCATGACGATTTGGGCCGGTCGATTTTGAAATTGTCTTCCATGTAGTGGACATGGAAACTTCTTATAACTTTCTTCTTGGAAGGCCACGGATACACACGACTCGAGCTGTGCCATCCACCTTGCATCAGATGCTCAAGTTCGAACATGAAAGGCAAGAGATTATTGTTCACGGAGAAGACGAATTATCCATTTATAAATAACCGTTAATTCCGTGTATTGAGGCCAAGGAAGGGTGCGAGTCCATTGGCTATCAGGCTCTCGAAGTGGTTGTTGTGGACCATGTTGAGGAAGGAAAGCTCGTTCTGCATCCTCGTCTCTCTGCCACATCTGTAATGGTGGCTGCACTTATGATGAGACAAGGTTATGAGCTAGGAAAAGGCTTAGGGGCATCATTGCAAGGAATTTCAGAACCCATTTCTCCGTTCAGTAACAAGGGTACTTTTGGTTTAGGCTTCAGGCCAACACAAACAGACGAAGACAAAGCCAAGCACAACCAAAATCATGGGTGGGTCTTGCAACAACCTATCCCTCACATTTTCCACACTTTTGTCAAGCCACGACTCAAAGAGGGTCAAAATTCCTCGGCGCGGGCAAACATTGATGAAATTTGCCATGGCCTCAGCCGGATGTTTTCTGAAGTGAATATGATCCAGGCTGGTAAAGGAACTAGTCATGAAGATATTCAACTAATTGGCCCAGACACCATGCTCAACAACTGGGAAGCAACTCCTCTCCCCACAAGGAAGGAGTATTGGTAGTTTGCTTTTGCAGCTTCTTTTTTGTACTTTAGGTTAGTTTCAGGGTTGTAATCCAAGCATCTCAGTATGATTGTTTTGTTGTTAATCTTTCTATCCTTTCAAATTCAATGAAATGCAGTTCAGTTTCATATTAAGTTTTGTATCTTTTCCTTTTCCTAATTCCTGTCATTTTATTTCCATTTCAGTTTTGTTAATGCCGACTTTAATAACATGACATGCATGCGGAATTCACGCCCAGATCTTAAAAAGCTGTCTAATTTCAAAATAATGCATCAAGAGGTTGAGTATGATGAAGATGAGGTTGTTAAGGAAATAAAAAGAGAGTTGGAACAATTTGAAAACAAGCCTAAGCCCAACCTCAATGAAACTGAGCTAATTAATATCGGAAGTCAGGAAGAAGTTAGAGAAACAAAGATAAGCATTCACACTAAACAAAAAATCAGAGATTCCTTGATTCAACTTTTATTTGAATACAGAGATGTGTTTGCTTAGTCTTATGATGATATGTCGGGTTTAAGTGTTGATCTAGTGGTTCATAAGCTTCCCACGTATCCTGATTTTCCACTAGTCCAACAAAAGCAACGAAAATTTAAAACGGACATGAGTGACTAAATCAAAGAGGAAATAATGAAGCAACTAAGCGCCAATGTGGTCAGAGTTGTCTGATACACCACCTGGGTGGCAAATGTTGTGCCCGTGCCAAAAAAAGATGGAAAAACTAGAGTCTGTGTTGACTACAGAGACCTGAACAAAGCAAGTCCGAAGGATAATTTTCCTTTGCCAAACATCCACATTCTTGTAGATAATTGTGCAAAGTATGAGATACAGTCATTCGTGGATTGCTATGCTGGGTACCACCAGATTCTAATGGATGAGGATGACAGAAAAGACCGCTTTCACCACTCCATGGGGTACTTATTATTACAGGGTCATGCTATTCGGTTTGAAAAATGTAGGGGCAACTTACATGAGGGCCATGACTACTATTTTCCACGACATGATGCACAAAGAGATTGAAGTATATGTCGATGATGTTATCATAAAATCAAAGACACAGGCTGATCACGTGCGCGATTTGAAAAAGTTCTTTGAACGGCTTCGAAGGATGACCTTAAGCTTAATCCAGCCAAGTGTGCATTTGGGGTTCCATCTGGGAAACTCCTCGATTTTATAGTCAGCCAGAGAGGCATCGAATTGGATCCATCTAAGATAAATTCCATTCGAGATTTTCCACCCCCGAAGAACAAAAAGGAAGTCATGAGTTTTGCTCGGGAGGTTGAACTACATCAGTAGGTTCATTTCTCAACTCACAACCACGTGCGAGCCCATCTTTAAGTTGTTGAAAAGGATGTTGCTATCAAGTGGACGGGCGATTGCCAAAATGCTTTTGACAGGATCAAAGATTATCTGTCAAAACCCCTTATACTGGTCCCACCTGAACGTGGTAGGCCTTTATTTTTATATCTATCGGTGATGGATAATTCCTTTGGATGCGTTCTGGGGCAACAAGATGCAACATGCAAAAAGGAACATGCAATCTATTATTTGAGCAAGAAGTTCACCAATTATGAGGTTAAGTACACCCCTTTAGAAAGGACATGTTGTGCCTTGACTTGGGTCGCTCAGAAATTGAGACATTATCTTTTGGCCTACACTACTTATCTCATATCTAGAATGGATCCTCTGAAGTACATCTTCCAAAAGCCAATGCCCACTGGCAGGCTCGCAAAATGGCAAATCCTGCTCACAGAGTTCGACATCGTCTATGTCACTTGCACCGCGATGAAAGCACAGGCTTTGGCCGATCATTTGGTAGAGAATCCAGTTGATGATGAGTACATGCCACTTACCACATACTTCCCAGACGAGGAGGTCAACTCAATAGAGGAAGTAGTTCTAGACGACAACCATGTATGGAAAATGTATTTTGATGGAGCTGTCAATATCAAAGGAGTTGGGATCGGGGCAATCCTCATCTCACCTATTGGACAGTATTACCATGCAACTGCCCGACTTTGGTTCTTCTGTACGAATAATAAGGCAGAATACGAAGCTTGTATCATGGGTTTGAAAATGGCCCTCGATCTGGATGTGCATGAACTATTTGTTATGGGAGATTCCGACGTGCTTATCCGGAAAGCCCAAGGCGAATGGGAGACTCGAGACATTGAGCTTATTCCATATAGATAATGTGTACAAGACTTGAGCAAAAGATTCAAATCCATCGAGTTCAGGTACATTCCCAGGTTTCACAATGAGCTAGCCGATGCTTTGGCTACTTTAGCCTCGATGCTCCCTTATCCGGGCAACACTTATATCGATCCACTAGAAATCCAAGTTCGGAATCAACACGGTTACTACAATACAATTGAGACAGAACCAGATAGTGAACCATGGTATCATGACATAAAACGATTCTTGAAAATAAGAGAATACCCAGAGCATGCCAAGGGAGATAAAAAAAGATCTATAAGGCGGCTCGCCGACGGTTTCTTCCTGAACAGGGAAATTTTGTACAAAAGGACCCCAGATTTGAACTTGTTGAGATGTGTAGATGCCTCAGAAGCTGAGCAGATCATGAGTGAAATGCATTCGGGGGTATGCGGACCTCACATGAATGGATATGTTTTGGCGAAGAAGGTTCTGTAGTTAGGGTATTATTGGCTTATAATGGAGCGAGATTGCTTCAGCTTTGTTTGCAAGTGTCACCAATGCCAGATTCATGGTGACCTGATTCACTCGCCTCCTTCGAAGTTGCATCCCACATCCTCTCCTTAGCCTTTTGTTGCTTGGGGAATGGATGTTATTGGGCCAATCTATCCAAAGGCTTCAAATGGGCATAGATTCATTTTGGTTGCAATTGATTACTTCACCAAGTGGGTGGAGGCCGTCACTTTCAAAGCAGTCACCAAGAAAGCAGTGGTAGACTTTGTTCATTCCAACATCATCTATCGCTTTGGTATTCCAAAAACCATTATCACTAACAATGCATCCAATCTAAATAGTCATTTGATGAAGGAGGTATGCGAGCAGTTTAAAATTGTGCATCGCCATTCTACCCCTTACCATCAAAAAGCCAATGGAGTCGTTGAAGCGGCAAACAAGAACATCAAGAAGATTCTTAGAAATATGATCCAAGGTTCTAGACAATGGTATGAAAAGTTGCCTTTTGTTCTTTTGGGATACCGCACGACTGCTCGCACATTTGTTGGTGCAACTCCTTATCTGCTGGTATAGGGAACAGAAGCTGTAATACCGGCCGAAGTCGAAATTCCCTCTCTCCGGATCGTTGTGGAATCGGAGATTGAAGATACAGAATGGGTAAAGACCCATTTGAAACAACTGATATTGATTGATGAAAAATGGCTAGCAGCAGTATGTTTCGGCCAATTATACCAGTAAAGAATGGCACGCGCTTACAATAAGAAAGTGCGTCCATGGCACTTTAAGGTAGGCCAACTCGTTTTGAAACGCATTCTTCCACACCAAGTAGAAGCTAAAGGAAAGTTCTACCCGAACTGGCAAGGACCCTACATCATCAAGAAAGTGTTATCAAAAGGGGGCTTGCACTAAGTAGATGAAGAAGGATGGGTACCAGACATGACAATTAATGCAGATGCAGTCAAAAGATATTATGTTTGATATATACCCAATGAAGAACTTTCACGCATTATTCTCTCAAATCGATATGACGAAGGCTATTATTGGTCTCTGTCCCAAATAGGTGTCACCCTTTTGTTAACCCTTTTGAGCCGTATTTGTCTTCTTCGTTTTCCCTCTTTTGGAACCCGTGTACATGTAAAAAAAATCATATAACAAACCTTCTGAGTTCAGTGAACTACGTCCGACCTGATTTCAAAATGATACGTAGGCAGCCTTACCCCGGGTTCGGTCCCATCACACCAAAAAAAAATCCACATTCCCCATACTCCAAAACTGGGGCAGGAGTTTATTTTAATTTACGGTTTTTTCTATAGAAATATTTCCAAAAGTTGTAATTCAGTTAGAGGTTCTTTTCGCCTTTTCCCTATTAGGAACTTATGATCGATCTTTGAGAATGTTTGAAGTCCTCATGCAAAAAGAAAAGAAAAGAAAAAAGAAATGAGAGAGAGTCTTATCGGTGAAAACCCGTATGGGCACTGTAAGGCGACGGTGAGCAGAGAAATGAGAGAGTCTTATTGGTGAAAACCCAGATGGGAACCATAAGGCGATGATCATTAGAGAAATAAGAGATGTTAGTTAGCGAAAACCCGCAAAGGGCGCTACTAGACGAATGAGGGTCTACCGATGCTCCGGCATGAGCACAACTAAGATAGTTTCAAGATGAACATTTGCGACGGATTTTAAGAATTAGACAGCTCAGATGGATCAGACGTCCAGTCCAAAATGCATGTCATGATTCATTGAAGTCGGCACACACCTCCAGATAAGTCTCCCTATTCCTCTCCCCGAAATAGACATATTTTGTTTAGTCACAATTCCTTTTTACTTTCAATTGCTCTTCTGTGTTTCCCATAATTTTCTTTGAGTCCCTTTCGGTCAAATCTTGCATCAAAATCGAAGCAAAGAAATGGCTGCAAAACTGGCTACAATTTTCCCATAGTACCGAGCACAATTCGGAGCATATGCGGCATTGACGAAGGCAGGAATTCATCTGTGATCTCTTTTTATAAGGCGGGCAAAGTGTCTCAAAGAAACTGAAAAGGTCGCCTAAACAAAACTTGCTTCATGGGAAAAGTTGATAAGCACTACGGATACAAACTGGTTCTGAGTGCAAGACAACTAAGTTTGATTTTAAAAGAAAATTGATTTGCCTTAGGGACAAGGGTTAGCGGTACCGTGGATATCAGGTATGAAACGGCCAGGGGAAACATCAGAAAGACAAAGTCTCCAAAAAACGATACAAAGTATCCGAGCATCTCGGTACCACTCTGATAGAATCGGTTCTTCGACTACGGGGTGGCCGTGAACTCAAACTCCTCAGTGCATCAAGGCCACAAATCGATCACCACTTTGAAAACTCACAAATTTTCTTTGTTTGAAGTAGGAACAAAGTAGTGCAGAATGGCGGTTCTCAAAGGACGAATGTCACCAAACGTAAGCTCCTTAAAATCTCCATTTTTCTTTTATTTTCAGCATGCAACACTACTGTCCATACCTCCCATTTTCGTAGCTTAACTCAGGTAGAACCGTTTCGCATAGGGGGATCCAGCTTATAGCAACATTTATTAATTTAATCACCTATGGGGTAATTTTTCCCTCACAAGATTAGACAAGAGACTTACCTCGTCTTGGTCCAATTTAATCTACTAGTAGACCCTTTCCTCAATTATCCAACTCTGAATGGCTCGAATCTAATCAAAAATAATTCAATACAGTCACCAAAATTATAGAATCAATTTCATAAGAAAATACTACATTTTTAATAAAAATCTGAAATTAATTAAAAATTCATCCGTGGGACCCACGTCTCAGAATCCAGTGAAAGTTATAAAATCCGACAACCCATTCAATTATGAGTCCAACCATATCAGTTTCACTCAAATCCGACTCCGAATCGACACCGAAATCTCCGAAATTCGTTTCTATAAGATTTCTAAAATTTTCCAAAATTTCAATCTCAAAACACTAATTAAATGGTGAAAACAATGATATATTCGTGTATATTGACCAAATCCTAGTTAGAATCACTTATCCCAATGTCTTTCCTTGAAAATCTATCAAAAATCGCCTCTGCTCAACCTCCAATTTGTCAAAAATGGAGAATGGGACGAAGTCCCCTCCTTTATAGTTCTGCCCAGGTAGCCCTCGGTCATGGCCTCGATCATGGCCTCGATCCTCAGCCTCGATCGTGGCATCGATTATGTCCCTCGAGCCTAGGCCTTCGATCGTGACCCTCGAGCCTGGGCCTTCGATCGTGACCCTCAATCCCTGCCTTCTATCATGACCCTCGAGCATGGGCCTTCGATTATGACCTTCGATCATGGCCTTCGATCATGACCCTCGATCTTGGGTCTCGATCCTGGGCTCGACCATGACTTCGAGTTCAGCCTCGAATTTCTAGCAGAAAAGAAAAATTGCAGGACCTGTTTTTAAGTCCAACTTTTGATCCGTTACCATCCGAAACTCACCTGAGGCCCTCGGGACCTCAACCAAATATATCAGCAAGTCCTAAAACATCATACGAAATTATTTGAAACTTCAAATCACATAAAACGACCCTAAAATCACGAATCATGCTCCAATTCAAGCTTAATGAAACTTAAAATTTCCAACTTCTACATTCGATGTCGAAACCTATCAAATCGAGTCCGATTGACCTCGAATTTTGCACACAAGTCATAAATGACATAACAGAGCTATAAAAAATTTGGAACTGGATTCCGACCCCCATATCAAAAAGTCAACTCCCCGGTCAAACTTCTAAACTTAAATTCTGGTTTTAGCCATTTCAAGCCTAATTTAACTACGGACTTTCAAATAAAATTTCGAACACGCTCCTAAGTCCAAAATCACCATACGGAGCTATTCGAACCTTCAAATCCCGATTTCAGGGTTGTTTTCTCAAAATATTGACCAAAGTCAAACTTAGTATTTTAAGGCCAACTTAAGGAACCAAGTGTTCCGATTTCAACGCGAGCATTTCCCAATCCCGAACCAACCATCCCCGCAAATCATAAATTAATAAAAGCACATACAGGGAGTTTTATTTAGGGGAACGGGATTCTAAAAGTCAAAATGACCGGTTGGGTCATTACAATATCTTTCTTTATTGTCCATTTTGATTTCTTTATTCTTTGTTTGCATGTGAAATTGAAACCTGTTGTCTGCTTGTTTCAGGGACGATGTCTTTTAAAATTGTTACATTAAAGTGGTATCACGGGGGTGAGTTAATTATTGGTCCTTTTAGTAGATATATGGGGGCAGTCAATCCTTGACTTTAGACGTGGATGTAGATAGGATTCTGTTCTTTGAGCTTATGGATTACACTAAGGAGATGAGACTAACTAATGTGGATGAGCTGTATATATTCCTGATGGATAGGATTGACAAACTGGTATATGTATTGACTGATAAGGAAATTTTAGATATTTGCAATAAGTTAGAGGATGGGGATACACTAGAAATATATGTGACTCATGCTGCCTCTTTATTAGTACATGACCCTATTGAAAAAGGGGAAGGTGTGAGTAGTAGTAGTAAGGCTTCTAGAAAAAAGCCTATAGAGGTTGAAGAGGTTGAATAGGTAGATGATGAAGATTCTAATGATATACACTGGACTTCAGACAGTTCTGCTGCTTCTAATGGAAATG
Source organism: Nicotiana tabacum (assembly GCF_000715075.1). Taxonomy (NCBI): domain Eukaryota; kingdom Viridiplantae; phylum Streptophyta; class Magnoliopsida; order Solanales; family Solanaceae; genus Nicotiana; species Nicotiana tabacum. The sequence continues at coordinate 109,688,002 of NC_134092.1, forward strand.
CTTCTGATATTGCTGCTTCTGATGTTGCTGGGAATGAAGGAGTTCGGGTAGAAGTACACTTCGCTCAGGTTGTTTTACGTAGCTTAACTAAGGTAGAACCTTTTCTCCTAGGGGAATTCAGCTCATAGTTTGGGGGTAGAAGTACTTTTCGCTCAGGATGTTTTACGTAGCCCAGGTAGAACCTTTTCGCCTAGGGGGATCCAGCTCATAGTTCCGGGTAGAAGTACTCTTCGCTCAGGATGTTTTACGTAACTTAACCCAGGTAAAAACTTTTCACCTAGGGGGATCCAGTTCATAGTTCTAGGTAGAAGTACTCTTCGCTCAGGATGTTTTACGTAGCTTAACCCAGGTAGAACCTTTTCGCCTAGGGGGATCTAGTACTTTATCTGTAATACAGGGTACCAACCCCTGGTTACATTCCTTTCAGTAATATAGGGTACCAACCCCTGGTTACATTCTTCCTTTCAGTAATACAAGGTGTCAATCCCTGGTTACACTCATTTCAGTAATACATGATATCAACCCCTGGTTACATTCCTTTCAGTAATATAGGGTACCAACCCCTGGTTATATTTTTTCTTTCAGTAATACAGGGTGCCAAACCCTGGTTACATTTTCTCTTCAGTAATACAGGGCGTCAATCCCTAATTACATTTCTTTTTCTGTAATACAGGGAACCTGTAATAACCTGAAATATAGATATATACTAATTAATCGTGAGGTTGAAGAAGTAATTTTATTAATAGTTATTGGGTCAAATACTAAGCTAGTGTAGAAAATTATGGTATACTACATAAACAATTAGTGGGCCTTATTTATAATTAGGCATATACCAGGGAGCAGTATAATAATTTTAGAAAATAATATGGATTGAAAAAAAAACATTTCACCCCAAACCTTATACTGCTATAAGTTTAGGTATATATATATATATATATATATATATATATATATATATATATAATTCTGCAGCTTAACTTAGGTAGAACCATTTCGCCTAGGGGATCCAGCTCATTATTTCGGGTAGAAGTACTCTTCGCTCAGGATGTTTATACATAGCTTAACACCACTGCCAAACACTACTACTTCTTCACAAAAGCCAATTGGGAGCTCAGCTAAAAATCAGTCCATTTTTCCACCCAAAAGCAGTCCCTAAATCAACACTCCAAACCCAGCAAAAACAAAAATAGTCCATAAATTACAACTTTTAAACCAGAAATCAAGCTAAAAGAACTAGCTATAGCAACACCATAAAACAACCTTTAAATCATCGTTGTTATTAGAGTTTCGATCGAGGTTCAGTCAACGGCGAGATTTTCAACCACTGATTTCGGTTCGAAGCCGGCTTTGGTCTTTAAAGTTTCAAAGGGTGTTGACGTCATAGTGTTCGTCATAAAGGTCCACTTTTGCTCTCATTGTAATTCTTGTGTTTCCTTTGATAATCATAAATTGGTAAGCTTTATTATTAATATTTTAGTGCTTAAATTTGTGCTATACTGAACAATGTCCTCTATGTTACTGTTTTGTTAACTTGATCTGATTGTATTGTTGTTTAAAGCATTTTCATTTTAGGATTATCTCTATGCTTGATTATAGGAATAATAGGGATGTTATAGTAATATCTTTAGTTACAATAATATCTAAATGCTACACTTCTCCACAACAAATTTCATAATTTGTGACTTTACAATAATCTCAAACTTAGGATTTGAACACTCATAAATATCGCTAGTATGCTTTAGGCGCGCAGTAATAAATCAATTATCGTGATTTATGTATACGTTCGAGTGACATAATTATAATTTCTAAAATTAAAGGCAAGGTATGCGTTTGCGCCACTTTAACGGAACAATCTTAATAATAATAAAAGCGTTATCAATGGGTACACATACGCGTGACTCATTTCAAGATAATTTCATAATGTCATAATCAAGCAATAAAAGTGGACATAGGAAAAACATAAAAATCATATAAATCACAGTTTATTCAAAATTAATTTAAGCTAAATATAGTCAATAAAGCGACCGTGCTAGAACCACGGGACTCGGAGAATACCTTACATCTTCTCTCCGGTCTACAGAATTCCTTACCTGGATTTTGCTTTTGCAGACCAATAATAATAGAGTCAAACCTTCATTTGACTAGGGATTCAAATAAAAGGTGACTTGGAACACCCAAACTCAATTCCAAGTGTCGACTTTATAAATAAAATAATTTATATTCAAGTTTGTCACTTTAATTGGAAAAACTCTTTAACCCACTACAATTCATAATAACATATAAATACATATATTTTAGGGTAGAAAAAGGGTGTGACAGCTCTGGCGACTCTGCTGGAGACTTCAAGAATTCGGGTTTGTACATTGACTTTATTAATATTTGTATATATTGTGATTTATTAGGGCCTAATGTGCTACTTGTCCACTTTTTACCGCTTTGATATTGTTGAACTGTACATATAAATTGTATCCTCTCTTGCACCCCTCTGAGTCTTCTGATAGTTAGTTATGTTGTATTTGCCTACCAGCATGACAAAATTTCTGTCTTGAGATAAAGCCAGTTAGCCTACTAGCTTCTGGCGAAGGATTTAGTCACACATGTTTAGGCGGGAGACCCATTAGCTAGCCAGTGCTGTTCTACTACTGGTAACGCTTGATGCTCCTCGACTCGGGTTGTCCGTCCGGGTAAGCTAGGTCTAGATACCATCTCCTTTTGGATTTGAAAACTTAGAAGACCAAGCCACAAGAAATGAATATCCCTAGTAGGCTACGCTTTATTTGCATTATGTGCATTTGACTTTGCAACGCTCGACACATGGTCCGAGTTCTATTTTAGGACAGGTACCTTGTTGAGACCATTATGTCATGTTATGTGCTACTTGTTACATTATTTGGGAGGCTTGCATGTTGACCGACTTTAGCATAAATCAGTTGAACGAACAGAGGAAAAAAATGATGTGGTCTAGTGCATATGATTTTTAAAGATTAACTTTCATAAAAATAAAAAATAATATAAAGAGAAAAATAGTTGGTTTGACCGAACTACGTAGGTCTGATTCTCACCGGATGTGAGATACGTAGGTAAACCTCATCGGTTCTGGCCCCCAATTTTTAAAAATTCAAAAATATTTTTCTTTAATTTCTTTAAAAGTTTTTCTTTGAGACGTCAAATCCAAAAATACAAAAATATTTTCTTCCCTTTTTAAAAGTTTTTTTCCAAAAAAAAAATCAAAATTCAATATTTTTTTTCTTTCGAAAATAATGAACAAATAAAAATAAAAATTCAAAAATATTTTCTTTCTTGTTTAGAAGTCTTTCTTTCGGAAATTTTGAATAAAATAAAAAGAGAAAAAATTTAAAATCCAAAATATTTTCCTTGTTATGAGCTTTTGTGGTATGATTTTCAAAAAATATTGATAAATAAATTAGAAAAAGAGTTAGCTTATTTATTTTATTTCTGGTATCCCTGAACTACGCAAGATTTGATTCATGTTCCCACATGATACGTAGGCAACCCACATCAGGTTCGATCGAATGATTTTGAAGAAAAAAAAAAGAAAAAAAAAGAAGAAAGAGGGGAAGAGTGTGTTCATTCTAACATGATTGTTATTTTGAAATAAAAGCTAGTTAAAGGTGGTTAGTTTGTTGGTTTGCAATGATGAATCATGAAAATAATCCAGGATCACTCTATCATCATTTTCTCAACCGAAGGAACAAGAACCACTATTGTTGATCCAACTAAGGTCACGAAAAGGCAAGTAGACAAGTTGGTGATAAAAATGGAGGCAAATGTTGGCTGACTTCTATCAGTTTTGAGCAACAGGACATGTTCTACTTGGATGATCTATGATGATAGGGAGATATCGGAATTCGTCCAAGTCATTTGGCAAATTAGTTACTGTGAAAGTTCCTATGTTGTAAGTTCTAAAATTCGATAGCCAATATGGGGAGCTGTTTGATCAAAAGTCAATATTTGAGTGCTTAATCCATAGTAATTAAAATGGTTAAATGTCATAGTAATGCTGATGTGCAAGTCCGTGGCTAAGATGTCGCTTAGTAACTGGAAAGTCACTCCTCTTTTAGCCATTAAGGATACATGGTAGCTTATTTTGTCCTCTTTCCTTCTTCTTTTTGTGATTATCGGACCCTGCTATCTTTTATTCAATAAAAAAACCAGTCAGTCATTTTATGTCCATTCTGTGCATAGTTCTTTTCACGCTAGTTCTAGTGACATGACATGTATACGAAATTTTGGTCAGATCCTAGAAAACTGATTTAGTCTTGAACTGGTTAACTGAGAACAAGACACTTTTGAGGATGAATACACAGTCGAAACACTTTGGAATTAAGCTCGGTTCAAATTCATGTGGAACTAGAATAATCATACCCGCGGGGTTAATGATCTTTACCTATAAATCATTGTGAAGATCGGGTTTGAGTAAGAATTAATTGAAGTTTGGTGGAAAATTTGATATTAATGGATGGAAAGTGTCTTTTGACCACTACACACCAAGAAGACATACATGTTCATCAATGTTGTGATCACGAAAGGATACTATGTTTGGCGTTCTCGAGGTTGGGAGGCCCTTTTTCGGCTATCCAAACACTTTATACCCTTCGTTACCCCTTTTGAGCTTGTGTTATTTTGTTTGACCACCCTCTTTTGGAATCAAGTGTAGAGTCAAAAGTTAAAAAAAATGAAATAAAAAATAAAATAAAAAGAAAAGTCCATGTCCCAAGAGTACAAACTGGGGAAACTCTTAGAAAGTTCAAGTGAAAAAAAAGAATAAGAAAAGAACAGTCAAAGATCCATGCCCCCAGGAAATAAAAGTTGGGGCAACATGTTTTGAAAAAAAAGAGAAGAAAAAAAAGAAAAAAGAAAAAAGAAAAGAAAAAAAATAAAGATTAAAAAAAATAATTAGGTCAGATGTTTGAACTACGCTTGACTTGATTCCTTAAAAAGGGGATACGTAGGCAGCCTTACACGGTTCGGTCCAACCAAATAAGAATTCCAAAAAAAAAATCCAGTATCTAAAACTGGGGCATGAGTTTGTTTTCGATTTTTGAAAGAGTCGATTCCAAGAGTTGAAAGTGTAAAACCCATCATATTGAGTCTACTTTAAGCCTTCATGCCATCATTTCTTTCTAACCATATCCAAAAGCCTTCCAAACAAGACCTCCTGATCAGTTTTGATAATGCCAAGAGAAATCCGCAATGAGCAATGATTGTCATATGGAGGACATGATCATGGTTCTCACTCAAGGAATCAAGAAAAGAAAAAAAAGAAAAAGAATGAGAGAGTCTTACTAGTGAAAACCCTCACAGGCACTGTAAGACGACGAAAAGTAGAGATAAATTAATTAGAGAGATTTGTTGGTAAAAATTTCTCGGGGAACCACTAGTCGAAAGTAAACCGTGAAACTGATGTATAGAATTAACACAAACAAGCCCGACTTCAAGGCCCGAAGGAATAACGAAATGAATGATTAGAGCAGTTTGATAGATCAGGCCGTTGAGTCCAAAATGCATGTTATGATCATTATGGCTAGTTACCTCATTATAACTCTTCCTTCTTTCCTTCCTGATGAAGGCATCTCTTGTAAATATTGTTTCTTCACATCATTATATCATTTGCTTTGAGTTAGTCCTTGTCAAAACAAGTAAGAAATGATTTCAAAATCTACTACCAGCTTTTCAGTTGCACAAAGCAAATTCTGGGAAGAACATTCAAGATAACATTATCGGAGAAGTAACATGCACACACAGTTGTTACAGTCGACAAGTCTTGAGGATTCATGCATTACAAAGGTTTCCCGAAAGATATTTTTGTCTGTCTATTTGTCAAAAACAAGCAAAGAAAAGACCGCAAAATTGATTACGGGTTCCCTGTACTGAACGGAGACTATGAAGTGTGCACATCACGCAAAAGGCGCATACCCAGTTGCGATTCTCTTTGACAAACAAATTGCTCGAAAAGCAAGGAGCCATTTAAGATATCAGAAAATGTCACCTAAGCAAAGATCCCCAGTTGGGATAAGGCTGGTTGAGCCACAAACACAATCAGGGTTAGTACATAGAGCAAAGTCACTTGAAAGCAACAACAGAGTCTACCAGCAGTGTAGCCAACGGCCAATACAGTTAGCCTTCCTGAAGTAAATGGGCACAAAGCCAAGCCGCCAAAGACATCAAGGCCACATACCGACCATGACTTTTAAAACTCATAATTTTTCTTTGTTTTAAGCAGGAACAAAGCAGTACATAATGACGATTCTCAAAGGACAAATATCACCAAAGGTAAGTTCCTCAAAATCTCCATTTTCTTTTTATTTTTAGCATGCATCACTACTGTTCATACCTCCCATTTACGTAGCTTAACCCAGGTAGAGCCTTTTTGCCTAGGGGGATCCAGCTCATAGTTGCGGGTAGATGTACTCTTCGCTCAGGCTGTTTTACATAGCTTAACCCAGGTAGAACCTTGTCGCCTAGGGGGATCCAGCTCATATTTTCGGGTAGAAGTACTATTCGCTCAGGTTTGTTTTACGTAGCTTAACCCAGGTAGAACTTTTTCGCCTATGGGGATCCAGCTCATAGTTCCGGATAGAAGTACTCTTCGCTCAGGATGTTTTATGTAGCTTAACCCAGGTAAGACCTTTTCGCCTAGGGGGATCCAGCTCATAGTTCCAGGTAGAAGTACTCTTCGCTCAGGTTGCTTTACGTAGCGTAACCCAGGTAGAACCTTTTCGCCTAGGGGGATCCAGCTCATAGTTTTCGGGTAGAAGTACTCTTCGTTCAGGATGTTTTACGTAGCTTACCCCAGGTAGAACCTTTTCGCCTAGGGGGATCTAGCTCATAGTTCCGGGTAGAAGTACTCTTCGCTCGGATGTTTTACGTAGCTTAATCCAGGTAGAACCTTTTCGCCTAGGGGGATCTAGTACTTTATCCGTAATACAGGGTACCAACCTCTGGTTACATTCCTTTCAGTAATATAGGGTCCCAACCCCTGGTTACATTCTTCCTTTCAGTAATACAAGGTGTCAACCCCTGGTTACACTCCTTTCAGTAATACATGGTATCAACCTCTGGTTACATTCCTTTCAGTAATACAGGGTACCAACCCCTGGTTACATTTTTTCTTTCAGTAATACAGGGTGCCAAAACCTAGTTACATTTCCTCTTCAGTAATACAGGGCGTCAATTCCTGATTACATTTCTTTTTCCGTAATACAGGGGACATGTAATAACCTGAAATATAGATATATACTAATTAATCGTGAGGTTGAAGAAGTAATTTTATTGATAGTTATTGGGTCAAATACTAAGCTAGTGTAGAAAATTATGGTATATAGTGGGCCTTATTTGTAATTAGGCATATACCAGGGAGCAGTATAATAAATTTAGATAATAATATGGATTGAAAAAAAAAACATTTGGGCCCAAACCTTATACTGCTATAAGTTTAGGTAGATATATATATATATATATATTGTTTTACAGCTTGGTTCTCTCGGGAAAGAATATTAGAAGACAAAAACACTGTGTCGGTGTGAGTACATTAGAAGTCGTGACTACTGTGTCATTCTTCAAATTATAAGGCGCGAGGATCATTGTAGGGAAAAGACCAATTGTAAGGTATGTCTATTTTTAATATTTACATACAGTAGTATTCATGGAATTAGATAATCTTGATGATGATGGTTGGGACAATCATTATAACGGAGATGTGCTTAAGAATGAAATAGAAAATTAATCATGATGTCATGATTGCATATAATAAAGAGTCTGCAATTAAAACCTTGCTATGGAAATTATATTAATTGTACTTTTCGGCTTTGAAATTTGGAGACTCAGTATTAGCTAATGAGTGGATAGTAAAAAGAAGAAGGAATCTATTGGAAGGAAATAGTTATAAATTTGCAGAAAGTTTTTACCCAATTAGAATAATAACTATATAATGATGGAATTCAAGAATTGGAATTTTTTCCATTAATATACTGTTCCAGTTCTTTAGTTTGGAGATAAAAGTATCATGCCATGATTACTATGTGTATTTGAACTTCCGAGAAAAAGCCAACGTGATGGCTTCTGGAACCACCTCTATTTCGGCATTTTAGTTCACTGTATAGTGCATCGCATGGTATTTATTTGTGTACAAATTTTTTTTAATTGGACCGAGGATTGACTTTGATTTTGATTTGTCCTGAATTATTCAATATTTTGGATTGATTGAGATAATTGGAGTAAGTTTGGTTGGTGTCTTAGACGTTGCAAGGTTGGGGAACTTCCTATTAGCGAGGTAAGTGAGACTTTAAGTTTTGATACTTGCTTTTCTAAAATCCGTTTTAAAAATATATTTTCTCTGCCCGGTCCATGTGTTAGGACAAGCGTGCGCTTGGGAGAATCGGTGGTCTTAGACTAGTCGCAAATATATTATTTTATGAAAAAAATATTATTTTATAAGTTATTTTATAGTTGATACGGTTGTGCGCCATGAGGTTGAGTTTGATAGTTTGATTCAGCTGTGAGCCATGGTGTTGAGTTCGATACGGCCGTGCGCCATGATGTTGAGTTTGATACGGTTGTGAGCCATGATATTGGGGGCATTGTGTATGCCTTTATACATCACCCGAGCATTGTGTATGCTTCTTGATATATTTGGGGCATTGTGTATGCTTCAGTGAGCATTGTGTATGCTCGATTACATATTTGAGGCATTGTGGTGCCATTGTGGACTCGTAAAAGTGTTGTTTAATTTCTTTCACTGCAGTCATGACAAGCCCTTAGTGTATACTGTGTTAAGATATGTGTACTCTTGTTGGTTAATTCTCATTAACTCTGTTGATAAATATGTATTGCGTTATTGTATAATTATCGTATTTATTAGAGCGTTCTTGTTGGGTGTATTTGTATTTTTTAATACTTGTTCCAGAGGTATTCAGAGTGGAGGGTCGAGGATCTTACTGGGTTATATTTATATGTAACTCACTCCTTACTTGCATGTCAATTCAGATACTATTCGTGACGACGGAGCTTGTAGCTGACGAGTTCGCTAGTTGATCTGGTTATTTAGGTGAGCCACCGCATAGTTCGTGGAGGCTGCCAAGAGAGTCCTTATCATTTATTTATACGATGTCTTTTATTTTGGGGTTGACACACTCGATCATAAGCCTTTTGTAATTCTCTTAGATGCTCCATGGTCTAGTGTGAGATTTGGGCTAGAGTGTTGTTCCTCCATTTTGGTTACTATTATTCATAAATATTTATAGAACAATTTGGATCACTAATCATTCGCATTTCATTATTGAAATGTTAGGAATTTATATTTATTTCGGTTGAATTTTGAATAAGTGCTAAATGTATGGTATAAGTTGGTTCACCTGGCGGGTAGTGTTAGCTGGGTGCCAATCATATCTAAGGGGGTAGTTTGGGACGTGACAGTACCAACTCCTGGTTACTTTTCCTCACCAGTATCAGGGTACACCAATCCCTAGCTGTATTTACCGACATAGGGTCTCCACTCCTTAGTTGATTTTTATTTTTTAGACATAGGGTCTTCACTCCTTAGTCTCTTTACCAGTATCAGGGTACAATATTCCCCATCGCATTTTCCCAATATAAGGTACACTAATCCTTAGTTGAGGCACTATTTAGACAATCATGGCACACCATTCCCAAAAAATCATATTTTTTCAAGGTACACCAATTCCGACCTTTTATTGCTTTCAATAATAAAGTAGTATAGAGTTTTGTTACAAATAACTCACTAAATTTTCCTAGTGAAAACTAGGGAAGAAAGATTTCATTCGTTTGTTTGTTTTGGTGTCTAAACAGATTTTACCTCGATGCACGAGTTCGAGGTGACCAATAAAAGAAGTCTCAATCCAAAATAAAGGAAAGAAAACAAAAAGAAGTGAATCCAGAATGCAGAAACGGATGAAAAGATGTGAACTACTCAACACATGACTGAAGTCACGAGCATTGCATTTTCCGTTTTCATCAGAAGAGGCCGTAGAATAATAAACTGGCACCTGCAGCGAGCAAGCATCAAGGTTCAGATCAGAGTCTGCGTGAATAACCAGTCAAGACTCAAGATCAAGTTTTAGAATACTTAAAGATATGAATCTTGTAACTCATAGATGATAGGCTCGTTTATTCTCTTTTGATTTTGATGTAAAAATACGACTACAGGCCGGAGCCTCAACGGAACCTCACTCGACTATCCAACTCAGCATTCCATCATTTTCCTTGAACTACACGCGACCTGGTTCCCTTATAACCTGAGATATGTAGGCCGTCCAAAACCAGGACCCGGTTGCACTCTTTTCTCTCTTCCCTTTTGAATAATGGTATGAACAAAAATTAATCACATCGCTCATATTTCTTTGCCTGAAAACACTTCATGTTTCCAAGCAAATAGGGGCATGTTCTGATCACCTAATTTTTGACCATATTTGAATTTCTTTTTCACCACTTTTTAGTTGGTAAATATTTTTAAAGCTTTTGTTTTATCTTTTTATACGTTTTAAGGAAATTAAAAATAAAAAAAAGGTTATATTTTTAGATAATTAGTCTTGTTTTAATTTTTTTTTAAAAGGAAGAAAAATTTTAAAATATATTTTATTAGTATATTTTTTGTTAGTCTAAAGACTTTCTATAAATAAATATTGAATATTTAGTACTTTAATCCTTTGGTTAGTAAGATGTAGTATTTTACACTATTTACCTATTATCTCTAAATAAATAAATAAAAAAGAGTAAAAAGAAAAAAGAACGAAAGGGTGGCACAACTATGTGGCCTTGAAAAGTTTGTACAAATCTTGCACATGCACTTTTTCCATTTGGCTACCCACTTTTTAAAAGCTCACATGGGGTAGGAATCTAATTTGTCCTTCCCCCAGTTTTCATTTTACTATACATATAACAAAAAGTCAAAAAAGGTGGAGGAAAGTCAAAAAGGGGAGGGGGAAAGAGAGGGGATCCGAGAGAGAAGCAAAAAGAGAGAAAGTTAGATCTGGGGACAGAGAGTAGAGAGAGAAGAAAACACAGCACAAAAAAAATATATATACTACAAATGAATCTTATCTTTTTCCTTCGGAGATATCATTCATAATACTCATTTTTTCACTATTAAAATCAACTCTAAAACTCCATAACCCAATAACTTAACATCACTGCCAAACACTACTACTTCTTCACAAAAGCCAATTGGGAGCTCAGCTAAAAATCAGCTCATTTTTTCACCAAAAAGCAGTCCCTAAATCAACACTCCAAACCCAGCAAAAACAAAAATAGTCCATAAATTACAACTTTTAAACCTGAAATCAAGCTAAAAAAAAAATCCAGCTATAGCAACACCATAAAATAGCCTTTAAATCATCAATGTTATTAGAGTTTCGATCGAGGTTCAATCACCGGCGAGATTTTCAATCACTGATTTCGGTTCGAAGTCGGCTTTGGTCTTTAAAGTTTCAAAGGGTGTTGACGTCATAGTCTTTGACGTAAAGGTCCACTTTTACTCTCATTGTAATTCTTTTGTTTCCTTTGATAATCATAAATTGGTAAGCTTTATTATTAATATTTTAGTGCTTAAATTTGTACTCTACTGAACAATATCCTCTATATTACTGTTTTGTTAACTTGATGTGATTGTATTGTTGTTTAAAGCATTTCCATTTTAGGATTATCTCTATACTTGATTATAGGAATAATAGAGACGTTATAGTAATATCTTTAGTTACAATAATATTTAAATGCTACACTTCTCCACAACAAATTTCATAATTTGTGACTTTACAATAATTTCAAACTTAGGATTTGAACACTCATAAATATCGCTAGTATGCTTTAGGCGCGCAGTAATAAATCAATTATCGTGATTTATGTATACATTCGTGTGACATAATTACAATTTCCAAAATTGAAGGCAAGATATGCTTTCGCGCCATTTTAACGGAACAATCTTAATAATAATAAAAGCGCTATCAATGGGTACACATACGCGTGACTCATTTCAAGATAATTCCATAATGCCATAATCAAGCAATAAAAGTGGACATAGAAAAAACATAAAAATCATATAAATCACAGTTTATTCAAAATTAATTTAAGCTAAATATAGTCAATAAACTGACCGTGCTAGAACCACGGGACTCGGGGAATGCCTTACACCTTCTCCCCGGTTAACAGAATTCCTTACATGGATTTTATTTTCGCAGACCAATAATAATAGAGTCAAACCTTCCTTTGACTAGGGATTCGAATAAAAGGTGACTTGGAACACCCAAAAACTCAATTCCAATTGGCTGACTCTGTAAATAAAATAATCTCTATTCAAGTTTGTCATTTTAATTGAAAAAACTTTTTAACCCGTTACAATCTATAATAACATAAAAATACATATCTTTTCAGGTAGAAAAGGGTGTGACAAATGGTTACAGTCCATACCCTTTCCTCTTCAAATTCAAACAACAAGAGCTCCCTCGGCTGAAAGTTGTACGCCATGGAAAATTATGAATTTCCTCTGTTTGTATATTAATATGACTCATTTTCAGATATTTCCTTGTATTTTAAAATCATATACTTATATTTTTATATTATGAAAAGCCTACACAATATTATTTGAACAATATTTAATTTTGCTAGTGTTTTAAGTGTTTAATTTGAAAAAAGTGGTATATTTGATTAAGTATATTAAAATAGAATAGCTAAAATTGCAAATAAATAAGGAGTTATAGTTTTTGGAACAGATGAGACCAACATCCTTATCTTGAAGAGAGTTTGTGGATGTCAGAATTATTCATTACAAAAGAATGATGAAAGCAATAATATTTATTTCATATTAACAACAACAACAATAATATACCCAGTATTATTTTATATTATGGTGTCTGAGAGGATAGTGTGTACGTAGACCTTACCCTTACCTTGTGAGGATAGAGATGTTGTTTCCAATAAACCCTTGGCCTTTTCATCTGGGTCTATTTAATTTAATATCAAGAGTTGTTGTGTGATAGATAGTTCATTTGCTAGGAGGATGTGGAGGTCGAGTATTAGAGTTGTAGGTTAGGATGTAGTTGAGTCTTGACTTACTTCGTACCATAGTGGGACTAGCCAGGTAGGATTTTTGTCTAAGATAGCTAGTGACAATGTTGTGTTTTACTACTTCACTTTTCAGTGCATGTCCTATTTACTAGCTATCGCTTTTGCTTTGCATCTTTCTTATGCATTTCATGGTGTTCCTATTTTTCCTATGATTATTGTGGTGATACTAATATTGTCTCCTTTTGTCCTTTTGTCTTTTTGTTTTCTTGAGCCGATGGTCTTTCGGAAACAGTCTCTCTACCTCTTTGAGGTAGGGGTAAGGTCTGCGTACACACTACCCTCTCCAGATCCCATTAGTGAAATTTTACTGGGTTGTTGTTATTGTTGTTGTTATATTTGAACGGAAAAAATTCTGATAAGGGGATCTTACCCTTACTTTAGCTTTAATAAGAAATCGAGACTTTGGAGCTCAGCTTAGGGATCAAATATCGATATCGACAGATCAAGGTCATCACTTCTTCTTGCGCTTCTTCCTTTAATGCCTTAAGCAAATTCAAAGCCAAATGTAGTATTTACTTTTTCTAACCGTTATATATAAAATATAAACTGATTATACATGATTATACGTATTTATATATCCGTCGACTATTTTTAGTTTAAATAATTGAGTGTGCGACTATTTAGGTTCTTCAATTAAGGAATTAGTGAGAACCCAAAATAAATATCGAATACTAAGAAATTTTGTTTGTTTCAACAAAATAAATCATGTAAACAAAGGGTCCGTTAGGTATGAATATCAAAGGTGTGTTATTTTTCTAACAAAATGTTTTCATGATATATTATTTCCTAATATTTGATTAACGGATAAAAAGAAAAAAAAAAGGAACTTGTGCGAATGACATTTTTTTATATTTGATAGTTAAAAGGAAAAATATAATATTTTTATATAACTATCTTAACGTTTAACTTCATATTTCTATTTCCGACTAATCCAGATATTACTACAGTTAAATATTCAAATCAATCGAGGGACTTCCACAGAACTCCTATACATTCCTTACAATAGACGTCATTTTATTCAATTCTTTTATACCTATAAAAACCCGACCCATTTACCCATTTCCCTCAACAACCATAACGAACCATGAATGTAAACGTAGCACCATCTTCCTCCATCAATTCTCCGGCTACTTTTCCGGTTAACCGGCGGTCCAGTGTCGCCGGACTTCTAAATCCTCTTCTTCTCCGCTGCCGGAAAACTAAAGTGTCCGTCTTTTCTTCTTCTCTTGACCGGAAAATCAGAGCTACAAGAAGAATACTAGCTGCTGCTGCTCTGGAAATGAAAGAAGCAGAGAAAAAAACAAGTAGTCCAGTGAGAATAGTGAGTATTGTTGGTGAGGATAGTGTTAGCCCTCTCAATTCTGCTCCTTGGCTAGATGTCATGCTTCACACTGTGAGTATTTTGCAACTTCATTCACTGTCTTTGACTCCAAATTTATATATATACTATATATATAAAGGGTTAAAACATCATACAAATATATATATTAATGAGTTTAAGTTTTGTGCCAGTGTAAAAAATATGTACACAATCAGTCACTACTTTAATAGCACTGATCGGTAATCTTTAATAAATGACAATAACCTACTATAATAAGTTAAATTATACCGATAGTGTAAAAACTTAATTAGACTGTAAGTGCACATAACTTAAATCCTGTATGAGTACATATTGTTAGAAATTAGTGGTTACATTGATATTCCATATCGGTTAATTTAGGATCCGTTTGGCTGTTTTTTTGTTTTACATTGATATTCCATATCGGTTACTTTAGGATTCGTTTGGCTGAATTTTGGCTATTTTTTTCAAAATAAATTTGAGAACATTGTTTGTTCATGAGATTTGATCAGTTTCTGAAAAAAAAAAATTAAAAACATTATCAAGTTCCCAAAAACTGGTTTAGCGAAAAGATTTCTTCAACTCACAAAACTTCGACTTTTTTGTCAAATAAAATACATGTCCAAACACTACTTCGACTTCCAAAAATTATTTTTAACACAACTTCAAAAATTTATTTTTCAAGTTTCAACCAAATATATGTCCAAACGCTAGCTTAAAATCTTGAACTCAGTGCTAGGGATTTTGTTTTTAAAATTCTTTATTTTTTTTCTTTTGTGTGAATTATTCTTAGTGTCATGTGTTTCAACTAGGAGTATTAGGTGCTTTAGCTCAAATGAAATGTGGAACCATAAATCAAAATTGGAAATGACAATTATTGGATGTTGGGCTGACAATTATTGGAAATGATGTATAATATTTAGAAAATACTATAATTTTGCTGCTGTTGACGGCTTGAAATTGAGGCAGTGCAATTCAAATTTCTTGGGGAGTTGAAATTTTCTCAAAGTTCAGTGTTTTGTTTTGTATACAATGGAAAGGGTTGATGATTCTAAGGAGTTTATCCACCTTTTTCTTTTCAAATATCACATTAGTAGAGGAAGAGGGTCATTAGTTTATAAGGAGTTCTAGTTTTTTGGAGTAAATAAGACCAACTGTGTTTTACCAAGTTCTGGCTTTGAAGAGTTTGTAGATGTTAGAGATTATTTTCTCGCTTTTTTCTTCAAGGTGGGAAGGAGGATGAGTATTTTCTGATTCTGTTAGATCCGTTTACTTTTTGAGTAATATTGTCAATAGCACATTGTGGCAGCCTGATTAGAACAAGGGTGTTTTTCATTTCTACCTATTCTTTCCTCGATATTCTTATTGGAAAGTAAAGAGGAAGCTCTCACAATTTGAAGTAGTTTTTTTCAGTAAATAAGAAACAAGAAACTGAACAAAGCGATAAAATATTTGACATATTACTACTTGATAGACAGCTGAAGTTCTGTTTTACTGTAACATCATCATGGAAAGTTGATGATTAGCAATGTTAGTTGCTTGTTGTGCTGCTCTCAAGAGGAACTTGTGAGATTTTCAGTATAACAAGATAAACTGGTGAACAGAAACATTGTAATTACCAGAGAAAAAGAAAACGAAAAGTATTATGTAATAGCAGGGAGCAAAATGGGAAGAATGTAATATGCATCTACAACTTCTACAATGTGGAAAACCAAATGACCAATTATTTATGAATAAGCTCTGGCCTCTTGTATTTTCTGGTAGAGACTTTTCAAGTAGGAAGGAGGTCCTGATGCTCATTGTAGCACTACCCAAACACTACTCTAAAATCTCTCTCTCCCCCTTCTATGTATATGCACACAAGCAGATTCTTATTAGACATTAGAGTAGAAATAGCTTGTGTATTGTGAGAACATTGCTTCCCTTCACAGTTATGAGAATATACATATTAGTTGATGATATTGTACTTTGTTTCCTTTTATAAATGCAAGGCAGAGAGACTGAAATGGGTTGATGAAGAGTTTGAAATGATTGTCTTTTCTGACAACTTTATCAATTCTCAAGATGAAACTGTCAACCGCGTTAGAAATGAGCTGGATCGTGCTGATATTTTGGTGCTGGTTGCTGTTAGTAAGGAAGGATCAGTCAACTGGATACAGACTAACAGCCAGAATGTCCCAAATACCATATGCTTTGATTCCTCTTCGGCACTGAGAAACAAGCTGGGCGGAATTTTGATTGAAACTGAAAAAAGAGGAGACATATTCAGCAGTTTACTTCCATTCTCTCAATCTAAGAAAATGAATGAATCTGTAGAGATAGTTCGAACAGTATCTGAGGCTTGGGAAAGGCATAACGCTGATGACATACGGTTCTGCTTATTAGTTATAATTAATTCTTATATAACACCGGTTTCAACACTGCAGAACCTTAGAGCAAAAGGATTCTCCACCCTGAACTGCATGGTGACAAATTGCGGACCTCAGATATTGAATTGTCTACTGGATCCTAATTGTAGGAAGGCACTTCAGTGCTTGAACCAGTGCAGCCCTGTAGATCAAGTATGCAATTATCGGTGTATTGCTTCATATGAGAGTCAATACCTGGAAGAGTTTTCTCTCTGTGTACTACAGAAGAATAACTGTCTTGAGCTCGACGCAAAGATCCCTGAAAAACCTTATGTGCCTCCAATGACCGAGTTTCGAGGGGAAATATTGTCTTCTGAAATAGCTGAGGACCTTTTTGTGGGTTGGTTAGGGACATTGAATTGGAGTTGGCGCGTTGTAGCAGGGCAGAATCCAGCTTATGATCAATTTCCATGCCAGTACCAGCTATACTATCGGGGAAAAGCTAGAGGATCATTCTGGTATGAGCCAGTTTTCCAGGTAAGAACACTTGAAGATAACTTAGTCTGGAGAAGGCGCAAGTATAGAGTGAAAAGAGGAAAAGTTCCCGGAACATTTCAATTCAGTGTATTGGATAATGGAGTTGTTTCAATTGAGTCGTGGACAATTGTGGATGTTTCTGATGATTTAAGCTGGGGTTTGTTTCACTATCATGGAGCTGCACGAGTGGCGGGGCAGTCATATACCGGGGCAGTTCTTGTGAGCCCAGATGGCCAATATCCAGCTGAGAGGGAAAAAGAAAGGTTGGTATCTGCATTGGATAGATGTGGCATCAAAGAGTGGGAGCTATTCAATGTTGATAATTGTTCATGTGAAGGTCCACCATTGGGGCTTCCGGAGGGGTCAAGTTTGCATTCTAAGATTGAAGTCCAAGAGGGCAGGACACATGCTTCAGTATAGGAGCCTGCAATTTTTTGTTAAAACTAAACTTGTATTTTGTATAGTTGATTGATAGGTCAATCATGGTTAATGGCTGTTGTTACATCCTGTTTAAACCAGATGGAGTTCAAGTAAAAAGTTGTAGAGATATGTTCTTGCAAAATATAGTGCTCATTAAGTAAATGACCTTTTTTAGTTGCACATAATTAAGGGATGTTTTTAACTTTCCTGCCACTTACGTTATCATCCTTCAATTTACCTTCTTGTTTTCTTTTACCTTCCTTATGATGATGTACTTCAAAAAGAATGGAAGGCTAATTCTGATTAGACCTGCGTTTCCAATTTTACAAATAGTGACATATTACTTATGCTTGTTTTCCCAACTGTATATTAAGAAGGTGAGAACAAATACAGGTTTCGAGTCATCAATAACCATTGCTGACATAAATATTGAAGTTGATACAACACAAAATCTTGTCTACTACATGTTCTGAGTGAATAGAAATATACTGGAGTGTTTTGCTATACAAATCTTTAGAAGAAAAAAAAGGAGTAAAGGGAATAATCAAAGGCAGCTGGCTAATCTGCATATCTGACAAATTTTGAAACTATTTTTCTGATCTAATGAAAACTAAATATGGTTATAACTTAGGGAGCAGCTCCTCTTTCAACTTCAAGACACTCGAAGCATTTTATTGCTATGGGGCCGCAAAATCGTCCGCAATGGCTCCTCCTCGTCAAGTATTCTTGGATGTTCTTTCCAAAAGCTCGTGTCAATTATATTACAGTGTTCAACAACTACTTTGTCATTTCCAGTTAGTTCATCCTGCATTAAAAAGCAAAAAAGAAGATATAAGAACAAGTGAACACCCATTTCACCAGTCTGATCCGCACCAAAAGTCAAAGCAATGGTACATATCGCGAATAAACCTGTGTGCCGAGTGTAGCTTCTGAATGTGAAGAATACATGAGACTAAAAACAAATTTACACAATTGAGATTGAAACATCTGATTGATTGAAACATGCTCGTGATGGATTAATTATTACATTAATGACAAGAACCAAAAGCCACTTCTTAAGGTAATATTCAAGTTGTTTACAAGTGATGCCAGACCTAATTTATTCACAACAAAACCTTTTGAGCATACAGTTTATTATATCCGTATGGCGGTGGAAGGCCAAAACAAAAGGAATTCTGGCTTGGTCTATAATATCATCAAACATAAGATAAAGTACTTCAAGCAAAGAGAGAGAGAGAGAGAGAGAGAGAGAGAGAGAGAGAGATTTACTTTGTCCTGGAAAACAGAGGAACCCATCCGAAACATGATCGGTAGCGCATTGTAATCAATGCCAAACTGGGCAAGCAATTCATTCTTTTCCTGAGTTTGGGTACCCTGCAGAACAAAACAGAATCTTATGGTCATTGGACTATCAAGATTAATATCATGCATACCTGCTTATATCTGATCAGAACAGGATGACAGATATGGAAGTAACAGATCTACTGATTTATCAAGGTTAAATCAAAGTTTGAGTATATATTTGAGTGTGCGGTCGATTTCTACAGAGTCAAATTAAACAAGTCAAAAGATTATTAATGTACACTGTAATTTGTCAAAATCTCCTAGACGAAAACAGTTACCTTTAGGAACTGAGGTTTCAGTGCCAATAGAGTTCACATAGTATGTCCACCTCTATGTTTAACAGAATCTCATCTCTGTAAGTCTCAATTGCCATAACTAAGTGTGTTTCTTTCTCCAACAGATATATGCCACAATAGCCGAAGATAGTGCTAGCTAGAACAAGATTCTTACTTTACCTTTCAAAAAGTTTAGTCCTCGCTACGTGCTAGGTTAAAAAAAAGATATTGCCCAACTGGAGACACTAACTAAAGTATTGCATCCCCCTTATCATTTCCACTCCTTTACTTCTTGTGATCATAAGATATCCAATTTCTCAACGACTACTCTCTCCTGGCTTAAGAAGTGTTTGCGTCTTTGAACGCTCCCTTCCTGACTGTACTATAAGCAGGAACGGCACTCAAAGAACTATACATCACATTTTTTATAACTCGTAATACATCTACCACCAAACCAAGTGGGCGTATTACTGCTGAATGTATTTCCAGTCAAAGCATTCCGGCCATTAAACGCAGAAAATGTGTGATGCCAACAAATGTGGCGATACTTCATCACTAACACAGGCGGCAAAACTACTTTCTTCAAGGCGGAGATATGGCAAACAAAATTGATAATAAATGGATGTAGCGCAATACGTTATACAGCTTATTAAGTTGATTAATGTCAGAAAAGGAATGTATCAAAGGCAACAAATGGTCTTTTTCAATAAACAATTGGGATTCAGAGATTTAGAGTCATCAGTCCATGAAAAAGGAAAGATGGCATAGGCAAGAATATGTCATTTTTTACAATTTATGTCTCACAAATTTAGAGGATCATTTCTTCAGCATCAATAATGTGCATGCTGGAAAAAAGAAGAAGCTTGTACTACTTTCTATAGGCTTGTAAGCTAGATAGATCAAAAGTAACGCAAGTGAAGCTTGTATTGGATGTTGAAATTATTTCTCTTTAACATAAAATGACGTAAAAGAGATGATCCATTAGATTTAAGCAGCAATAAAATATTTTCCAGAGAAACACACATTATATAAGATCATGCTACTTCATCTGAAACAAAAGACCTGCTTTATAAATTAGAAATGAGATTCCACACCTTCAGAGAGCTCTGCGCTTCAGTTCTACTCTTTCCAGACTTAACAAGCAGCCAAAAACAAGTATTGTACTGATTGTTTATGTGACCTACAAGTCAAGGTATTAAAGTTGGATTGTTAATATGGTACAGTTCGTTCTTTAGCTTGGCATCAAGAAGAACACAAAAATTTCTTCATATAAACCTGATTAATTTGCGAAATTCTTTAAAATAACAAATAAAATAGGAAGTACTCACAATCAACTTGTCTCCAAGCCAAGTAATCTCGAAGAATCTCAGATGATGGATAGCAAACGCATCGACCATCAAAATAAGGTGGTTCTTTAAACTCTTTCTCAGGGAAAAACTCTTTCCACTTCATCACATACATGGAAGAGAAAAGAGATACAATGGCAGAAACGATTTCACTGAAATGATGATCGGAAGAGCAAGTTAATATAACATTTAATATTACCGATCAAAAAGAAAGTCAATACAATAACATTAGGCAAATTAATTGAGGATTGCCCTTGTGCAGTGGCAAAATAGACTCACACTGAAACTTTAACCAATTTAGTGATAATGGTTCGAGAAATTGCTGTACATCAGAGATTTGCTACAAATGCAAAATATTCTAGAAGGGCAATTTCACCACTCAGACAAGCCAAGCATTTTATAGGACACATTCTGACAAAACTGACATTGTGTACAAGAAATGAATTTTCAGGATCTTCTAGCATGTTGTTCACAGATAATCGTATTATGCTCGCAGGTTGGCAACTGTAGCTGAGTTGCTTATTTTATGTCCTCTACATTTTTTTTTGATAACGTGGTATCCAGGCCAACTTGACCACACCTCAACTATTCCACCAGGTACCTGCTAACTTCCACTAGTACAAGTACCGGGTAACTATGCCCACCAAGGGTTAGGCAGATGGAAGAAATCACCTAGTATTTTTGTCTCTGCTGGAATTTGAACCCTAACTCCAAAGTTCTCACCAGGCTGCACCCTTGGGTACACCCTTCCCTGCAATTTCTTCCCTCAGGGGATGAATATGACATAGAATAATCTATATGCACCATGGATTCTAGAAACAAGAAGAAGAATTTGTTTCCAATCTCCAGTTGGTTCCCTCTTAATATGTGGTTTTAGCTAACCACTACACTTCCCAAGGAACTTACGAACGGTGATGAAGGAGTTACCTTGACCGCCTCTGATATAATAGAGATCCTTTCTTCAAAACAAAACTGAAAGAAAAAATTAATCTCTTAAGATAAACTATAAAAGGAAACGGTTATGTTACAAGTGAATCAAAGATGTTAAAGGAACTAATACCTATATTCATCGCTCACCCCATATGCAAAGATAATATCCTTAAACATCTCTAGCAAAGAAACCGCACATGAGTTCATAAGATTCAATGCCTGCTCATTATTTGGCTTCTGAAAACCATTATCTTCACAAAACCTATGATCAATCAGTCAAGCAGCAAACCAGCAATTCCAAACTATATTTCACGAATGACATGCTCAATATTAGACATACATGACTTTATATTAGTGAAATTATATATATACATGTATTATAACCATGATCTTGTGTCTGATACATTTTAAGGGTTATTGGCAACAACCAAGAATGTTTTGAACAACTGCAGTTGTTTCCAGGACATAATAGAAAATTAACTTAGGATATGCTTGGAGTTTCTTCTTTAATCCGGAATTAGAAATCCATACTTGAAAAAGAAAATAGGCATATAAGAAAAACCAACTCCCACTGAAACATGGATTACATTATCCAGAAAATACATACTACCTATAAATTCTCATACTCTATGAAAATAAGCAAGAATCATGCCACATCACTTTGACATGGAACTTGGGATTTGAAGCAAATGTATCGAGTGGAAAAGGAAACAAAGACAAGGACAACAATAAATCAAAAAGAATGATGTCAACACTTCTTTGCAAGTCGAGCAAAAAGTCATAAAACAATTACTGTAGTTAGTAATAGTGAAGATCATTGGGTAGAAATATAGGTACAATTTACCTGTGGAAATGACAACCGTCTATCCGGACTACAATCCAAGTAGATAACATCAGCTTGCTTTCAAATTGGAAAGACCTCAAATACTCAGGTTTAATCTTATTAATGCCTTCTGCAAGCAAACCAAGTTCCTCAGTAAGGAATGAGTAGTTCTTCCAGAAGCCTTTTGTTGCTATATTTTCGGAGTGAACTATGACTGCTTTCTTCCTTGGTCTTTTAACAGGAGTGCCATTTTCTCGGTATTTCACAATATCTTCCACCTGCATTAAGATGGATAAATATAAAAAAGAAAAAGTAGACGGGAAGAAACATAATATGAAGTACCCCCTCATAGTGATGAACAAACTGCACCGCGTATACCTTCCCCTCTTCCTTTCCTACCCCTCTAGTGGGGGAATTTTTCATGGGTGAGCATAGAGCAAGCATCGGTCTTTTTATGATTGAGAGGATTCAACAAAAGAGTCCTTTAGTGCATATGTCATTTTATATCAAGATATAAGAGCTACACATTACTGCTACATGAAAAAGCACAACAAATAAGATGATTCACCAAGGCTCAGACTGTGGAATTCAATTACTACTCGCTTTGCCCTTTTTCATGCATACATTTAACTGGGCTAGTAGATTAACATGGTAATTTGAAGTCAATAAACTTAAATTCCAAAAAAAAAAACAGATCATTCCTCTAAAATTATAGGCCTTTTGCAAGAAAGAAAGAAAGAAAGAAAGAAAGAAGAATTTAAAACCAAAATGTGGTCCTAAGGGAAAGATTGTTAGCAAACTCAGACAAAAACAGAAGTGTCTGCTCTTGAAAGCATATTTGTCTCCAACTTGGTTTCTATATTTTGTTTTTGGAAAGCCTTGGGTCTACCGTCAGGAAGGCACCACTCCAGCAAAACCACCCATCCCTCCCTCAGGAAAACATCAAAACTATTTTAAATCATTTCTTCTGCCTCAACTTTTTAAAATTCTTAATCCATTCTCTTTTTTTACCCCTATAACCAATCTTCCAAAACCAACCACACATCTATTATTTAAAAAAAGTGTTTTTCAAAATCCAAATGCCATCTTTATCTCCATATCTTTAAGATTTGAAAAGGAGAAACCAAAAAAAGGGGTAGTGGCGCATACACCAGCATGCTTATACAGATATATACTTTTCTAGGAGAAGCGGGATGAAGGTAGCTACCTTTATCTTGATGGCACAAGACCCTTGACGAAAAATCTGTGGAAGGTCCTTGTAGTTGATACCAAACTGCTGAAAGAGTAATTCATTTTTCTCCTGCTTTTGTGTTCCCTATTCACATAGTAACAACACCATCAAGCCTCGAGTTCAGAAAGTATGAGGGTAGAAAACTTGCCTTAAAGCACCCTTTTTCTTTTTGAGAAAGATGACATTTATACATAAAACTCATAAGCACAAAGATTGTGCTAAGGGGAGGAGACTTGCCTTAGAGCACCCTTATGATACAAAGGGACAGACCAGGAAAGCTTAAGTGGAAAGAAAATATGTAAACGATTAGGGAGGCCATAATTCATCTATTGCGATGTTGTAAGGACCACATCATATATCTGCGTACGAGAATTGACTAATTGAAAGCATATCACATAATGCAAACTCAAATTGCCCGGGAAGTGGAAAAAGAATTAAAGATTGGGAAATCCTTTTGTACATTCTTTAAATACAAATAGAGGAAAAGACTCGTGCATGTTGTGATCTTGACCTATAACTTAGAATCTCTGAATCCAAAACTTTGGCCCCAAGTCTACTATTAGTTAGCGTCATGTAACGTGGTTCATCCAAATGACATATGGTAAAGAGCAAAATTTGGAAAAAAGTAGCTTAATGAATTAAGAACACTTCTCAACAAATGCATGTATTGACATTTTTTGAAAGAAGTTCAATACACATGTTTACAAGGTAACAATCTATAGATATGCAATCAATAAGAGATTGCAGATATGAATCAGAGCTATCACTCCAGAAACCTTTGCTGGAAGCTTTCATAGCGTTTTCTTTTCACGTATAACTATTCCTTTTAAGACCTTCTGTAATAAGCATCTTGCTTTATGCATAAGAAGCCACTATATGCTTGTAATTGCTTTCCTTAGATACTAGCATTTAATAACAATCTGTTACAATATCTGGCAAGTGACCCGGCCTGGACCAAGACCGGCCCACTTGGTCTCTGGCCCGTGGAGAGGGCCTGACCTCAACCCACAATCCCTTACCACTATGTGAGCCACTAGTGGGCCAGTTAGGGGCCAGTCGAAGCTTCTTTTTTTTTTTTTTGAGTTTATTCTACTTTTCTTCGTTATATGCTTTTAACATTATATTTATGTAATATTGAATAAAATTTAAAAATGAAGAAGAAGAATATTTGAGGAACAAATCGTAAATCTTAAGCATGTCATTGTATTGAGGAAACAATTCAAGTTTTTACAGCCAAACTTAAGTAAGCACCTTAAGAATCTCTTTGGCCTCCTTTTCTGACTTTCCAGAAAACACCAGCTTCCACAAACAAGTATTGTATAGATTGCTTGTATGACCTGTAAGAAGAACCAATATTCTTTAGCATCAAATCTTATCCCAACACCCCACATACCCAGTAATTATAAATTGGAGAAATTCCATAGGTGAACTCACATTCTGTTTGTCTCCATAGAAGATATGCCTGAAGAACCTCCATTGATGCACAGCTGATAACTCGTGAATGGAATGATGGAGGCACACTTAACTCCTTTTGAGAAAAGAACTCTTTCCATTTGGTTACAAATGTAGATGAGAAGAAAGACACAATAATGGAGAGTATTTTGCTGCACAGTCAAATTTCTGGTCAGCTAAGGAAAACCATGAACAGTTTCATCTCAAATGCGAAAACTAGGACTATTTTACATATCTCACTTTTGCTTGTCATCCAGAATAAAACAAGGGGGACATTTTGTATCTTATAATCCATTTTACTTAATCCAGTTAAGTTTCTCGAAAAACAAAAACATATTTCTAGTGTTGTCATCTTAGTCAGAAGACAAATGAGTGGACAAAAAAGGTGACCATGCCTTAAGATTCTCCTAGTGCCTTCTTAAGAAAAGTTTGGTGACCAATCCCTAATTTTACCTAATACTGTTTACTAAGCACTTCCTCAAGTAAGCTACAACAAGTGTCTTTAGCGAGTTGGAGATGATTTTCCTTCTCATTAGCAAGGTCTAAAAAATAGAGAATATACATATATATATATATATATATATATATATATATATATAAAACTCTGAAGATGAGATGGGTAGACATCAAATAGATCAGTTAAATCATGCTAAAGAAGGGGAACGAAAAGACAGGGCAGACCGGTGCAGAAATAGGTGGTTAAGAGAAAGATAGAGAAAGGGGAAGAGAGAGAGTGGATAAATTATCCAAGATGTATTAACAAATCATAATGGAGGAGATCAATAAAAGATAAGCGGAATATCAGTAATGGATAGCTAGCAGATTCTAAAATTCACCCTTAAATGCCTCATGATACAAGTCAAAGAAAGGTTGGATTATCCAACAGAATCCATAAGCATAATTCAATTACCTTCACTGTTAGAGACTGGTTATATAATAACTCTATTACAGTTCGTCAGTGCCAGGTCAAATGTGTCAATTAATTTTGAGATAATGACAGGTTGTTGGTATATTTCGGGAAAAAAAGAAAAGAGCATGCTGACACGATATATGAAAGTAAACAAGTATAGTTATATTGCTACTCAAACAAGAGCCAATGCAAGAGCAATGGTGTACTATGCACGTGATATATGAACACAAACAAAACAAAGTGCATCATTCAAATCACTCATTCTAAAGAGCCAAAAATAATTTTTTGATAAACACAGATAACATAAATTTTGGGCTATGAAATAGGTTACAAACCTCGCTCGCCTCTGGTAAAAGGTGGTTTCCTTCTTCAAGACGAAACTACATAAATTATTGTACCACATTGTCAAGCTTTTCAATGGGAAAAGAAAAATTGCATAATTGTCAAATAGTAATAAACGCATCATACCTGTACTCATCACTAAATCCATATGCAAATATAACATCAGAGAAGTTCTCTAATACCTTAATAGCACAAGCATTCATCAAGTTCAAGGCTTTTTCATCATTAGGCTTCTCAAATCCCTGCTTCTCCGAGAAACTAGACAAAAACAATGCAAATTAGCAAATCAAACACCCACCCAATCAAACAACCCCCAGAAACCCAAAAAGGAATACTTTTTCTCTAGCAGTAAGAGTTTATTCACAATATCTACAAGACCAATTGACAAGAACCACGACATAATTCCACATCAGCATTTAACTTGAACACCGACCTATACTTCAATATAATGTTGTAGATCTCTTGATTTCAACACCTTTACCTTAATCAATAAGTTAAGGCTTCATATATCAAGAAGAAAAGAACATAACAAGGCACATGCACACCACAAATATTGCATTACCTGCCAAATTCGCGGCCATCAATTTGAACAACAATGATATTTGGGTACATTACTTCGTCTTCCGCCTCAAAACACTTTACGTATTCATACTTGCTGTTGGCCATTCCAGATGCTGCTACAATTGGATTGAAACAAGAGATTTATGTTAAGTTATAAATGTCACTGAAACCTGTTTTTTCTCATTGGAATTTCAACAAACCTATGTGGCGAACCTAGTTTTGCCAAAACCTATCAACTTATTCAGCGACCTCTCTTTTCAAAAGTTACACATTGTCCATTGAGTTTGACAGGCTCGAGCCTAAGAGTTATTTAAAATTTAAAACTATATTGTCCTTTAAAATCACACCAGGTTGGCGAAGGTTTGCATTCTGAGGTCAATACACAAAATGCCCTCCACCAAGAAAAAAAATAAGGTAGACTGAAATCCAAAACCCAAGATATCAGTCTGCAATTAATCAAATGCATGTAGATAAACATGAACTGATTTACGCAAAACTGCAAAACAATCAATTTGTCCATAGAGCAATAAAAAATAAATAGCAGTTAGTGAAGTAAGGACATGACCATCAGAGGCAAGACATAGATATCAAAATTTTCTTAGGCATTGAAGTAAACAACAAAATTAAATTAAGCAATGAACTAAACATTAGCATCAGAGTACAAATTAATTACTTTCAGAGATACTACAGCAAAAAGTAATCCTCAAAGATGAAAACCTTAAACTTTAACACACATACACACACAAACACTCTTTAGCTCATGTTTCAAATATGGAGTACCAAATACAGCAAAAAGTAAACAATAGTCTCAGGGAACCAATACCCAGAAAAAAACTGAACTGTATTGTATTTGAATTTAGATATAAAGATACAAAAAATATGCCAGAACCTGACACTACTCCGGCAGACGGCGACGGTTGACGGCCGACGGCGGTCGATAACTTGAAGTCCCTCTTTCTTTTCTTCAGTTGGGCCTTTGGGCTCGACATTTAACAAGAAATGGCGTGATATAGTCACTTTTTTAAGTGGTATTTATGTTTTAGCCAGTATTTTTAATATTGAGTAAAAATAGCCATTACTCTATTAAAATTGATACAAAAAGTCATTTTTACCCTTTCTTTATGAGTGATGTGTAAATATTAAGGACATGGTGTCCTTTAATTTCATGAGTGTTGTGTAAATATTAAGGACAAATCATGTCTTAATACTTTACACATTAATCATGAAGTTAAGAACACTATATCCATAATATTTTACACATCACTCATGAAGTTAAGGACACCATATCCTTAATATTTACACAATACTCATAAAGTTAAGGATAGTATGTCCTTAACATTTATAATGCATACATGAAGTTAAGGACACCATGTCCTTAACATTTATACTGCACATATGAAGTTAAGGACATGATGTCCTAAAGTTTAACAAAAGAAGTTGCAAATACAAGTTAAGGACATTATGTCCTTAACATTTACATTGCACACATGAAGTTAAGGACAACATATGAAGTTAAGGACATGATATCCTAAAGTTTAGCAAGAGAAGTTGCAAATACAAGTTAAGGACATTATATCCTTAACATTTACGTTGCACGCATGAAGATAAGGACACTATGTCCTTAACATTTACGCTGCATATATGAAGTTAAGGACATGGTGTCCTAAAGTTTAACAACAAAAGTTACAAATACAAGTTAAGGACATTATGTCCTTAACATTTACATTGCACACATGAAGTTAAGGACACCACGTCCTTAACATTTACACTGCACATATGAAGTTAAGGACATGATGTCCTAAAGTTTAATAGCAGAAGGTGCAAATACAGGACACTTTGTCCTTAATATTTACACAACACTCATGAAGTTAAGGATACTATGTCCTTAATATTTACACATCACCCATGGACAATATGTCCTTAACATCTACACTGCACATATGAAGTTAAGGACATGATGTCCTAAAGTTTAAACAGCAGAAGGTGCAAATACATGACACTTTGTCCTTAATATTTACACAAAACTCATGAATTTAAGGACACTATGTCCTTAATATTTACACAACACCCATGTCTAGCACATGGATATTTTTGTCCGGGTGAGTAAAAAATTATTAAGCACTAACTAAAGAGTAAATACATTTAAAACAGTGGCTAAAGTAAGAATCCAACTTGGGAATCTTGGGCTTTTATTTTGCTTTAGAAAAACCCAAAATTTAAATTTGCTTTAGCATTGGACATTTGAAAAGGAAAGGGAAATATTCACAAGGTATTTTTTCGTTCATATACAATATTTGAAACTTATTTACCAAAACTATTCTAATTTTATATATTAACCGCCCTAAATAAGGTTTACTTACAAATTATATACATTTCACCTTAAAAGGCTCCCAATCCATTATTAGTGCCTTCAATCAAGGGATTTAGTTATACATTTTTTTCTTTTTTCTCTCCTCTCTCCCCTCTTCTCTCCAGAATATTTATCGGCTAATGCATGTTGGTCTTTTTGTCTCCTCAACCATCTTTACCAATACCAATACAAATACTCCATGGTTATCATATTCTGTTTCGGTGCTGCCGCCGCCACGTAGCTTCCTCTTTTGGAATTTCAATAAGCGTGGAATTGTTTCTCTTTTCCGTTTTATAGACTTCGATAATGTCGATGAAGCAAAAACCACAAGAGGATCCCAAACCTCGACAGCAAGATATGCAACCAACTAAAATGGATGATAGTTCAATACTCATGGTTCTATTTATAGGACCTCATATTAATGATACTTGCGTCGATATGAGTGACATGTTGGATTACTTTAAGCTTGGCATTTTACAGAACACTTACACTACTAAATCACAATAATTATGTTTTCCAAGGAATTAACAATTATTCATCAGCATAATCTAAAAGAGAACTTCTAATGAATCTAAACTTCATTACATATTTATATTCAAACTAAACACATAAAATATCTATCTCTAAGAACAATATATGGTACATCAACATACAAATTAAAAATAAATTTCGTACAAATTTAATGCAAATTTGAATATCTACAACAACATACACAGTAAAAATAAATTTCATACAACTAATTATATATTACTCCTTATACAACTTATTTATAACTTATCTACAACTTTCATACATTATTTTTACCCGGTTAAATACAACTACAATATCATAGAACTTGAATACAATTTTTATACAAATTTTATACAATATGTCTTTTGTATATATTTTATGCTTCTTCCTCTCTAAAATTCCAATCAAAACTTACTCTCTTAAAAGAATTTTGATACATATCAACAACTTTATGTAAAAAGATAGTATTTATTGGAAGGGAAATGTTACAAGAAGGAAAAAAATCCCTTTCTATACTATCTTTTTACTATTTTTTTACAAAGATATATAAATCCCTCGCTTGAGAAGAGGGATTTTTGAATATTAACAATTATATATCAACAAATTTCATACATTTGTGAATATGGATTTTTACCTTCCTATACACTATTTGAAACCTTATTACCCTCCATACTCAAGTTTCAATTTAATTACAACTCTAGTCCTAAAAAGGATAAGCGGTCACTACAAATACAATCCGATCTAAAAGTCCGGAGTCGAATCCTACAGAGAACTAAGGCTTAGCTACAATGGTTCAGTATTGCTAAGAAATACAAGTTTAAATAGTTTTCTAGTTATAAAGATTGTAATTTTTATTTTAAACTAAGTAATTAACGAATACAAACAGTAGTAAAATTATCAACTAACAAGACTAAGGAGGTCTAGAATTATGATTTTTCCGATTATCGGAATTCTTCCCGCTACGTTTTCTATAATTTTGCCTAAATATTCTCTACCGATCATGAGTACTTCGGGTGTCGTAATTCTCTTCCGAGCAACTATAATAATTTACTAGACATATTCTTCCGAACTACGCTAGCTGGCACTAATTGACCGCTCACTAAGATCGCACCAAGGTTTCGTTATTCCTAATCCCACCTCCTTTAAACCTTCCGTATTGATTCCTCACATATGTTAGGAGTGATCTTGTTCAACAACTACCTAAACATGTACCATTTTCCAAGCAATACATACAAAATAGGCACAGTCAATTGATGGCCATTCAATCAACAATAATAAACACGTAGTTGAACCAGTAGAGAAATCCAACGACTCAATTATATAAAAACGTAATAAAAATTCATCCTTCAAAATGTTCCATCAAAACCCTAGATAACAAATTAGTTATTCATAATAGTATGCAAAACTGCAATATTAGAATTCATAACCAATAATGAAAATAGGAAGAAGGAAGTGAAAAACTCGTAGAAGCATTCTCCACCTTGCTCCTAGTGTGTTCTTGCCTCCTTCTGTCCATAATCCTCTCTAAAAACGGGCCAAAAATTAATCTCGTCCAATTTCACTCCTCTATTTGAGGATATGAAAACGGTCGATGCAATAATAATATCCAACAGAGTCGAGGTCGAATTCCACAGGGAGCTATGTGAATGGGTGTTAGTAGTATATATCTTAGCGCGTGAGTTTGTATATCTTAATTTGCACTTCCGCAATACTGGGTTTTGTTTGGAAATCTAAGTTAGACTACAGTTGCGATTTAAAGAATGAAACTAGAAAATTGTTTTTGATTGTTTTTCAAATGATAAAAAGACCTAGGGCTATGACCTTCACCTAGGTATTCACTTAATGGGTTGTAAACTTTAAAGCTTGTTTTATTGGTCGAGGTGTATTATAGCTATCAACACTTAAGTAGCCACTCAAAACCTCTCGGCCAGAGAGTGATTTTTTTCAATTTGGCTTTCTCAAGCCTAAATGAGTATTTGAACAAAGTAGTTGATAATACGCTCAAGTCGGGTTTTACTATCTCTAGGTTCAACCCTTTTATTGGGCTTATCAATCTCTCGATTTACCTAATTTCTTGCTAGCCAAGTTTTTCTAGACTAAGTCTCTCTTTCTCAAGTAGAGACCAAGTCAAAAAGGCGTGAAATAATATTTACAACCATTAATTCTTCAAATAAAAGCAAGAACAAGGCTAGATAATCAATACCCAACCATAAACAAGCAATAAATCAAACACCTATCAAGGTGGGGTCACAACCCTAGTAAGAATCTAGCTACTCATGCTTAAATTAGAAGAAAAAGAAGAAGAAGTGATAATTAAACCCATATTAATAATTAAAATTATAAAATCAATATTTAAATAGCTCAAAATAGCAAAAACTACTAAAAAGAGCAAAAGAAAACGTCTAGAGTGGTTGATGATGTCAAAAGTTAACCTAAAAAAAGTGAAACTCTTCTATTTATACAGAGCTAGAATTTTCAGACAAAAATGCCCTTTTGGATATGCTGCGGGCGCACAATTTCATGTGCGGTCCGCACTTTGTTTCAGCTTGAAAAGGTTGGAAATCTGCGACCGCATAATAATGAAGTGCGGCCGTACTGCCCTCTTTTTGCGGTCCGCACAATAATGTCTGCGGCCGCACCTTGTTCTTCTGCGGTCCGCACAATAATGTTTGCGGTCGCATAATAATTGTGCGGTCCGCACTTGAGTTTGACTGGAGGTGCAGGTTCTCTGAACTTTTACTCTGACCCAGCTTCTGCGGCCACACAATTTCATGTGTGGTCCGCATCTTGCAACCTTCTCTGATGAAATTGCTTCATGAACTGCTGCCGCAAATGGTATTTTGCGGTCCGCACTTTGAGCTTTTGTGATGTTTTTGTTCCTGAGTTCAGATTACTTCTTCTTGAGTTGGATTTCATCTTGGGAGCTCATCTTCCAATATTCCTGTAATTAGGCATATTTTATCAGTTTTCGGTGACAAAATTAAGAGCTTTGGACTAAAACGAAAGCTAAATGGCGCTAATAAATAGTCAAAATTCCCACTTATCAACTCCCCAAAACTTAAGCTTTTCCTTGTCCTCAAGCAAATAAAGTAGTTCCCACCTCCACATGTTAAGAGCCATTCTAGCTAATCAAAGGTAAATCAATCACACATCAATTGGGACCAACAATTACTCACAACACTTATGAATTATCAACAAGGTAACAAGTTGAACTTTTAAGCACGAATAGTTCTAATGTGACACTTGAGTATCAAGAGTTAACTTTATTCATCAAGGAATTCGCTCTTTCATGTAGGTCATTGTGGATCCCAAATTCCTCCTCCTCTACTATCTGTTTGCCTATTTCACTTAAGAATATAGCACTCTTCATGCTTTGCATCATTACTTTTCTTTGAATCCCTTCAACTCTTCAACTTATTCACCTTCTTTTTGCAATTTTTTTTCTTGCCTTTCCTTTTCTCTTTTGTGCCTTGATACTTTTTTCAAACTCCTCGTCTCTCCTCCAAACTTACGTTTTTAGCCAATTGTTTCACAAGGGTGTTAAGGAAAGCTCAGGTGTCAAGAGAGGGTCACGACAAAATAAGTAAAGGCTTATAACATGGTTATCGAATGAGAAAGATTTTAGGCTCAAATGGGTTGACTAGGGATAACATCATTGGTGGGCAATGAAAAATTTCAAGCGGGTCAAGAAGAGCCTACAATCACTTCTCAAGCCAAGCAAAATTTAAAATTTCGCCTAGAAACACATTCAGGGCAAGTTCTAGACCATCTGTATGAGTAGTTAGACTTGCAACAACAATCTCTCACCTCTCACGCAACTGGATTGTTAAAGAGGATAGAGTCGAGGGCCCACAACGACCATATTCAAGATTAAAAATCACTATGGTTCAACTAAACCACTCGATGATTGCCTAAGTCAACACAAGAGTCAAAATGTCACTAATTAGAGCTATTTTTTTCCAAAAACCTTGTTTTTAACCATAAGCAAGTAGTTAAGTGTGTTGGTACCAAGTGAAGCATGTTTTACTCTTCGAGCATGACTCAATTAGGTCTTTTTATTCATTATTACTACTATTCTTGCCTAATCACCAAAAACGGACTCAATCCCTTAAGAAGGTTGTCACGCCATCCATCATTGGGAAGAGTCACCCGGTTCACACAAAACCCACCTTTGGAAAAAACTGTGGCATTAATAAAATCAAAGGCTTACTATCCACTAAAACATACAACAACAACAACAACAACCCAGTATAATCCCACTAGTGAGGTCTGGGAAGGGTAGTGTGTAAGCAGACCTTACCCCTACCCTGGGGTAGAGAGGTTATTTCCGATAGACCCTCGGCTCCCTCCTTCCAATAACTCCCTACCTTGCTCTTGGGGTGACTCGAACTCACAACCTCTTGGTTGGAAGTGGAGGAAGCTATTAAATCAAAGAGAAGCTACTAATTCAAAAATAAGATAAACATAAAAATAAAGAAGCTAATAAAGCAAAAAGCTATTAAAAGCTAAACGAATATACATAATGATGGATAAGAGAGAATATATACATAATGAGAAAGAAGAAGAAAATAGTAATAAGTTAATTACAGGCCAAATGTGTCAAAGTTATCAAAATACAGAATCAGAATCATTACAATGTCAAAGAAACTCCACCCCCCTCCGAATAAAAATAAGCATTGTCCTCAATGCTTAATAAAATATGAGCAAAAGAAGGGTAAGAGTTAAGAAAACTCTCTATGGCGCTGCATCCATCTCTGTGTTCATGATATCATCACCACCCTCTGTCTCCTCCAACTAGATCTCATCATCCTCAACTCTGGGAGTGGTTGGGTTGGTGAACATCGGGCGCACTGCCTCAGCAAACATTGTCTAGCTCCTCAGACTGGCCAGCTGGTGCCACCGGAAATGATAGTGCTGGTACTGCTGGTGCTGACATTGCTGGATCTATCAGCATGTCAAATGAAAGATCTCCAGCTGCTGCAATCTTGGTAACCTCTTTCTGCAGCCTTTCAATTGATTTCTTGGACGCCTGGATTTCCTCATTTTCTTTATTTGCTTGTCCAGCTCCTCAATCGCTAATCCATGTTGTACCAAGGTGTTCATTATTATAGTCTGGTTCTCCAGGGTCTTCTTCAAGGTCTCCTCCACTTTCGGAGGTATCTGGGGTGCCTGAATGGAGGATTGTGCTGCAATAATACTGGATATGTCAGACAGCTTTGCAGTAGCTGTCTGCATCCAGTTGTTGAGGCTCGCCAGTGTCTGGGAGACTCGCAGCGCAGATAGTGGAGCAAAAGGCATTGGCACCGGCTTCAAAGCCGAGTTGGACGATACTGAGGCTGAAGGTGGAGGCATGAAAGATGTACTGGAAGATGGCACTGCTGAAGTGGAGGGAATATCTGTGAACTCTACAGCTACCACTGAAGGCTCATCAGACTGGCCTACGGTAGTAGTCGACTGACCCTTTCTCTTTGGGTTCTTTGGATCCATCAGAGAATACCAATAGAAAGGCTTCTTTGCCCGAACCTTTGTGTCAAAGTCTCGGGGCTCTACCTGTGCATCCGTAAGGTACTCAGTGATGGTGTTGGGATACTGGTAGGAGGTGTCAGCTTGTCTGGCAACCACTATCATGTTGGCCAACATCACGGCATCCACATTGATCGGGTACCCAGCCATAATATATGCGACTAGAACTGC
The DNA here is from genome assembly GCF_000715075.1 of Nicotiana tabacum. Lineage (NCBI taxonomy): Eukaryota > Viridiplantae > Streptophyta > Magnoliopsida > Solanales > Solanaceae > Nicotiana > Nicotiana tabacum. The sequence continues at coordinate 109,723,512 of NC_134092.1, forward strand.
CCGTGGAATAGGTAAATTGGTCTCGTTCTGGCACGTGTCTAGTCTGCTGCATACTAAGGTTTTCCACCTATTCGCCTCGAAATTCAGGGTGTTCCGCTAAATAGGAACCCCTGCAGTGATCCATGGTGGTGGTGGCCCCTGGGCCGCAAGAATCTCAGCTATCCATAGGCGAGTTGCATCACCCATTGCCAGCTTCTCCAAGTATTGCACTGGCTCCATGTCCTCAAATCCCAAGTAGGTGTTCAATGTGTGTTGGTCGAACCGTACCTTCAGATTTTTCACTTTTGTCACTTTGGTCCCTTTCTTGATATATGCCACATTGGCACAGAACTCCCGGACCAAGTATTCTTTGGCATACACTACTGACTGGGTGAACCACATCCACCCATTTATTTCTCGAAACTTTCTCAACACTTATGGATTGTACTTGTGAAGTAGGAACTTTTGCTCAAGAGTGAGCGATCTCACCGGCCACCACTCATGGAAACTAGTGAAGGTAGCCAGACTCACAAACTGGTCCTCCCAGACCTCTTTCTTCTTCGACCTCTCAAGGCCTGCAACTGTGGTATCACCTCATCTACCATCATCTGGAATATCATCCACAGCAGCTGCTGGTGCTTTAGGGATAAGTGTAGAATAGGGCTATGAAGCCTGACTTGCACTCTCCGAACCCTCGGAAGTTCTACGTGAAGAGGAAGGTTCGTCTTTAAGTTGGTATCTTCCATGTGGCTGCTATGGGTGTGATTGAACCGTAGGCTGCTTTTGCACTGAGTTGCCCTCTGATGCTTCCCGAGATGGGTCAAATGAACTAGATTCGGAGGGCTCGGGCCATCTTCCTCAGCCTATTGTGGCTTTCTTGTTGATTAACCCTTGGAGGGCAAAGGGTAAATTGCTTTAGCCTCTGCCTCTAGAAGGCTCATCCCTCCCCTCCCCTCCCCTTTGACGTGTCACCACGACCTCGGGATCTGACCATTTTCTACAACAAGCAACAGTAGAAGTTAGGTATGGTTCAATTGTAAACAAGCAGTATAACACATTTCAGAACATGAATGCAGGGTGGAGAAGTGCGGTCCGCACAATTGCAAGTGCGGTCCGCACAATTGCAAGTGCGGACGCAGATTGGGTTGTGCGGACTGCACAATTTGGAAGTGCGGCCACAGTGATAAAACTGTGATTCGCACAATTTTGAGTGCGACCACACATCTGAAGTGCGGCCTGCACAATTTTTATTGAGGTCGCACATTGGATGCCTCAAAATAACAACTCTTTAAAGACAGAGAATGGGCTAATATGCGGTCGCACACACATTTCTGTGGCCGCGGTGAAATTTTTGCGGTCCACACAATTTCAAGTGCGGTCCGCAGAATCATGCTTCACCAACTACCCTAATCTCCACTTTTGCGGACCGCACAATTTCTTGTGCGGTTGCAGATTTCAAAATTAAATCGGGCAGATTTTCTAAGGGTTTCAATTTTTCCACAAATTCGACATGGTAATTGCAAAAAACATGATAATCAAGATACTCATTCCCCAAATACCAATTAGGAGTTGACCCAACACAATTTAAACCCCCTCATAGACATAACATTGACCTATAGTGACAAATGGCCTAAAATAACTTAACAAATTATAAATTAAATTAAGAAAATTGAAGAATCGTAGAAGTGATTTGAGCATACCAGATATGAAGGAGTGCAACTAAGTGATCACAAAAGTGGATGAAGTGTGGCAGATGTTTGAACAGATGAGTTCCAAATTTTAGGGTTTAGAGTGCTCAGAGATGGAAAACTTGTACAGTAACCCAAGGCTACTATTTATAGCTATGGGCAGGCTTGAGGAACAAAGGAGAAGTGCGGCCGTAGAATTCCTTCTACGGTCCGCACTTTGTTACCTGGGGGCGCAACAGCCCTTGATGATCTGCAGTCCGCACAATATGGGGTGCGGCCGCAAATTTTGGCTTCGGACAGCAAAATTTGATGTGCGGCCGCAGAATGGCCAATTCTTTGACAGACCAAACTTCAGAGAGTTTGCATTTTTCCATCTCAATTTGTGCGCCCGCAATTGACTTCTGCTGTAGCTCTCAAAATTGTGCGGTCCGCACTTTTTCCATACTTAGTCACTTTTTCTGAGCACAGTTCCTGTAAAGCACATTCATTCCTATAACATACTTCAAATCCAGTTAGCACAAAATAATACCTATCTAAAAAATAAGAAAAGAAAAAAGAAAAAGAAACATGGGTTGCCTCCCAAGAAGCGCCTGATTTAGTGTTGCGACACGACGTAGATTTCCATCACTTCAAATGAATCACTGCCACCACGTGGCCATCATAAACTTGTCCCAAATAATGCTTCACTCGGTGACCATTGACTTGGAATACCTCATTATTTTTGTTCTTCAAGTCCAATGCACCAAAAGGTGTCACACCCATAATTTCAAAGGGGCCACTCCATTTGGATTTTAGCTTTCCGGGAAACATCTTCAATCATGAGTTGAACAACAAAACAAGATCGCCCTCCTTGAACTCCTTGTTTCGGATGTATTTGTCATGAAGGTACTTCATTCTTTGTTTGTACAAGGACGAACTTGCATATGCATGGTATCGGAATTTATCTAATTCATTCAAATGTGCAACCCGCAAATTAGCAGTTGCATCTCAATCAAGATTTAGCTTCTTTAAAGCCCACATGGCCTTGTTCTTAAGTTCCACCGGAAGATGACAAGCTTTGCCAAACACCAACCGGAATGGAGACATCCCGATAGGAGTTTTGAAAGCAGTCCGATAAGCCCATAGTGCATAATCAAGCTTCTTTGACTAATCCGTCCGGTTAGCATTCACTGTTTTGGACAAAATACTCTTTATCTCCCGGTTGGAGACTTCCACTTGACCTCTAGCTTGAGGGTGATAGGGAGTCGTAACTTTGTTGCAAAAATGCGACCCCCCATCGCTTATGATAGCCCGCGGAGACCCAAATCTTGTGAAGATGTTCTTATTCAAAAATATCACTACACTTCTTGCTTCATTGTTGGGTAGAAAAACGGCCTCAACTCATTTAGACACATAATCAACTGCGACCAAGATGTAGGTGTTTCCATAAGAACTCACAAAAGGTCCTATGAGGTTAATATCCCACACATCGAAAATATCAATCTCCAAAATGGTGGTGAGGGGCATTTCTTTTTTCTTTGAAATTCCACCGGCCCTTTGACATTCATCACAATGCTTGACTAAATCACTTGCATCCTTGTAAAGAGTGGGCCAATAGAAACAACAACTTAGCACTTTGGCCGCCATTCTTGATCCACCATGGTGACCACCATACGGCGAAGAGTGACAAGCCCCAAGAATTTTAACTTGTTCCTCCTCCAGAACACATCTTCTAATCACTCCATCCGCACAAATCCAGAAAAGGTACGGTTCATCCCAATAATAGTCTTGACAATCTCGTTTGATCTTCTTCATTTGGTTTGAAGAGAACTCATCCGGGGTGATACCACTTACAAGAAAATTTGCTAGATCCACAAACCATGACACCTCTTTCATTGAAATGGCTAAGAGTTGTTCATCGGGGAAGGAGTCATTGATTTCAAGGCCATCATGCGGCCTTCCCTCCTCCTCCAAACGAGACAAGTGGTCCTCCACTTGGTTTTCACTTCCTTTTCGGTCTTGGATGTCTATATCAAACTCTTGCAACAAAAGTACCCATCTCATCAACTGGGCTTTGGAATCTTTCCTGCTCATAAGGTAACGAAGCGTCGCATGATCTGTGTGGATAATCACTTTTGCACCTATCAAGTATGGGCGGAACTTCTCAATAGCAAATACAATAATAAGGAGCTCTTTTTCGGTCATAGTGTAATTTACTTGGATATCATTAATGGTATTACTAGCATAGTCGACCAGATAAACGATCTTGTTGATACGTTGCCCCAAAACTGCTCCAACCGCTACATCACTAGCATCACATATGAGCTCAAAAGGAATGCTCCAATTTGATAATGAGAGTATTTTTCAACTTGAACTTGAGCAATTCAAATGCTCTCATGAAATCATCATTGAAGTGAAATTTATCATCTTTCTCCAAAAGCTTGCACAAGGGGTTCACCACTTTGGAAAAATTCTTTATGAAACTCCTGTAGAACCCCGCATGACCCAAGAAACTTCTCACGCCTTTCACGGATATTGGAGGTGGAGTTTAAAAATCACCTCTATTTTTGCTTTGTCGACCTCTATTACCTTCTTTGAAATCTTGTGGCTAAGGACAATACCCTCCTCGACCATGAAATGGCATTTCTCCCAGTTCAATATCAAGTTCGTTTCTTCACACCTTGCTAATACCTTATCCAAATTTGCCAAGCAATCATCAAAAGAATACCCGACTACCGAAAAGTCATTCATGAAGACTTCAAGGTAGTCCTCTACCATATCCGTAAAGATCACCATCATACACCGTTGAAAAGTTATCGGTGCATTGCATAAGCCAAATGGCATCCGCTTGAAAGTGAAAGTGCCATAGGGACAAGTGAAAGTTGTTTTCTCTTGATCTTCTGGGGCAATAAGGATTTGATTGTAGCCCGAATATCTATCTAGAAAGCAATAGAACGCCCGGTCGGCCAACCTGTCAAGAATTTGGTCAAGAAATGGTAGTGGGAAATGGTCTTTCCTTGTGACTTTGTTTATCTTTCGATAGTCCATACACACTCTCCATCCGGTCACATTTCTTGTTGGAATCAACTCGTTCTTATCATTGGTGACCACAGTTATGCCCCTCTTCATCGGAACACATTACACTGGAGAAGTCCACGAACTGTTAAAAATGGGGTAGACAACCCCGGCATATAACCACTTTATGATCTCCTTTTTGACCACCTCTTGTATGGCTTCATTGAGTCTCCTTTGATGTTCAATGGTGGGTTTGGAATTTTCCTCCAAATTAATCTTGTGCATGCAAAATGCGGGGCTTATTCCCCGAATATCTGCCAAAGTCCACCCAATAGCTTTCTTCCTCTTGTGGAGCACCGCCAATGTAGAGTCAACGTGCACTTTAGTCAAACAAAAGGAAAGAATAACCAGTAAAGTAGAGAAAAGGCCAAGGAATTCGTAGATAAGATGTGAAGGTAATGGCTTCAACTCCAAGATAGGAGGCTCTTCAATTGAGGGCTTTTTAGGAGGAGTTTTCCTATTCTCAAGATCCAAGGAAAGTTTCCGAGGTGCATAATTGTATGACCCCATCCCTTGTAAAGAATTAACACATTCCATGAAGCCATCCATTTCATCATCATCAAAATTGAGCAAAACGGCCTCCAACATGTCACCTACATTAATCGTGGCACTTGTATCATCAATAATCACATCTGTCACCAAGTCCATGAATGAACACACTTCATTGCTATTTGGTTGCCTCATAGATTTGCACACGTGGAACACCACCCTTTCATCACCCACCTAGAAAGTGAGTTCACCGGCTTCCACATCAACAAGAGCCCTTCCCGCAGCAAGGAAAGGTCTACCAAGAATAATCGACACCTCATAGTCCACTTCACAATCAAGAATAGCAAAATCTGCCAGGAGAATGAACTTGTCAACTCGAACCAATACATCCTTAATCACCCCCAACGGTCTTTTCATTGTACGATTGGCCATTTGTAATCTCATAAATATGTGTCTTAGTTTCTTAATTTCCAATGTCTTGAAAACCGAGTAGGGCATCAAGTTGATACTCGCCCCAAGGTCACAAAGAGCTTTTGCAAACTTTTCACTTCCAATGGTGCAAGGAATTGTAAAAGCACCTGGATCTTCCAACTTTAGAGCCATCGAATACACAATTGCACTCACTTGGTGAGTGACTTTGATAGTTTCAAAATTCATCGATCTCTTCTTTGTCACCAAGTCCTTCATAAGCTTTGCATATCCGGGCATTTGCTCCAACGCTTCAACAAATGGCACATTTATAGAGAGACTCTTCATCATATCAATGAACTTCTTGAATTGATTCTCGCCATTTTTCTTGGCAAGCCGGTGAGGATAGGGAGGAGGTGGCTTAGGCAATGGTGCCTTAGCTTTTTGCACTACCGGTTTCGGTATGTCAATCACATGATCCCTAGATGGGTTCACATCCTCTTGAGTCTCTTCCATCGTGTCATTAATATCAATCTGCACTTCATTTTTTGGTTGCACAATATTGTACAGGATCTCCTCTTCTTCTACCACTTGCTCATCATCCACAAGTTGCCTTTGACTTGAGGTAGGTGCATTCCCACCTCTTCCACTTCTTGTAGTAACGACCATGGCATGTCACATAGTGTTCCCACCCTTCGGATTCACTACCGTATCACTTGGTAGTGCCCCCTTAAGACGAGAATTTAAAGCTTGAGAGATTTGACCCATTTGCATTTCTAAGTTACTGATTGATGTGTTGTGTGAAGCAAGTTGAGCATCATAATAAGCATTCTTCTCCATTATTTTCTTGAACATGTTCTCAATACGACCCATTTCATTGTTGGAGGAACTAGGACCATGAGAAGGATAAGGAGATAGGTTGCTCGGTTGTTGATACATCGGGGGCCTTTGAAAACCCCCCACCCCCGATTTCTTTGGTTATTGTTCCACCCGCCTTGGTTTTTGCCTCCCCAATTGCCTTGATTATTATTGTTTTGCCAATTACCTTGGTTATTGCTTCCACTCCAATTGCCTTGATTGTTTCCACTATTCCAATTACCTTGGTAGCTAGAATTTCAATTGCCTTGATTATTCGAAGGTCTCCATTATTGTTGACTAGGGCCTTAGTAGTTGTTTCTTTGCCCTTGAAAGTTGTTCACATAATGGACCTCTTCATCTTGATCATTGTAAGAATCTCCTTGATCAAACCCACTATCATCTTGCACAAAATTATCCACTCTTTGTTGCACTTGTGGACTTCTTGTTCTTCTCTTGTTTACCATCATATTGACTCCCTCAATAGCATTGACTTGCCTCGGGGTTTGCACTTGTTGAAGTTGAGCCTTTGTCAATTGGTTCATGGTGGTTGTCAACTCAGCTATTGCTTGCCCATGGTCATGTAACTCTTTATGAAGAAGAATCACATTTGGATCACCTTGTGGAACATTGGCTCTAGATTGCCATGCCAATGATGTTTCCGCCATTTCATCCAAAATATCACACGCCTCTGCATAAGGCGTAGTCATGAAGTTCCCACCGGCAAGTTGATTCACTACACATTGGTTGGTGGTATTGATCCCTCGATAGAAAGTTTGTCAAATCATATTCTCCGTCATATCATTGTTGGGGCACTCTTTCACCATTATCCTAAATCTCTCCCATATCTCGTGTAGTGGTTCATTAGGCTCTTGCTTGAATGCTAGAATTTTATCCCGAAGAATGGCCATGTGCCCGAGAGAGAAGTACTTTGAAATAAATTTCTCCGCTAGTTCATCCCAAGTATGAATGGAATGATTTGGCAAACGTTCCAACCAATATAAAGCTTTCCCCCGTAGAGAGAAGGGAAAAAGCCTTAGCCTCAAAGCATCCTCAGAGACATTTGTTTGTTTGCTTCCCCAACACGTATCAACGAACCCCTTCAAATGTTTATATGCATTTTGACCCAGTGCACCGGTGAAGAACCCTCGTTGCTCGAGCAAAGTGAGCATCACGTTGGTTATTTGAAAGTTTCCCGCCCTAATACGGGGAGGGACTATAGCACTTGCATACCCTTCATTCGGCAACACCCGGTGTGAAGCCGCTCGTGGTAGAGGTGGGGGTGTAACGAGAACATTGTATTGAGGCGGTCGGCCTCGTCTATTGGCTTGAGGTTCAAGATGGACCTCATCCATTGCATCATTATCAACGTCCACATCCCCCACGGCTATGTTTCCGAGCTCATTATTTGCCATGATTGCACCTACAACACTTACATGTTAGTAACAAGAAAGGAAAAGAAGATATTCCAAAAACACCTAAATATATAGCTAACACCGTCTTTTAGCTCCCCGACAACGGCGCCAAAAATTGAGCTCGTCCAATTTCACTCCTCTATTTGAGGATATGAAAACGGTTGATGCAATAATAATACCCAACAGAGTCGGGGTCGAATTCTATAGGGAGTTATGTGAATGGGTGTTAGTAGTATATATCTTAGCGCGCGAGTTTGTATATCTTAATTTGCACTTCCGCAATACTGGGTTTTGTTTGGAAATCTAAGTTAGACTATAGTTGCAATTTAAAGAATGAAACTAGGAAATTGTTTTTGATTGTTTTTCAAATGATAAAAGACCTAGGCTATGACCTTCACCTAGGTGTTCGCTTAATGGGTTGTAAACTTTAAAGATTGTTTTATTGATCGGGGTGTATTATAGCTATCAACACTCAAGTAGCCATTTAATACCTCTCAGTCAGAGAGTGATTTTTTCCAATTTGGCTTTCTCAAGCCCAAATGGGTATTTGAACAAAGCAGTTGATAATAAGCTCAAGTCGGGTTTTACTATCTCTAGGTTCAACCCTTTAATTGGGCTTATCAATCTCTCGATTGACCCAATTTCTTGCTAGCCAAGTTTTCCTAGACTAAGTCTCTCTTTCTCAAGTAGTTACCAAGTCAAAAAGGCATGAAATAATATTTTCAACCATTAATTCTTCAAATAAAAGGAAGAACAAGGCTAGATAATCAACACCCAATCATAAACAAGCAATAAATCAAACAACCGTTAAGTTTACACACTAGGGTTGGGTCACAACCCTAGTAAGAATCTAGCTACTCATGCTTAAACTAGAAGAAAAAGAAGAAGAAGTGATAATTAAACCCATATTAATAATTAAAATGATAAAATCAATATTCAAAAAGCTCAAAATAGCAAAAACTACTAAAAAGAGCAAAAGAAAATGTCTAGAGTGGTTGCTGATGTCAAAAGTTAACCTAAAAAAGTGAAACTCTTCTATTTATACAAAGCAAGAGTTTTCGGACAAAAATGTCATTTCGGATATTCTGCGGTCGCACAATTCCATGTGCAGTCCGCACTTTGCTTCAACTTGAAAAGGTTGGAAATCTGCAGTCGCATAGTAATGAAGTGCGGCCGCACTGCCCTCTTTCTGCGGTCCGCACTATAATGTCTGCGGACGCACCTTGTTCTTTTGCGGTCCGCACAATTATATTTGCGGCCGCACAACTCTTCTTTTGCGGACGCACAATAATTATGCGGCCCGCACTTCAGTTGGACTGGAGGCGCAGGTTCTCTGAACTTTTACTCTGACCCAGCTTCAGCGGCTGCACAATTTCATGTGCGGTCCGCATCTTGCAACCTTCTCTGATGGAGTTTCTTCATGACCTGCGGCCGCAGATGGTATTCTGCGGTCCGCACTTTGAGCTTTTGTGATGTTTTTGTCCTTGAGTTCAGATTACTCCTTCTTGAGTTGGATTTCATCTTGGGAGCTCATCTTCCAATATTCCTGCAATTAAGCATATTTTATTAGTTTTCGGGGACACAATTAAGCGCTTTTGGACTAAAATGAAAGCTAAAAGGCGCTAATAAGTAGTCAAAATCCCCACTTATCACCATCTCCACTTCAAAAGTGAGTTTAAGGACTATTTATATGTGATAGGGTTTGCATGGGGCGAAATAATACAAGCCCACTTTGGAACAACCTTTTTAGGTTAGCTCGTTCACTCTCTCGTGCGCACGCGAGAGTGAACGAGCGAAGTGCTTCTCTTTTTCTTTTCCTTCTAGTTCTCTCGTGCACTTCCATGCCTTTTTGCCATAATCCGTTGTTTTTTTCCTCAAGTTTTTCCCCATCTAGCTCGTTCACTCTCTCGTGTGCATGCGAGAATGAACGAGCAAAGTTTTTCTTTTGTCTTTTGGTCATGAATCAACTTCTTTTGCTCACTTTTCGTCCAACTTGCTCCTACACATAAGAATGCATGTAATGAGCATAATTCACTACAAAAACTCATGTAACCTACCATAACCACACAAGTTATGAGATGAAAGTACACCAAAAATATGCATTTTTGACCGTTTATGAGTCATATACAATTTACCAATTATATACAAATAAGTTTTAAACGAGTATCCCTTTATATTTGGAATTTAATAAGGAATATCAATTATTTCCTTATCCCTTTATACTTGCCCACTCTCTCTCTTCTCTCTCTTCTCTCTCTCTCTCTCTCTCTCTCTCTCTCTCTCTCTCTCTCTCTCTCTCTTTGTCTCTCTACTCTCCTTCTTTGTTTTTTTCCCAAATTTTCTACATTTGATGTTCTCTTTTTTTATTCTTTCTTGTTGTATAGAGTTTTAATGGAATTCATCAATGGATATTAATCATTTTAACTTAGCAATTTTCTTTCATGTTGCACAATTGGTGTTCAAATTGAAATTGTCAATCAATAAATTTTGAAGGTGTTTGACTCTCCATCATTGACAGCAATTAAAAAGTTTTGAAGCATTGAAATCAAATTTGGGTTTTCAAAAACCATTATTTGTTTGGATTGGTTGTTGTTGAAAACAATTAAAAATATTGTTTGGAGTTTATATCTCAATTTTGAGGGTGTTTTGGTGAAGATTAGACTTGATTTTGACTTGTATTATAATTGTATATAAATTTTATTATATTGTAATTATATTTTTTTTTAATTTGAATGTTCTATGAAAGTTGAAAAATAGTTGTATAAAATTTGTATTTAAGTTATCAATACTATATTTTCATATAAAGTTATTGATACGTATCAAAATTTTATTAAAAGAGTAAGTTTTGATTGGAATTTTAGAGAGAAAGAATGTAACGACCCGATCGGTCGTTTTGAGAGTTATAGACCTATTTCCCCCATTTCTGCTTCTTTTGTGCTTTACAACTGTATTATGTCTTACCGGGTTGGTTGGTTCGGGTCCGGAGTAGTTTTGAAGTGAATTGAGACACTTAGTCTCTTAATTAGAAGCTTAAGTTGGAAAAATCGACTAGATGTCGACTTATGGGAAAACGACCTCGAATTTTTATGGTTCTGGTACCTCCGTTAGGTGATTTTGGACTTAGGAGCGCGTCTGGAATGTGATTTGGAGGTCCGTAGTAGAATTAGGCTTGAATTGACGAAGGTTGGAATTTTGGTGATTTTGGCCGGCAGTAAAAATTTTGATATCGGGGTCGGATTAAATTTTCGGATGTTGGAATAGGTTCGTGGTGTCATTTTTGACTTATGTGTAAAAATTTGAGGTCAATCGGACGTGGTTTGGTAGGTTTCGGCGTTGTTTGTGGAATTTGAAAGTTTAGAAGTTCTTTAGGCTTGAATCCGGGTGTAATTGGTGTTTTGATGTTGTCTTGAGTGATTCGAAGGTTTAACTAAGTTCGCATGGGGTTATATGACTTGTTGGTATGATTGGTTGAGGTCCCGGAGGCCTCTGAGTGATATCGGGTGGTTAACAGCTTGATGGGAGTTGAGGAATTGCAACTGAACCTGCTGCTACTGGTGTAACCGCACCTGTGGAGTGGGAACCGTAGGTGCGAGCCCGCAGAAGTGAAGGAGGAGACGCAGATGCGGCTAAGGAGAATCTGGGATCATGACGCAGGTGCGATGGAATTCCCGCACCTGCGATGGTCACATAAGCGGATTTAGGGCCGCAGGTGCGAGTTTGGACCGCAGGTGCGATGTAGTTCCCACACCCGCAAAGAGCGCATATGCGGTCACTTGATCGCAGGAGCGGAGGCAGTGTTTAGGGATTTTTCTGCAGAAGTAGGGATTCATGTGTACTCATGCTACACCCCGCACTTCATGTGTAGATCCAGGTATGTACGGTTCTGGCGGTCACTGAGTTCATGCGCAGGCTGATTATTGGAGACTTACGAGGTAGCTGCCGGCGTCCGTAGTCCTTGTTTCTCCTCTCTTATTATCTTTTCTCTCTTGTATTGTCATTTGGCACAGACTGTAGTAGACTCTATTTTTTTCTAGATTGATTGTTAGATGCTCGTGACTTAGTGACACCCTGTTATCGGGCTATCATTCCGCACTTGTGTTTTGGGTTTTTACCCTGTTATTATGTAAACCTTTAGTTATTTTAATTGCTTTAGCTCACTTCTATTATATATTGAAAGCATATTGACAATGTTGGCTTGCTTAGTTCCACGATATACGCCATCATAATTGGTTAGGTATTTGGGTCGTGACAAGTTGGTATCAGAGCCTAAGTTACATAGGTCTCACGAGTCATGAGCAGGTTTAGTAGAGTCTTGCGGATCGGTATGGAGACGTCTATACTTATCTTCGAGAGGCTATAAAACCCTTAGGAAACTCTACATTCTTGAATTCTTGTCGTGCGAATCTGTTGATTCTAGTAACTAAACATCTATTGTTTCATTCTCTCACAGATGGTGAGGACTTGTACTACCGGGCAGGATGGACAACCACCAGTACCACCATCCAGGGCCGCGAGAGGCCGAGATCGCAGTAGAGGCCGTGGTAGGGGAAGAGGTGTAGCCCGTACAATAGCTGGGGCAGTACCTGCAGATCCACCGGTTGCCCTAGATCAGGACCAGATTCTAGTTGTTGATGCACCAGCTCAGGCACCAGCTGTGCCTATTGTGATTCCAGGCCTTCAGGAGGCCTCAGCTTAGATTCTGACCACGTGTACCAGTCTTGCTCAGGCGGTCTCTGTTCTGGCCGCAACAGCCACTTCTCAGGCCGGGGGAGGTGCTCAGACTCCCGCTGCCCGCACACCAGAGCAGGTGGTACAGGGATTCCAGACATCGGGGGCACCACCAGCCCAGCCGGCTACAACTACTCAGGACTATGTGGTTTCTACTATGCCTGAGGATGAGCAACGTAGGTTGGAGAGGTTTGGGAGACTCCAACCTCCATCTTTCAATGGTACAGAGAGAGAGGATGCATAGGGTTTCTTGGACAGGTGTCAGAGGATACTCCGTACAGCAGGTATTTTGGAGACCAGTGGGGTCTCGTTCACTACCATTTAATTCTCCGGGGCTGCATTAAGTTGGTGGGAGGCTTACGGGAGGCATAGGTCGGTCGGCGCAGCGTCCCTTACCTGGAAGCAGTTCTCCGTTATCTTTCTAGAGAAGTTCATGCCTCAGTTCCGCAGAGAGGAGCTGCGCAGACAGTTTGAGCAGCTTCGTCATGGTGATATATTTGTGATGCAGTATGATATGTGATTCTCAAAGTTGGCCCGTCATGCTATCTGGTTGGTTCCCACAAACAGGGAGAGGATCAGGAGGTTTATAGATGGCCTCACTTATTAGCTGTGATTGCTTATGACCAGAGAGTGAGAGTGTCTGGTGCTACTTTTGATTAGGTTGTCGACATTGCTCGTCAGATTGAGATGATTCACAGTCAAGATAGGGTTGAGAGGGAGGCCAAGATGCCTCGTGGACAGGGAGGATTTAGCGGTGCTCTTTCTGGGGGTCAATTCCAGCACGGTAAAGGCCGTCCCTTCAGACATGCTCAGACGGCTCGTCTAGTTCACCGTGGTGCATCATCTGGCCATGGTTCTCATAGTTATTAGCTGGGCGGTTCATCTCTCGATGCCCTCCCAGTGCAAAGTTTGTCCCGTGCTCCATCGAGTCAGGGTTCGTCTATTCTAGGTCCTTCTGCCAGTTATCCCAGTGCTCGGGGCTCCCTTCAGTCCCCTGCACCAGCACCGAGGAGTTGCTATGAGTGTGGGGAGTTTGGTCACATGAGGAGAGAGTGTCCCCGTATAGTGGGAGGTCCTGCTCCGTAGAGGAGCCAGTCTATGTCATCAGCACCAGCCCCTCCACCACCCGCTCAGCCAGCCCGGGGTGGAGCCCAGTTTGCTAGGGCTCTCCCGAGAGGGGGGGAAGATCAGGGGGTGGCCAGGACCGTTTATATGCCCTCCCTGCCAAACCAGATGCCATTGCTTCAGATGCTGTGATTACAGGTATTGTCTTAGTTTGCCACAGAGATGCCTCTGTATTATTTGACCCTGGTTCCACTTATTCATATGTTTCCTTGTATTTTACTCATTTTCTGGATATTCCCCATGAGTCTTTAGTTTCATTTCTTCATGTATCTACCCCTATGGGTGATACTATTATTGTGGACCGCGTATATCGGTCATGTGTGGTGACTATTAGGGGTCTGGTGTAACGACCCGACTTGTCATTTTAAGAATTAACGTCTCATTCAATGATTTAAGGTCTCGAGCAGTCTCATAATATGTATTATGACCCGCAGGTGTGGTCGAGTTTGATTTTCGGAAGATTTAGAATTAAATTGAAAGAATAATTCCTATTTAGAAGCTTAAAATGGAAAGAGTTGACCGAAGAGTTGACTTTTGAGCAAACGACCCCGGAATAGAATTTTGATGATGTCAATAGCTTCGTATAGAAATTTCGTACTTCGGCGTATGTCCGGATTCAGATTTGGAAGTCCGTAGGTCAATTCGACGCATTTTGGCGAAGTTGAAAAATAGAAGAAATTTTGGAAGAATCCTACTGGAGGGTGAATTTTTTATAACGAGGTCAGATTTGGATTCCGGAAATGGGAATAGCTCCATTTCGTCAATTATGACTTGTGTGCAAAATTTGAAGTCATTCCGCATTAATTTGATACGTTTCATCGCAAAATATAGAAGTTGGAAGATTTGAAAACTTATAATTTGATTCAATGCCCGATTCATAATTTTGGCGTTGTTTGACGTGGTTTGAAGCCTCGACTAAGTTCGTATTGTATTTCGGGACGTGTTGGTATAATTGGTTGAGGTCCCGGGGGCCTCGAGCGAGTTTCGGATGGTTAAACGGACAAAAATTTGGACTTGAAGGAACTGTTGGAAATCTGCCACTGGTGTCATCGCATCTGCGATGAAATGGAGCGCAGATGCGCAATCGCAAATGCGAGGTTGAGATCGCAGAAGCGAAAGGAGCAGGCCTGGGCAGTGGTCGCAAGTGCGAAAATTATCCCGCACCTACGAGACCGCAGAAGCGGAACTCCTCTGCAGGTGCGAGAGGACAGTTGTCAGTGGACATCGCAGAAGCGAGAAATTTCTCGCAAAAGAGAGCTCGCAGGTGCGACTAAAATGTCCGCAGGTGCGAAATTGGGCAGAAACATAAGGATTGAACTTGGTCATTTTTGGCATTTTGTTTTGGAATTTTTGGAGCACGGATTTGGGCGATTCTGGAGGGATTCTTCACAAGCTTGGTTGGGGTAAATGTTCTATATCCTAAAGTGATTATATTTCATGAATCTATGATAATATTCATCATTTAATTCGGATTTAAATAGAAGAAATTAAGATTTTTACAAAATCTTCCAAAAAATAAAAATTTAAGATTTAGAGGTCGAGTTGCTATTGGAATTCAAAAAATATTGGTATGGTTGAACTCGTATCGAAATGGGTGTTCGAATTTCATGAAAATTATGTCGGGTTCCGAGGGGCGAGCCCTGCGTTGACTTTTGTTGACTTTTTGGAATTAATTTTTAAGTCGATATATTACTATCCAGAATTATTTCCGATGAATTTTAATGAAGTTCTACAATTGAATTGGATAGATTTGAGCTGTCCGGAGGTCAATTCATGCAAGAAGGCGATCTTGAAATATCGACATAACTTCAAAAAGGTAAGTGTCATGCTTAACCTCGAGTGGGGGAATTACCCCTTAGGCATCGAGTCTTATGTGCCATTTGTGTAATTGAAAACCATGTACGTGAGGTGACGAGTATGTGCTTGGTTTATATGTGCCGCTTTCATTGATTAAATTCATTTTTTTGTTGATTTTCTTACTTGATTTAAAAATTTTAAACTTACTTTATCGAAAATAAATTGATCGTGTGGATCTTATATGCATTGATAATGATATTTGGCACTTGAATTGTCCGTGCAGTTGTGATATGAAATGAGGGCACGAGGTACCGGAAAAATATGATGATTTAATTATAGGCACGAAGTGCCGTGAAAATATGAAAGTGGGCTGAGACCCGTAGTTGTATGATTATGAAATGAAATGTCACATGGTGACTTTTTAATTGAAAGAATTATATTTAAAATATTTATTTGGAAGGATTTTTATTCAAAAAGATTTATTTGAAAGAATTACATTCGAAAGGTATTTATTTGAATAAATTATATTTGAGAGAGATATATTTAAAGGAAGTATATTTGAAAGATATTTATTTGAAGGAATTATATTTGAAAGAGATTTATTCGGAAGAATCATATGTGAAAGATATTTATTTGAAATACTTGATTTAATTGGGTGTACTTATATTCATAAATTATTAAGCGTTATTAATGGTGTTCTTGTTGCCCTTATTGTTATTTATTTTTCTATTATTTTGTATATCTTATTGCACAAGCTATTAGACTAGTGAGTGTCTTGACTGTACCTCGTCTCTACTCCACTGAGGTTAGTCTTGATACTTACTGGGCACCGCTGTGGTATGCTCATTCTACACTTTTGCACATTTTTTTATGCAGATCTAGGTATTTCGAAGTCAGTTGATCATTAGCTAGCTGTGCGGACTGTTGCTGTGGAGACTCAAGGTAAACCTGTTGCTGCGTTCGCAGGCTTCAGAGTCACCTTTTGATTTGTATTCATATTGTTTACTTTATTTCAAACAGTTGTATTTAGAAAACTTTAGAAAACTCTGTAGAGCTTAAGACTTGTACTACCGATTTTGAGAATTTTTAAGAGATTTCTATTTAACTTGTGAGATGTTATTTAAATAATATTTTTATTTCAATTAATATTAGGTTTACCTAGTCCCTAAGACTAGGTTCCATCACGATACCAAACAGAGGAAAATTGAGCTGTGACAAGTTGGTATCAGAACTTTAGGTTCATTGGTGCTACGAGTTATAAGTGAGTTTAGTAGAGTCTTGCGGATCGGTACGAAAACGTCTGTACTTATCTTCGAGAGGCTACAGAACTATTAGTATAATCTCACTTCTTTCATTCCTATCATGCGAGTTTATTGATCTCGGAGTTTGAACTTTTATCATTCCATTCTCTCACAGATGGTGAGAACACGAGGTGCACTTATCGACGACACTGCTCCCGGAGCAGGTATCGCTAGAGGCAGAGGTAGAGTCAGACGAGGTAAGTGCCGCAGCCAGAGCACCTTCCAGAGCAATAGTTGAAGAGCCACCAATAGTTCTAGTTATGGAGCAGGTACCGGAGGCGCCTGCTGTTACCCCCGGACTTCATGAGACTTTTGCATAGTTCCTGAGCATTTTTGGTACATTGGCTCAGGCGGGGTTGATTCCGATTGCACCAGCTATTTCACAGACCAGGGGAGGAACCCAGACACTCGCCGCCCACACTCCAGAGCAGCGAGTTCATGTTGGTCAGGTTCCAAGTGTCATGGCAACACAGCCTGTGGTTCCAGTTCAGCCTGTGGTCAGGGCAACATCATCTGAGGAAGAGCAGCTTAGACTTGCAAGGTTCAAGAAATATGACCCTCCTACATTCAGTGCTTTGGCTTCAGAGAGTGCATAGGGTTTTCTGGAGGAGTGTCACCGCATTCTCCGTACTATGGGTATTGTGGAGACGAGCGGGGTTGCTTTTACTATGTTCCAGCTCAGGGGAGCGGCTTATCAGTGGTGGCGGGCATATGAGTTGGGTAGCCCATCCGAGTTAGCTTCACTTACGTGGGTTCAGTTTTCAGAGATGTTCCTGAGAGAGTTCGTACCTCAGTCCCTTCGAGATGCATGGCGCGCGGAGTTTGAGCGGTTGCTCCAGGGCACTATGTCAGTGTCAGTGTCAGAGTATGTCGTTAGATTCAGTGATTTGGCCAGACATGCACCTATTTTGGTCGCCACAGTTAGAGAGCGTGTCCGTAGATTTATTGAGGGACTCAGGCATGATATTCGGTTCAGCATGGCTCGGGATTTAGAGTCAGTTGTTTCGTTTCAGAAGGCAGTAGGGATCGCTCGCCGTGTAGAGGGTATGTGGGATCTAGAGAGAGAGAGGACAGGCAGGGCTATGAGAGAGAGTGCAACGAGATCAGGAGAGAGAGGGCAAGGAGGCGAGGAGGCCTCGTAGACCGGAGAGATCTACTGGTCCTTATTTTGGAGGCAGGGTACGACATGGTAGAGATTTTGTGGGTCAACCAGTTCAGTTTGCACTTCAGGCTTCGCACAGTGTTTCAGGTGCTCATGGGTCTCAGAGTACCCGTACCGCACATTTCCCACAGCCACGCCAGCAGAGGGGTTTCTTTGAGTGTGGTGACACTAGACACATTATGAGAGATTGTCCCAGACTTAGGAGGGGTGGATTTTATCTGAACACTCAAACTATGGGCCCAGTGCAGTTACTACTCCCCGTGCACATCCAGTTAGGGGTGGAGGACAGATGGGTAGAGGGCGCCTAAGAGGTGGAGGCCCGACCCATTGATATAATCGCTATGATTTGGCTGAGGCCAATACACCAGATGGTGTAGTTACAGGTACGATCCTGATTTTGTTATAAAAGAATAAGTTCCCTTAATTCGATTCAGATCTGAATATTTAGGCGAGTCCTCCTATTATGCTCCGCTTATGGGTGAGTTTCGTAATTTTGTGACCCACTTATATGTTTATCCCTATTGGGATAATTGAGGATGTGAGCCCGTGTCTGTCATTTGATTTTTGTGCACCATTGAGGGCAATAAGTCCGAAATGGAGCGCAGATGCGCAATCGCATATGCGAGGTTGAGATCGCAGAAGCGAAGCAGGCCCGGGCAGTGGTCACAGGTGCGAAAATTATCCCGCACCTACGAGACCGCAGAAGCGGAACTCCTCTACAGGTGCGAGAGGACAGTGGTCAGTAGAAATCGTAGAAGCGAGAAATTTCTCGCAAATGCGAGCTCGCAGATGCGAAACTGGGCAGAAACATAAGGATTGAACTTGGTCATTTTTGGCATTTCGTTTTAGAATTTTTGGAACTCGGATTTGGGCGATTCTGGAGGGATTCTTCACAAGCTTGGTTGGGGTAAGTGTTCTATATCCTAAATTGATTATATTTCATGAATCTATGATTATATTCATCGTTTAATTCGGATTTAAATGGAAGAAATCAAGATTTTTACAAAATCTTCCAAAAAATAAATATTTAAGATTTAGAGGTCGAGTTGTTATTGGAATTCGAAAAAAAATAGTATGGTTGAACTCGTATCGGAATGGGTGTTCGGATTTCATGAAAATTATGTCGGGTTCCGAGGGGCGAGCCCCGCGTTGACTTTTGTTGACTTTTTGAAATAAATTTTAAGTCGGCGTATTATTATCCAGAATTATTTTTGATGAATTTTAATGAAGTTATACAATTGAATTGGATAGATTTGAGCTGTCTGGAGGTCTATATACTATCCCAACAATCTAAACTTTGACGAAGTTTGTTTTCCACTTGTTAATTTGTTCTTTGTTATAATTTACTGTTGTATTTTAGATTCAATTAAGCTAACTAATTAGTTTATCTTTTTACTCCTAGAGGAATAAGAATAATCATAGGAACATATATGTATTTCTATCGTCAACGTTTTAGAACATTAAGATAAGATACATGAAAGTGAGGAAATAAACATGTCTCTCAAAGGCAACCAATTCTAAATTTTTTAAAACAAATTCTCAAAAGAAGTAAAATTCTTGAATTAATAATGTGAATTTTGTGTGCACATTCTTGGTTCTAGCTCTCTTTCTTTTAGATACCTAATTTAGTTATGATGTTTTAATAAATTTTGTTATTTCAGTTTGTTGCTTGATAGATGTTATAAAAGTTTCAACCTTAGATATTTGGAAGATTCACTCTCTTTTTACGAGGTAGTTGCCGGCGTCCGCAGTCCTTTTGAGTTTTTGGCGAAAAATATCCTTTAACTATATCCATAACCTAAACTACATCCTTCACATATCAGTGTAAGAAGAAAACATCCTTGTTATATCCCAGAATTAACAAGTTGCATCCTTTCATTATTCAAGAATTATAAAACTAACGGAATAAAGCTATTCACGTGAGATACTGTAATGACTCGACTTGTCGTTTTAAGAATTAACGCCCTGTTCAGTGACTTAAGGTCTCGAGCAGCTTTACAATATGTATTATGACCCATGGGTGTGGTCGAGTTTGATTTACTGAAGATTCAGAATTAAATTAAAAGAACAATCCTTATTTAGAAGCTTAAATGGAAAGAGTTGATCGGAGAGTTGACTTTTGAGAAAATGACTCCGGAATGAAACTTTGATGATGTCAATAGCTCTGTATTGTGATTATGGACTTAAGAGCATGTCCGAAAAATTATTTGGAGGTCTGTAGAGGAATTTGGCTTGAAATGACGAAAGATAAATTTTTGGAAAGTTTGACCGTGGGGTTGACTTTTTGATATCGGAGTCGGAATTCGATTCTGAAAATTTGAATAGCTTCGTTATGTCATTTATGACTTGTGTGCAAAATTTGAAGTCATTCCGGATTGATTTGATAGGTCCCGACGTCGTTTGTAAAAACTTAAAATTTCAAAGTTCATTAAACTTGAATTGGGGTATGATTCATGGTTTTAACGTTCTTTGATGTTATTCGAGGTTTTTGACTAAGTCCGTAATATGTTTTGAGACTTGTTGGTATGTTCGGACGTGGTCCCGAGTGGCTCGGGTGAGTTTCGGGGTGGTTTCAGACAATTTCTAGGCCATTTATAGCTGCTGATTTTTTGCTACAGCAGTGTGCTATGCGATCGCGTGGAATTGGCTGCGATCGCGAAGCACGAAATGGGGGAAAATGGCCAGTGAATTGCGATCACCGAAGGCCTTTCGCGATCACGTAGAGGAAATTATTTGCTGCACTGACCCGACTTTGGAAGCTTATATCTCGCAATCTATAAGGAATTTGGAGATGATCCAAAAATGAAAGTTGTAGCCCTTTGTGTATAGGTTTTCGAAAATTAAACCAATTATTATTTGGAATTGTGTAACAAAAGTTATGGTTGATATACTACATACTATCCGGAAAGAGTTTGGAAATCGCGAAGAAGCATTTTGTGTTGCACATGGCTGATTTTGGAAGCTTTTATATCCATATCTATAAGGAATTGGGAGATTACCAAAACATGAAAGGTGTAGCTCTTGATGTCTAGTTTTCAGAAGTTAAACCATTCATTATTTGGAGTTATGTACAAATTGTTATGACCATTATACTAGAGGTTGTCCGGAAGAAGTTGGACAAGGCTGTTGGGGAATTTGTTCTTCGCGATCGCGAGAGAATGACCGTGATCGCATAGAGTAAAAAAGGGCTGGAAAAACTTTATTCTTCACGATCGCGGGTGTTTTGAAGCGATCGCATAGAGGAAATGACTGGACAGCAGATTTAAGTTCTGAAAATATCTTTGACGATTTGGAGCTCGGGGAGAGGCGATATTCGGGAGATTTTCAAGAAAAACATCGGGGTAAGAGTTCTTAACTCAATTTTGGTTAAATTACCCGAATCTATTATTGTTTTTCTCATTAAATTAGTATTTTGGGTTGAAAATGGTAGAAATTTTATAGACTTTAAATTGAAGATTTGAAGGTCGATTCGTTATCGAAATTTGATAAAATTGGTATAGTTGAACTCGTATCGGAATGGGTGTTTGGATTTCGTAAAAATTCCATCAGGTTCTGAGAGGCGAGCTCCGTGTTGACTTTTGTTGACTTTTTAGAATAAATTTTTAAGTCGGTGTTTTATTATCCAAAATTATTTTTGATGAATTTTAATGAAGTTATACAATTAATTTGGATAGATTTGAGCTGTCCGGAGGACAATTCAGGCAAGAATGCGATTTTGGAATATCGACATAACTTCAAAAAGGTAAGTGTCTTACTTAACCTCGAGTGGGGGAATTACCCCTTAGGCATCGAGTCTTATGTGCCATTTGTAAAATGTGAAAAGCCGAGTACGCGAGGTGACGAGTATGTACTCGGGCTTATATATGCAAATTTTATTGGTTTAAAGTTTTAGGCATTCTTATGTATTAAATTAGATAATTATTGGCATTTGGTTATGGTCAGTGAAAAATTGCGATATGAATTGTTGTATTGTGTTGTGGTTTAAACACTCTCCTTGATGTTATTTATGCTTCCTACCTTGGTTGTTAATGATATACATGTGCTTGGTAAGGAAGAGTGTAAAGCACGAAGGGTGATGTCGTGCCATTTGAGAGTGTAAAGCACGAAGGGTGATGTCGTGCCATTTGAGAGTGTAAAGCACGAAGGATGATGCTGTGCCATTGAGAATGTAAAGCACGAAGGTTGATGCCGTGCTATTTCATTTATATTATCAGGTGAGGATGGGAG
Source organism: Nicotiana tabacum (assembly GCF_000715075.1). Taxonomy (NCBI): domain Eukaryota; kingdom Viridiplantae; phylum Streptophyta; class Magnoliopsida; order Solanales; family Solanaceae; genus Nicotiana; species Nicotiana tabacum. The sequence goes on from NC_134092.1 coordinate 109,745,740, forward strand.
TAAAAGCACGAAGGGTGATGCCGTGCAATTATTTTTTATGTTATCATATATTCATGGCACAAAGGGTGATTCCGTGCAGGCGAGGATGAGAGACATACATTATATTGTGATATCGTTTTGTTATGTATACATTCATGCCTTTATCTTGAGATTTTATTATGCACCTATATTTTCTATATGACTTGTAATCGTTGTTGCCTCCTGTGTGCCTCCACTTTATTTCTTTTATTGTTATTGGCATTTCTCCCACCTAGTTGGTACTGTTATATGTATGTACGGTGAGAAAGATATAAATGCACGAAGGGTGTTACCGTGCCAATTGATTTGACTCTCTCTCTCTCTCTCTCTCTCTCTCTCTCTCTCTCTCTCTCTCTCTCTCTCTCTCTCTCTCTCTCTCTCTCACACACACACACACACACACACACACACACACACACACACACACACACATATATATATATATATATATATATATATATATATATATATATATATATATATATATATATATATATATATATATGAGATAAGTGCACGAAGGTATTGCCGTGCCATTTAATATGATATGTTGAACGTATTTCTCACATCGGAAAAGTTAAATGAGGCATCACATGGTGACTTTTATTTGAGAGAATTATATTATAAAGATATTTACTTGAAAGAAGTATATTTGAAAAATATTAATTCGAAAGAATTATATTAGAAAGATATTTATTTGAAAAAATTATATTATAAAGATATTTACTCGAAAGAAGTATATTTGAAGAATATTTATTCGAAAGAATTATATTAGAAAGATATTTATTTGAAATAATTATATTATAAAGATATTTACTTGAAAGAATTATATTCGAAAGGTATTTACTTGACATAATTATATTTGAAAGATATTTACTTGATAGAATGATATTCGAAAATATATTTATTGAAAAGGATTATATTTCAGAGATTTTATTTAATAACTTAGATAAAAGATGTATATTCTGAATGACTTGATTATTTGGCTGTACCTGTGTTTATTACTCGTTTGAGCAATATTTATGGTGTTCCTGTTACCTTGCTGTTTAAATCACTAGTTGATTGATGTTGCTATTACTGCTATTTATTTTCTATTATTTTGCATGCTATATTGCACAGGTTATTTGACTAGTGAGTGTCTCGATTGTACCTCGTCACTACTCCTCTGAGGTTAGTCTTGATACTTACTGGGTACCGACCGTGGTGTACTCATACTATACTTCTACACATTTTTTTCAGAGCCAGGTATTGGAGGTATCGGGTTTGAGCAGAGTTAAAGCGGGATCGTAAGGATTCAAGGTAGAGCTGCTTGGTCGTCGTAGTCCCTTGGAGTCTTTTCATTTCATTGTACTGTTAATTTTTAATCAAACGGTATTGTATATTCGGTCCTCGTGATCATTCCATGTATTCAGTTAGAGTTCGTGATTCAGTACTACCAGTCTTGGGAGGTTGTATATTCATATTTGTTCCGCTGTTAGTTTTGATTATTTATTTAATTTTAAAAAAAATATAGGGCTTCAAAATATAATTGAAATCGACTTACCTTGTCTTAAATACTATGTGTCATCACGATGTCTATGATGTAATTTTGGATCGTGACAGATCTCAAGCCTGGCGTCTGCAAATTTCTAAGTCTTCTCAGAGCCTCTCTTCTTTTCAAAAGTCAAAACTATGTCTCAAAAAGGGCTTGCATTACAACACTCTGCAAGCAAATTAAAAAGAATTAAAAATGGAAATCAAATTACTCTGCATCAAAGAAATAAAAAAGAAATAACAACGCAACCAGGTGACGGTCACGGATGTGCCAAACCAAATACAAGTTATTATCTTGCACTAGGCTCCTAATGACTCTCTTTGATCGGAATAGGAATATAATCCAAAAGCTTTGTCATTTCCATTGTTAATATTGCTCGGCCTAATAATGATGAAAAAATTACTACTATAATTATATAGTTACATTAGTGTTTACTCTTAAAATGAGTAGCAATTGAATTTATACGCAATTTAAAATATATGTAATTTAATTTAACAGGAATGACCTAAGAACTGTAAATGATTTAATTAAAGGAACATAAAAAAAAATTGCTTCTGGTAAACCGTAATACGCCGTTGATATCGGGCAAGATTTATGTTGTAATATTCGATTAAGGGCGAATTTTTCGCCCCCTTGTTTGTCCTTTCCAACCAGCTTTCCTTTAGTCTCGGTTCTTTATTTTTCTCGAACTTAATTCTTCCCATATTTGGCCGTGTCCAGTTCTTAGCTAGCGCATCATTCATCCTCCCCGTGGTCAGATCTATAGGAGCCCTTGGCTTTATCCGAGATCATATCGGATCGCGCTGTCCTTCCATTTCTTTACTGAAAAATCGGGATAGCTTTATGCGCGATTTTACCCGTACACAATTACAAAGATTTACTTTTTGTAAGTGCAATTATATCTTCCAACGTTTAGAGCTCCATAGTTGTAGCAGTAAGCTACTTCATTTGATATATTGTTGAGTGTATTATAATGGTGAGATTGCAGACTTCGCTGTCGTGAACTCAACTTGCATGTGTGTTTTGACTATATTTGGTTGGTGGATCACTGGATGTTACTACCGTTTACTTGTACCATCTTTTGGTTGCAAAGAACAGAGAAGAAGAAATATTGAGCAAAGGACTGATAATGGTTTCGATTTGTTTCCAGTGGCAAGGTAGGGCAAGGGGAGAACGACGAAATGCTTTGGTGGTGTGGGACGTCACGTGCAACTCATGTGAATAGCTTTATTCCGTTAGTTTTATAACTTTAGAGTAACGGACGGATGCAACTTGTTAATTATGGGATATAACAAGGATGTTTTCTGTTTACAATGATATGTGAAGGATGTAGTTTGGGTTACGGGTATAGTTAAAGGACGTTTTTCGACAAAAACTCTATTTTAAAAAGTTATTTTTTCCCGTTAGCTTTATCTTGCTTACCTAAGCAAAGTAACAAATTATGAACCTTTAATACTTTTTTGTTTGCTCCATTCATCTTATTTTCATTTGGATTGTTTAGAAAGTACACTCTTAGTTAATACAGGTTAGTAATTGCGAAGTAAGCAAAACTTTAAAAACCTTATGTATTCCTCAAAGCTCACTTATAGATTTATTTGGAAACCTTTTGAGAAAATTTTGAATAGATAAAAAGACCTTCAAATGAAATCTAACTTTGTAGTAGACAATTAAACTAAAATATGACCCAAAATTAAAATATGTCTTCTGCAAAATATTTTTCTTCAACTTGAATTTACCAAAATATTTCATAAAATATTGTGCACGTATTGTACTAACCCCAATAGTATTTGATACAGTCGCCATATCAAGAGCTTTTAGAACTAAAATTACCAAAGTTAACTATAGTAAAAGGTATTATGAGATGATTCGATAAATCCTTTCCTATAAAATAATTTGATTTATTTTAAAAAGAAAGTCTTCATTGAAATAAATTAACATCTAGTTTAACTTTTTGTGCATTACAATTTCAAATAAAAAATCAATCACCACATAAAATAATTTTAGTATGTGATCTACCAAATTAATTTAGAGAAAATTTATAAAATTAAATTACCATAATATCTATCATTAGCTAATGATATACAAAATTAGTTCTTGAGAATTTCTAAACGGTTTGATAGTGGCAGCTATGAACTTTAGAGTTTAGAAGTAGTCATGAATATATACAGGTTAAAAATGTGTTTTTTATTTTTCTGATACACATTTTATACAGAGAAATATAAGCAGAATACGGATGTAGGCTAATAATGGCTTCAAACACTTTAAAATTTCCTCTAATAAATAATGGGTTGAATGAGTTAAAAACCAAAAAAAAAAATATTTGTCTCCTCACAAGCATAAATATAAATGAGCAAGTTTAAATATAAAAAGTTGTCAGGCATGGAAATGGATTTTTCAGCCATAATTGTAAGGGGGTGTCATGACCCAAAATCTCACTGGTCGTGATGGCGCCTATCTCAATACTAGGCCAGCCGACAATCTCAATAAACCACCATATCTTTTAAGTTTGAAAACATAATATCTAAATTTAGCGGAAGAAAAAACTCATAAATCCATATATAAACACTCCCAAAATCCGGTGTCACCGAGTACATGAGCATCTAATATGAAAACAAGTCTGGAAAATACGGTCCATAGTAGTCTGAGACCAAATGCAGTAAATAAGGAGATAGGGAAGGAGAGGCAAGGTCTGCGAAATACGGCAGCTACCTCTGAATCTCCAGAAAAGTCGACTGTGCGAGAGAATTAATACCCGCTATGACCGGGAATACCTGGATCTGCACACGAAGTGCAGGGTATAGTATGAGTACAACCAACTCAGTAAGTAACAATAGTAAATAAGGAATTGAAGATAGTGACGAGCTACACAGTTATAGTTCACTTTCAGTAATTCCAACAAAGAATAGACATGCTTTCAAATCCAACAGTTTAAGTCAAATCAATTTTATACAGTTCAAGTTCGTGTAATCCGGATATAAAATTATTCAGAGAATTTCACAACAATGACAGATAGCAACTAAGTGCAACAACAAATGAAAAGCAAGTACAACTGCTCAGGGCAACGGTCACTCAACTCGTCACAACAACTCAATCATTCGGCTCTCAGCTCTCAGCACTCACACTTAATGGGTACCCGCGCTCACTGGGGGTGTTCAGACTCCGGAGGGGCTCCTACAACCCAAACGCTATAATCTTCACGGACAACTCACGTGCTGCACGGATAACTCACGTGCCATAGTATAAATATCTGAATCCACACGGACAACTAACATACTGCACGGACAACTCACGTGCTATAGTATAATATAAAGATCCGCACGGACAACTCATGTGCTATAGTATCAATATCTCACAATCAGGCCCTCGGCCTCGCTCAGTCATAAATCTCTCCAGTCTCTCGGGCTCTCAACAATCATGAAATCAGCCCAAACAACAATGATATGATGCATCAACAATGAACAATATAGACTTGGATAAAATAATCAAGTAAACTGTGACTGAATTCAAACAACAATTAAGCAGATAGTTCAACATGTACACGAACTCTTTGGGTCCCAACAGTACCAATATATAGCCTAAACATGGTTTCTAACATGATTTATAGTCAAATATCCACAACATATAGAGAGCATATAGCTAACAATAAGTTATTTAACTTTACAGTTTCACGGGACGGACCAAGTCACAATCTCCTCGGTGCATGCCCACACGGCCGTCACCTAGCATGTGCGTCACCTTCAAAGTAATCACATGATAAAAAATACGGGGTTTCATACCCTCAGGACCAGATTTAAAACTGTTACTTACCTCAACAACGTAGAAATCCTAATCCAGAATGCTCTTTCCTCTCGAATCGGCCTTCAAATGCCTCTAATCTAGTCACAAACAGTACGAGATAATCAATATTGGCTAAAAGGATCAATTCCACAAGAAACTACTGAAATCTAGCCCAAAATCCGAAATCGGCTCAAACCCGGCCCCCGGTCCCATGTCTCAAAATCCGATAAAAATCACAAAATCCGAAAGCCCATTCACTCATGAGTCTAGCCATACCAAATTCATCAAAATTTGACATCATTTGCCCCTCCAAATCCCTAAAATCCACTCTCAAATTTTCAAGCTCTAATCTCCCAATTTCACCTCAACCCACACAATCCAGGTGGGAAAAATCAATGGGTAAACAAGATTTATGATCAAAATCAAGCACAAGAAGCTTACCTCAGAATTCCCCTCGAAAATTCTCTTCAAAATCGCCTAACCCCGAGTCCAAAATGGTGAAAAACCTCGAAGTCCCGTTTTTATTTGTTCTGCTCAGACTTTTCGCACTTGCGACTACATTTTCGTATTTGCGGAGAATTACTTAAACGCAAAACCCGCTCCTGCGACCAAGGAACCGCATCTGCGATCATCGCATGTGAGGAATTATCATCGCACCTGCGGACACAACATGCACCTGTGCCCGATTCCACGCTTCTGCGGCCATCGCAGGTACGGCAAATCCTTCGCACCTGCGCACTCTGCCCAACCTTCTCTCTTTTGCTTCTGCGCCCAAATACCTGCTTCTGCGGGCTCGCACCTGTGGTTCCCATTCCGCAGGTGCAGAAATACCAGTAGCAACAGCTTCAGCTGCATCTTTCCAACTTCAAACAATCCGTTAACCACCTGGAATCACCCCGAGGCCCTCGGTACCTCAACCAAACATACCAACAAGTCATATATCAACATACGAATTTAGTTGAGCCTTCGAATCACTCAAAACAACATCAAACACCAAATTACCCTCGGATTCAAGCCTAAGAACTTCTAAACTTCTAAATTCCGCAAACAACGCCGAAACCTACCAAACCATGCCCAAATGACTTCAAATTTTGCACACAAGTCACATTTCACATTACAGAACTATTCAAACTTTCAGAATCAGATTCCGACCCCGATATCAAAATGTCAACCTCCCGGTCAAACTTTCCAAAATTCAACTTTCGCCATTTCAAATCTAATTCCATTACGGACCTCCAAATAATTTTCTAGACACGTTCCTAAGTCCAAAATCACCATACAGAGCTACTGGAATCAACAAAATTCGAACCCGAGGTCGTTTACACATAGATCAACATCCGATCACTTTTTTAACTTAAATTTTTTAATTATGAGACGAAGTGTCTCATTTCACTCCGAATTCCCTCCGGACCTGAACCTACTAACCCGGTAAGTCTTAAAATGACTGTAAAGCATAAATTGAGCAGTAAATGGGGGAACAGGGCTAATACTTAAAACGACCGGCCGGGTCGTTACATTCTCCCCCACTTAAACATACGTTCGTCCTCGAACGTGCCAAGAGTTGTTTCCAAGCCATCAAATTACTATTCCCTCTTACCACGCACGTACCCGGGGGTGATCATCACGTCACCCTATTCTATATAGGTCTGACCACACAACATAATAAGAAAAATCATTAATTTAATCTTAGCCCAAAAACCTTGGAGCCAAATTTCTAACATTCAGAATTCTTTTCAAGACCCGAATCTCACATCTACACATTGTATAAGTTTGAACGAGATGCATCGAGCCATAACTATAGCCACGGATATAATCAGCTAACATATTACCCAACTCGCATGCTCGTGACACCATTCCTGATCACAGTAACTACTCCAAAACCAACCAAGTACTAGTATTAAACCCCATATCGAACCAAACCTCGTTCCAAAACCTTCGTACACTACTAATAATAAAAGAAACATGCAGAAATCTCATGACCCCCTTATCAGAGCAACAAGTCATGGAGCTCTCTCGCCCCTACCCAGAACCATAATCACTCTCTAAGCCGACTTTCAATATTATCCTCCCGAATATACCATAATCAAACCTGATAGTACCCACTCTAGGTCCAATGACCTTATATTATTAAACATAACTATTCCACAGACATGCCACACCAATATAACTCAGAGCCACAAACTGTGTCATCCGTGCGCCAATACGCAACTATTCAAATGTATTCAGTCATGGGAAAAATGACTAAAATGAGAGAACTGCCCCGCCGAATTAACAAGTACTGCCACAATGAAATGCTAAAAATTCATCACACACCGTAGAACCATCACACGATTCTGCCGCAAGATTCATACCTTAACATAACTCCGCTGCAATGCATGACCCCATCCAAATGCTGGTCCATATTATCTACCTCGAGCCACCCTGCTCAAAATCAATATCGACAGAGAGGCAAATGACAAAAATTCCACACAAAACCTGAAAGAACATAACCAATACGCAATTGATCATGCAATACCCAAATACTCCTCTCGCTCAAATTCTGCCATAAGGCCCCCAATAGAATCGCACCATGTGTGCATATAACCAATGAAACATAACTTCTCGTAGCATAGAAGAGTAACTCACAGATCATTTCAGACCACGGATAAGTTCACATCAACCGAATGGCACATCACTCAAAAATAGGAGTATGGAGCCAATCAGTCAGACTCGGTATAGAATACACATCCTAATTGGGCCTACCCATGGACCCCAAGTCAACTCTGGTCACCCACCAATAGACAAATAATCCTCCGAAAGTCAACAATGACTGCATCATAACACATACTATCATCTGGCTAGTTTCGGCCATGACTTCACAGTCCACAACCATGAAACAATCTGTTCCTGAGAACTCCCAGTCTCCAAATCCATAGAACACACGAATCACTATATCTGATCCCAACTCCAATGCCGAATGTCTAACACATCTCTCATACACGATCATCCCATGATGAATACTTCTATAATTCTCCCGTGCCATATAGCAAATTTTGAATATCAGCAGTCGATCAACCAGGAGTGTGCCGCAAATACCAATGAAGTATCCATGAATCAAAACACATTGCCCCTTCTGAAATCAATACTCTCATCAGGCCATACCGATTAGTAATATCATTTACCTAGTCATCTGAAACCGTCCATGCTGCCTACGAATTTATGTCATTCCCTTCAAAACAGAACTGTGACCTTGCACAAGCAAATCTCAATCCCACACAATACACCGCGTCTACCATGCCATCCTGTGAAGAGTATGAAAATTTCATAATCACTCTGAGTCACAAGAAGAATATATACCCGATCAATCAGAAACCTTCCATTTGATCTTCCCCCGGAGAAAATCCCAATACGCAACATATTCCTCACACCGGCCGGAAATATACTCCTCGAACCGTGGTAAAAACTTCGAAACTCATTTGCACACAATCAAGCTAGTAGAACCGACTAACTCACCACACAGGTCGCCAAATCCAAGAGTATTGCCACAAAGCACCTATAGAAAACCCCCACATCATAAGCACCCAAAAGAACTGATCATAACTATTACCATGTTGTCCTATTTCTCCGAGTTCCTTCCGAATTTGTCTTCAGATTAATACTTCTCCTTGCTAAATTGCCACGATCTTTAGCCACAACTCACTCCACAAATCTTACTATAGAACCACAACGCCCTACGACCCTTAAGCAGTTGTATTCTTCTTAAAATACCTTATGCGGATTTAAAATTATTCCTCTTTCTTTTCTTATACTGAAATGTAGAACCCATAGTCCTACAAAATTACCGCAAGTCCCGACATCTTCAAATGCAAATCTCAGATTTTATCCATACACAAGTCCGAAAATATTCTCAATTGCTATATATAATTCTCAAACCCATTAGAATTTTCTCAGGAGTCACCCATTTTGCTCAAATCTAAATTGCACCGCCCGAACGGGCCGAAAGACACATGCTCTCTTAGCTTGACCACACTTAAAGAAGTAACCCTACCTTAACGTTACCAATCAAATTCATACTTAGTGCGTACTACGTCCAACAATAACAACTCGATCGTCCCATGATATTCATATATTCATAAAGTGCAATATAGCATGTATTCAGGAATTTCTTTACTCGAGTCATCCTCGATCTCAACCTCTGCAAGTCATAACTAATCCACAAGTATGCCTCGTGCTCAAACTAAAATTTAACACATAACCATGAAATCAAATTGTCAATAGAAGGATCCCCCACTTAGCTTTAAGCTGCAATTATTTAAACTTAAAACCTGTAAGGATTTCTCCTTCTCAATTACCATGATCTCGCACTGTTAACCCGCTAGACTTCTCGAAGTCTTTTGTTAAGCTTTTCATGAACATTATGAATCACTAGCCACAGTCACACACTCGACCCCTTACCGGGTAGCAAGTAATATTCCTCGCAGAAGCTTCATCAACATCACGCCACCACTAACTACTCACAAGAGATAACCCTCATATGGAATTCCTTACCGACATCTTCCAACGACGCTTCATTGGGTGCAACGACCACGTAATCAGTAAATTCTCCTGAGCTCATGCTCGTCCACCATTTGTATAAGTCTTCACTTTCCCTATTGACATCAACTGAAAGTTCAACAATACCTTCCAAACTCAAGTCATATTGCGCCTGAAACGATAATCAGATCTTCACATCCCTCTTCATTTCAAACAAACCCCTTTATGCATATTCAATCTTTCTCCGTACAATAACCATCACTCTAAATAAAGTCTGTAGGCCAAATCACATTCTATCATGATTCCAAACCGTTCTACACTTTCTTAAGACACGCGACTACCCTACCACAGAATCCATAAGCTAATCTGCCACTCTTACTTCGGTTAAACCATCTCCTTTAAGCAACTTCTCAACCTCTAATTCTCCTACTTGACCTGCTAGTACTTCAGCCACCGCGAAACACTTCCCGTCATGTCTTCCCTCATACTTTGTTGCCCAACTGTTGCATCAAATCAAAATGCATCTCTGTCGCACCTGAACTAATAAAATGTTACCGACTCTAAGCCTCTTTGAAGATCATCTTTCTCGAGCCATCAACATTAAAAATACCCATTCACAACCACAATTACTACAAAATCATTTACTCTTCTTGAGTCCAAACTCATTGACAAGACATGAGAATTTAATTTGTCCCAAAATTTAACAACGTGAAAGATCCTTCAAAACATTCACACTCAAGATCGTACGTCCCATCAAAACAAAAATCAAGCACTATATGGCCTTCCTTTACATTTAAAGGAAACACTTCTCGTCGCATTCAAATCGTCTTAACACATCACGCAGTTATATCATACTCCTCACAAAGCCATTCCACCATTCATCGAGCCACAAATTCTACTCTTAGGGACATTACCGGACATATGAGTCCAAATGTACAGGTTACAACTGAAGTTATCAAGCCTAAGCTGCGATATAAACCTAGCCTCAAGTTCTCCAGACTGACCCATCACCAAAATACGGAATACACATCTAAAACATCATTTATTGAATCACAAGCCGGCGATGCACAGCTGATACCGAGCGCTCATGTGCGCATACGAATGCGTAGAAGGAATTCAAAGAGTTATGTTTCAAGCTGAATCAATTCCGCACGATAGAATACAAGAAAGTAAAATTTTCCTAAGGGTTCTGCAGTCTCTCAAAGATAAGTATAGACATCTCTGTACCGATCCGCAAGACTCTACTAACTGCTCATGACTCGTGAGACTTATGTAACCTAGAGCTCTGATACCAACTTGTCACGACCCAAAATCTCACCCATCGTGATGACGCCTATCTCAATACTAGGCCAGCCGACAATCTCAATAAACCACCATATCTTTTAAGTTTGAAAATATAATATCTAAATTTAGCGGAAGAAAAACTCACAAATACATATATAAACGCTCCCAAAATCCGGTGTCACTGAGTACATAAGCATCTAATATGAATACAAGTTTGGAAAATACGGTCCATAATAGTCTGAGACCAAATGCAGTAAATAAGGAGATAGGGAAGGAGAGGCAAGGTCTACGAAATACGACAGCTACCTTTGAATCTCCGAAAAAGTCGACTGTGCGAAAGAATCAACACCCGCTATGACCGGGAACACCTGGATCTGCACATGAAGTGTAGGGTGTAGTATGAGTACAACCAATTCAGTAAGTAACAATAATAAATAAGGAATTGAAGATAGTGACGAGCTACATAGTTATAGTTCACTTTCAGTAATTCCAGCAAAGAATAAACATGCTTTCAAATCCAGCTGTTTAAGTTAAATTAATTTTATATAGTTCAAGTTCGTGTAATCCGGATATAAAATCTTTCAGAGAATTTTACAGAAATGACAAATAGAAACTAAGTGCAATAATAAATGAAAAGCAAGTACAACCACTCAGGGCAACAGTCACTCAACTTATCACAACAACTCAAACACTCAGCTCTCAGCCCTCAGCACTTACACTCAATGGGTACCCGCGCTCACTGGGGGTGTTCAGACTCCGAAGGGGCTCCAACAGCCCAAGCGCTATAATCTGCACGGACAACTCACGTGCTATAGTATAATATAAGGATCCGCACAGACAACTCACGTGTCGCACAGACAACTCACGTGCTATAGTATCAATATCTCACAATCAGATCCTCGGCCTCGCTCAGTCATAAATCTCTCCAGTCTTTCGGGCTCTCAACAATCATGAAATCAACCCAAACAATAATGGTATGATGCATCAACAATGAACAATAGAGACTGGGATAAAATAATCAAATAAACTGTGACTGAGTTCAAAACAATAATTAAACAGATAGTTCAACATGTACACGGCCTCTGTGGGTCCCAACAGTACCAACATATAGCCTAAACATGATTTCTAACATGACTTATAGTCAAATTTTCACAATACATAGAGAGTATATAGCTAACAACAAGTTATTCAACTTTACAGTTTCACGGGACGGACCAAGTCACAATTCCCTCGGTGCACGCTCATACGCCCGTCATCTAGCATGTTCGTCACTTCCAAAGTAATCACATGATAAAAAATCCGGGGTTTCATACCCTCAGGACCAGATTTAAAACTATTACTTACCTCAACAACGTAGAACTCCTAATCCAGAATGCTCTTTCCTCTCGAACCGGCCTCCAAATGCCCCGAATCTAGTCACAAATAATATGAGATAATCAATATTGGCTAAAAGGATCAATTTCACAAGAAACTACTGAAATCTAGCCCAAAATCCGAAATCGGTTCAAACTCGGCCCCCGGGCCCACGTCTCAAAATCCGACAAAAATCACAAAACCCGAAAGCCCATTTACTTACGAGTTTAGACATACCAAATTCATCAAAATCCGACATCATTTTCCCCTCCAAATTTTCAAAATCCACTCTCAAATTCTCAAGCCCTAATCTCCCAATTTCACCTAAACCCACATAATCTAGGTGGGAAAAATCAAGGGGGATTTATGATCAAAATCAAGCACAAGAAGCTTACCTCAGAATTCCCCTCGAAAATCCTCTTCAAAATCGCCTAAGCCCGAGTCCAAAATGTTAAAAATAGTGAAAAACCTCGAAGTCTCGTTTTTATTTGTTCTGCCCAGACTTTTCGCACTTGCTACTACATTTTCGCATCTGCGGACCAAGCTCCGCTTCTGCGGAGAATCACTTAAACGCAGTCCCCGCTCCTGCGACCAAGGAACCACATCTGTGATCATTGCAGGTGCGGAATTATCATCGCGCCTGCGGACACAACACGCACATGCACTCGATTCCACGCTTCTGCGGCCATCGCAGGTGCGGCAAATCCTTCGCACCTGCGCACTCTGCCCAACCTTCTCTCTTTTGCTTCTGCGCCCAAATACCCGCTTCTGCGGGCTCGCACCTGCGGTTCCCATTCCGCAGGTGCGGAAATACCAATAGCAGCAGCTTCAGCTGCATCTTTCCAACTTCAAACAATCCGTTAACCATCCGAAATCACCCCGAGGCCCTCGGGACCTCAACTAAACATACCAACAAGTCATATATCAACATACCAACTTAGTCGAGCCTTCGAATCACTCAAAACAACATCAAACACCAAATTACCCTCGGATTCAAGCCTAAGAACTTCTAAACTTCCAAATTTCGCAAACGACGCCGAAACCTACCAAACAACGTCCGAATGACCTCAAATTTTGCACATAGGTCACATTTCACATTACGGAACTATTTCAACTTCCAGAATCGGATTTCGACCCCGATATCAAAAAGTCAATCCCCCGGTCAAACTTCCCAAAATTCAACTTTCCCCATTTCAGACCTAATTCCACTACGGACCTTCAAATAATTTTCTGGATACGCTCCTAAGTCTAAAATAACTATACAGAGCTACTGGAATCATCAGAATTCGAATGCGAGATCATTTACACAGAGATCAATATCCGGTCAACTTTTCTAACTTAAAATTTTTAATTATACGACTAAGTATCTCATTTCACTCTGAATTTACTCCGGAACCGAACCAGCTAACCAGGTAAGTCTTAAAACGACTGTAAAGCATAAATTGAGCAGTAAATGGGGGAACGGGTCTATAATACTCAAAACGACCGGTCGGGTCATTTCAGGGACCCACTCGAAAGCATACACAGTTCCCTTAAAGGGCTAAAAAGTCCGTACAACAAAAATTAATAAAGTTAGCACAGTAATCAACTTATTTGAACCAATCAAAATTCACAGCCACTTTAAATGATCAACAAATTATAAAAGCTAAACATGAAATGACAAAAAGAGGCCTTGGTCGGCAAGCAAGCAAGACAGCTGCCAGCTACTTCCAAGGCTCTTCTATATATATTAGAACTAGTGGAAGAAAGATTAACCGCCTCTTATGAAAGAGAGATTATGGAAAGATTCGTCGAAGATCTTAAGTTTGAAGCTCATACTGATTCTATTATTATTAGTATTTTCTATTATATTAGATATATTAGACTATTATATTAGATTAGTATTAGTTAGTGATCCCGACTTAGTGAGTTGATGAATTGTTGGCACCAGTCCTATATTTTGTCTTTGTGGTCCGAGGAGAAAAGGGGCTCGGCGGGAAGAGGAGTGTACCATGAGAGAAGCAAGGAGGTCAACCTCTTTCAAATATAAGGATTCTGGCAATACTGAATTTTTAATATGTTATTTTTACATGCGATCTCTAATTTAAATGAGTATCAATAAAGAATCGTCAAATTTAGAAAATGACACGCTTTAAAATAGTTGGATAATTAATTCCATAGTAAAGTTTTAAGGAAAAAAAAGAGTTAAAATGAGGCCGATATAATTCAAGGAGATTTTGGGGAGGACATCGAATAATTTAAGTATGAAACTGACAAAAATAACTAATAGTTTTGAGGAGGTTTTAGGGTATTAACTCAACCAAAAAAAAAATTATTTGGTCAAATCCATCCAGCTACACATGTTCAACTATCCGGATTTTATATTGAAACAGAAGTTTTAACCCAATTCAGCTTGTATGGATTTAGGCTTGTTTTGTTGTAATTTGGCTCTTTATTTGATCATAATAATTTGTAAATTGCTTTCTCGCATTGTAATTAGATTTTTGCTAAAATGAATGTTGCTTGTTTTTTGGTTATCATTTTCCAGCTGTCCTTAATATTGTTAAGAAATAACTTTAAGACTGTTCATTGCACTAACGTGATATGTTAATTTGATAAAAGAAAATAACTTCCTTTAATGGTCTAATTTGTGATACACACACTCAATCTCTTTATGCCTTTGGCGATGGGCATTATTGATCTAAGAATTTTATTGAAAAGGCTATGCGAAATAATTTCTTTATGCTCTTCAATCTTCATAATGTGATAAATCCGAATTGATCGAATCAGTATATTTTAGTTATTAGATACCTAAAAAAGTTAGATCCAACAACCTCCGCGCACATGTTGAAGGTGTCAATCATAGAGGTACCTTTGTTTTTTAACCAATATTACATCTAGTATCTACGAAGTTAGAGAAAATGGGAGGGGGAGTGAAAGAATTAAGCGTAAGAAATCTTCATGCTATAAAAACATTGTATTACTATTAGCAAATATTCTGATCTTAAATTAACCATTCTACTTTCGATTTTTTTTTTCCAAAATTTTATCCACTTTAATTTCTTGAAAAGGAAGTTTATTCCATACACAATTCAAATATATTTGAATATGGAAAAAGTGATGGACCCATCTTACACTATAAAAAGGTTCATAATTTAAAATATAAGAAAAGAATTGGTTTTATGCAATTCTTGGACCTTATTTCACTTAAGAATTTAATTTATATGCATTGTTAGTAGTGTATTCTATTATAAGGCCGGTATGTTATGGATTTTAGAAAAATATGAAAGCAACAAGAAGGTTGAAAATAGGATTGAAAAACTGTCTCTAAAATTTTATTAATCATAGGGCTTTAAATAGCCAAATAAATAAAGTAGTAGACTTCTCCTATAACTAAATTACTAAACTCTTACTACAATAAAATTTTTGAATCTTCTAGCACACTCCTCCTAAAACTAAACAACTAATTATTCTAGAAAACAGTAGCGGTAACAGTTGCAAAATCCAACACTCCTCCTTACTTCTGTTGCTGCAGTCTAAAAAAGGTCATCCTTAATTCCTTCTTCTGCTATTAGTGCTTGTGCATGAGCATCTTTGAACTTGCACTCTTTTGTAACATGACCTTTTTATTTGCAATTTTCACATAATGCATCACGTCTCCACCAACAAAAATTTTCTAAGTGTGTTTTCTTTTTGTAATATTTGCAATAAGGATAATAGACTTTTTCTTTTAGGTGTTACGCATAAAAAAATACCCTCAGTAATTTTGTTTTGTCTGAAGGCCCTTCTTTGTTCTTATGCTTGAAGAGCACTTATTAATTTTGCAACAGAGATGGTAGAGAGATCTTTAGACTCTTCCAGAGAGGAAATTTTGAATTCAAATCTCTCGGGAATTGTCACAAGAATTTTTTAACTATCCTGCCATCTTTGAAATCCTCGCCAAGTAACCTGATTTTATTGACAATTAAAGAAATTCGGTCAGAATACTTAGCGATGGTCTCATCATCTTACATTCTAAGAGAATCAAAATCTCTTTTCAAATTTAAAATCTGATTTTGTCTGCCTCGTTCACTTCCTTGATACTCCTGTTTGAGTGTTTCTCAAGCCTCTTTTGCTGTCTCACATGCAATGATTTAAGAAAAGATTGAATCTGTAACTGAATTTTGAATTATAGTTTTGGCTTTGTATTTTCTGGTTTTCTCATCTGAATGAGCTTTGGTTTGGGCAAGGGTAGGATTTGCAGGAAGTGGTTGTATAAGTTTATCTTCCATTACAACTTTCCATAGATCATAAGCTTCAAGATAGGATTTCATCTTCACTGACCAAATCTAATAGTTTACACCAGTGAAAGTTTGTGGGGTATTCAAAGAGAGACCGCTGCTTGCCATTGTTAAAAATTTGGCTAAAAATCTGTATGGGTAAAAATGCGTATGGTTTAAAAATGGTTGAAATTGATTATTTTTCAGCGAATTCAGAGATCCGTCAAGATCAATGGAGGATCTGATACCAGTGTTATGGATTTTAGAAAAATATGCTAGCAGCAAGAAGGTTGAAAATAGGATTGAAAAATTATCTCTAAAATTTTATTAATCATAGGGCTTTAAATAGCCAAATAAATAAAGTAGTAGACTTCTCCTACGACTAAATTACTAAACTCTTACTATAATAAAAATTCTGAATCTTCTAGCAGACTCCTCCTAAAACTAAACAACTAATTATTCTAGAAAACAATAGCAGTAACAGATGCAAAATCCAACACTCCTCCTTACTTCTTTTGCTGCAGTCTAAAGAAGGTCATCTTCAATTCCTTCTTCTGCTATTAGTGCTTGTGCATGAGCATCTTTGAACTTGCACACTTTTGTAACATAACCTTTTTGTTTGCAATTTCCACATAATGCATCAGGTCTCCACCAACAAAAATTTTCTAAGTGTGTTTTCTTTTTGCAATATTTGCAATAAGGATAATCGACTTTTTCTTTTTGGTATTTCGCATAAAAAATACCCTCAGTAACTTTGTTTTGTCTGAAGGCCCTTCTTTGCTCTTATGCTTGAAGATCACTTATTTATTTTGCAACAGAGATGGTAGAGAGATCTTTAGACTCTTCCAGTGAAGAAATTTTGGATTCAAATCTCTTGGAAATTGTCACAAGAATTTTTCAACTATCCTGTCATCTTTGAAATCCTCACCAAGTAACCTGATTTTATTGACAATTAAAGAAATTCGGTCAAAATACTTAGTGATGGTCTCATCATCTTACATTCTAAGAGAATCAAAATCTCTTTTCAAATTTAAAATCTGATTTTGTCTGCCTCGTTCACTTCCTTGATACTCCTGTTTAAGTGTTTCTCAAGCCTGTTTTGTTGTCTCACATGCAATGATTTAAGAGAAGATTGAATCTACAACTGAATTTTGAATTATAATTTTGGCTTTGTATTTTCTGGTTTTCTCATCTGAATGATCTTTGGTTTGGGCAAGGGTAGGATTTGCAGGAAATGGTTGTATAAGTTTGTATTCCATTACAACTTCCCATAGATCATAAGCTTCAAGATAGGATTTCATCTTCACTGACCAAATCTAATAGTTTTTACCAGTGAAAGTTTGTGGGGTATTCAAAGAGAGACCGCTGCTTGCCATTGTTAAAAATTTAGTTAAAAAACGGTATGGGTAAAAATGCGTACGGTTTAAAAATGGTTGAAACTGGTTATTTTTCAGCGAATTCAGAGATCCGTCAAGATCAATGGAGGATCTGATACCACTGTTATGGATTTTAGAAAAATATGCAAGCAGCAAGAAGGTTGAAAATAGGATTGAAAACTGTCTCTAAAATTTTATTAATCATAGGGCTTTAAATAGCCAAATAAATAAAGTAGTAGACTTCTCCTACAACTAAATTACTAAACTCTTACTATATTTAAAATTCTGAATCTTCTAGCAGACTCTTCCTAAAACTAAACAACTAATTATTCTAAAAAATAATAGCAGTAACAGATACAAAATCAAACACTCCTCCTTACTTCTGTTGCTGCAGTCTAAAGAAGGACATCCTCAATTCCTTCTTCTGCTATTAGTGCTGTGCATGAGCATCTTTGAACTTGCACACTTTTGTAACATGACCTTTTTGTTTGTAATTTTCACATAATGCATCTAGGTCTCCACCAACAAAAAATTACTAAGTGTGTTTTCTTTTTGCAATATTTGCAAAAAGGATAATCGACTTTTTCTTTTTGGTGTTTCGCATAAAAAATACCCTCAGTAACTTTGTTTTGTCTGAATGCCCTTCTTTGCTCTTATGCTTGAAGATCACTTATTTATTTTGCAACAGAGATGGTAGAGAGATCTTTAGACTCTTCTAGAGAAGAAATTTTGGATTCAAAATCTCTCGGGAATTGTCACAAGAATTTTCCAACTATCCTGTCATCTTTGAAATCCTCGCCAAGTAACCTGATTTTATTGACAATTAAAGAAATTCGGTCAGAATACTTAGCGATGGTCTCATCATCTTACATTCTAAGAGAATCAAAATCTCTTTTCAAATTTAAAATCTAATTTTGTCTGCCTCGTTCACTTCCTTGATACTCCTGTTTGAGTGTTTCTCAAGCCTCTTTTGTTGTCTCACATGCAATGATTTAAGAGAAGATTGAATCTGCAATTGAATTTTGAATTATAGTTTTGGCTTTGTATTTTCTGATTTTCTCATCTGAATGAGCTTTGGTTTGGGCAAGGGTAGGATTTGAAGGAAGTGGTTGTATAAGTTTGTATTCCATTACAACTTCCCATAGATCATAAGCTTCAAGTTAGGATTTCATCTTCACTGACAAAATCTAATAATTTTTACCAGTGAAAGTTTGTGGGGTATTCAAAGAGAGACCGCTGCTTGCCATTGTTAAAAATTTGGCTAAAAATCGGTTTGGGTAAAAATTCGTATGGTTTAAAAGTGGTTGAAATTGGCTGCTTTTCAGCGAATTCAGAGATCCGTCAAGATCAATGGAGGATCTGATACCACTGTTATAGATTTTAGAAAAATATGCAAGCAGCAAGAAGGTTGAAAATAGGATTGAAAAACTGTCTCTAAAATTTTATTAATCATAGTGCTTTAAATAGCCAAATAAATAAATAGTAGACTTCTCCTACAACTAAATTACTAAACTCTTACTATAATTAAAATTTTGAAACCTCTAGCAGACTCCTCCTAAAACTAAACAACTAATTATTCTAGAAAACAATAGCAGTAACAGATGCAAAATCCAACACTCCTCCTTACTTCTGTTGCTGCAGTCTAAAGAAGGTTATCCTCAATTCCTTCTTCTGCTATTAGTGCTTGTGCATGAGCATCTTTGAACTTGCACACTTTTGTAACATGACCTTTTTGTTTGCAATTTCCACATAATGCATCAGGTCTCCACCAACAAAAATTTTCTAAGTGTGTTTTCTTTTTGCAATATTTACAATAAGGATAATCGACTTTTTCTTTTTGGTGTTTCGCATAAAAAATACCCTCAGTAACTTTGTTTTGTCTGAAGGCCCTTCTTTACTCTTATGCTTGAAGATCACTTATTTATTTTGCAACAGAGATGGTAGAGAGATCTTTAGACTCTTCCAATGAAGAAATTTTGGATTCAAATCTCTCGGGAATTGTCACAATAATTTTTCAACTATCCTGTCATCTTTGAAATCCTCGCCAAGTAACCTGATTTTATTGACAATTAAAGAAATTCGGTCAGAATACTTAGCGATGGTCTCATCATCTTACATTCTAAGAGAATCAAAATCTCTTTTCAAATTTAAAATCTAATTTTGTCTGCCTCGTTCACTTCCTTGATACTCCTGTTTGAGTGTTTCTCAAGCCTCTTTTGTTGTCTCACATGCAATGATTTAAGAGAAGATTGAATCTGCAACTGAATTTTGAATTATAATTTTGGCTTTGTATTTTCTGGTTTTCTTATCTGAATGAGCTTTGGTTTGGGCAAGGGTAGGATTTGAAGGAAGTGGTTGTATAAGTTTGTCTTTCATTACAACTTTTCATATATCATAAGTTTCAAGATAGGATTTTATCTTCACTGACCAAATCTAATAGTTTTCACCAATGAAAGTTTGTGGGGTATTCAAAGAGAGACCGTTGCTTGCCATTGTTAAAAATTTGGTTAAAAATCGGTATGGATAAAAATGCGTATGGTTTAAAAATGGTTGAAATTGATTATTTTTCAACGAATTCAGAGATCCGTCAAGATCAATGGAGGATCTGATACCACTGTTATGGATTTTAGAAAAATATGCAAGCAGCAAGAAGGTTGAAAATATGATTGAAAAACTGTCTCTAAAATTTTATTAATCAAAGGGCTTTAAATAGCCAAATAAATAAAGTAGTAGACTTCTCCTACAACTAAATTACTAAACTCTTACTATATTTAAAATTCTGAATCTTCTAGCAGACCTCTCCTAAAACTAAACAACTAATTATTCTAAAAAATAATAGCAGTAACAGATGCAAAATCAAACACTCCTCCTTACTTCTGTTGTTGCAGTCTAAAGAAGGACATCCTCAATTCCTTCTTCTGCTATTAGTGCTTGTGCATGAGCATCTTTGAACTTGCACACTTTTGTAACATGACCTTTTTGTTTGCAATTTTCACATAATGCACCAGGTCTCCACCAACAAAAAATTTCTAAGTGTGTTTTCTTTTTGCAATATTTGCAATAAGGATAATCGACTTTTTCTTATTGGTGTTTCGCATAAAAAATACCCTCAGTAACTTTGTTTTGTCTGAAGGTCCTTCTTTGCTCTTATGCTTGAAGATCACTTATTTATTTTGCAACAGAGATGGTAGAGAGATCTTTAGACTCTTCTAGAGAAGAAATTTTTGATTCAAAATCTCTCGGAAATTGTCACAAGAATTTTCCAACTATCCTGTCATCTTTGAAATCCTCGCCAAGTAACCTGATTTTATTGACAATTAAAGAAATTCGGTCAGAATACTTAGCGTTGGTCTCATCATCTTACATTTTAAGAGAATCAAAATCTCTTTTCAAATTTAAAATCTGATTTTGTCTGCCTCGTTTACTTCCTTTATACTCCTGTTTGAGTGTTTTTCAAGCCTCTTTTGCTGTCTCACATGCAATGGTTTAAGAGAAAATTGAATCTGCAACTGAATTTTGAATTATAATTTTGGCTTTGTATTTTTTGATTTTCTCATCTGAATGATCTTTGGTTTGGGCAAGGGTAGGATTTGCAGGAAATGGTTGTATAAGTTTGTATTCCATTACAACTTCCCATAGATCATAAGCTTCAAGATAGGATTTCATCTTCACTGACCAAATCTAATAGTTTTTACCAGTGAAAGTTTGTGGGGTATTCAAAGAGAGACCGCTGCTTGCCATTGTTAAAAATTTGATTAAAAATCGGTTTGGGTAAAAATGCGTATGGTTTAAAAGTGGTTGAAATTGATTGTTTTTCAGCAAATTCAGAGATCCGTCATGATCAATGGAGGATCTGATACCACTGTTATGGATTTTAGAAAAATATACAAGCAGCAAGAAGGTTGAAAATATGATTGAAAAACTGTCTCTAAAATTTTATTAATCATAGTGCTTTAAATAGCCAAATAAATAAAGTAGTAGACTTCTCCTACAACTAAATTACTAAACTCTTACTGTAATTAAAATTTTGAATCTTCTAGCAGACTCCTCCTAAAACTAAACAACTAATTATTCTAGAAAACAATAGCAGTAACAGATGCAAAATCCAACACTCCTCCTTACTTCTGTTGCTGCAGTCTAAAGAAGGTCATCCGCAATTCCTTCTTCTGCTATTAGTGCTTGTGCATGAGCATCTTTGAACTTGCACACTTTTGTAACATGACCTTTTTGTTTGCAATTTTCACATAATGCATCAGGTCTCCACCAACAAAATTTTTCTAAGTGTGTTTTCTTTTTGCAATATTTGCAATAAGGATAATCGACTTTTCTTTTTGGTGTTTCGCATAAAAAATACCCTCAGTAACTTTGTTTTGTCTAAAGGCCCTTCTTTGCTCTTATGCTTGAAGAACACTTATTTATTTTGCAACAGATATGGTAGAGAGATCTTTAGACTCTTCCAGAGAGGAAATTTTGGATTCAAATCTCTCGGGAATTGTCACAAGAATTTTTCAACTATCCTGTCATCTTTAAAATCCTCGCCAAGTAACCTGATTTTATTGACAATTAAAGAAATTCGGTCAGAATACTTAGCGATGGTCTCATCATCTTACATTCTAAGAGAATCAAAATCTCTTTTCAAATTTAAAATCTGATTTTGTCTGCCTCGTTCACTTCCTTGATACTCCTGTTTGAGTGCTTCTCAAGCCTCTTTTGCTGTCTCACATGCAATGATTTAAGAGAAGATTGAATCTGCAACTGAATTTTAAATTATAGTTTTAGCTTTGTATTTTCTGGTTTTCTCATCTGAATGAGCTTTGATTTGGGCAAGGGTAGGATTTGCAGGAAGTGGTTGTATAAGTTTGTCTTCCATTACAACTTCCCATAGATCATAAGTTTCAAGATAGGATTTTATCTTACTGACCAAATCTAATAGTTTTCACCAGTGAAAGTTTGTGGGGTATTCAAAGAGAGACCGCTGCTTGCTATTGTTAAAAATTTGGCTAAAAATCGGTATGGGTAAAAATGCGTATGGTTTAAAAGTGGTTGAAATTGGTTGTTTTTCAGCTAATTCAGAGATCCGTCAAGATCAATGGAGGATCTGATACCACTGTTATAGATTTTAGAAAAATATGCAAGCAGCAAGAAGGTTGAAAATAAGATTGAAAAACTGTCTCTAAAATTTTATTAATCATAGGGCTTTAAATAGCCAAATAAATAAAGTAGTAGACTCCTCCTACAACTAAATTACTAAACTCTTACTATAATTAAAATTCTGAATCTTCTAGCAGACTTCTCTTAAAACTAAACAACTAATTATTCTAGAAAACTATAACTGTAACAGATGTAAAATCCAACACGGTCAATATGGAACAATCTAGAATAGCATCAATCAGAAAAAATGCAACACGATTGAAGAGTTTTCTCTGCCGCGTAGATCCTCGAATCAACCATGACTACTATCATTGGTGCATGCCTGTAAATAAATGATTGTGTCGAGTTCAGGTGCAAGACCTAGGTCTTTAACCATAGAATCAACTATATTAGGTTCGTGAGTTTTCTACGTGGTTCGTGCCTGAAACAACTCTTTTTTATTCGTCTAGGATTTGAGTCAAATCGATTTTCCTCCCTTCCTGCGTTTCAAATATGAAGTCTCCTTCGAAGCTATTCGATTCATATGTGAGGGGGGATTGTATTTTTATTTGTAAAAAAAAGAAGTAAAAGTGTAATTTCCAGAAGTGTTGGATCTTTGCTTCTAGGCTTCCTTCGAGAACTCTTTCCTACTTAATAGATTTATTCTTTCATTACGGTAGTTGTTGGTACCTGTCGTTCAGAGATGCTATCAGAGTAGGAAAGTTAACCGAGTTCTGCTGAACTTTTACACTATCAATGCGTTTTATCATATTGTATTACATAATTTGCCTTATTTTCAGGTTATTAGTCCCTCTTTTTATGGACCAACAATTATATTTTAGGTGATTTAGTAATATGCAAACTTTTAACAATGTTGACATAGTAAAAGTTAAACTCCTCATCTAAAATACTACAAAACTT
Source organism: Nicotiana tabacum (assembly GCF_000715075.1). Classification (NCBI taxonomy): domain Eukaryota; kingdom Viridiplantae; phylum Streptophyta; class Magnoliopsida; order Solanales; family Solanaceae; genus Nicotiana; species Nicotiana tabacum. Next base: position 109,769,883 of record NC_134092.1, read on the forward strand.
CTTTTTCCATTCTGTACAACAAAACTTCATTATCTTATAACAATTTGTATCCATACAAAATGAGACATCTAAGTTTCAACAGAGTAAATATTAATTAGTACTTCTGTTATTTAGTCAACCAAACATATGTGGCTGATATATACATGACATTCAAAAGCAAATTAACTTGTCAATTAAATTTCTAGCCTAGACTAGAATTGCCAAAAAGATGAAGAAACCAGCAAGAATGTGAAGCATTGCATCCAAACCAATTCTAACTCCAGCACTCTCTAAACCAATTGGGAATAGGCATGAACCAGTTGAAGCATTTTTTTCTACAATCTGTGCCAATCCATCAAATACACATGATTCCACATCTTGACTGTTCATTTGATAATACATGTTGAATGCATAAGAAACATTTCCATCTGCATCCAACTTGTTGCATGATCCTCCATAAGATAATGCCGTGCAATCGGACCTGGAGCAAGCGTATTGTACGCTCGAAGGTAGTCTACCTGTTCAACAATAACAACAACGTCTCAATTTGTTAGACTCGGTTATACTTAGAAGTGACAAAGTTAATCCATTTTTGGTACCCTTCCTAAACCGGTCAAGTTTAACAAGCCGAATTATTATCTGTTTGTTGACTGGACCCAACTGGTTGAACCCGAAATGACTCATCAAACTATTGGGTCAAAAGTGTCAAATAGTATAACCCAACATGTCAAAATGCAATTCAAACACTAAACATACCAAAACAAATTTGGAGAATATTGAAAATTAAGAAAAATCTTAGCTAATAACTTTTTCTTAGCCCAAAAAGCAAAATAAAAAAGGAAGGAAGATTTGAGTCATGTTGGGCAGCTTAGGTTATAACCCGTTATTTGGTCCCTCTTGACCAAGCAAATTTTGGCGAGTTGAGTCATAACTTGTTTATTGATTTAACCTATTTTGACTAGTCCAAGTTTGACTCAACCTGCTCATTTGCCACCTCTAGTTTTTGTATTTTTTTATAATGGGGTAGGAGATTACAAGATGGGGAATCGAACCCTAACCAACAAGGTAAAAGTTTAGGTAGCCAACCAACCGAGCTACTAAGATTCCCCATTTGTCTCCTCTAACTATGATAAGTAATCATCACTACTCATATTGCTTCGTTTAAGTTCATCACGCTCCAATATCATTACTCGACCAATCTCGCCCATTTTTGCCCAGCTATATTAACTACTATAATCACTGTTCATATCGCTTCATCTAAGCTCATCTTAATCGAAAATAATATAAAATAAAATTTAAGAAAATAAGAAAGTAATAGAAATTCATAGTTTACCTATATCTTCAGCATATTTGTTCAAAACACACCATTTATTCTCCAAATATTTGATGTTCTTTGCACCAACAGGCATTGACTCATGTCCTTGTCCTGTGAAATCCATTGGAAACTTAGCTTGTCCATCATATTTAAAAACACCCCAATGTCGTTCAAAACTTCCAGGTGCAATACTCTTTTGGTTCTCATCTGTTAAACTAAAAAGATAATACTCAATATATCCAGGGTAAAGTGGAGTTCCTTTCTTTGTAGCCATTTTCTTGAAAAATCCACTATAAAATTTTTTAGCCAATGTAACATTTCCATATAAATCTCCATCTGTTGGCCAGCCAATTTCTCCAACAATTACCTTTACACCAGGAGAACCAGCTTTTTTCAATGACACAACTAAAGTATCTAAATTAGCATCAAACATATTAGTGTACGATATTCCGTTGTCACGTACAGGCTTGGCTTTTTCATCAAAGAATGCAAATTCAATAGGAAAATTATTGTTCTCGTGGAGACTAAGAAAAGGGTAAATATTTACGAGGAACGGAGCGTTGTTGTCTTTGAAAAATCGACAAATTTTCTGCATTAAGTCTCTGATATCTGATCGAAAATCGCCCTGTGATGGACCTGAATTACCGGATTCATAAACGTCGGCATTTTGTGGGATTGTTGCTTTGATTTTGTCTCCAAGTCCAGCAGAATTGAGAGCTTTTTGAACATTTTGTAATGCTGGAAATGTTGATTTCATAAATGAACCGTTGTATGATTTCAAGAATGGTTCATTTCCAACAGCAACGTACCTTTGAAACATTAATAAGTACTTATAGTCAATCCACAAAAGAATATTCAGTATTCAAAGCAATTGCTCTCTATATAACGTAACAGTGCAATAAAGGATTTAGCTTACAAACACTACTAATCAAAGATCTTTTTTTATTTTTTTATTTTATCAGCGTATTTTAGTATGTTGTCAGGTTATATGGACCATTTTTTATGTTACTAATCTAACTATTATGGATAGTTAGTTACCTATAGTTATCTGTTAGGTGACCTGATAGTGTAAAAATTCTTTTGACAACATTTAGAAGTTACAATCTGCAATAAAATGGTTCATTCTCGTTATTGGAATCCTTTATATTTGTTGTTTTAGCTAAACAAATTTGGTCCAAAATATAATTGTTGCTTTAGAAAATAAAGACCCTTGCTCGAGTAAATGATCTATACAATTTTGTAAAGTTACCAATCTTTTAGCAAAGGCTATTCGAGAAGAGACAAAGAGTAATCTAGTCAAACAAACCGTTATAATTAATGCTACTATAAAATCTTAAACAACAAATAAAAAGGAGCAGATGGATATTATCATATTTTTTCGTATCATTTAAAGAATAACGAGGAAGGGGCGTCTTGCAGCAATGGTAAAATTGTTTCCCTATGACCTATAGGTCACGACTTCGAGCCATTGAAGCAACCACTAATGCTTGTATTAGAGTAGGTTATCTACATACACCCCCTTGAGATGCAACCCTTCCCCCGACCCTGCATGTACACGGAATGCCTTGTACACCAGACCTTTTTTTTTTTTTTTAATAAAAAGAATAATGAGATGAAAGAAGAATAAAAAGATAGAAAAAGGGGTTCTTACTTAATATTAACACCTCCATCATACAAATGTGTGCTGACATTATTTTTTACCCAATCCTTGGCAAAGTCATAATCATCTGCAAATTTACGCAACTGATTATTTGGAATTCCAAGCATAACCTCAATACCAGTACCAGCAAAGTACTTAACAGTCCAATGATCAGAATCAAATAATTTGATCTTATCAATTTTATTATCCTTGAGCATTTGAACAATTGTTGTAGGATGCAAAGTTTGTGCAGCTTGTGTACCCCAATTAACACCAAGACCATAGGCAAAACTAGTCGATAGCGCCAAGCAACATGCCCATATCAACATCTTAATATGAGCCATTGCTAGTGCTGACTAGCCGCTATACGTGGATTATATTCGGTGCTATAATTCTGATATAATTATGCACCAAATAGTTATAAGAAATTAATTAAAGTGTAAGTTCTTTAGAAAATGGTGAAATGGGAAGGGGATGATTTGAAGGGAGAAATGGGAATGAACAAAATGTAGTTTTATTTCAAGCTTTGAAGGTAAGAGAAATATGAATGCATGAGCTAATGTCAAGGAGAGAGGAAAGCGGGCAAGCATTACTTTTTATTTCTTTTCTTTTTCTTCAGTTTTACTACAACCGTTGAAATTATGGAATAGAGGAGTTTATGGTTTTGTTCGTTAGAAATTAATTTCTCTATATTGCTGCTTTTTTTTAATAGCAAAAAAAATTAAAAAAATGTTGCTTTTTTTTTTTGTTTGCTTTGCATTTATTTTTAAGGATAAAAAGAAAAATGAAGGTAAAAAAAAAACCTTTTTCATGTATTTTATTATCTAATGTGAAAAAAGACCTTCAACTTATTTGCAAAGTCAAATATTTTATCTAAACGTTATTTTCACGTTTTTCAAAAGCTTGATTTTTTCCTCCCCAAAATTTAGAAAATTTGTTAGAAAAATTATTATTTTTTCATCAGGTATCTGATATTGTTAGAAAATTTGGGACTTAACTAATTTGGATTCGCGCGGCATAATACCCATTAAATTAATTTATTTCATTAACCCGATTAAGGACGAAAGAATCCTACCACAACCTTTGTAAGTCGGAAAAAACTATCAAACAAGCACAACTAAAAACTTGAAAAAAGTTTTGGCAAAAAAGTTAACCCTCCTTTATTCTTTTTTTTTTAAATGAAAAAAGAAATTAACACATGGTTACACTCCTATTTATTTCTTGCAATACGTAACGTTAGTCTTAAATGTTACTAACACATAGTAGAAAGTTTGCTTGTGAAACCAAACAGCGTTTTTTTCTTAAAGAGAATTAACGATATTGCTTCGCAGGTATTGTACCCACATGCAGAAACGTCTGTACATCGCTGAGCTCTGACATGTAATGCTATAATATAGATAGCAACGGCTTTTCAAGAACCAGAAGCTAACTCTCTGCTATCTTTCAGTTCCAACTTCCCAATAACTGGTAATTTTAACCCAACCCCATTAATTAGTTTTGAATTTCTCGATTACTTTTTTTTTCCTTTTTTCTTTTTCCTAAATTTTGAAAATGGTATGATAAAAGTTCTCAAGTTTCTGTTGCGTTTATGTATATGGGTGAAGAGGTGAGAATTAAAGCTTCAAAATGGGACCTTTTGCATTAGCTTTGGATACAAAGAATTCTTTTGCAGCCTCAGGTAATTCACAACTCTCCAGTTTTTACTGAAAGTTGTAAAATTTGCATCTTTTACTGTTTCTGATTTTGCCCATTTTTCTTGGGCTGTTATTATGTATGTAACTTAACATAGTGCTGATTCAATGTAGTAAGAATGGCAGAGTCTAATTGTGTCTGCTAATGGAAAAATGGTGTTGAATCCTTTGCAGACTGACATTTTAAGATATAGATGGTAATTTGGGGTGTGTGTGTTTGGGGGGGGGGGGGGGTTATAATGAATTCCAATTTAATGCTTGGATTAATGTGATGATATATTTTTGGTTTGAGACTTTGAGTGATGATGGAAGCAGATTTTACTTCTGGAGAAGAGGATGCATTGGCATTAATGTGGGTGCAGGTATAATCATATTTGGAAATCAAAATAGTAATTGATATAAGTCACTTGGCCTAGCGGTCAACGAAGTGGGAGGAGAACCATGAGGTATCAAATCCCTGCACTTATCATCTACCTAAGCCTTGGTGTAAGCAGAGTTACCCGGGACCTGCGCTCGTGGGAGGTACCAAGTATCAGTGAAATAGTCGAGGTGCGCACAAGCTGGTCCAGACACCACCGTCATAAAATAAATAATTAGTAAATTGATATAAGTGAATCTGCATATCCACCCGAAGATACGGGGGTGTAGGGTTTCCGCTACTCCCAATTGTGGCAAAGAATGATGAATGAGGTAAATATTTTTAGGGGATTCTAGTTCTTGAACATTGGAGATCTGGATATTTAGTCTAAGGTTACTAGACACTCTCAATTGCTGGTTTAAATATTTACTGGAGTTTAGTGGTTTTTCGTACTAATATGACTTGAAGATGGAAAACTGTTGATATTTTGATTTGACAATGTTGATGTTATATTAAGTGCAAGTATTTCAACTTACATATCTGATCACTAATATGTGCTACTATGATAATTGTGAAATATTTCTTTTCATCAATTTCGAGTACATTCAACTTTAATTGTCGAATGAGATTAGCTAACTATTCTTTAGCTGATGTCTTGGATACCAATCTGCACAAAACAAGCATGAAATGGAGAGGTAGCAGGATTTTTTGGCATGTCATCTATTCAGTTATTAGAATGTTCTTGTCTCTTGGACATAATATACTTAAGAAGAAGCTAAAGGTTTCTCAATCAAGTATGGTTTATCTTAGTGATATGAAGATTGTTATTCAAACAGAGAGAAAAGATTACCCATGCATTACGTCATATTAGAATGTAGATTTATATTGATTCTTTATCTTATGTTTCCCTGTTCTTTCTTGATGAGGTGGTCTGATTTTGCAGATGCATCTGGAAGAAAAATGGATAACCTTCAGATGGTACCAAAAAAGTTTTTCGCATCAGTCAACAGTGGAGAAGAGAAACCATTTGATTTCTTACGTATACTATTTGGTATGTCTGCTGAAATTATAGTAATACCATGCCGATATTGGAGCATGCTTGTCATATATTACCACTCTTTCTGTCTTTTATTTTTTTTCAATTTGAATGTGAACTGCTATAGCAATAGTGGCTTGTCAATTTGATATCGATGAGAAAGTGTAAATATATGTATAAATTCAAGTGCTAAACCCACCAATCAAAAAAAATCAAGTGATAAACCTATCAAAATGCAGAATAATTTATTCCCTGGAGCAACTTGGTGCTCATAAACTTATGATGCATTATTGCTATTTCAGACTGCCTGGGGGGTGGGTACGAAAAGTGAAAAAATAGAGTCCCTAACTTCTAACAAGAAGAAATTTGTAGTAAGCAACACTATTATAGGACAAAAAGGTTTTTCTTTTCTCCCTTTTTTTTTGAGGTTTGGTGCTTCTAATCTTGTCATATTCGTGCAGAGGGTGTCATAGCAGGAGGGACAGCAGGCGTTGTCGTTGAAACAACTTTATATCCCATTGATACAATTAAAACACGACTGCAGGAAAGTCAACTATTAAATATCCCTGTTTATAATCACAAGTCAATGTCAATTATGTATGCAATGCTACTATGCTAGACTGGTGTCTGCTAAGATTGTCAAGACTATTTGCTCCTTATGTTGACAGGCTGGATAAAAGAGAGAAAGAGAGAGTAGATAGATAATTTAGACAGAATAAACTGTTGAAGGATTCATAGTCATGTTCTGTTGCATGGTCTCCCTGATATAGCATTTGTATACAGCTGAGCACTGCTTTTCATGTTTTTTTGTCTTATTCATATTCAGATTTTCTGCTATTTAAATAGTCGGAATGCAAAGTGTCAGGCTTTCTTCATTTAAATTTACATTACTCCGGTTGATCTTGAATTCTTTCTTCAATTCTAGCATTTGCATGTCCTCTAGAACAGCAGGTATTTTAGATGTCCAGTTCAAGGAAACAAGAGAAATGTTTACGATATAGGGTGTCTTGGCTTTGATTAAAATTGTTATTAACTTGTTTCCCTGTGCAGGCAGCTCGTGGTGGAGGACAAATAGCCTTGAAAGGGTTGTATTCTGGGCTTGCTGGAAATCTTGCTGGAGTCCTACCGTAAGTATTACTAAAGAAATACCGTGTAATAGCATAGAAGTATTTACACCTGAACTGTTGTGAACCCGATGAAAATGAAATTCCCTTTTCCAAACCTAACTAGCTTTTATTTCCTGAGGTGAACAGTCCTATTTTCTCGTATGGTTTCTTACCTGAGGATATTTAGTAGTGATCTCTATTGATCCTGTTCTTTTACGCAGGGCTTCTGCCATTTTTGTTGGTGTATATGAACCGGCAAAGCAAAAGTTATTGAAGATGCTTCCTGAAAATCTTAGTGCTGTGGCCCATCTTGTGAGAATATTTCTCCTCCCACTGTCATGATTGCACTAGGTCCTGTTTTCTAGTTTGTGACATGACATAGACCAAATTCATTAATAGAACTTTTGTGACTAGAAATCGTTCTTAAAACTTTTCTAGAGAGTGTTTGATGGCATATGCTATTCCTTGGTCATTTGTTCCCTACGAAGAAAGGAAAGAGGTGCCACATGGAGAAGAATTTGATGACTTAAATGGAACAAAATATTGGTGTACTTAGACGAGGTGATACATTAGGAAACTCAGGTAGTTGGCTAGAAGAAACGTAGATGCAATTGAAATAAGAAAAAAACAACATCATGCAAATCTTGCAGTCTATCAAGCACACACTAATTCCTGGTTACTGATAACATGTTTCTTTATCACCTCATAAAATATAAATTTTTCCTGTAAAATGCTCTTACGTTTTACTCTATCTGGAATCCTCACGAAATTATTTTTCTCAGGCCACTATTCTTCAAGTTATGCCTATACATTCTTATGGTATTTTGAATAGTTTTCAAGAAAAAAGTTGCTTTTATATCTCTGTGGTTGACATCTGAAGCGTGCATATTACTCTTACACAGTGGGAATTCTGTTTCTAAATAAGAGCTTCCAAACTTCATGCAGACTGCTGGTGCTTTAGGAGGCATTGCTGCTTCTTTCGTTCGTGTTCCAACTGAGGTGAATGAAGTTTTTTTGAGATTCTCACTTTCCTGAATATCTGGATTCTCCTTTTCTTATCTTTTTTTTTTTTTTTTTTTTTTTTTTTTTTCGCCCGTTTAGGATAACCCTCTTTGTAAATCTATTGATTGCATTTGGTTTCTTGAGACTACAGGTCATTAAACAGCGAATGCAGACTAGGCAATTTGCTTCGGCTCCTGATGCTGTTCGCCTAATTGTTTCTAAGGAAGGTTTTAAAGGTCTTTATGCGGTATGCTAGTTTTTTAAATGTCACATATCTTGCACACAGTTCCAGCACCATTTGTCCTTTGTATTTCAAAACAGTTTTTGCGTGGAATTGGTTCAGTTTTTTTGCAAAGGATAGTTAGGTCCAACATTTACGTGATAGATATAAACTTGGTTTATTTTATTGTAATATGGGGACTTTTGTAGGGATATGGGTCATTTCTACTTCGAGATTTGCCATTTGACGCCATCCAATTTTGTATCTACGAGCAGCTGCGGATAGGTTATAAGCTGGCAGTAAGTATCCTGCTTTCCAAGATGTTGAGTGCAACTTCTCATTAATTTCATAGAAAACTTACCCATTTCGCTGTTGGCTACATATGTGTGATAGAGCTTCATTTGCACGTAGTCTAAATTTTGATGTATAAGCTAAAGAGAATAAGAAAAGATTTTGCTTAAACTGGTGTATTCAAAAGTTAATTAGAAATTCTCTGAGCTCGTTTCTTTTTGTCTTTCTCCTTCCTTGCTTGACTTCTCACTTCATTAACAACGAAAGTTCACGGAATATTCTTGAACTAAGAAACACGAGGAACGTTACATTGCTGATTTTGCTTTTCGACTTGCCATCAAAGATGGAAATGATCAAATACTTTACTGTTTGATTGAAAAAGATATGGCTAGAGTCTCTGAAATTACTACTAATATCAAAGCTGCTTTATGTGCTTCGTACCAGGCAAAAAGGGACTTGAATGATCCAGAGAATGCTGTTATTGGTGCTTTTGCTGGTAATCCACCTTCAAAGACCTATTACATGTCAATTCATTTGTAGTTCTCTGACTATGGCATGCTGGCTTTCATTTATAATATTTAAGTTGAGGATTCAGCTGCTGCGTAGAGAGTGTCGCTGGCTCTTTCATGTAAGCCTGCAGTATCAAGAAATGTAGGCTTAAGTAGACATAAATTTTTACATAGCACAATTGCATTGGTTTTTGTGTGAGTCAACAATCACCCATAACTGACTGGACCACAAAATGACCCCTATGATTTTGACTATTCCTAATTTGGGTTAATAAATTGGTGCTCAAAATGATAAAGCATGGCTTCACTTCAAGAACAAAACACAAATTTGCCATTTGCTTGAAGTTATGTAAATTCAGGTCCTATGAATTGTGAATAGTAGAAAACTGAATTGCAGGGTTCTTAATCTTACTCTTGAAAAGTCATAGAATGAACCAGCAATTTGAAAATCCTTTGGGCCAATCCCAAAACTCCTCAAAAGATCTTGCAATTATACATTGCCCTACCAGAATTATTGCTGGAACACATCAATGAAATCTTCTCATTTCTTATCAAAAATAAATAAAAAATAATTGCCATGAATGAAATCTCTTAAAACTTATGCAGCAAAGTGTTTTTTAAGCCACGAAGAAAAGACTGTAAAATCGCCATTTCAGTGAATGAATATGCAGCACTGAGCGATAATTTGGCATGATTATGTGACTAAGTTACTGTTTTGTAGGAAATGTGAATAACTGAAATTCCTAATGTTTAGCCTGTCTACTATTATAACTTCTCATGTTGCTGCAGTAAATATATGATTTTCCTGCTTCTGCATGTAGACAATGAACCTGCTCTAAAGCTATCAATGGTTACCTCTACTTTTTGCAGGTGCTCTAACTGGAGCTATAACTACCCCTCTTGATGTCATTAAGACAAGATTAATGGTTCAGGTACTTTTTTCACGTGGTACTCAGACGATCCGTGTCTCCTAATTTCTTCATCCCATGCATGCATGTCTATAATAAAATGAGACTTCCATAAATTGCAAGACTACTTTCCATGCAATTTAGGTAATGTGAAATCTCTAGTCTTGTTCCTGTGCAGGGTTCTGCCAACCAGTACAAAGGCATCGTTGATTGTGTGAGGATTATTGTTGCAGAAGAAGGAGCTCCAGCACTTCTAAAGGTAGAGGGATCCCACAATTCCTTTTAGACTGCAGTACTAGGACCCATATCTGGGTTATTTTATCCTGGAGACTGCTTATTTTCTTGGTTTCTTTATTTGTCTCCTTTATGGAAAATCAAATGGATGATGAAAGAGCTTAGCATCCCTACCACACCTTTTCCGCATTTTCTTTCTCGGGACTACGAGGGGTATAAAAACTTAAAAAGAGTCACTGACTTGTGGTCCTTTACTTTCTTGATCACTAATTTTTGATAGCTCCATGCTACATAACCAGGCCTGATTTCGATGGGACCTTAATATTGTCATTAGCTGATACCATGCATTTTTCCTCATTGTTCCCTGCATATACATAAAACTCATGTAATGTACTTTTGGCCATCTTCTCTTAACATTATACTTTAGATGCATCATCCTACTATTCCATCAAATAGAACCTGCTAAGAACCGACACAAGGATTTTCCCACATTTCTCCCAAGTCTCTTGAGTTTCTTTCTTTTGCGATGTGCAATAAATATGAATGTGTACGTTTTGATCTAAAACTCATTAGTTGATATCTGACACATAATTGTTGACCTCTGTTAGTTTGGAATTTAATTTCCTTATAGGGCATCGGGCCAAGAGTGCTTTGGATAGGCATTGGTGGATCAATATTCTTTGGTGTTCTTGAGAGGACAAAGCGATACCTTGAACAAAATCGTCCTGATAATGCAGCCTTGAAGCAAGATTAGCTTCTATACTTTCTTGCAACTAGCTGCATGTTATGAATATATAAAATTTAGTTACTACTCAGTATTGCCGCCATCTGCAGAATGTTGACTCTGCTAGAAAATATTCATAGAGGTAAAGAGCTAAGCTGTCCTTGGAATTACTATACAAAGTAGCAACAAGAAGTAGCATCTCTGGGGATAAAAAGCTGTCAAATTTGATAGGCCATTTAACAGCTTTTGCTTTCTTGTGTTAGAATGTGCTCAAGTGAGATTTTGCTACTTGGAAGATTTTTAATTATTATCTTCAGGTCTTAATGTGTTACAATCGTGCAAATCAATGAAACAAGCCAATTATTATTTTATGTTATTTCGGTCAAAATTTCTGTTTGTGTTTTTTTTTAGCTCACTATTGGCTTTAAAAATAATTTCTAATTGACATCTGTACTTGGCATTATCCTATCGTTGATTTTCTCTTTTCTTCTTTGTCCTTTCCCCCCATGCCACAAAACACTTACTGATGTATGATTCAGGTTAGCTTTAAGCCTTTCTGCTGTAACTCAATAGTGTGGATCCTCTTTTTTTTTTTTTTGGTAAACTGAATAATTATATAAATATAACAAAAATAGTTACACCATTGTTTGAGAGCCACTACTCTCGTGAGTTGCATTGTCATTGTTTTGCATTACAATGGGATTTGCCCTGATGTTACGTACAAAAACAGTTCCTAGGATCTCTGCCCACAGAGCCTTGTTTACAAACACCGGAGGAACTGCCAAAACTTCTGTCCTACCAAACAACTTCCTTGCTGCTCCTTCCGTTGCAAGGAGGTCCGCCACCTGATTCAGCTCTCTGAAATTATGTTCCAGTGTTGGATTCCACAGTTGCTCCATCAATGACCTGCATTAAAAAATAATAGAGATATAGTGGAGGTTTCCCTCATTTAGCATCCTTACAACTTGTTTAGAATTAGTGCAGATTTGTAGAGGTGTGAAGTTGTAGTCAAGGGCTATTTTGAGTCCCTGCCAAAATGCATGGAGTTCAGCCTCTATACTGGTGGTATATGGTACAACCCCTTATGTATCCTAGCACCCAGTCACCCATGTTGTTCTTGAAGACACCCCCAACCCCTCCTACTCTTATTTTATGGCAAGCAGCCCCATCAGTGTTTAGCTCATAGGAGCCATTTGGTGGAGGCTCCCATTTAATGTGAATTGCAGTGCTTTCCCCTTTGTCCATGTGGTAGACAACTATGTGATAGTATTCAGTAGCTCTAGCAATAGTTTGTTTAACAGGGGTGAGGTTCTTCTTTTTGTCGAAAACATTATTGTTTCTTGTGAGCCATAGGCTCCAAAAGCAGAAAGGTAGAAGGGATTTCCGATCAATAGCATCATTGAAGCACATGTTCTTGACCTTGTGCCATGTTTCCTCCCAGTGAACCATTGAAAACACAAGGTGTGGATGACAAACCTGGTTTGTACACTCCTGTGTTAGGGCCAGCCAGAATGTTTTTGCATTGATGCATTCAAAGAAGATGTGGTTTATGTCTTCCACTTCAGAGGAGTAGAAATAGCATATTGGGCTTACATTTAAGCCTATGTTGTTTAGGTACTTAGCAGTGGGAAGTCTGTTGTGTTGCATCATCCAAGTAAAAATTTTTTATCTTATTAGGGACTTTTAGCATCCAAATCCAGCCAAATGAGTCCTTTTGGCTAATACTAAGGTTTAGCTCAGAACTAATGAGGTTGTAGGTTGGTTTAGAGCTAAAAAGCCCATTTTCATTGAGGTTCCAGATAACTTTATCCTCAGAGTTGCTAGAAACAGGGATGGAGGTGGAGTGTATAACACTATTAATGTCCATGGGGATGGGGTAGTGGACATCATCAAGGTTCCATTCCCCATTGTGGATGATGGAGCTTATCTTTAGAGTGAAGTAAGAGTTATGCCAAGGCCCATGGAGGATTGAGTTAAGGGGTTGCATATTGGGGATCCAGTTGTCGATAAAGAAGTTGACTCTATCCCCTTTATGGACAACCCATCTAGAGGCCTTAATACAAACCCTCCAACCTTCTTGAATGCATTGCCAAGTCCTAGTCTTAGGTTTAGCTCTAACCTGGTTACCAATACAGTGCTTCCCCATCAAGACCCTAGCCCACATTGTGTTTATGCTCTGGTATAATCTCCAAGCTAGACTAGTCAGGCTGGCTTTGTTTTTCATGTGGGCTTGCTGAAGACCAAGACCCACATGTTCTTTGGCTTAGTAATTGTATCCCATTTGATCATGTGCAGTTTCCATGCAAATAATGATTAGGTAGGGGGAGATGGGGTCACCCTGCCTGATTCCTCTAGTAGGGTTGAAAGGCTCAGTTTGGCTCCCATTGACTAGAATGGATATGGAGCTAGAAGAGATACAGGAAATGATCATATTGATCAATTTAGGTGGAAACTTGAAGAACATTAGAGAGTCCCTAATAAAGGACCATTCAAGTTTGTCAAAGGCTTTCTCTAAGTCTATCTTTAGGACCATGTTAGCATTCTTGCCTTTCATCTTTTGGAAATGGGTGATGTATTCCTGAACAATTATGGCATTATTAGCAGCGCTCCTGTTAGATAGGAAACTGGCTTGTGTGAGCCCAATTATGGTCTGGAGTAAGGGCTTTATCCTATTCACTATGATCTTAGTGACAAGCTTGTACATTGTGTTGCACAGTCCAATTGGTCTAAAGCTCTTAAGCATAGTAGCATTTTGGCATTTAGGGATCAAGCATAAGAGAGTCCTATTAACTTCAGGGGGAATGGTTGAAGTGGTGAATACCTTCTGACAAAAGTTGGTGACTTGGGTAGATAGGATGTTCCAGTATTTTTGGTAGAAGAAAGGGTGCAGCCCATCAGGCCCACGTGCCTTAAAAGGTTTGAAACAGTCCATGGCCTTCTTGATTTCAGAGTACCTAAGAGGTTGATCAAGGGATGCTCTCATGCTATCAGTAAGGACTAGAGGAGTGTCCTCGCAACAGTTGTTTTTGTAGGTAGATGAGGCATGGGATGTGGTGAAAAGGTTTGCAAAGTAGCCTCTGGTGGTTTCTTTGATGAGGTGGGGGTCTTTGATTTGATTACCTACTTCATCTGTTAAGCTTAGGATCCTATTTCTCCTTCTTCTGTTAATGGTAGTGGTGTGAAAGAATCTAGTGGTGGCAGATCCTTCACACAATCAGCTAATTCTGGATTTGAACTTCCAAAAATCCTCCTCATTCTTAAGGATAGTTGAGAACTCTGCTTAGAGGTTAGATTCTAAGTCATGGAGGTAGGTGCCGAAAGGATAGGCATTAGATTTTTAGATGCCATTAAGCCTAGCCAAAATGTGTTTCTTTTTATGGAAGATGTTTCCAAAGACATGTCTATTCCAGGTAGTCACATTAGCTTTAAAGGTGTTTGTGTCACCCAAAAGATCATTTGTGGAGTGGAAGCCTTTTTGAACAATGGAGGAGAATTCAGGGTGACTGCACCACATAGAATCGAATCTAAAGGGCCTTCTATGATCATTGTACTGTTGACTAGTAATGGTGAAGAGTAATGGGCAGTGGTCAGAGTGGGTCCTTGAGAGATGGGTTACTGTTGATTCAGGGTATGACTCAATCCAGTCATCACTAGCAAAACACCTATCCAGCCTTTCTAGGATAAAGTCTTGCATGTTAGTGTATATTTTATTAGACCAAGTATATTTTGAGCCCTTGAAGTCTAGGTCAACTAGTCTACATTGGTTCAAACAGTTCCAAAAACGATTACTTCTACTATTATTAATGATGTTGCCCCCAAATTTATCTCTGGCTTTTAGGACTTCATTGAAGTCTCCTCATACAAGCCAACTACCTTTATAAACAGAGGCCATGCCCTCAAGGGACTGCCATAATCTTATTCTATCATGAATGTGACTACTAGCATAAATAGCAGAGAATAGTCATTTAGAGTCATCAGGGATCACCTTAACCATGACATGCACACCCTGGGGTGTGGTACAGACTTCCTCTAGCTTCACTAGGTCATCCTTCCACATAACATCAATATCCCAGATTGCCCTATGGCAGGGGATTGAAACTGGGTTGTGAACTGGAGCTTTGCAGTCAGGTGTGTATGGTCATCCATTCTTGTCTCAAGGAGAACAAAATCAGCATGGTTGTGCAGCTTGACCATGGAGGCACAGTGCCTGCGGAACTCAGCACTGTTGGCTTCCATCGCATTTCATATTATGGAGTTCATCAGTAAAGGATTTTGAGATGGGGCTTTCCTTTTGAGGCCCTTCCCCTTTCCCACAGGGGTCGCTTTCACTCTTCCCAGTACAGGGCTTAGGGCCACTACCGAGTTCCCTAAGTTTAGAGATGAGAGAACTTGGAGATTTAGTTTGCAACTTGTGAGTTTTCAGGGGCAGAGAGCAATAAGCATTTCTCCGAACGACTCTTTGAACTCGATCTCCTGAGCTTCTTGCATGAGGAGTACTCTTGTTTTGGGGACTCCTAATTTTTTCAGGATCTGCGTTGGACTCCTTGAGGTACACTAGGGTCTGGTTCTTCTCTTTGATTAGTTGGTCCATTGCCGTGGACTGAGTCATTGTTGGGGGAATCGACTGATTTACCCGCGGCCACATGGTAAAGGCAGGTGATGGGAGTGGTGTGTTCACGTCCATGAGTGAAAAAAGGGCATTGTTTGACAGAGTTGTCCCATCAGGTTGTTGAGCTCCTCTAGTGACGGTTGTTGTGTGCACATGTATTGGGATTGGAGGAGGGTAGACAACCATAGCTGGTGGCCGAAGTTTGGCAGGCCTTGGTGAAGAAGGTGGGTCGCTAGCCGTGCAAGATAGCGTTGGTGTTGGATGGTGAGGATATTGGGACTGGTCCAACCATCATTTGTAGTGACTAGCCCTGTAGTGCCATCTCCCAGCCAAGATTCCGGCATCAAGTCCGGTGGTAGTGGGAGGGTTGACATCGTTAGGGGAGTGATGTTCTGTTGGTTGCTGGGGTTGTTTGGGTTCGCCATTAAGAGGAGTTTTCTTGGGTAGACCGCCAATTATGCTTGAAAACAGAGGCATCTCTTCAGTTGCCTGGTTATAATTTGTTTGGAGGTTGTTAGAATTCGCGCTGGGACGTTTGAGATCTTTGCTCGATCTTGAAGGACTGACACTCAATGTCACTTCACAACTGAGATGGTGTGGTTGATTTTTTCCCAGGCAATTGATTGCCTCTATTGAAAGAGGCGCAGTTGGAAAGGGTGTGGGTATGGTTGGAGTGCGGGTTTGGGATAGACCTGGGCTGGGTCGCTGACGGTGAGAGGTGACCCACATTATCAAACTTTTGTGGGTTTGTCAGAATATAATTACCCAAATCGGGAGGCCTTCTGACTTGGAGTGATTACTTGATTTTTTTTATTTTTTTTGTTGGGGGGGGGGGGGGACATTTGCTAAGATTTGGGTGGGCTAGTGTGGATCCTCTCAATCCTCCATTTAGAACCCAAAAAGAAGTCACATGAATAATTTTTTCTCATATGTTTATATATGTGCATGTGCATGTGCAAGTGAATATACAAATATACTTTTTCTCCCTTAACGGTTTAGTAGTCGTAAATTCTTGCTGTAAATTGAACTCTTGCTTATGCTAGGTCAAATAAACTAGAAGGAGAGCACAAAATAAAGAAATTCCACCCTTACATTGCATATCCACAAAAGAATATTGTACAACAATATACATGTACTCTAATATACATTCCTTAAACAACAAAACTGCACTCTGTTCACCCGGCCTCAGTTCAGTTGGAAAGAATATGGGTAAATGAACAAATAAAATGATGCCAAAAATTGCAGATCATCAACTCATCAGACCTACACCACCTATTTTGTGTCTTCATGAATTTATGCTGCTTCCTACTAAAGCTAAACTTGGAGGACAAAAATTCAAAACTGATATAGTACATGTTCGAGGCTTACATCAGTGGAAGGTAACCTCCACCATGACCTTTCCTCAGGACAAGAGGTCCAGCATTTTCAGGGATTTTATCAAATGCTCTATTGCATGCATCAACCACATCGACAAAACCAGTTGCGATGGTAGCCAGTTGGTATCGCAACCTCAAGTCCCTAGTCCTTCTCAACAAACATCTAAATGATCTCCCGAGATACTTTGCCCATTCAGCTGGGAGCCCTCCCCCTGTCAACCACACGGAAAACTGGGATTGATCTCCTCTTGCAGCCACTTCAGCCCTATAAAATCTAGCAAGTTCGAGAAGCATCGAGGGTTGAAGGGGGAGCACAGCAACAAATTCAGCCACAAACTGTTCAACGAGCTCTGGTCTGAGCATTTGATTCCAAAGTACTAGGGCCCATTCACCTGGCTGGTTAAGGCCATAAGCTTCAGCAACAATTAGTGCTTCTTGGAAACGGGATTGTTCGACCAGTGCCCGCCTTGCATTAGTTTCAGACAGATTGAGAAAGTGTAAGTCTGGCATCCGAATCTGTAGAGAGAGAAGTGATGCCTGTGCACAAGCTTGGCGTGTTTTGTTGCCAGCATCAATTGATGAGTAAACTTCAGCAGCTTCAATGAAGTACCGCATGGAAGCCAAGAGCTCATCAGTCTGATCCTTGTCAGATCGGAGGGACCACTCCTTACTTGATTGCTCTGCTCGTGACTCCAAAAGAGAAGCCGTCTCATGCTTCATATCAAAATGGCTATAAACCTACAGGGAAATAGAGAGATGCACGTTATTTACTCTCTAAAAGATGCATATATTTCTGCTTTGAGGAAATGAAAACAGTTTTCGGGAGAAAAAGCAGAACGGGTTAAAGTGGGAGGATGAAGCATCTATTTGACATGAAAATGAAAAAGTACTAACGATGGCAAACGCATCAAGATCATTGGGATTAAATTGCTTGAGTAATGTGAGAACAGCCATTCTGAATCCTCTTACTGCCTCGGCAGTGCCAGCGTTGGCATCGATAGCAGCTGAAAACTTCTGAAGAAGAAGATCGAGCTGACCATTTTCAATAAGGATACCAAGAATGAAATTAAGTGCATGGAAGTTCCCCACTCCAGTTATCAGGCGAGCTAAACATGGAAAATCACCCTCAGATACATAAGCCTCCACCTTTTTGAATGCAAGATCTACAAGAACATCAACTCCATCAAGGCATGCCGAGGACTTGTAGAAGTGGTGGGACAAAATGAGAAGCTCAACCTGAACAAATTTTGCAAAGAGAGGACGTGACTTCAATTAGGGCGTAATAATTAAAAACCAAAGAGCAAAAGCTCCCACATAGCGTTACCACTTTTTTATTGAACATGCACACTAACTCAGTAAGTCCATGATTTACAGAACAGGTTTTTCATTGGTGAAGACCTAAAGGACAATACACTTACTTCACAGGCATGTGGTATTCCTTGACAAGTGGCAACTAAACGCAGTAAAGCATGGCCAATTTCTGGTTCAGAGGGGCAAAGCTCAGCCCACTTCAAGAAATCAGAAAATCTCCACAATAAAGGAGCAGGTCCCTCCTCTTTTTGAGATTCCATGTAACCTCCACGATGTGCTGCTAGCAAACCCTGTGATGATATAAAATTTATAAATAAAGAGAACATCATAGACAAACTGAACAGCATACTTTTTACATAGACACAACTTTGGTACTTTGTGTTTTGTTACTAGATCAAGTCGTAAAAGAACTAAGCAAATTTCTACAAAAGCTCAAATTTGATGTCATAATAATATTCTGGCGGAATCAGTGCCCATACTCCCAGAGGAATCAAGTTCAAAAGAGAAAGTACCTTCAAAAACGACTCAGCAAGAATTTGAGCAATACTAGCTGCAGGCATATAATGTGATTGAACTAAGAGCTTTGCTTCTTCAAAAGAGTCTTGCGCTTTTAGAGATAGCAATTGTAAGAGTTCAATAGGATGCTTTTCAAATGCTTCTGAAAATGGAATACCCAACGCATTTGCAGTCTTCACAACTGATATTATTCGCCAACAAAGGCCGCGTCCCCTACCTTCAGTTAGGAGTATTGCTAAACTCTCCAGTACCTGAAGTTAAACAAGATATTAATTCTTTTCATTCTTTTCTTGCAAAGAATCAAGGATATAAGAGACAAATCAAAAGATGAAAGCTAATGGAAGTGTCAAAGTGGAAGAATCTTGATCATAAATAGCAACACAAGCCAAGTCTAGACATCTTTCATGTTGGTAGAGCACCAGTTGACAGAATGTCTTATTTAACGTTACTAATTGTAAGAAGATATAAAGTTGACGACCACATGATCTTCCTCTATCCTCCTCTTTTCCCTTTTCTCCCTCCACCCACCTCCTTACGCCTCCATCCACTGAGCCCTCCAGTTCTCTCATTGGAAATAAATGCACTTCCAGCTCTGGAACTTCAGAGCAATAGTCCGAAAGCTAACACAGGAAACTAAATGCCGAAGTACCGGATAATAGTCAGAACAGTAAATGCAGAAATGATTCAGGAGAGATGGATATGAAGGACAGTCAAACATATTTGTGTCAACCTAACGAGGGCTAGACCAAAAGAAAAATAGGAGATAAAACCAACTGACTACCTGGAGAGCATCAAACACGTGTTGATTAGGGAAAAGATGGTATGACTGCATAACAGAACGAAGTTCACCATCGAGCACCAATATCGATACTTTGTTGTTTGGGGTGGCAATTGCAGCAAGCTTTAGGGCAGCATCCACAAGTTTGAATTCAGATGGTATGCAGCCTGGAGATAATTTATGTTGAAGCTGTCGGGAAGCCGCAATTTGTCCAAATTCCAGCAGTGAAAGAACAGCTCGTTCTAGCTCCGCAGGTCTAACTCTTTCCTCCCACTTCGAGAAAGTTGCTTCTATTTTAAGGTTTTCATCTGGTATCTGTGAATCCTCCTTTATATTAAAACTAATGGAGCTAGTTTCAGGCTCGTTACTTCTGTCCATTGGATCAGCTAAAGACTTTCTTGAGGGTACAAAGCCTTTGGCTCTCCTTTTCACTTTTGCACCGCCAAATATGGCAGCTGAAGAGCTAGAATCTGACATCTGAGTGGTCTTGAGATGTGACTGGTTACTTTCCTTTGTATCATTCCTCTCCCCAGACTTGATTCTCACTGAATTAGTGTGGTTATCCATTTTAGTAATAATGCTTGCAGTTCGGTCAATAATGCTTGAGCCCTTGCCACTTGCAGGTTCACGACTAGAAAGGGTAAACTCTCCTTCGCTTTTCACTTGAGTCTCTGATTCAACCGCCAGTAGCCATGCTCTAGTTTCAATTTCTCTCAAAAGATTCAAGGGACAAACTCTGATACATTTATCCAAGAGTCATATCAAGAATTATTAAAAGTGAATACGTAAAATAGGAGACCTCAGTAAAACACTTACGGGTTGCATTGAGTAATCGTCCCACTCAACCACTGCAGGGAAAGCAACAATAGTTCATGAAGCTCTCTAGCCGGGAGATCTTTTTCCGCTGCCTCTGCATGCTTGAGGAAAAATAATCCTGCCTACAGAAAAGGGTAGCAACTGAGATAAGTAAATAAAACAAGTCATAAAAGCAATCATCAGATGAAAAGGCATCCAGACAATCCAATTCTGCATTAAACTTCCCCTCCTCCCCAACCCATCCTCAACTAACAGCAAGAGAAATAACGAACAAAATTTCCATGTTTGAAAGTAAAATGAGCAGCAGAGTAGGCTGACGTCACATCTATTTCATAATGTAACTAAAGTACCTGTAATGGTGGGAAGGAATATCTAAGAAAGAGAGTCTGGCAGTGACCCCATAAAGCAACCCTTTCTTCTGGAACATCCCAAAGGAACTCCTTCCACTCTGCAACCATGGACTCAGCCTTCATACATGAAAGAAAAACACAGAGAGGAGAGAGTAAGAGGATCAGATTGATCAAAAATTTGCAGTCATGAGTCGATTACAATGAAAAGAAGTATGCAAAAAAATAAAGGAGAATAGCAAGATGGTTAAATCTTTAGATGAGGAGAAAGTGAGAATGCACCGGAGAAAAATATATTATTGATATTAATTGTAATACAATGAACCCTATTTATAAGTACACATAATATATAACCTACTTTTATTTCATACGGGACTAGAACTAATTACATATATATTCACATAGCTATTCTAACAGAGAACAACAGATTGCAAGATAGGTAAATGCATAACATAACATAAATCACAAACAAAAAAAGGACACACCAAAGGAACAAACAATTACGTCCAAGATAGCATAGATCACATGACAACTGTCTAGATGGAGATCAACACTATCTCCAAATAGATTATAGTTCAAATATCTTAATATCAACGTTGAAGGCCATGGAAATTAAGAACATTGGGCAAAAGAGATATTCGGAAAGTAGAAATTCTGGAACAATATGATCTCATACACAGGTTCAATATATTTCTCTAAGAATTTGACTGATTAGTGCTTTACGAGTCTTCTTTCCTGTTTAAGCGGTTCGATCCAGCATTCTAGTATTACAATTGCATTTATGTGGTATCAGCAGCAATTTTAACTTCCAAGTTCCACATGTGATAAAGAAAATTTGCATTTAACATTAGGGCTTAATCATAGTTTGTTAAAATAAGGAATAAGTGATCTTTTTTTGGGTCGGGTAACATTGTATTCATCACCACCAAGTTGGTACTGGCAATCAAAATATGTACAGATTACAGGGACCTTGTATCTTACAAGGAATCAAAAAAATCTACAAGTGATTCTGCGTCATCTATGTAGTTCTCTTTACACCAGAACTGATAAGACAAAAACAATTCAGCTTATAACAAATAAGTGATCTTCACAGTCGAGATAGTGCTTTTCTAATTGCCCTCCACCCCAAAGATGTTGACTTAGCCTGGCTTTGAGAAGCATACTGAACAATGATCAAACAAATATTTGATAAAAGTGTTTTTTTTAGAAGCATTTGATACAAGTGTTTTAAGTTTTCATAAAGTCATATTTTTCTGTTGGCAGTTCTTCCATATGTTAATGCCATTATGAATATCTTTAACAAAAGTCTCATTCGACTTTCTACGTCAACTAGGACTTTGGAAAATAGAGTTTGATGCTTCTTCCTAGTTTGTATAGGAGACCTTTGAAGTCTAGAAACAAGAATTTGTTATGCTTAAATTAACAAGGAAATGGCTAATGGGGAGATGCACCCTTCTCTGCAAATGCCAAGGCATTTTAGGATTGATTCCTGTGAGTAGTCATGTCCCTTTTCCACTTATTTTCCCCACAATTAAAAGCGTCAAAAACTTATTATAACACATTTCACTAGGTTAAATTTTTCAAAAATTCCACACATCTGAATGCATACATCTCTTCTTTATCAGTTAATTGAGAAATCAAATCAGTAGGCTTTACTATATTCCTGCCCAGTCAAGAGAAGCAAGCATAGGATTGGCAATATCCTTCTTAGCTGGAAATCGCTCCTTTCATCTTGAATCAATCTAGTACGACAGAAAAATCTGCTTCTGCTACTATGTGACACATTTTATTTGATAAATGACACTATTTAAGACTATTGAGTATCAGTACTTGTAAACTATCTCTGACTCAATAGCAAAAACACTTAAAAATTGAATTCCTATATCCATTCATGGATTGCACAAAGTGTGAGGTGACTTATCCCTTATGTTGCAGCCAAACCAACACCTGCCCCCCACACCGTATTAGAGAAGGGAAGAATCAGTTCCTATGCAATAGGACATCAAGGGGTAGTTAGGATCATGGACTAATTATGCAGGGATTACAATAGAGAGATTGTTATTAGGTGAATAATAATACAAGGATGGTAAACAATACTACAAGGATTGTTGCGAGGATGGCCTGCCTTTGAGGTATTTTTGTCTTCACATGCTCTATCCAGGTATTTTTATTTTTGGGTAAGATAAATAATTTATTAATTAATGGAAATCTATACAAGTCGTATTTACAAAAGTAAGATAATCTACACAAAAATATGATTCTCTGCAAAAGACACCCAACCATCTATACAAGCGAGGACCTCATGGGTATATACCAAAAAGTGACTAAACATAGAAGGACATTCCTTAAATTTACAAAATCATTTTCTATCTCTTCAAACGCTCTCCTATTACCCTCCTTCCATAAACCCACGTAAGCTAACGGGGCAACATCCCATGCCTTCCACCCTATATTACAACGGCTAAAGTCTTCTCATTCATAATACTCCACAGTCCACAATCATATGGTAGAGCTTATCCAGGTATTATTAGTACACACATTCTTAATCCACATTATGTCCTGCATAAAATAATACATAGATTGTTGCATATGTTATGCTGATATTAGTAATACAGAGTTTTATATCAGAAAATAAATTTTCACTCCCTCAATTTCATTTATATTTCGGTATTTGATTAGGTCAGAATTTTAAGATATGAGTTTGACTTATATATTATATCAGTGATGGTGAAAGAATAATGCTAAAATAATGGTTGAAAAGTGAGTTGACAAAGACAACACAAAGTTTAAAAGCTGAATAGCTAATATATGTTAATTCTTGAAAGAAGTGAAAGTTGTATAGAAATTGAATACCACAAAATTGAAAGGAGGGTTGGGCATATATGTAGAGTTTATACCTGAAACCCAAAGTCATTTTACGTATGCACAGTTTGCATTAGTAATGTAGAAATAATGCTAAAAACTGAACATCATATTAGTTTTGCAGAATTTTATGCTGAGATTATTTTATCCTAATACAGAAAACCAAACAACCCCTGAATGAACTCCAGCCAGTAAAAGAAATAATCAAGTACTACATAAAATTAATCTTTTCAGCAAGTGTCAACTTCTTAAATCTATACCAGCATATCAGGCTTTCATTTCCCTTCTCTCATTGTTCTTAGTGAATTAACTCCCTGTCCACTCTTCAAGTGATTTGTAGATAAAATGGCATAACATTTAAGAGAAGGCGCAATGCAATTTACTAACTATGTTGGCAAATACAAGCAATCTTGATCTCTTCTATTGTTATAACAAGCTAGAGGAGTTATGTTATCGAGGATCTTTAAGTTAGATGGTACAGTCCAGCTTTACAGTCCTCGCTTTAACAGTGGGACCAATGCTTCCATAAACCCTGGATGTTTTCAGATGGATAACTCAGGGACAAAATGACTGGTCAAACCACATTAAGAAAGCAATGCTACAAGTTACAACACCCGTTTCATAAAAAGTTCAGCAATCGGTTGATTCTAGAGGGAAGAATGCGAGAAGTATGACCAATGTACATTTGATTCACGTAACTGTTCTTTGTTACTTGAAATAGCAAAGCGCTAAGATTTGATCTTCTGTAGAACGCTATTTGGCAAGAAATATGAAAATAAATTGACACGTTGAGTTACTAATCCTGAAAGGTAAGTGATAACTCAAATATGAACTTTTTTTATTGGTACAATCTATGAATTGAAAGCCTATATAGTTCACCGACGTAACTCAGAAGAGAAAATTAGACAAAATGACACCCAAAGCTGCTATCAGCTGAGATCCTGATCTAGAAAGAAACAGAAAAAAGATTTCCAGCAAGATGCCTAGCTAATTTTGTATTGCGAAAGTAAAGAATGACTCTTAAAAAAGAAAGCTCAACCATAAAGAAATTCCTAATTCACACTTCATATAAAAGCAACAGCTCTAAAAAAACGATGTCTGAATGATAAAAACTGACATGAGGAAGAAGAGTCCTAAATAGTAAAAGGAATACCTGTGTTTCAGTAACATGGTGCGTTGCAGATTTCCAAGATCCACCACTGGCCTCTAAATGCTTAGCCCAATTGCGTGCCTGTTCCCAATGTCCATGTTCCTCTAATGCTGTCAAAAGTGAAGCATCATCTAGTGGCTCGTTCCCAAGATGTAGGCCATCATTTTTGCGAAGAGAAGGTTCCGCTAAATTTACTTTCCAGTAGAGCCGTTGATAATATGTTGCAGCAGAACCTCCATCACCAAAATCAGTGGCAGCAAGGAGGTGTAATAAGCATCTTTTTTCATAAGGTGAAGCACATCTTGAGAGCATAGCATCAGCAGCTTTCACAGCAGTAGAACTTATCCATAAACTACCAATTTTCCCTTCTTTTCCAACTTGTGTGGGTACGTGAGGTTCTTCCTTAATTCTAGCAGAAAAGGATCCGAGATGAGCTGAAGCTTCAGAAAGGCGCATTTGAGAAAATGCCTGGAAACGAAACAGCAAAATTTGTGATATATGGAATTAGACAACTGTTGTTATATTCACGACATGTGTCCTATAAAACGAGAACACTCAGTCACACGAAATGTTACACAAGCTAGGAACAACTTCATTTCATTCTGATTTAGTATTATTGTTTATTTAGATGTCTGCTAGAAACCAATCAGAATGTTATACACTCAAGGAAACAGCATCACTTTTATTCTGATTTAGTACTGTTAATTATTTAGATGCCTGCCAGACACCAATGAGATTGTGTCCCAATATTTAGTTTTCGTCTTTTTCCTAAAGGGATTATCTGGAGTTACAATAGATAATAACTTTAAAGAATAAAGGGAATCCTTTATATAATACTAAAAAACAAAACCCTTGATCTCTGCTTGACAAATATGGCATACAGATTTCTCTCAGCATAAAAAGGTAGAAATTGAAAAAAGAAGATGAGGACTTAACAGCTTTCAGGTCAGTCAGAGAAGGTTTCGCTTGTTTCGCAACTTCAAAGAAACAAAAGAGTGTTCCTCGTTGCTAGTTACTGGTCAAGGAGAAGAAGAGGTTCTTTGGGTTTAGTATGTCCTATATCTTGCAGTATTAGTAATTTTTTGTCAGTTAAGACTACATATACAATACATGAGAAACTACCCAATGAACTATTCATGCCATGTAGTCCTAAAATCTCTCCCCCTCCAAGCCCATGCCAGTTAGCAGATCAGCATGGAGAAATAATAAGGATACAGTGTCAACTTTCAAAGAAGCATTATAAGCCTTAAAGAAAAAGGAGATGGTAGACTACGAGAGATTCTCACTACACAGTGTTATAGCACCAAAATTGCACAAACTAAGGGGAACTAAGAGAAGGCCCGTTGAGTAACCATATCTACAACAATCAGGGATAACTTGACCAATATGGCAAACTTTGTTGCAGGCACAAGCAAGCAATGAGTACAACATGAATTGACAATTAATACATAACAAGTCAACCCCAAAACCCAAAGAAAATATGCTACTGAATATATAGGTCATTAGCTTATAAGTATTGGTTACATAATGTTTTTGTTCAAACAGTGAAAACGATCCTGCATATACATCTAGCAACACTATTATTGATGAGTATTAGCTGAAGAGTTGCAATTCAAAGAACTAACTTGAGCCTCTTCCCCAGAGGCCAGAACTTTGTCATAATGAGGCAAGTGAATGTTGCACCATGTAAAATGAAAGACCATGAGGGGACAAGAGTAGACTACTAAAGACATAACATTAACATAGAGAGTCGATTATGTCATGTGACCAATCAGCTGGATAGCAGTTTGAAAAGCTGTGAATAAACAATGAAAGACAGCAAGAACAGCGATGAAATGTTTAACAGCCAGTCAGTCTGAAGCTAAGAGAATTTTCAGCACTGAGAAGTTTCTGAGTAATGCCTCTTCATTTCAAAAAGGTAACCTATAATTGATAGCAACGATTTAACATACCTGAAGAGCTCGGATAAAAGGTAAGAGGGAACAAGAAGGAAGAAACATTTCAAAAGCCCTGAGCAAAGGAAGGAATAAATGTTGTTCACAAAGCACAGCAACCATTCTAGACAAAGAACCAGCCACTTCATCGGAGTCATTTGAAACTTTCTCGTCCTGATCAACTTGCTTTTCACATTCCTCTTCAGCAGTCATGTCTTGAATTCTCACATTTCCATCTGCATTGTGTGCATCAGGCATTGTGAAAGCTAAGGAATGCACTGACACAGGCTCGATGAGCCGTCTACGCTTTGGGATTTTGCGATTATAATGCACTGTATGTGCTTTGGCAGATGCAGGTAGGGAATTAGTTGCTTCCACAGCTGCCGCGACATTGTTTGCAATCTGGGAAGCAGCATTATTAACTTTGATGGCTGATGTTTCCCTGTAAAGGATATAATAGGAAATTACTTTGAAAAACAGTCCATGTATATGGAAGAAGGTAGAATTTTATTAA
This sequence comes from Nicotiana tabacum, assembly GCF_000715075.1. NCBI lineage: Eukaryota > Viridiplantae > Streptophyta > Magnoliopsida > Solanales > Solanaceae > Nicotiana > Nicotiana tabacum. Next base: position 109,797,108 of record NC_134092.1, read on the forward strand.
TTAATGGAAAAAAACAGGGATTATGATGGAAACCTTGCTGCAGTTATTTCTAGCCAAACTGTCAGGCAAGATAACGGAGAGACATCTGGAAAACAGGACGCAATTGCAGCCAAAAGTGACCAGCATAAATTCTTTGCTTGCAGGAGAAGAGCTTGTCCAGGCCTTGCTTGCTTCTCGCACTCGGCGATAATTCCAAATAGTTCGGCCGGTGTATACATATTTACATCTGGAAATGATGTCCCATTCTTCTTTTCTCCTGTATCTGAACTTGAAGAAGAGCTAAATTTCTTCCTTGATTGCATACTCTTCAGAAGTGTTAGTATGTGGGTTTTCAGACGTGCATCACCAAACTCCTTTGATGCCTGACACATATCAGATAAAGCAAGTGAGACAAAATCATGAGTTAGCAAGTCTTCTCCTTTTTCTATCATAAAACTAAAAGGAGATATATGTAGCAGCAAAGATTCATCAAGGGAAGATGTGATGAGAATAGATAGCTTACAACTTGCATCACTGTCTCCAAGGGGTAGCCTCCAATTTGGGCTTCTGAGAGAAAGCCAACCTGGCAAACAAAAGAACACAATTTTCATACCAAGAAAACTAATAAGTTCAACAATGATGTTTAACAAGCTCATACCCAGTCATTGTCTCTTGCTAATATAGCAAGATATCTCGTGCTCACAGGAATTTGATGCGCCTGACAAAATGTTGTCACCAAATTCCAGTGCTCGCTTGCAGATTTTTGCTGAGACCTCAATTCAACTCCATCACCATTACCAGTTAACAACCAAGAGCCACACGTAACTCCATCAGCTGATGACGGAAGACTTGCTGTTTCCAAGTGTTGCAGGACAAGCATGAGAGCTCGAGATGGCTGTCTACCACAGGTTGTGAACTGATCACTTTTTTGATTAGCTTGATTGAACCAATCATTCTGGCAATAATCATCTGCCAATCCTCGTGCTAAAGATTCAGTAATATTATTGTCATAAGTATTTGAATGAAATGAAGAACTCCTGGGGGAAGGTTGCTTAAAGTGATTGGAACAAGGGCCGGATTTATTAAAGGATGCTATTCTTCTCAAAGCCGCAACATCAATTTGGAGGGTTCCAGGAGATAGACCGCACAACTCCAACAGAAATGCACAAGATGCCACCAACACTGAATCGGCAAAATGCACAATAGCAAGGGGCACGACCTAAATATAAAAACAACAAATGCTTAGAGGATGTGAGAAAGCACGGGAGAAAATATTGTTATTTTTCTAAAGTGTTGTACAACGCCTTATTTATATACAGTGATTACATAATAATAGGTAACTACTTCCCGATGTGGGACACTACACATGACTAACTACTTAACGGAGGAAAATATATCAATATGCTATCATCAGAATGCGAAGCTCTGAGATTTCGTGCAAGGGAGAAAGCACGGGAGAAAATATTATTATTTTTCTAAAGTGTTGTACAATGCCCTATTTATATACAGCGATTACATAATAATAGGTAACTACTTCCCGATATGGAACACTACACATGACTAACTACTTAACAGAGGAAAATATATCAATATGCTATCATCAGAATGCGAAGCTCTGAGATTTCGTGCATGTACACTTCAGCTTGTTTTATAGAAGTATCTGACACATAAATGGACTATTTCATCACAGCACTCTTTCTTTCAGTGAGTCATACTCCATCACAAGAGAGAGTGGTCTTCAACTGCACTCCAACCAAAGAGCATGATATAGAGAAGGTGCATCTTCTAAATGTTTATATTCTTTCAACGTACATTCATCTCGCAGATGATATATTTAGGATGGCTCTCATAAAGTAAATTCTTGTTCTTTTTTTTTTTTGAGATGGTAACATATTAGTATATATAATAAATTTAGATTACAAAGCAGTGTAGTCCTATATAGTTACAAGGAGAGTTGAAGCCTGAGTTCCTAAGTCTTAACCTATCATAAGTAATCTAAAATCTCATAAATAAATTCAGCTTCTTGTAAGTACTCCTGTTTACACCAAAAATAAAATAGGACTAAACAATTCATCTTCAGCTTCTCAATGGAACTTCTGTTATCTTCAAAATATCTCTGGTTTCTCTCTTTCCAGATTGTCCACCAAATGCAAGCTGGGACAATCTTCCATCTCTCTTTGTGTCCTGAAAGGTTACCATCTCTGTTCCAACAAGCTAGGACTTCCTGGATTCTCCTTGGCATGGTCCACCTGATTCCCCTCAAATTAATGAATATCTTCCATAATTGATCCGTCATTCTACAGTGTAAAAAAAGATGATTGATTGTCTCGGCCTCTTCATCACATAAATAATATCTGGAACATAACTGAAAACCCCTCTTAATGAGATTGTCTTGAGTCAAAACTGCCTCTTTTGCCAATAACCATGTGAAGCATGCTACCTTTGAATGGGATTTTAACTTTCCATATTATCTTCCAAGGCCAGCAATCAATCTGATTGTTTGAAAGGTTAAACTCCTTATATGCTAAGTTCACAAAAAAATTTCCTTGTGCGTTCCTATTCCAAGACATACTATCCACTCTGGTTGAAAGCCCCTGAATTGTTCTAGGGTGTTATAGAACTCTGTTAGCCTGTCCACCTCCCAGTCATTCAATAGTCTTCGGAAGCTAAGATTCCATCCTGGATCGCCCCATACTTCTCTCACGCATGCTCTCTGTTGCTGATTCAGATTGTAAATATCTGGAAAGAGTTGCTTCAATGGCCTTTGCCCTAGCCATTTGTCATCCCAACAGGATGTTTTCATACCACCTCCTACTTTGAAACTTGACTTGTTGATGAGCATGGCCATAAGTTTCTTATGAATTTCCACAAACCGACTCCATAGGTGCTATTCACAGCTTTAGTAGTCCATTTACCATCCATCCCATATTTTATCTTGATAATATCCCTTCATAAGGACTGTTCTTCAGCAGCAAATCTCCATAGTCATTTCATCATCAGGCTATGGTTTTGGATTCTCAAATTCTTGATTTTCAGACCACCTTCCTTCTTACTGGTTGTAAGAGTACTCCATTTTGCCAAGTGCATTTTCTTTTGTGTCACTATTCCCTTGCCAAAGGAAATTTCTTCTGATAGCATCCAGCTTCTTCACAACACTGACAGGAATCGGAAACAGAGACATCATATAGGTAGGTAAAGCATCAAGAACACTATTTATCAAAATCAATCTTCCACCTAGAGAGAGATATTGGTTCTTCCAATTTACTAGCTTTTTTTCACACTTCTCAATCACTCCATTCCAAATCCCTTTTGATTTACTCCTCGCCCCCAGTGGCATACCTAAGTAGATTGTTGGCAATACTCCTACTTTACCCCCTAAAATTGCAGCCAGATGGTGGATCTCATTAACTTCATTAACCGGATAAATGTAACTTTTACTCCAATTAATGTGTAATCCTGAAGTGGCTTCAAAGAGAATGAAAATTACTCTCAGTACTTTCAGGTTATCTCTATCAGCATCACAAAAAACTAAAGTATCATCAGTATATTGTAAATGAGAGATCTCCAGATTGTAGGCAGCCCTGGGATTCACAATAAAGCCCCTAATCCAACGATTGGTCTGTGCTGTTTTTATCAAATCATTTAAACCCTCCATGGCTAGGATGAATAGGAAAGGTGATAGGGGATCCCCCTGTCTGAGACCTCTCTCAGATGCAAAGAATCCAGTCGGTGAGCCATTTATCAAGATTGAAAATCTAACTGTGCTAGTACAAAACCTGATCCAATTAATCCATCTGCCACCAAACCCTAGTTTCTCAAGCACCCCCCAAAGGAATTTCCAGTTGAGATGGTCATAAGCCTTTTCAATGTCTAATTTGCATAATATACCAGGTTTCTTACTCTTTATCCTTGCATCTACACATTCATTTGCTATAAGGATGGCATCCATTATCTGTCTTCCTTTTATAAAGGCCATCTGTTGGGCATCCACCACCTTATGTACCACTTTTTTAAGTCTCTCTGTTAAAAGTTTTGAAATGATTTTGTAAACACTACCTATCAGGCTAATAGGTCTAAAATCCTTAACTCCTTGGCACCCATCTTCTTGGGAGTTAATGCTATGAAAGTAGCATTAAAACTTTTTTCAAAGAAAACTTGTTCATGGAAATTCTGGATGGTAGCAACCACTTCCACCCTCACCACCTCCCAGCAATGTATAAAGAAAGCCATAGAATATCCATCTGGACCAGGGGCGTTATCCCCTGCACAAGCCTTCACACTTACCCATATTTCCTGTTCTTCAAAAGAATTTTGCAGCATCTGATTTTCCTCTGCACTAATCATAGGACATTCTCTGAAACTAGCATGTGGTCTCCATTCCTCTGATTCTGCATAAAGTTTTTGATAAGAGGAAACTATCTCCCTTTTAATGTCAGATGGATCTTTTAAAGTAACCCCTTCTGCTGCAATTTGATCAATATAGTTGTATCTTTTATGGGCATTTGCAGTTCTATGGAAGAACTTAGTATTGCTATCTCCTTCCTTGAGCCATAGTGCCCTGGATCTTTGCCTCCAAGCCACCTCCTCATGTTTAGCATTTTCCTCAAACTCCACAGATAGGACAACCCTTAGGTGTACTTCTTCATCATTCAGTATTCTTTGCTCTTGTATCTCTTCCAATTCAGCTAGTTGTGTAAGGATGTTTTGTCTCTGCAGTTCCAAATTACCCACCAAAGATCGGCTCCACTCTTTAAGTTTCTCCTTCAGGGCTTTCAATTTAAAAGCAAGGATATAATCAGGTCGTCCTTCACAAGAAAAAGAGCCCCACCAATCTTTAACCCTTTCTTTGAAACCCTCTGTTTGCAGCCACCAATTTTCAAACTTAAAATAAGACTTTGCTGGCCCCAATCCCCACATTCTTGTTCCTGTTTTACAAACTTCAAGCATAAATAGAACACTTTATAAGAAGCTCTAATAAAATTAAGACCTAAAACAGAAGATACACAAACTGGAACTATTTGACTCGGTGATTTAATTCAAATGAAACCACCAACTGTTAATATCAGGTAGTTTGACTAACATGCTATGTGACAGAGGTGCAGTAGGTAAAGCATCTTGATGTCATTCGCATGAGCTTTTCTCAAAATTCGTTCCATTTGACAATTGGTTCCTTAAAACTTTACAATCATTTGTGATGCTGAAAGAGCAAAAGGACACTTCAAGAGTTGTAGTTAAAAGAGAGATTTTGCCTGTATACTAACAGTGTTTTAAAAGGCCTTTTTGGCATTCGCCCGGGGCTCGCCCCTGGGCAAGGCACTTGCAAAACGCTCTAAGGCACACGTGTGGGACTTAGTTCTGTAAGGCTTACGCTCCAAGCGCCCGACTGTAGCCCTAAGCACGCCTAACGCTCAAGGCTTAGAGTTCGCCCAGCAATCCCTACACAAATCATGTGTCAAATCCCTACACCGTTGACCATCAAATTCTTTCATACATGACTGATATACGAACCTAAAGATATATGAAGATTAATTTAGAGTAACTCAAATAATGAGCCATAGTATTGAATATTCTATGATTGAGAACATAGTGAAGGTGAACATCATTTGAACATTTCCTATATAAATAGACAGCCCGAGTTTATTACTTCGCTATCTGTATTCATGTCTTAGTTCTTTGTCTCTCAAAATGATCAAACTTGTATTACTATGCTATTTGAAATCAATTTGTATTTATACATGAAAGAGTATTATTTTTAAGTTATAGTACTGATTATTTACCTTTAGGGAGGTAAAATGTGTAGTATTATAATATTTTTTAAGAAATTGTGATTTTTAATTGTTTGAAAGTTAAGATATTGTAGTTTATTTTTGTCTCATGATAACTTTAACACCCCTGCATTGTTTATACTCATATAAGTGTACTAGAATTTTTGTTTTCAATGGGCTTCTCTACAACAGTAACAACAAACCCAGTTTAATCCCATAAATGGGATCTGGGGAGGGTAGTGTGTACGCAGACCTTACCCCTATCTTATAGAGAATTTCAATGGGCTTCTCTAATCCTTTTAATTTTTTCTTGAACTTTTAATTTATTTTTCATATTTTTTAATGTTATTAAGCTATTTTATTTAATTTATAAATTAAAAAATTTAAAGATCCATGGGCTTATGCCCCATGTCTCTGGGCTTACGTCTTTCCCTGCATTAAGCGAAACGCCCCGTCTCACGCCCCGCCTTTTTAAAAACTGATATAACATTTCCAAATAGATGACTATAAAGGGACAAAAGAAGTACATATAGGGTTGATACAAATAGAAAAAGATGAATGCCAGTTTGGTAATAGTGATCCTTACGGATGAAAGAAACAACTGTTCGCTCTGTGTTATAGGTGAAAGAAGCATCTGCACGTCTGACTGGATGTTTGTTTGTCCTTGCACTGAAGTCCCGTGCTGCCCTCTACGTGAACTTTCTGACTTCAACTTTTGAACTCTATTTGAAAGCAGCTGATTAAAAGCTGCCAATGCACGTCCACGATGTAAATGGTGCTCAATTCCAACTCTAGATTCCTAGAGCCAGAAAGTAACATGGATTAGGGACGAAAAACATGAAAACAGTTAAAATTAAAAAAGGAACCAGGCTACAAGAAAGGCAAATTGTGAGCACCTTAAGTAACTTTCAAATTGCATCACAGATATTCCCAATCAATGAATTCTGAATATACCCATTTGGGTGACATTGAAATACAAAAGCAATAAAACCTAGTTATTTGCAGATTCTTCAAGTGTTTGTCCACTTGCCCCACTCAGGAAACAACAATGAATGAAATACGGAGTCATCAAGAATCAAAAACACATCGCATGATAAACCTATTTTGAGTTTGACATCACAGGAAAAGAGAAAACAAAAGATATAGAAAAACTGTATTCTCAGTTTGCCCTCACCACAGAATATAGTATGTTCTATGCAATGAGAATTACTATGTATCATTTAGTAGATAAAAGATTGAACTTTTCTCTGAATATATCTTTTTTCTTCATCTTCTTATACATAGTTTACTTTTGCTTCTAACAAAGAGCATCCACATATACTAATTAGATGGAGGATCCATGTCTTTCCTTCGGAAATCTCACTTTGCTTTTACGGAAAAAGCAATTATAAAGACTGGACACCTAGATGACTAAAAATGTTGGAAGATGACACAATATATTGATATACATTTCTAAAGAATAGAAAAAACTACAGATGAGGAGAAGTTTAAACTTTTTGTTCTGGCCCTTTTCGCATGCCACTAATGATCAACAATAATACCTAATAAACATGTACATAAAAGCAAGTGAACCTATGTTGTCTCTGGTGAATTAATATTATCCAAACATACATTAGCAAGTATTTGGGTCATAGATATCATTGCCATGTCTATCAGGAATAGTATGATGACTATTTTATTTGTGTTGCACGTGACATTTGTCCTATGAAAGTGCAAGGTGGTCAGCATGCAACATGTCATAAAACTCGTCACTATAAATAAACTGCCAAAGTGAACTAAGAAAGTGCCACCAAAGGTGAAAAACTTCAAAAAACGCCAAATGTCTGTTGGGCTTTAAGCACAAATCTGAATTAAAGTGGGGGTTTCAGTGAAGAAAGGCCCAGATGAGGAAAAAAATAATAACATGCATGTAATTTAAGAAAAATAACTATGTTTACTAACTGTGAGAAATGAAACTACATGGGAGAAAGAACGAGAAGTGTATCTCATATTATTCTCCTAAGCTATTAGGTGTTTAAATAGTAAATCTACCTATTATAAACAAGGGAAAAAATCAAGATTACGTAATATAAACAATATCTCCCTAACTGATTCTACACATTATACACCATTCTCAACACTCCCCTTACCCCCACCCCCCCACAAAAACCCCCTCCCAAGCTGGTGCATACAAGTCGCATGTACCAAACTTGTTAAAAATATAACAAGTTCAAGGGTCAATAAGGGACTTGGTAAAAGTAAGTTGATCATTTGACTTCACGAAATTTGTGACAATATCACCCAAGGGCATCTTCTCTCTGACAAAGTAATCGTTGATCTCTAAGTGTTTAGTTCTCACATGAAACACTAAGAGCGGCTTGATTATCACATACAAGTTCTATCCGACAGATTTGTCCAAACTTCATCTCTTTGAGCACCTTTTTGATCCAAACTAGTTTGCAAGTTGCCACAACCATTGCTCGATCTTCTACTTCTACACTAGATCGAACAATCACACTTTGTTTCTTACTTTTCCAAGATTCTAAATTACCTGCAACGAGAATAAAATATTCAGAAGTAATCGATCAGAAGTTGCTCTTGCCCAATCTGCATCAGTGTATCAAAAAATTTGCTCATGGCTTCGATACTCGAAGAGTAATCTTCCTCCTGGGGCTGATTTATATATATCTAAGGAAACGAACAACTGCATCCCGATGACTATCACATAGAGAGTCTACTCACGACACATACCCAAAAGGCAATGTCCAGTCAAGTCAAAGTGATAACATACCAATTGACCACTTATACCTTCCAAGATTATTAAGAGGCTCCTATGTCCTTACAAAAGCTTTACATTCGAATCCATGAGAGTATTAATGGGTCTACAATCTATTATTTTGTCTCTTTAAGAATGTCTAAAGTGTGTTTATGTTATGAGGCGACAATTCCTAATTGGGGTTGAGCAACTGCAATGCTTAGGAGATACTACAATCTGCCCAGACCTAAGTTGCGTGGACTCTTCGTTTTTGGTGTCGCACCCGTCTCGACACGAGACGGGTGTGGGTGCGGGTGCGGATTCGGCCAACTAACTTCGGTTACTTTGACCCGAGTCCATTTGGGGAAGGAAATTGAGATTTTGATTTTTCAAAATTAAAAATAGGAAATGGCATACCTTCAATATTGTAGTACTTTTGTCTCATATTTGCTGCTTTGTGTTTCAAAAAAACCAAGAATTCAAGGGTCGTGTTCTGAGTTCAGACTTCTGGTAGATAGCAGCGATATAGATGGAGGGTTTTTCACATAATATCTCTCAAAATTTATAATATCTTAGCCGAATCCCCGCGCCCGTATCCATATCTGGATCCGTATCCCCGAATCTTAAAATTTAGATTTTGCCGAATCCGACACTCGGATCCATACCCATATCGGATACCCGCACCCGAGTCCGAGCAACTTAGGCCTAGACCCTTAGTCAAGAAGTGTTGAATATACCATTGGTATAAACTACTAATAAATAAACAGATTTGGAGCAGCATGAAGATTGAATATTGAATGATTAGCATTACTACAAGTCATATCAAACTCCTAAAAATCGTGTTGAACTTACCAAACCATGCTCGAGGAGACCTTTTCTTTTAATAAGAAATTAATCAAAATGATTAACCACTACTACAGTTTACATTCATTCATGCCAAAGCAGCTAAGCTGTCAATCTTAATATGACACTAGATGAACAAAAACTCGATGCCTTTTCCACCGTCTCCATTGGCCTAATTTTACAAGTAACAAAAACATAATTTGCAAATACTGCTTGAGTAAATTAATGAATGATTGCAATTGAAATGATCAATCCCAAACTCCTCCAAGAGGTGAATAGCTTGTGCAATGGTCAGATGATTACATTTAACTTAGAGATTCTCATCAGAGCCCAGTTCCTCTAGACATAAAAAATTAGGTGGCAATGACAGTAAAGAATTTTTCTCTCGACAATCTTTTCAATGCCACTGCCAAAGAATACCCTAAAGCCCGAGCCACTAGTACTGCAACTGCATTTCCTACTTATATGTACCTTTCTTTTATTGGTCTTGTCAATTTGTAGTAAATAGAGAAACCTTACAGTTGTGCATTGTCACGGATAGCAAGCATTATGTCCTGCTCTGGATATAATATGACCTGATTGTGGGTCTCTGCTCTTGTAACAACTATTGCAACAATTACATCCTACCATACACGATCAAATGGATTTGGGGAAGTACCACGAATAAAACTCATCACATTTTCATGGATGATGGACCAAAGGCTTTTCAAAAGCATAAATTTTGCGTGTATTATATTATTTGATCTACATACCGAAACTAATAACATTTGAGATTGTTTTTAGCATTTGGATACTATTCAACAGTATTGTCAGCACGAGCACGAACGCCAAGCAAGTTCCTGAAGTTCGCACCCTTTCGTTTGGGAATTTGATATACAAGTTGATAGTCATCTTCATCTAACTAAAGGGGCTAATGATCATACAGAACAGTACCCAATGTCCCATCCCTCCTTAATCTTATGAAGCATTGGAAAGTAGATTTGCGCTCATCGGTATAAAGCATTTCATCCCTTGGCTCATCATTTTCCTCAGGAGAAAGATTTGAAAATGCATCCTTAAGAAAAATTTCTCTTTAGCTTGACTTTCACGCCCTCTCATATGCTACTGCATTTAACTCAAATTTTGTAGGAATACCACCCCTCACGAGAAAATTGTGTGGGCAATGGATATTGTGACAATTTCTCTGAAGGAAGAGCACCCTAAATGAAGACAGACACGCATACAAAATTGTGTAAGTCCATAAGCCCCAGCCACCACCAATCCCATTCGTGCTTTGTCTTTCATCCCAACATAATTCACATTCTAAGGTAGATACGTGAGACAAATAGGAACCATTTTTTAAGTCTAGACAAACTGGAACGTCTGAATTTTCTATGAAGTAACTCAGGAGAGTCTGTAACTGGACAAATTGTAAGTGAACTTGGAAGCTTAAGGTAGTACTAGTAAAGACCTTATGACTCAAGTTTAGTAGCAATGATCCGTCTCGTAGTGTGATATTGTATACCAACAAAGTTATTGAGAAAGATAACTGAAAATTAAGAGACTGAGACAAACGATTAATGGATGTTACAATAAAAGGTAAAACCAAGAACATAAAGACATGAGTTTAAAGTTAAAGAAGGCATAAAGATAGCTTGACCTACATCGGTTGCCATGGTTTGGGATTGATTAATGGCTAATGAAACAGTAGACTAAGAATAAGAACTAAAAAAGAAAAAATACTAGTTACCAGAAATATGATCTAAGGCTTCTGAGTCAATGATCCAAGGTCCAATAATGGAAGACTAGAAAGGAAAGTTAAGATACAGGATTACCAACTTGGAAAACAGATGCGCTTTGTAAAAGTGCCTACTTACATACCTCCTTGTACTTAAAAAACTCACTATATTACCTGATTAAGATGAAGGAACCTTCTAACAGATCAAATCACGAGACTATATACTTATGCGGCCACAAATTTCAATTCTTATCGACATAAATGAACGAATGTTCTCAAAAATAATAATTTCAGAAGGTGTCCAGAATATCTTATAGCGAAAACAATAAGATAGTCACTAGACTAAACTAGGAATAAAGTTGTCCTTTGATATGTTGGAATAGTCAATTCACCAGAAAGCTGGTCGACCTTCAGAGATGGAAAATGGCCTGGCCAGCGACACCTTTCCTGGAGTCTTATCAAATCTTTGTCAGAAAAGGGTATAGTTAGCAAAACTTGATGCAACCTAGATGGGTAAAATCGGAATCAAGAGGCAAGCAACTAAAACAGTGGCCGAAAAAGGGCTAGAAATGCCGCACGCATCAGTGGGTGACGCTGGAAAAATAGAACTGCTGGTAGCGAGTGGCGGTGCGTGGATGACCCTACGGCAGCAGAAATTTCTAGGCTAGGATCGCACGAGAGTTTCGACCTTACTGGTGGCACTGTTATAAGTGCAGTGCCTCCGGAAAGCAACAACACCTCGGAGCAGTGTATGTAATTGCTGGAAAGTGCTCGGTAACGGGAGTTCTCTCCTGTTATGTCACTGGTAACACAATGACTATTTTCTCGTATCGAGAGAAATAAATACACAAGAGAAAGAAATGAGAAATTTCATAATGAATCTCCCTAAGCTATATATGGGTTGTTTAAATAGTACATACACCTATTCTAAACTAATAAAGAAATCAAGATTGTTTTCAATAGATCCTCGGCACAAGAAGATGAAAAGAGACAATAGAACAGTAACAGCAACAGCGGCCATAAAGATAGAATCAGAAAAATAAATGAAAAAAGCAATATCAGTAATCAGTAACAATGGCAAGGTACTAGGAAACGGAGCGAAAAAATAGTAAGAACACAACACGTATCACTAGCATACGATAACAAGACACTAACAGATTAGCCTACACCCCGTACGGAGTAGAAAAATACTCAACTACCTCCTAACCTATAACCCTAATGCTCGAGCTCCACACCTTCCTATCAAGGGCCATGTCCTCAGTGAGCTGGAGTCGCGCTATGTCCTGCCTGATCACCTCTTTCCAATACTTCTTAAGCCGCCCTCTACCTCTCCTCATTCCCGCCAAGGCCAACCGCTCGCACCTCCTAACCGGGGCATCTAGGCTTCTCTGCACGTGTCCAAACCATCCAATCCTCGCTTCCCTGATTTTGGGAGCTACTCCCACCTTCGCCAAAATATCTTCATTCCTAATCTTATCCAACCTAGTGTGCCCGCACATCCATATCAACATCCTCATTTCTGCTACTTTCATCTTCTGTCTATTGTTATTCTTGACCGGCCAACACTCTGCCACATACAACATGGTCGGTCTAACCATCGCTCTATAGAACTTACCTTTAAGTTCCAGTGGCACCTTCTTGTCACACAAGACGCCAGATGCTAACCTCCATTTCATCCACCCTGCCCCTATACGATGTGTGACATCCTCATCGATCTCCACATTCCCCTAGATAACTGACCCAAGATACTTGAAACTTCCTCTTGGGGATGACTCGTGAATCAAGCCTTACGTCCACGTCCGATTTCCCCGTCGCGTCGCTGAACTTGCACCTCTAGTATTCTGTCTTTGTCCTACTCAACTTGAAACCTTTAGACTCAAGGGTCTGTCTCCAAACCTCCAATCGCTCGTCAACACAGCCTCGCGTCTCATCAATCATAACTATATCATCAGCAAATAGCATACACCACGGCACTTCCCCATGAATATGGTGTGTCAGTGCGTCCATCACCAGTGCAAATAAGAACGGGCTGAGCGCAGATCCTTGGTATAACCCCATAACTACTGGAAAATGCTCTGTCCTTTACAACTGTCCTAACCCGAGTCTTAGCTCCATCATACATGTCCTTAATCACCCTAATGTATACTGCCGGAACACCTTTTACCTCCAAGCATCTCCAAAGAACCTCCCTAAGGACCTTGTCATACGCTTTCTCTAGGTCAATAAACACCATGTGCGAATCCTTCTTCCTATCCATGTACTGTTCCACCAACCTCCTAATAAGATGGATAGCTTCCGTAGTTGAACGATCAGGCATGAATCCGAATTGGTTCTCGGATATAGATAGTGACCTCCTCACCCTCGCTTCCACCACCCTCTCCCACACTTTCATAGTATGGCTAAGCAACTTAATACCCTTATAGTTGTTACAATTCTGAATATCACCTTTGTTCTTATACAACAATATCTCCCTCGTTGATTCTAAACAATATACATACATAATATTCCCAAAACTAACAATAATTATATGGACAAAGCTTTAAAACATCAAAATTAATTATAATACATAAGTAATAACCATATCAGCAAGTTCAAAACCCATTTCAAAATTTCTTGATAAAGAAAAACTATTTTAAATTTCTAACTCAGATTAGTGATTAATTTTTACAAAATTTAAATTTCACACCATAATTACTACTAAATTCATCCATAAAATTTCCTCATAAATTAATAAATCGATTTGTTTTCTATCTTTATTGTTTAGTGTTGTCTCCCTTTAATATAGACCCGTAGACATTGAGGTGAGCATAGTGCCCGCACTAAATGGCCAGTTAAGCGACACACATCAACTAGCTTGAGTTGCATCAAGGATTAAGCATGCCTCAAACAGGCCTTTAAGTGTGACCATTTCATCTAAAAGCTTAAGCTGTTAGAGAAAGCACACTTATATTTACTTAATTATCTCTTCCACGCATCCCCTTGCATGCAGACCTGGTTCTTTTTATGGGCCAAGCACGTGAAATATTCTTTTTGAATGTAGGTGGCAATGAGACTCAAATCCATGAATTCTACCTGATCTGGTACCATGTTGAAGAATGTGATCATCTCATCTAAAAGCTTAAATTATTAGAGAAAGCGCACTTTATTTACTTAATTATGTCTTCAACAACCACAATTTCAGATAAGGAAACGAGACGCGAAAAGACAGCATCTCAAAGCTTGACATTAGTAAATGATCACAGAAGCATTACTAACCTTTAATGAAGAATCATACAGCTCCTCCTCAATGTGTTTCTGGATGGCAACTTCCCAGGACAAGGGGCTGATGTCAGAAGGAACAATGTCCCTTAGAAGAGAGGGATCACCCACCGGCAAATCCGCAATTGATTGCCAACCAAGTGGGCCCTGCCATTACAGAAAGAACATGATCACAACCAAGCATGAATGGACACACATTAAGAATTTGATCGTTAGAGTTGGTTCTAGTTAGCTTAGTAACTGCCAAAGATAGACTAGTATCTCCATAGTGTAAAGTCGTTGGAGATCCTACAGTGCAATTTCCATCCCATGAAATCTTAAGAAAGAGCAAGGAATTAAGTTAAACGACGATTGAAGGATCATAGGCAACCTGTACATAAAGCTGAATTAATCTCCGGACAGTCTTAGGGAACCAGCACGGAAGCATCTGTGAGAGTGAAGTATCATGTGCCGAAGAGAAGAACACACTCTCGCGCCAATTCAAATAGTCTAATAAATCAGAGTACCCAAATACTGCAGAAGACACATAGTTAATAAGGAAAAGGTCATAATCAAAAGAAGGTGCAACTTTGGTTAGGCCTATGTGATAAAACACTTAAACTGCCATCACAGGAGAACTGCTTGAGGTCCTTCAAGGCGGCCAGCAGATTTAGGAGTGAAGTAAGCTACTCACATTTCGGTTTAGGACTTATAATGCTGCAAGTTGGATCTTGTCCAAAACATGCCGCAGTTAGAGCACGCCACAAAGTAGGGAAGCGCTGGAGGAATGGCCTAAGATTCTCCAATGTACACTGTGCAGAACTATAGAGCCTGTTAACACTACCACTGCTCAAGCAATCTTGAATCGGAATTGGAGCATACATCAATGTGGCTAAAGCTGTCATTTCTCCTCCTTCCGCAATGTCATCAACAGTATGTATTATGTCTTCTATCTCCATAGTGCTGAAACTGTTACCAGCAACCAAATTATGTGATACAACAGCGCGGGCATTAGAGAACGACGCTTCATACTCTTTTCCCTTGACCCTTTGTAAGAGCAACCATTTTGCCCATTGGTTATCTCCCTGGTGATCATATAGAAGGAAAACCAAAAGGATAGTGAATTGGGCTGTCAAAACGCACAAAAAGATAGTTCACAAGGAAAATATATAGCACTATAAACCAATAGATCTTTTTAAAGGAAATCAGCAACTAGAGACGATGCATAATAAAAAGCTTTCCGGGATGAAAGGGCATAAAAGGCCTCAGTGGAGCAAGATGCAAAGGCAAGTTGCATCGAAACGTAACTAGGCGTCTGCTAGTCTAATGAACTTGAGACCAATTTCTTGTTTGATCCCCCACTAGTATTTTCATATAGACAATTTATATGCCACATAGTGGAGAATAATGAAGCTCTCTGATCAGTTGCACCCTGAAGGACTACACTAAGGTCCATGGAGGCTTATACTAGCATACAGCTAACCTAATAAAAGCCACCTAGGAGTAATGAACCAAGTTTTCCTGTGAGAGCTGGAGAACTACAAAATGATTTTCAGATATACTGTGTGTGACAAAATCTAGACTTAGATGTCAACCAAAAACAAAAGAAAAGAGAAAGGGCTAACCACTGCAGATTTTCACTTATCCACAAACAGGTCAAAGGAAAAAGTAAACAAAAACGAGAGCTCTAATGAAATGAAAATGAGATCTACAAAAGAAGAATCTAAGGCCGTCTGGATTGCTGGGAAGTTGAAGGCCCAAATTTCTTTCAAAAACTTCCAGCTTCCCAGGGTAGGAAAAATAAAAGAGAAAGGCTTGTCATTTGACACGTTCTGATGCATGCACCTCCCACAGGAGTCCCTTACTGGAGTCTGGAGTAATTCACTAAGGGTGTGCCCTTGGAGTTTTCCCTACTGTGGCTGCTGCATTTGAGCTATTGATTTGGAGAGAACAATTTTGAAATGACAATTTATATAAAGTGTTTAGAGACTATATAAATTGGTTGGAGTAAACACTTTTATATAAATTGTCATTTCAAAATGTCCACCGAAAAACCTGTATAGGGACTGTAATCTTAAAAATGAAGAAAGCAAGTACACATGCCATTAACAAGGTAGTATATCAATTATAAGTACCTAAAAGGAAGGAATTTCAAGAAACATTTTTTCAGACAAAATGCTTGCAAAAAGAAGACAAGTATACCAGTAGCATCTACAGAATCGCTCAGGCAAATATGTTCCCGGAGCATGAATGAAGCATTTGCCCTTACAGGTTTTCGGTGGACATTTTGAAATGACAATTTATATAAAAGGCAAGCAGCTTTTTGTGCCCAGTTATATTACTGTCTAAGTCCCTGAATTTGATCAGATTAATGAGGAGGTTAATCAATTGTTGTAACTTGATGAAAATTAAGTCTTTTGACAACCATGAATAAAGGAAAGCCTTGATTAACATTATGTTTTGACCTTATTCCAATTAAAATTGCACTAAACCTAAATACTATTAACAACAGTTATCATAAAAATATACAAATATAGAAGCGACCATCACCTATTACATGGTTCCAACAGTCAGTTTTGACACTTCAGCTTTTCAAAAGCGGAAACCATCAATGAACATAGGTCTCCATTATGGCTAAGTAACAACCAATAATAAGATCGAAACTCTATGGTTTTCACATTAAAGAAAATTCACACATGATACCGAAACCAAAGCAAAATATTATTACACAATGATAAGTCGGGTTTACTCACTGTTGCATCCTGCATCCAGGAAACTGATTCATGATCTAAAGCCAATTTGTGGTGGTCAAGGTAAAGATCCAGGAAATTCAGCAAGTTGTGCTGTGAACAGTAGTGAACAATAACCTTATGAAATGCTTCGATGGAATGTGGATGAGTTCTAGCATCACTAATATCTAGTACAGAGTCTGACCAGCTCTCAGCCAGCTCATCCATCGGTAAAGATTTATGCACATCACGAATAAAACCTGACTGTGCCAGAAGAGCAACAATATCAGCAGTAGCTCCCCAGTAATCCTTCAGAAAAATAAATTTCTTAGCAAGTTCTCGCTCCATAAGCATTAGCAACCACGTGGAGCACATGCTGTGCACAGAAAACCTGAAAATTTGGACACTCGGTACATTCATGCAAACAGCATCCACCTCTTCAAGAGAATATATGTAACTGCCACAGTCATGAGGTTTCTGAAGATATTCGTCAACTGGTGAAGAGCTTACACCATCCAAACTGACACTGAGGCTTCCACTGGTTAATGCATATGATGGAATTACCTCTAAAAGTCTTGAAACATCCAACCAGTCACTATGGCGAATGTGGTAATCAAGTTGTGACTCCCATAAAACATTGACCCCCATAAGGAAAGGTTGATCCAGCACTATCTGTCAGCAAATAAGATTATGTTTATTGCCAGTAAAGAGTTTTTACTGAACACTAAGATCACCTAAACTCAAGATGGAATAATGAAAATAAAAAACGGATATGATACAATCAACAGGATCAAAGAAATGATCAAAATAAAAGAAAAACAATTTGATTCTATAATATTCAAGCTTCATTTTCCGAGCCATTAAGGATGGAGTTGCGGAAGAGGAGTAGCTTCCTGCGTTGGGACCCCTTGGCTCTAGTTCCTGGCCAGCAAAGAGTGCTTGGGATGACTGAGATTAGTTGATTCATCTTTTTAATGCTTTCATTCTTTAAAAATAACAATAAGAAGTTGGCAAGCTGTTAATCGAACAGACAAAGGTGCAGTGTCCTTCGAATGAAAGGATCCAATTAGTAATTGTCAAAATTCTGCCAGTAAAGAGTAGCTAACTCGTGATTATGACAATTCATTCGAATCAAAGATGTGTTTTCAAAGAAAATAATATGCTAAATGGAAAACACAAGAGCAAATCAGAGTTCTATGGGCATGGTATGAGTGCAATCTTTGTTCCAAAGTTTTCTACATCATATTTATGTGTAGCAAATCTAGCTTCTTTCTCATAAATGAATCATCATGTTAATTAATTAGTTTGACAAGTAGGAGTACATTAACTTAAATTACAAGATTTTGCTAGGTGCAGAAAGCACTTGGAACGTGGAGAACTGCTACCTAGATTGGCCAGGGAACTAAATTGCTAACAAGTGCACATTTCGAGGAATGTAAAAACAAGTCACTTAAATGATTATATATCTAGCAATGATCTGGTAAAAGGCCATCATTGAAAAGCATCCACATCATTGATCTGACATCAAGTCAAAGAGAAGTGCAAATGAGAGACTAAGAGGAAAAGGAGTATAGCTAAAGATCATAAATAACAATGAAAAACAAGCTTGTGGCTCTGACTTTTGAGTAGTATCACCAGGGACAGCGAGAAAACCTGTAGAAGTGATTGTCTAAAGTTAAGGGCCTTCAATCTCAGTGTCGATGCTCGGATTCAAGTTCCAGTTAAGGGAAACGTCCAACTTAAGAATTGCATGTCAAGTATCCTAAGTCCTCTCAAGTCTCAACTTTTTCCACTCTCCAAAATTCAAAATTAAAAAAAAAAGACACACACACACACACACACATACATGCAATATATACATACTCAAGAATTTTGTCGAAACCTAATTAATGAAAACCCTCTTCCCTAACTAACTAATAACTTAAGGTTTTAAATAAAAGTGTAGCCACATAATTTAACAAGATAACAGGCCAAGGTGCTGAGTTGAAGTCCCACCATTACCAATTGTCACCACACTCTAAGCACAAGGTACATCCAAAACAATCTAGCCTTAACATTAAGGGCAGTTTCTAGGACCTAATAGATTAGATATTTCCATTCTTTTCTTAACAGCTTAAATTTATACTGTCACATGAGGTGAATCATAACATAACAATCACAGAGGGGAAGAATTATGGTAGATAATTCAAAATTATTGTCCCATAAATAGGGGTGTTAAATTTGACCTATGCAAATATACACCCGCCCAACCCGCTGAAACATGAGTGGTTGAGTCAGGAATAATTCATGAAACTCAATTCGGGAACAACCCAAATTAATCCATTTAAAAATTTGGGTCAACTTGCAACTTGGTAGCCCAAAATGACCCAAAACAAAGCTTCAGTAGAAAGTAGAAAAAGAAGTGTCTCTAAAATTTAATCCACTTTTTCTGTCAATAAAGAAAAGATGTTTTAGTTTGAATTTGGTAATTAAAGAAATTATAAAAGACGAATAAACAAGCAAAGAAGATAGTTTTGAGTCGGGCAGGTAAGGTTATGACCAATTATTTAGCCCAAGTTGACCCAACCCATCTTGACTCAAGCATAGTTTGGACGGAATGAATGACTCAACCCACTTTCAGTGGTCCAAATTTTGACCCAACCCGCCCATTTGACGCCTCTTACAATAAACAGCAATTTTCTGGAAGCAACAATTAAAGTTACTTACACAATCAACAACTCTCTGATCCCAGGCATCAAACCACACAGCAGCAGCACTCCAGTAGCTAGAATGAGTACTATCATCGTCAGCTTCAGGAGCATTTGGTTGTTCGTTGACATTTATCCATGAACCCAACACAACTCCATCAAGTTCACCACAGGCAATAACTAGGTCTCTACCCAATGGAGCCAATAAGTGCAGTTTTATTTCTTCTGTTGCATTCGATACTCCCTTGAACTCTTTGTGCCGGCAAGAGAAGGTACTCCAGAAACTGCTGCAAGGATAAACCCTCTTTGTGCAAAAACAAACCGTCAGCTCAAAATTCTACTACAATCTAGACTCATAGAGACAGTTACAGGAACTTTAATAACAATAATTCCACCTACCTCGATAAGTGAGATCTTCTCCAAAATTTGCAACTCATGTGGTCCAAGATACGCGAGTCCTTTCATGACTTCAACAATTCGCATCCGTAGAGATCTCCGAACAGTGCCGAAAACCAACTGCTTAAGGCTGGTTTCAATGTCTTCCCCCAGCCTTTGAAGTGTTGCTACAGCAAGTCCAGTCTCACCCTGATCATGAACGGTAGCTAACTCATTCGACATACAATATTTTTTTTTAAATTAACATTTGGAAAAGACCTACCTTCAGGAACAAGTCATAAGCAATAGATCTTCCAACTTCACGAACTTCGTTGAATGTATCCTGATTTTCCTGATCTGACATTAAATCTCTTGAACGATGAAGATGCAGCTTAAGAACAGCCAGAGGAAGACGACCAGAAAGTATAGCATCTTTGACAACTGTTTTCACATCCAAATTATCTATCTCCCACCGTGCAATCATATCCTTTGGATTTTCTAAGGAAAAAACTCTTTTCAAAGAATTTCCTTCAGATATTAAAGATGGTTCCTCAAAAGTGTCCAAAGCAGAAATGTTTTTGGAATCAAATGCATCCACGGGCATCAAAGCAAGGGCTTCCCCATTGTTTCTCTCCATCTCAGAAGCAGGAATCAGACCTTTTTGGTTTGATGCCTCCAGAGATAAGACATCAGCAGAAACATCTAGAATCCTGGATTCGTCCTGCAACAAATCTGTCTCACCTACGGCGTCACCTTGATCCACCTAGACCATGAAATAAAAGGAGATGTAATACGTATCAACATCAAGCAGCTGATTACAATGAACTTTGGAAGACCGGACAAAAATACCAATTCTTGGCCTAGCCTTTTGCATTTGTACGTGAGTCGCCACTGCAGATTCCGTATGATCTCCAGAAAGTGAGCCATCTTATGAAGCCTTTCTAGATCTCCTGTTTCATCAGGTCTACTATCTATCAACTCTGAAGAAAGAAAAGAATTTTGCACGCCTCCAACTTTCCACGACTCCATACCATCTTTCTTATGCTGCAATAAACCATATTCCCGTATCATCTTGGTGGCAAAGCCAGTTCCTAAAGCAAGAAGCCTGTATCAAGATCTAAGCATAAGAAAGAGAACTCTAAGTGAATTCAGACAATAACGAAGATGTCACAAAAATAAGCAATGAGTTATCTTACTCAATCATTATAAACAAACCACATAACTAAGAATATTATCTCGTAGTACCACAATATAGTTCAACCAAGCTTTATAACAACTAATGACTATACCACCATTAGAAATGATGAAGTGACTGTTGTATTCCCTCAGTAACAGCTTAAGCTAGTTCCAGATGACCCTTCACACAATTTAACTTGATATCAGAGCACGCAAAGGTATTGGAAACAAGTCACAATGCAACAGTCAACAGAAATATTTCTGCGTACTTGGCCAGAGATCAAGCATGTGCCTGTTTAGTCCTTTTTTTCCCCTCTTACTAATAGAACAATTTAAATTCATAGATGGGGTCGTTCATGCAATCCTAGAATGATATGGTAAAATTCAATAGTACGTCACTTGCTAACTTTGGGATTCCTTAATGGGCGTATCCTTTAGTTAATCAATAACTTTCAAAACCAAAAAAGTACATATATGAGTAACCCAGTGTTTGAAAAGCGAAAAGTGCAAAAAAGCGACTAGGTCCATGGGACTTGAAGCGAAAAGCGGGAAGTGAAGTGCACCCTTCTTTGAAGTGAAGCACACAATTTATGACAAATTAAAAACTGCGGCAAATATACTACTACTAGGCCTCAACCCCTAGCTAGTTGGGTTGAATTAGAAATATAAAAGGTCTTCTTTAATTTTGATAGACATAATTTATACCTCTTTGCTTTTCGTCTATTGTAGGTTTTTTTCTAATTATTTTGTTTATAAATTGCTGTTGTGTTATAGTTATTTTATGTATTTATTTTTTCCATTTGAGCCTTTTTTCATAAAGCACATGGTTTAATTGCAATTTGCACTTAAAGCCCAAACAAACTTTGACGCTTTTCAACGCTTTCCTGTTTGACAAATGGCCAGAGAGCCCATCTAGCAAAGCTTAAAAGAAAGGATAATTATAGAATTTAAGAATCACAGATGACAAAATTAAGTAAACATAGAAAAACACTCAAGCAGAAGAATTTCAGAACAATCATAAAATAACACACCTAGAAAACTGCATACCTTGATGCAGCGGCGACCTCGTTATCATTACCAACGTTGCAGGACATAAGATAAACAACAGCAAGGAGCATCCTCAAGATGCCTTCTTCAGCCAAATTGACATGAGTAAGCATTTCTAAAGACCTGATAGACAAACACAAGATGTTATAACATGCCATGTCAATATAAATCCTCCGGAGGCACAAACCTAGAACTGATACTTTAGAGATGAAATGACTGTAAACTACTAATCCAAAAACCAATTCACATCCAGTTTAAGCATTTCTAAAGACCCGATAGACAAACATAAGATGTTATAACATGCCATGTCTCTAAAAGTCCTCCGGAGGCACAAACCTAGAACTGATGTTTTAGAGATGAAATGACTGTAAACTACTAAACCAAAAACCAATTCACATCCAGTTTCGTTAATCCAATAATGTTGTGGGCCAAATCTGAGACAAAGCAGTATTATTGGTGTTTCTTAATACTTTAGAGTTTGAGGTAGTATCGCTAAGCTTTTCTTTTAGTGTTTTTCAATCTCTGTCTCTCTTGTATAGCTGCTCCAAACGAGTGGTGCCCAAGTTAATATTCTCGTTACCTATTGGTCTTGGTGCCCTAGTCAGTAATATGTCCTTTTTGTTATTACCTTTTTTCTTGGCTTACATATCATAAAGAAAAGTCAGGTAAAGCAACAGGTGCATATAAAGCAGGACAGCCGAAGCCCCACGTTTTTTTATATTTAAAGCACTATTCTATTAGGGCAGCTCGGTGCACTAAGTTCCCGCTATGCGCGGGGTCCGGGGAAGGCCCGGATTGCAAGTGTCTATTGTACGCAGTCTTACCCTGCATTTCTGCAAGAGGTTGTTTCCACGGCTCAAACACATGACCTCCTGGTCACATGGCAACAACTCTACCAGTTACGCCAAGGCTCCCCTTCTTAAAGTACTATTCTATTGATTAGTAAAATTAATTTTGTGCTGCCCCTTTGTCACTCAATCAACTTGTAACTGGTTTTCACCGGGTAGCAAAACACATCATAGTTAACCAGAAAAAAAATTAAAATAAAGAGGAAGCCAAACCAAAAGGCAGCAGAGCAAACTTCTAATGATAAACAAGAATTAGGAAGATAGTGCCAAATATTATATACAAACTCAGTTCCTTTACATTACTGTGGGAAGCTGTGGAAGTCTAACATTCTATCCAGTGTGTTGACATCTTCTAGTCTACACCAAAACGCCAAAAAAGAGATACAGCTATGTTTCAGAGTATGAGTCTAAACCAGCAACTGGATTAACTAATCCATGGGTATTTATGTCCATCCACCCCCCACCCCCCCTTTAAACCTTCTTCCCTTCACCAATTCAGAACCCCCGTCGACCATATCCACTTTAGCCGTTAGCGGCTATTTATCCATTAATCCCAGCCAGTGAAAACCCCCTTTACCTCTATCACCCCCTTCTATCTCCCCCCTCATCCTCCTTCCCCAGCATTCTCTGGGCGAAATTCTGGAAACATCCACAAACGGAACTCCATATCCCCATCATTCACCACCACTGAAACAGGAAACCTTCTCCCTTACTCACTATAATTCTGACTCCCATCAAGTCATGCAAGCTACAGATTACATCAGCAAAACCTCCACAAAGATCTCCAATCTTTTTGAGAAGATCAAAGCACCACAAGAGTGCCGGTAGCCCTACAAAGTTTACCACTGCAGTGTCGCCAGAAAAGAGTGGGTCGACACATCCTGCAAGTTCTACCCAGTTTACCAGTCAGAAAGTTCTCCCCCAACCACCACCTTCCTCCTTGAAGAACTTTAATGGCCTGCTCCTCGTTCGCAAATCGAAACTGAAATTGCGTGTCCACCAGTTGAGAGATTTTTCTTACCATCTTCTACACCCCATTCCTCAATAGCCCAGTTTCTTACTGCCTCTGGAGAATCTACCCATTTCGAAAAATTCCCAAGCAAGCATGTTTTCAAAAGGTTCTTTCTTCTCTGAGTATGTTCATCTGACAAAAGAAAACCTTGGTTCTTTGCCTGTATCAAGCTTCCGGCAGCTTCCACCTAGCTCTAAGGATAGCCAGAAAGAGCCTCCCTGTAGGACAAATGATCTAGCTTTCTTGATTCTAGAGAGAACTAGGAGCTTCTCCCACATATCTCTCTTTGTTAACAGGTAATTATTATTCACGTTCTTGATAAACTTTTTTACCCATGTTAAAGCAAAACAAGTAGATTGGACAGAGATAAGCCTATGAGACAAGGGTGAGCCCATTGCAACAGCATTCGGTCAACTAATCAGCTTCTAACAAGCTTGGGGAACTAGTCAAAAACGATTTTACAACCGAGGAGGTGATGTGGATCTTCCATTTTGGCACGAGTAGTTTCTCAAACTAATCAATTGGAGACGATACCTAGAAGAACTTTGCAACAAGCGTTTTAATAAAATCTAAAAGTGGTAGAGAAATTTTCAGAGTTCAGACAATACTTTAAATTCAAAAAAATGCACAAGCTGCCTACAGCTCTCATTTCTTAGTATATTACCTAATGAAAATTAAAAACCCCGGAAAGATTTTCAGAGTCCTTTAGATTCAGGTACAACGATTAAGAGCAAAAAAGGCAGAGGTTCAAAGATCTTCCTAGTAAAACTTTTTCGAAGTACTAGTCATGTTGTATATCTCAGTAGATGTACCAGCTAATTTAAAATGCTCCAATCAATACTTCTACATGCTACTCATTTTTATAGCCATTCTAATAATTAGGTTCACAATAAGCTACTCAAACTTACTTTTCAATCTCCTCGAATTTTAGGTATTCCAATGCCAGCTGCAAGTGCCGAATCCGCGTAACACTCAAGTCCCATCCTGCAAAATTTGCGAAAGAACATCACACTTCCTGCATATCAACTTTTTCTTCTTCTCCAGGAAAAGAAAAAGGTTCTTCGCCAAAATCAGCTGGTTTTTGTTGGGGCATGAGTTAGTTTGTGCAGTACAAGAACATATTGTTCCTAAGAATACTTATGCACAAATATATTCTCTGGTAATTAAAGAACTTGATTTGACAACAAACACTAGCACTACAAAGTGCAGATGAAAGAGCTAGACCTGATGTATGCTACCCAATGATATTGCAATACGATAGTCACACTCCACAAAATATTCTAGTAGTTTCAACTTGGAAAAGAATAAGGAAACTGGAAAGAAAACCTTGACACAAAGCATTACTGCCTTGAAGTAGAGACAAGTAATCTAAACATTTCATTATCATTTGCTTTCTTTTGCTTTATCTCCTTCCATTTTCATCCGCATGGGTTTGAAATAATGAAATGTTTCCACAGGTGAAGCATCAGAAGGAATCTTGAAAATTAAATCTTTTCTTTCAATATCTTAGATTTTTGAGTCAAGAGAAGTCACACAAATTAGTGCAATCAGCCTGCTCTCTCTAATGCAGCTACCGCGCCCTGAAGTCTTCAGGCAGGTTTAGAGAGGCTCTCCCAAGATTATCAACTTCTAAAATTCAATAAAACTAGGCAACATTCATTTTAGAAAAAATGTCATTATATTTCAGTGCTAGAAAACTATTTCACCCGGGGAATGATTATGGAAAGCCAAAGTTCAATAACTGAGGAAACCCTATAATGGAAGGCTCTGAAAAAAGGCGGGGGAAAAAACAGAGTACAATCAGTGAGAAGGAACAGACAAAGTACTCTAGCAAGCCTAAATAACATAGATCCAGTGTTATCAAAGGCAAGAAGGACAGACAAGCGCCAAGGTAGGTTGAGCTTTAAGCATAAAACTCAACTAAAGCGCGGACTATAATGGAAAATAAGAAAAAAAGAGCAAAAGAAGAGAGGATTAAGAATATACATGTAAGGCAACAAAGATTAACTATAATCACAAACAGCAATTACATAGAGATGAAAATTGGAAAAGCTGCAGTTAAATGAAATATATGAAGTAAAAATTCACTCAAGTTGAGAAGGCATGTGTTTTTCTATTTAGATGTGAACAGACAGTTTTAAGCTTTTAATTAGGTTTAGTTATCAAACAACAACAACAAAGCCAGTGTGATCCCACAAGTGGGGTCTGGGGAGGGGCGGGTATAGGCGGGTATAGGCGGGTGTACGCAAACCTTACCCCTACCTTTGTGGAGTAGAGAAGTTGTTTTCGATAGACCCTCGGCTCAAGAAAAGCGTTTTTCAAAACAGGTTTGGCAAATACAAGAGTAAAAAAGCTAAGACGAAAATAAAGTAATGACAGTAAAAATAGTAAAGCTAACTAAAGTAAAAGAAACATCAGTAGTTATAAAATTGATGAGTAAGATAACTAAACCAAAGTAATTAGAATTTAGTTATGAATTCTCTAACACTAAATTTTTAATTTCCTATGCCTAGTCACTAAAATATTTATTCACCCGGTTTTCTTAACAGCTAAGCAATATAAATGAACTGTCTTTGTTGTTTAGTGTTGCTCTTTTCACGATGGAGCCCAAGAGAGATGTTTCACATGCCTTAGTTCTTTGATGCCTGTGTTTTAGCGCCATTTATGCAAAAGATAAAATGCCAGTCCGCGCAGCACCAAACTTCAGTGTTTAAGTACGACTCAACTGAGCCTTTAACAACACGGCTTAGATTATACTAACACAATCTCATATTCTGCAATAACTCAACTGCCAACTCCCAAAGGTTGTTTCAGAAAGAGTACAGCTGACAGAAAGCTAGACAACAAGAGCAATTTTAGACAAGAAATTTCTGTCAAAAAGTCAACAAGACTTAAAAAGCCCAATCACTAAAAGGAAAAATCTAACAAGAGTAAAATAATTTTAATTATTTCTCCTAGAGCAACTTTAAAGCCCATCACTAAAAGGAATAATCTAACAAGAGTAAGATCATTTTAATTATTTCTCCTAGAGCAATTTTAAACAAGAAACTTCTGTCAAAAAGTCACAAAGCACAAAAAACCCAGTGCCTGAAAGAAAAATGCTAACAAGAGCAAGATAATCTTCATATATTAACGACGAAAGCATGTGCAAAAACTGTAAAACTCAAGCAGCAGTGCAGCACAAAGTAACAAAGTAGGACACAGACAATTAGGCCAAATAAACTCTAAAAGAACATATTTATAATTTAATCTGTTCATGGGGAGAAAAATGTGAAGGCTAGTAAAAGGGTGTATTTCAGCTTCAACAGATTACCATTTTCCAAGCATAATTGATCTGCCACTTCAGGCCCATCATACAAGAGAGCTTTATCCAAGACCTCCACTTTCCATGGAGAAAAAGGTCTTTTTGTGCTTTCAAATTCATGAAGCTTATGTACCCAATACTTTGAGCCAGCACTATAACAAGATTGTCGGTATCCAATTGCTTCGACAGAATAGAAATTCGAAGGAAGTGAAAGACAAGGCAGAACTACAGCAATACCGTCCTTTGTGACCAAATACAAAGAACCATGAAAACTACAACCTATAGCTTCGTCAACTATAGCATCCCAACCTTGAATGTTATAGCAGCTGTCATCATTTACAGTCAAGTTTACATGTAAACTGGAATGAACAAGTTGACACTTGACATTTCCCTCAGAATATTTTCTCTTCACTAGCCGAGTGAGCCCAAAAGGAGAAAAACAAACAACAGCATCTTCTTTGGATCCATCTATACCAATGAAAACTTTTCTGCTATGGCATGAATGCGATCTACTACCAAAAATCCTATTCTTATTTACATCGGTAGCATCAGATAGGCTACTCCCATATGAGTCATACTTCCTTTCCCCATGTGTATTAGCAGTAAAAGAAGACTCTCTAATAATGGATGAGTGACTTTGTTCCTTCCCACCGAAAAAATCAGAAAAGACCCTTTGATAGCCAATTTCAGCGGAACCTACCTCCCAAGCAGCCAACATTTCATTACCCAGCTGTTGATACTGAGGGTGTAATTTCTCGAGTGAACAGTACTTCTTTGGGATATGGTCATCCACATTTATTACATATGTTAAACCATATTCATCGATCACACAAAAAGTTAAGGAATGGGAAATGACAAAAAGCCTTTTGAACCTTCTTCTACCAACATAATCTCCCTCCTGATTGATGAACTGACCACATTTCTTCTCTTCAATACGACTTTCTCTAATCTTCAGAGATGAATTCTTTTGTTCTTGAGATACTAAGGAAGGAGAAACTCCACACACATTTAACAGATCTATACATGCTATATGTTCACCGGTTAATGCAACGTAAAAGGAGACTAAGCCAGTAACATTAAGACAAATAAGAAAAGCATGAGAAAACCTAAACTCAGGCCACTCAATTGCTGACCTGTCCTCAGGGCATTTGCCCACTGTCACCGAGCAAACCCACTGCATTCCCCAATCAATTAACCTGGCCACTGCAACTAAAACTTTACAGCCTGTTCCATCATCTATATTTGTTGTGTTAGTTTGAACATCTTTATTTGTATTTAAGGCAAACCCAATCAAGCATTGTGCATCATTAGAGAACACACTGAAACATTTGTAAGAAGTGCTCGTCTGATCAACTAGAGCATCAGGGGACATCCGTGTGGAATCTGTACATATACTTTCTGTAGGATCTTCGGCTGAGATATTACCATTCTGTTTGTCATGTGATATAGGACAACCATCAAATAGAAATTCCAAAAGCTGTGGACAGCTGAGAAAATTACTAAATGAGACAACTGAAGCAGATGAAGGAACTGATGATTTATCTGGGAATTTTGTATACACTTTTCCATCAGAATTCATTGTTTTAACTTCAGTCAAAAAAGTACGCAGCCATCTTTTTACTCCAGCACTCTCAGATGACACCTCCTTTATACCCTCCATAGAACAGCTATTAGTTTTTTCCCCAGTTGGACTAGACCTGTTCGTGTCACTGACCTTCAGGGACTCATTTGACTGGACGGTAGAGTCATACAGAGTTCCCGCTGGTTGAGCTGAGGCTGTTGACGGCCCCCACTCCACCCATAGCCCTTGACCTACATCATCTTGTTCCGTGGGTGTTATTGAATCACTTGTCATATAAGATTGACAAAAAGCATGGACAGTTACCCCCTCATGGCCTAACACGAAAAGCAGTTCTTTGAAAGGAACGCTGTCATGCTGACTACATAAATCTTCACAGATACCCCAAGCCACAGTTTTTACATCAGAAATAGAAGGGAAAGAGTTAGATCTTTCAAAATCCACTGTCGTTGTATTTATGTTGCACGGCTTCGTCTCAATTGACTGAGAAGTGCTCTCACAGTCATTCTCTAACTCTGTTTTACCGAGTACCATGCACTCCACTGAGCAGGAAGACAAAGTATCCGCATTCTGAAAACTCTTAGAGATTTGTGGATCATTAATACTTTTACCTGCAGCAAACAGGAAACTTTTAGAGGTAAATATAAAATATTTATTGTTGAACTGACAGGTGAATTAAAAATATTCACCTTTACCCAATGGAACCAGTAAAGCTTCACAATGATATGAAAGTAGAGCTAATAACTCCCGTCTTGGAGAAATAAAACCTTCACAGAAGTCTGACAGGTTGACTTGGACTTGCGAGGAACTCCATTTCTGCAGCTGCAGTATTGCAGGATCTTCGCCACCATAGGCAAAATCCATGCCAGTCCTAAGGGACAACAAAAAATTAAGCAAAGGCCAGAAAGAAACGATAGCCATTGAAGTATTGGGACTTGGAAGCAACAAATTCATGAAAGAACACGATAATATGTTCAAAAGTGCCCATGAAAATTTGTTAGATGCCGAAGATTCCGTAATGATTCGTTTTGGGTGTACTACTCTCAGCATTTTCTTTATATTGACATATATCAATAACACATATAGCATTACATATCAAAAAAATTGCCCATAAAAGTTAGAACTAATTAATTGATAGCAGATGCCAGATGCTTTACCAGTTAGTGCAGACAAGGTCCTAATGGGAATTCAATTTGGAAGGTAATAGTACCAAATATCACAGACAGTGCAGGTCCAGTGGCTTCATTTAACGACCGCAAAGTACAAAAGACCCACAATGAACATCGCCCTTCCTACTTTCTCTTCTATCCTTTATGGACACAACAAAATGGCTATAACTGAAAATAAGCTTAATCCAATAAAGCCCCATCTTTTCCTAATCTAATGCTGACTTATTTTATGACATGAAAATGTGGAATGAGATCTAAGAGTATACTGATAAAAAAAAAACACGGAGAAATTTTCATGACTACCCAACACAAACTCATGCATTGCAATTAAGGAGCACAAAGCCTAGATCACCCCATAATGAACATTATGCCCCCACATTCTCATCTAGCCTTCTGCGACACATCAACATGGCAATAATTGCAAATAACTTCAAGCCTAATCCAAGGCACTACTTTTTCATAACCTTGAGGCTAGGGGTGGGCATAGTTTGGGCAAACCCGAAATCCGAACTTATTGGTTTTTTGGTTTGGATTTTTGGATTATGGATTGGAGTTCGGATTTTATTTTTAAAAATTTTGGATTTTGGATTTTGGATTTGGGACTTCAAAATTTCGGATATCTGAAATCCGAAATTTTTGTACCTTATATTTAGCCTTACCAGTTAGACATTAGCCCATTACGGCATTACCCATATACATACCTAATACTAATAAGTCTAAATCTCCAATAGAATCATGCCCAATAAACATTAGCCCGTATATTCAATACAAATTACTAAGTCCAATATGGGATTCTCTACTAAATCAAATATAATATAGGGTTTTCTTTTCTCTCACATCTCACCCACACAGCTACACCATACGTGCGTTTGTAAACACTGAAGAGTCAAGGCCAAAGTTGACTAAAGATTGAATTTTGGGTTCACCTTTCCCAGATAATCTTTTAATTTAATTTATAATAGTATAATTTGAATCAGTGTGATATTGCATATTCGAGACCTTTTTTCTTGAAGAGCCATTATATAGAGTCGAGAAGATATCAAAAACTAAAGCATCTTTTGATTATCATCTTTGTACTTCATTTAAATGATTATTGAGTGTTTTCTATAAGCTCAACTTATAGGCTTAAAAGTCAGAACCGAAAATCCGAAAAATTCAATCCGATTAATCTGAAACCGAACTTAAAAAATCCGATCCAATCTGAAATTATTTGGATTGTAATTTCTTAAATCCGAAAACCAAAAATCCAAACGGCAATTTCATATTCAATCTGAACTGCCCGAACGCCCACCCTTACTTGAGGCAGACTTGTCTCCGCACACGTTCATGGGTAAAAAGTGATGATTTAGGAGCAGCATCAAGAATTGACATGTCTCTCTATTCGAATCAATGCAATAATGAATCCAGCATTATCAAACAATCAATCTTGAACTCTTGAAGAAAATGTGGAGAACAATTATAGCATGTGTTTTTGAACAATTTGAAAAGAGAGGAACCGGAGATGTTCTGAGGGGAAAGCATCACCGACGCATGCCCTAACATAGATGCTTATATAAACTAATAACATTTTGACGTAATCTGTCTAATATTTATGATATGGGGAAAATGATAAGAGTTCATCAGTAGCTTACAGGCAATGAGGCATTGTAATCTTGGAATCAGTTTCTTTTCCTAATGCCTAGCACTATGTTAGTGCTTGGCAAGTTATAGTAATGAAATCTTTTGCTTACTGACCGAAAAAGAGGAAATCAATAAATACCAAAGCAATTTGCACCATCACCCAAGACGAAAATAAAACTTCCAGGTAGGAAAGACAGACAAATAAATGATTACCATAGATAGCCTGCAGATATACAAACAAATTCATTATCATTGGGATTGGCAACAAAGGCAAGTTTCACCTGAACAGGTTTATTGCAACAGATACTCATTCATCAATCCAGCTGGACTGAGACATGTGTATGTAACACCCCAGACTTTAGACGGAGTCTCACATCGGCAAAACACAAGAGAGATGTTGGGTATATAAGTTAACAAACCTTAGACCTTAGTGACACGTTTTAAAGCCATGCGGGCCTAGGTCCAAAGCGGACAATATCACTAATGGGATGCGTTGTCGCATATGGTATCAGAGCGACTCTTGTGTCAGTCTTGCCGATGGTGGGTCAGAGTTCAACTGAGTTTAGCCAAATCCCGGTTAGGCGGGGCAAACCTCAGTGTTGAGCCTAGGCGAATCTCATACGGTGGGGCAAACCTCAGCAAGGACGCTGAGTCCATAAGAGGTGGTGTAGAGCCCGATGCCCAATGCTTGAATGTGAAATGTCATATTAATTGTGTTAAAAGTATTTCAATTCTGCAACATATTTTTAGAGATATCTGGAGTTTCTGTATAAATATTTAGTCTTCTTTTATTTTTTTATTTCTTTCCTAATTTCATCGTTTATGATAACCTATGGTCAAGACGCTTATGGAACTAATATCGTATGTCCATCAACAAGTAAATGGAAACAAAAAATTTCATATCTGTTAAGAGACTGTTATTTTGAAGTTGGAGTAAATAATGCAACATCGAACACTCTCAGGAAAAAATTCATTTATATGTTTCATGTTTCCTAATATTGCTCTTATTGTTGCAGAGGTACTTGAATGGTTCATAAGTTTGTTTAATATCCAAGCAGCAACCTTCTTTTCTGTAAATTTATTGGACAATGATTAAGTTCTTTCCTTATACCGGTATGTAGGCGTGAAACCATGGAGAGTGAAGATGTTAAAAGCGGACGGGGGTAGACCTATAATCACACGGATGGAAGTTGTCTCGGAGGACCTAAAATTTCTAGCCAAAGTTACAAAGCAATTCTATTGTAGGTCTTATGCTTTCTAGAGATTCATACATTTAGAAAATATAGAAAAATTCTAATACTTTTCATTTGTATTTACATAATATTGGCATGAGATGAGCTTAAATAGTGTAACATGGACAGTGAAGATTCATATAGCAGACCCCAACTTTTTTTTTTTTTTGATAAGATGAAGCTGACCCCAACTTGTTTGGGATTGAGTCGCAGTTATTGTTGTTGTTGTTTATTAATATCTTCCTATTCGTTTTCAATTTTACATTATTTTTCAATCGGAATTTGATACTTTTTTGTGACCGAGAAATCCGTCTGGAGCCAACCCTTTGGGCCAACACCAGCATCCGAAACTTGGGGATGATGGACCCGCCCCTCTACCTTTCTTCTTAAATACTAGAGTTAGTGGCTCGAATTTGTAACCTAAAACACAAGTCCCACAACCTTCTCCAATTGAACTAACCCTTGGGGGCCTAGATTTTAATGTCTATTGAAAGATTATTTTAGGAAAAATGGACTTGAGATGACTGATAGTCAATTTTAGAGGATAGCATGTACGTCTATAGTGGCTTTATAATTGGATCTAGGGAAATAAGCTAAAGCCACTTTGAAGCTTCGGTAAGCTTTTTAACACATATGATATAAGCCTTTGGAAAACGTCAGCAGTATGTTCACTACGAATCAATTATATTAATCAGAGAAATCAATTCTGATTTAACATCGCGAAAACCTCAAAGTGTCAATTCTAACAGTAAATCTTAGTAAACAATTAAGTGTACCGGAGCTTCTTATTCTTTTGTTTTCAATAAGTTTACCATTGCATCTTTTCCTTGTTCTTTCTAATTTCCAATGAAATCCCCTCATTGGCAATCTAATTATAGTTATATGCAACAAGCTTCCAAGTCCTAATCTCATCGACCCCAACCTCACATCAATTAACCACTACTATTGAATTCAAAAGCAGCAACTCAGTATCAGATTCTTCATTACACCTTAATCACAGAATAGTTTGGATCGGCTATATTTATCCTCTATATCCATTCTGCTGCATTTCACCAGCTTCATTCCACTACTCAATAACTATCCAAGGAGGTTCTCTAAAACAAGGGCTTCACAACAGCCAAGGGTGTGGCTTAGTGGTCATGAAGTGGGAGGAGAACCTTGAAGTCTCAAGTTCAAAATTCATCTTCACATCTACCTAAGCCTTGACGGCCAAAGTTACCCGGTGCCTGTGTTGGTGGGAGGTAGTAGGTATCGAGTGAAATAGCCAAGGTGCGCGCAAACTGGCCCAAACACCACCGTCATCAAAACAATATATAAAAACAAGGGCTTCACTAAATCACACAACTATCCCTACTCTTCTCATACAATCCCTAACCAAACTAAAAGAGCTCTAGTCAAACAAATAAACTCAGTCTGCTCCAAAATTTGTAATCCTCCATCCTAAACCATCACTATAGTAAGTTCTCAACTCATTGGCCCCAACCCCACATCATATCGCCAGTGTTATTGAGATTCTAATGCCAACAAATTTGCTTCAATCTTCAAAAATGAATCAAATTCAGTCAGCTGCAACCCAAAATTTTAATAACCAAATCAAAAACTAAGATAGACCCAGATACTAGATTCCGAAAGGGTGTCTGATTTACCAAAATTCTAGGAAAATAAATATAAATGCAAAAATTCAACGAATAAAGCTTTAGCAATTTTTGTCAAATTTTCAACTTATAACTTGAGAAAATAAGTAGTAGTAGAAAAGGATAAAACCTGAAAAGGTAAAAGTCTAATCGATCGGTTCTTCACAGCAGTTGTGTTGTTTGAAGGCTTTGCTTCTCATAGTCTACGCTGTTACCTCTCTCTTTCTCTCTCTGACAATTCGAACCAAGGAAATGGTGGCTTTTGCACGATCTCACAATATATTTTATGTAATTTACTGGTAATGGTAGAATATACAGTTGATTTTTCTTTTCCTTTTCTCTTTGGTTCTTTTTTATTTCACAATGAGAAATAATGTACACAATTAAATAAAACTTTGATATTATTTCACAACGAGAAATTAACTTAAACAGCCGTTCGTCTAAAAATATAACTGAAAGTAATATAATTAGTTTTAATATATGTATATTGATTAGGACGGTAAATATTTTTGATCGAACAATTAAATATAGTATAATTTTTTGTTTTACAATTTAGTATAAAATACATTAAAAAGTTGTAGAAATATATATACTGAGAGAGCGTAAAAAAATAATTTCATAATTAAGTCATTTAAACAAATTATTTTTTAATATTATTAATTGCTAATTATAAGATAACTTAATATAACAAGTTAAATTATACGAATCTTAAAGTTATTAATGTATTTAATTTAAATTTATTGGAAAGTATAGAAAGTGCCTATCTTTGGTTCCTTAACCTTTTGGCTTTTAGCGTGATGTTGAAACCTGGGAAATATCTCTCACCCAAAAAACAAAATTGGGGATCTTTTAAAAATTTCAAGTTTAAATGGTTAGGAAAACACTATTTTACTTCTTATTAATTTGTGAAAAACGAAGTATCATGCTCATGTTAACCATTTATTAGTGAATAAATGAAGTGGCATTAATTAATCCCTCGATTATCACTACTTGATCTATTTTACTCGAAATTAATTGTACTTTATTAAAATAATTTGCAACATCTCAATTAATTTATTTTGATATGTTTACCCGAAAAATGGATAGAGTTGAATTTATACGCAGTTCCGAGGATATGTGGCGTAACTTGATACAAAATGCAAGGATAAATAAAATGTAAATGTAGATTGGAGAGAATGCAATCTAGATAAGGTTATCAAGAACAGTGAACCTTAGGATTCGACAAATAGAACCAATCTAAGAAACTGGAAGAGCGATTCTTTATAGTAGGAGAAATATAATACTTTTATTACAATGTAAGTCTCAGAAAAACTTGTGCTACAGAAATGATAACCAAGCCCTTTTATAGTGGAGGGATTTGGCTCCAAGCATAATAAAATAAACATTCAGTGGGAGACCCCATTTAAGTCAGCTTTTTCATAATTTCTGCCATGATTCCCTCTAGTGGGATTGCAACGGCTTTTGTCTGCGAGCTCGATCTCGCTTAGAATCCTCGATTTTGATTCGAGCTTGATTTCTGCTCGAACTTGTGATCTTGGTTCGAGCTCGATCCTGGTTCGAGCCCTCGAATTGATTCCAGGTCAATGTTGGTAGGTCTTTGGATTATCAGCACGATAGGTCTACCCTGCGTCATGGTTCGATTCTTGTTCGAGTTTGATTATGATATCGGATTCGAGGTTAGTTCGTCCCCCATTCGGGATCTTACTTCGATACATCACCCTTCGAACCATACCGGACATGCCAAGGCTGAAATCTATTTCGACCGTATACAGATAGTCCCCTCATTTCTGAGAAAGAATATGGCGAGAAACGATATAATTTTCAACAGCTCGATCGGATTATATCTTGTCGTTTCTATCGGGTTCGACCATGACGCATCTGGTAGTTATCCCGTCGGTTTAATCTTTCAAGGCATTTAATGCATGTCAGGCGGTGGTCGGCCACTGCTGATACTGAACCGCCATCGTTTGAACCTATAAATAACCCTTACTTTTATCTTTTACTATTTTTACATCTTCTATCTTCCAAAATTTCCCAAGTTCTTCTTCGTACTCTCTTACCAGTAAAGCTGTGATTTTTTTACGAAAAAACCCCTCTTCAATTCTACCAAATCTCTATCACTTTCTTCTATTCCTTACTTTTGAATTCAAAAATGACGAAAACATCGCAAATCATTCCTCAGAAAGAGAAGGCTTCATCTTCACAGTGTGTCGCCGATGAGGTACCGGCAGAACCACGGCCTGAGGAGTGTGTTCCCGGGGCGTGCGTCCTTACTTCAGATTTTAAGGTTGATAAAGGTTCATCGGTCCCTGGCCGGTGTGAGCCGGTATCGAGGTACATGTGTTCGATAATCGAGAAGCACCTCGATATGTTAAAGAAGGATTGCAATTGGGGTGAAAAAGAAGTAATAATACCTACCCCTGACGAAGATATCACTTCTTACGTGAAAGGGTTTTTGAACGTATATACTTACCCTTTCACTTTGGGTCCCCTTGATTCCGTCATTATTGACTTCTGTCGACAATATCTGGTAACCCTAGGCCAGGTCCATCCTTCTTTGTGGCGGATCGTTATCCTGATCCGATATTTTATGAGCAAAATCGAGGGTATGTCGTTCACCCTCGATCATCTTATCTGGTTGTACCGTCCCCGACTTTTTTGAGGAGGGTTAATAAAACTCCAGTGTTGGGCTACTAAGGCTCTGTTCTCGAGTATTGACGAGGACAGGGACCGGGGTTGGATGGGCAGGTTCGTTCGAGTAAGAACTTCGGACCTGATCCCGACTGAAAAGATGCCATTTCCCGAGGAGTGGAATATGAAACGTAAGTGTGATCTTGTTGTTGCTTCTATTTTGTTCTTCCATTTATTCTCTTATCAACACTCCTCCTTTTGTGATGTAGCGGTTCTCTGGATGCCCGGAGCGGTTCCCGATCTTAAGAACTGGGTGCGGGCTCTTGTTTCGACCTCCACATATGCCGAGCGCTCATGGAGTGATTTGTCAAAGGGTCGGTGGGAGGCCAAAAATCACGGTAAGCTCATTTCTCGGACTCAGAAGATCCGAACGAGGCGTTTCTCAAAATATTTTTTATAAGGTTTCCCATATGCAGGTTTGGGTAAAGACGCGGTCTTGAGGCCTCTGTCCAATGAGGAGGATGTTTCGACCTCTGTCCCAAAGCCGGTGAAGGAAAATAAAAGGAAGAGAGCCTCGGTTCCCGAATATCCAAAACCGAAGAAGAGGACGGCTCATAAGCCGAACAAGAATGTCATTCCTTTGACCGTGGAATCCGTTTTGCGTCTAAGGGATGAAGATGGAAGAAGAAGAAGAAGAAGAAGAAGAAGAAGAAGAAGAAGAAGAAGAAGAAGAAGAAGAAGAA
Organism: Nicotiana tabacum; assembly: GCF_000715075.1. Lineage (NCBI taxonomy): Eukaryota > Viridiplantae > Streptophyta > Magnoliopsida > Solanales > Solanaceae > Nicotiana > Nicotiana tabacum. The sequence goes on from NC_134092.1 coordinate 109,835,169, forward strand.
GAAGAAGAAGAAGAAGAAGAAGAAGAGGACAATGAGTCTGCGCTGGCAGTCCGAACGAAGAGAGCCACCGATGCCTCATCGCCGGCTGGATCGATGATGCTCTATGAGGCTCCGCCTCGACTAAAGATATACCGGAAAAAGATTCAGGTAGAGTCCTCGAACTATCGGATGTCGAAGACGCCTCTCATCGGAGTCAACTGGCAGGGGTTACAATCAAAGAGCCCCTCGAACCCTTCCGAGCCGAGGGGAACGCTCCAAGCGAGTCATTTGGGGCAGCAGCGATCGAGGATTTGCCTACCTTTCCCGCTTTTTCCGTAGGGGTGATCGGGAAGCTTAAGCTCTGGGAGCCCTCGATCTAGACAGGCCTCATGATGAATAAGATCAGTTTTGTGACCTATTTACCGGTATTGAGGACGTTGCCGGTGCCGGTGATGAATCGGATCTTTTTCACGGATTGCGGCGGGCTTTGAATCAGGTGAGCCTTTAATTTTTTTTTGTCGGTACTGTCTTTATGTTTGTTTTTCGTTAACTTCGCTTCTTGTTTCTTTGTAGGCTGTGGCAGTCCATCGAGAATAATGTTCTCATTCCCAGAATGAGCTGCATCGATATGCGGCCGACCTACACCGCGCTACTGACGAGAGAAACTCCCTTAGACTTTCCTTAGGGCAGAGAGAGGAGGAAATAAAAGACCTCCGAGCTGAGCTGGCCAAGGCTTATCAAGATTAGAATGATTTGTGTGAGCAGGTAATGATGCTTTTGAAAGCGTATGGGCTTGATACCGGAACTATAGCTAACATTTCGGTCTCACAGCTGCAGCAAAAAATCGAGATGATTGGGAAGCTTCGTGAGGAGGTTGACGTGATAAGGATGGAGTCATTGCAGTGGAAAGAAGGTATGGACCGTTTTGCTGCAGAAAAAGAGACCGCTCGAGCCCAGTTATCGTCGTCTGAAACCCAACTTCAGAAAATGAAGGAAAAAGGCCTGGTTCAAGCAAGAAGAATTGAGGAGCTTGAGGCTCGGTTGGCCTCTGTACTCACCAAGGTCGAATCTGATGCTGAAAAGGCAAAGGCCGATGCGGATGCGCTCGTGGCCATCTATCGGGCTGATGCTGAAGCTGCCCAAATCAGTGAATGATTCGAACTCGAATTAATGTAGCCCGTAGGCTTAGTCGAGTGAATGATTCGAACTCGAAGTAGTGTAGCCCGTAGGCTTAATGGTCGAGTGAGTGTTTGCTCGAACTCGAAATAAAAATAGCCCGTAGGCTTGGTCGAGTGAATGATTCGAACTCGAAGTAATGTAGCTCGTAGGCTTAATGGTCGAGTGAGTGTTTACTCGAACTCAAAATAAAAAATAGCCCGTAGGCTTGGTCGAGTGAATGATTCGAACTCGAAGTAATGTAGCACGTAGGCTTAATAGTCGAGTGAGTGTTTGCTAGATCTAGAAATAAAAAATAGCCCGTAGGCTTGGTCGAGTGAATGATTCGAACTCGAATTAATGTAGCCCATAGGCTTAATGGTCAAGTGAGTGTTTGCTCGAACTCGAAATAAAAATTGCCCGTAGGCTTGGTCGAGTGAATGATTCAAACTCGAAGTAATGTAGCCCGTAGGCTTAATGGTCGAATTGTATCTTAATTCTGATTGCACAATAAATCTCAAAATAGAGGAATTTTCATTGGATATAAGATGCCGATAAAAAAGAGAACTTTCTTCGCACGTTATTACACGCCTGGGTTCGGGCCAATCTATATGAGCATGGTTCGCTTCGACCATTTGGCTCTTATAGTTTTTCCTATTGGGACCCTGTTGCTATGAAATAACTTTCTTGCGGGACCTCGGATATTGTTATAAATGTTGCACGACCAATGGTTGCCTCATTAAAAACCTTGCCAAAAAACCCATTTGGGATAAAACTGGTCTAAGGGAAAAAGAGTGCAACGCGTGCTTTCTAGCGAGAGATCCGTCCCTTGTTCGGACTTCTGCAGGGGTCAGTTTTGAGATATAAATGAATATGGAAAGGTTGTACCTTACCAGTAGTACCGTTTTAGATGTGATACATTCCAGCTTCTTGATAGTTGTTTGCCGTTTATAATGCTGATCTTGTACGACCCCTTTTCGATGTCCTCGAGTACTGATATGGTCCTTCCCAATTCGGTCCTAGCTTCCCTTCATTCGGATTTCGGGTATTGACGGTAATTTTTTTCAACACTAAGTCTCCAGGCTTGAAATGGCGGAGCTTGGTTCTTCGATTATAATATCTTTCGATTCGCTGCTTTTGGGCGGCTATTCGGACGAGAGCAGCTTCTCATCTTTCGTCCGATAGTTCGAGGCTTGTATTCATAGCCTCGTTATTTGATTCTTCCATCGCCGAAATCTGGCATTGGGTTCACCAACCTCGACTGGTATCAATGCTTTTGATCCATATACTAAGGAGAACGGGGTCGCCCCCGTACTGGATTTTGACGTTGTCCGATATGCCCAAAGGACTTCGGGAAGGATTTCTCTCCATCTCCCTTTAGCGTCGTTCAACCTCTTCTTTAAGTTTTGAATGACAATTTTGTTTGTTGATTCGGCCTGCCCATTCTCACTGGGGTGGTATGGCGCCGACAGTATCCTTCTTATCTTGTGGTCTTCGAGGAATCTTGTTACTTTGATACCAACGAATTGTTTTCCATTGTCACATACTATTTCGGCGGGTATCCCGAACCGGCATATGATATGATCCCAAATAAAGTCTATAACTTCTTTCTCTCTTATTTTCTCGAACGCCTGTGCTTCAACCCATTTAGAAAAATAGTCAGTCATAAACAAAATGAATTTATCTTTACCTGGGGACGATGGCAGAGGGCCGACGATATCCATACCCCATTTCATGAATGGCCACGGGGATAGGACTGAGTGGAGTTGCTCTCCGGGCTGGTGGATCATCGGTGCGAACCTTTGACATTTGTCACATTTACGAACAAATTCCTTCGTATCTTTGCCCATATCGATCTAATAATACCCTGCTCTGATTATTTTTCGGACTAATATATCGGCTTCAGAGTGATTCCCGCAAGTAACCTCATGCACTTCCCGTAGGACGTAATCGACATCCCCCGGACCCAAGTATACCGCCAACGGTCCATCGAACGTTCTTCGGTACAACGTTCCGTCCGAAGCCAACGTGAATCGAGCAGCTTTGGTCCGTAGGGTTCTGGAATCTTTAAGGTTCGATGGGAGTTTTCCGCTTTTCAAGTATTCAATATACTTGTTTCTCCAATCCCAGGTTAAGCTTGTAGAATTTATTTCGGCGTGACCTTCTTCGATTACTGATATCGAAAGTTGAACAACATTCCCCGAGCCCATATCATCTGCCTCGACCGACGACCCCAAATTCGCAAGCGCATCGGCCTCATTATTCTGTTCTCGTGGTACATGCCGTAAATTCCATTGTTTGAAATGGCACAAAGTGATAAGCAGTTTATCTAAATACCTTTACATTCTACCTTCTCGAACTTCGAAGGTTTTGTTTACTTGACCCACCACCAGCAAGGAGTCGCAGTTGGCTTCAATGACTTCTGCTCCCAAGTTTCTAGCTAGCTCGAGACCTGCAATCATGGCTTCATACTCGGCCTTGTTGTTAGTCAACCTGGTAGTTTTAATAGATTGCCTAATAGTGCTACCCGTGGGTGGTTTCAAAACTATGCCCAGCCTGGACCCTTTTACGTTCGAAGCCTCGTCCGTAAAAAGGATCCATACCCCTGATGATGTACCTGATTTCAACAGTTCTTTTTCGACTTCGGGTACGAGGGCTGGTGTGAAATCGGCCACGAAGTCTACTAAAATTTGAGACTTGATGGCCGTGCGGGGTTGATATTCGATATCGTACCCACTGAGTTCGACGGCCCATTTGGCCAATCGGCCTGATAACTCGGGTTTGTGCAAAATATTACGAAGCGGGTAAGTGGACAATACACATATGGGATAACATTGAAAGTACGACCTTAACTTTCTTGAGGCGCTTATCAGTGCAAGTGCCAATTTTTCTAGGAGCGGATATCTAGTTTCTGCCTCTCCTAAGGTTCGACTCATATAATAAACGTGAAATTGCGTACCTTGCTCTTCTCGAACTAGGACACCGCTTACGGTGACTTCCGATACTGCCAAGTACAAACAAAGTTTCTCGTCTGTTTTTGGAGTGTGAAGCAGTGGTGCGCTTGATAGATATCGCTTTAGTTCTTCTAATGCTTGTTGGCACTCCGGGGTCCAAGAAAAATCATTCTTCTTTTTGAGTAGAGAGAAAAATTTATGACTTCGATCAGATGATATTGAGATGAACCGGCTTAAGGCGGCAATCCGACCCGTTAGCCTTTGTACGGCCTCCACGCTGTCCACAGCGATGATGTCTTCGATGGCCTTGATTTTATCGGGGTTAATCTCTATTTCCCGATGTGATACCATGAAGCCGGGGAACCTGCCCGAACCGACCCCGAAAGCACATTTCTCGAGGTTGAGCTTCATGTTGTATTTCCTTAAAATCTCGAACGTTTCCTACAAATGAATTAAATGGTCCTCTGCGTGCAGGGACTTAACTAACATGTCATCAATATGAACTTCCATTGATTTTTCTATTTGTTCTTCGAACATTTTATTTACCAGACGTTGGTAAGTAGCCCCTGCGTTTTTTAGCCCGAAGGGCATCACATTATAACAATACGTTCCATATTTGGTAACAAATGAAGTCTTTTCCTGGTCCTCCGGGTTCATCTGGATTTGATTATACCCGGAATAGGCATCGAGAAAAGTGAGGATCTCGTGGCCGGCCGTGGCATCGATCATGCGATCGATATTGGGCAGCGGAAAGGAATCTTTGGGGCATGCTTTGTTCAAATCCTTATAGTCCACGTACATTCTAAGTTTGTCCCCCTTTTTAGGGGACTACAACTACGTTGGCTAACCATTCGGGATATTTCACCTCCCGAATAGACCCTACTTTGAGAAGCTTGGTTACCTCGTCCTTTATAAATGCGTGCTTTCTATCGGACTGGGGTCTTTTCTTTTGCTTCACCGGTCTGAACCTGATATGTCGTTATGTCCGGCGGGACCTCTGTTATATCTAAATGGGACCAGGCAAAACAATCAATGTTATCGATAAGAAATTGAACGAGTTTCTTCCTGAGTTCAGGGCTCAACCCCGTTCCCAAGTATACCTTTCGCTCGGGCCGGTGCTCGATTAATATGACTTGCTCTAGCTCCTCGATTATCGATTTTGTGGCGTCGGAGTCATCGGGAATCACGAAAGATCGAGGGACCCTTTGATCACCATCCTCTTCGATTTTCTGGTTGTCTGGCTGGGTTGAAGCCGATGTTTGTGATTGCTATTTGGTGTCCCATTCTCCTTCCGAGCCCGATCCTTTTATCGGCGAAAGTGAGGACACTGGTTTAGCTTCGTCGACGACGAGTATTTCTTTCGCGGCTGGTTGTTCTCCGTACACCGTTTTGACACCTCCCGACATCGGGAATTTGAGGGCCTGGTGTAGGGTCGAAGGCACAGCTCTCATGTTGTGGATCTATGGCCTTCCGAAAGGGCGTTATATCTCATATCGCCTTCGATCACGTGAAACATTATTTCCTGGATGGTTCCGGCCACGTTTATTGGTAGGACTATCTCACCTTTGGTGGTTTCGCATGCCATATTGGACCCGTTTAGGACCAGAGTTGCGGGTACGATCTGATCTTGTAGGCTGAGCTGCTCCACTACCTTCAATCGGATGATGTTGGCTGAGCTACCTGGATCGATTAACATACGCTTAATTTTAGTTTTATTCACGAGTACGGATATTACCAGTGTGTCGTTGTGAGGTTGGATGACCCCCTCTGCATCTTCATCATCAGAGGACAGAGTCCCCATGGGTGCGTAATCTTGAGTCCGAGATCACTTTTCCCTCACCATCGATGTTTTAGTGCGTTTAAGCATTGGTCCCCGAGGGGTATCGATGCCACCGATGATCATGTGGATGACGTGCTACGGTTCTTCTTGCTCGTTTTGCTTGCTGAAATCCCTACTTCTAACATGGCTCTTTGCCCTATCACTCAGAAACTCCCGAAGGTGCCCTTTGTTGAATAAGCGATCTATTTCCTCTCTTAGTTGCTTGCAATCTTCTGTTCTGTGGCCATGGGTACCATGATATTCGCATGTTTGATTGGGATTTCTTCGGGCAGGATCGGTCTGCATTGGTCGAGGCCATTTAGTGTCTTTGATGCGTCCGATGGCCGACACGAGAGCGGATGCACCAACGCTGAAGTTATATTCTGATAATCGAGGTGCTTCTATAGGATCGGCATATTTATCGAAGCCGCTCTTACTCATAAGCCCCTGAGAATTTTGTCCTCGATCAATCCTTCGATTGTTCCGAACTGCGTTGCATGCTGAACCGTTGTTCACCCGATCTGCGACGTATGGTCGATATCGGTCTCTGTTCGACCTTTGTTCTCTGTCGATCTGCTTTTGATTAATAACTGTCATGTTCTGATAAATGGGTCCGTACGGGGCTCCCGACTGATCATCCTCGCCCCTAATTTTCGATTGATGTCGGTTGTGCACATCTGCCCAAGTTACCGCTTGATACTCGATCAAATTTTATTTCAGTCGATGTGATGCTGTCGAACTTAGCTCGTTCAACCCTTGGGTAATGGCTTGTACGGCCCAGTCGTCTGTGACCGGGAGTAATTCCATGCGTTCCATTTGAAATCGGGATACGAATTCCCTCAGCATTTCACCCTGCCTTTGCTTTACTTTGAAGAGGTCTGATTTCCGTTGCAACCTTTATGGCACCAGCATGTGCCTTTACGAATGAATCTGCTAACATGGCAAAAGAATCAATGGAATTCAGCGGTAAATTGTGGTACCAGATCATAGCTCCTTTCGAGAGGGTCTTCCCGAACTTTTTCAATAGCACGGATTCGATCTCATCGTCTTCCAAATCGTTGCCTTTTATGGCACATGTGTAAGAGATGACATGTTCGTTAGGATCGGTCGTACCATTATATTTGGGAATTTCGGGCATACGAATTTTTTTGGGGATTGGCTTCAGAGCCGCACTCGACGAAAAAGGCTTTTGTATGAATTCTTTCGAATCAAGCCCCTTTATCATTGGTGGAGCCCCTGGGATTTGGTCGACCCTGGCATTGCACGTTTCCACCCTCTTGTCGTTGGCTTCGACTCATTTTGTGAGTTCCTCGAGCAATTTAGTAATTCCGGGAGTAGTCCCCGATTATTGCTCGTTAGATTTCACTATGGCAGGCTCTGTTCTGGGGGTGACTTCTCGAAGTGGATTGGAAACTGGCTTGCTTTGTGCGCGAGTTTGGCTCTATAGCTAAGCTATCGCTACTTGTTAGGCTTGCAGCATCTCGAAGATCATACGTAAGCTGGCCCCGATTTCCCCTGGGTTTTGGGTGTCTCGGGCTACGGATCGAGTACCGCCCTGAATGCTTCTTTCCAATTCGGAACGCTGGTTCGCCTCCAAAGCTATTTGTGAATTGACATCCAGTAGTATTTCGGCTCGAATTTCGGGTACTTCGATTCGAGTCTCGGGTAACAAGTTGTTGGTTTCATCTTGAAGGCCGGCTTCGTAATCGATCGGTGAAGCCATTCGATCAGTGGTTATTCGTAGCTGACCCTAAATTCAAGATGTTTTCGGAAATAAGTGCAAAGCACAATGTCGTATTTTTTTAGATTTGTATCAAATGATCACTGTTATCCTCGGTCCTACGGTGGGCGCCAAACTGTTTACCCGAAAAATGGATAGAGTTGAATTTATACGCAGTTCCGAGGATATGTGGCGTAACTTGATATAAAATGCAAGGATAAATAAAATGTAAATATAGATTGGAGAGAATGCAATCTAGATAAGGTTATCAAGAACAGTGAACCTTAGGATTCGACAAATAGAATCAATCTAAGAAACTGGAAGAGCGATTCTTTATTGTAGGAGAAATATAATACTTTTATTACAATGTAAGTCTCAGAAAAACTTGTGCTACAGAAATGATAACCAAGCCCTTTTATAGTGGAGGGATTCGGCTCCAAGCATAATAAAATAAATATTCAGTGGGAGACCCATGATAAGTCAGCTTTTTCATAATTTCTGCCAAGATTCCCTCTAGTGGGATTGCAACGGCTTTTGTGTGCGAGCTCGATCTCGCTTAGAATCCTCGATTTTGGTTCGAGCTTGATTTCGGCTCGAACTTGTGATCTTGGTTCGAGCCCTCAAATTGATTCCAGGTCAATGTTGGTAGGTCTTTGGATTATCAGCACGATAGGTCTACCCTGTGTCATGGTTCGATTCTTGTTCGAGTTTGATTATGATATCAATCTCGATACGGACCGGCCTCCCCGGGTTCGAGGTTAGTTCGTCCCGCCTTCGGGATCTTATTTCGATACATCACCCTTCGAACTATACCGGACATGCCAAGGCTGAAAATTATTTCGACCGTATACACGATATTGTACCAAAAGTACAACAGTTGGCAGTTACTAACACACAGTTTATTGTCTAAAGTCCACTTACATACATCTCTTGCTTATTTATTCAGAACTTTCAATTGAAATAATTTCACAAGCGTGATAATTGCTTGGTCAATCAATATACCAAATCAAATTACTAGTATTGATAACAAAGTATTGCTCCAAAATGTTATCATCGTAATAAATGATTAAATAATCACTATCTTACATAATTATAAATTGTTATAATCAAGGGCGGCCCTTCCATAAAGCAAGTAAAGTAACTACTTTAGGCCCCACATTTATGGGGGCCCATTTTTTGTTACACCTAATAGGCTATGTATAAGTTTAAATATTTTGTGAAGTAAAAATGTTTGATTTCTTTCTTTAACAAGTATAGAGAAGAAGGATTTGCAATTGCTATGATTTTTGTCAAGAAAATTGAACTTGAAATGAATATTGAACCCGAATTTCGTAAGAAACGTATGATATATAGGAAGTAACAATTTGATGAGAATGTTGATAATAAAATCTCAAAATCTTTCGAAGAGTCCTTTGAAATTGATTATTGTATATATAGTAGACAAGGCTATTTTTTCACTTCAAAATAGATTTGAACAATTCGAAGCATATGAAAATATATTTGGTTTTTCTATTTAGCGGTAAAAATTAAAATCACTAGATGATAAAATTTTGAAAAAATATTGCCTTAATCTTGAATGTTGTTAAAGCATAATAATCAATTCGATATTGATGGTTTAGATTTATTTTCGGAATTAAAAATATGTAAAAAAAAATAGTATAATTAGAAGATAACAATTTAATTGATATACCAGTCAAATAAAAAAATTTGATTCTTTTTCCAATGCCGATATTACTTATGGAATATTGGTAATAACTCTTATTTCTGTTTCAGCGGAAAGAAATTTTCAAAATTAAAATTGATAAAATCTCACCTAAGATAACAATGTCTCAATAAAGATTAAATAGATGAACTATATTGTCAATTAAGAAAGACTTATTAGGAATTATTGATTATAAGAAAATTATTAATAAATTTGTATCTAAGAAACGCTAGAAAAATAGATTTCAAATAAATAAATATTTAAAAAAAAAAGGTTAATGCCCCTCATAAAGTTTGGCTTTAGGCCACAAAACTCGTTAGGCTACCCCCGATTATAATACTCCAAACCGAATTGGACCCAATTTAACTTACCCGGACCATGAATTAAAGATTGAGTAATTAAGCATAGTTTCGTACCACTAACCAAAACGCATGCCCATTTTAGTAATTACCATTGCAACTAATTGCAAATTATTTGCTCTTTGAACTCATAACGCCATTGATGTTTATGTAAATTAACGGATTTACAAAATATGCTAATATGATATTGAGTGTCTTCAAATGTCTCTTTGAAAAGTTTTTCTAGGTTTCGATTATATCTCCTATATGAAATTATTTTCCTTTTATTTTGGCATCCTAAAATATACTCCAATATACTCCACTTTGCTTGTTTTTTTAGCTTTAGGGGAGAAGGAAAACTATGATTGAAGAAAATTTAAATATATTTCTTGTGAAACTACTTGTTTTTGTTCATTATTCGTTTTATTTTTCATATGTCTCAAAGTTTTATAAAGCGAGTACTATAGAAATCGATATTTTTCGATTGTGATTTGTGGACCATTGCAGCTGTGGTCAAATTTTACAAAGAAAGAAAGTGCATAATTGTAGGAAATTAAAGTTTGATTCTGGCTCAATTGAACATCAATGAGGGGTGGGTAAATAGAGGACTATAGAGAATAAACTTTTTTTTTTTAAATTAGGTAAAATGGAATTAATTAAGGTATGAAAGAGGAAAAAGGAAAAAAATCGGTGAAATCTAATTGATCGTCCCCTCAAATTGGTTTTGTATATTATAATGTGGTATGCATTTCACTACTAACAACATTAAATGGGTTAGAGATCACCTGCAAAATTAGAGTGTGTAACTTATTTCTTTTCTCAACTTTAGACTATGCATGGAGATTGAATTGGTAGACTTCTTAGAAATTCTTAGAAATTGAATTGAGCCCTATTTAAAGAAGATCAATTCTTAGAAATTTGATTTTCTCAAAAATTTCTTGAAAGTTGGACTAAAAACTCCGGCCTAACTCTTTCAAGCTATCGACGTCTTTTTATAGGGGGAAGTGCACAATTAGTCACTAATAGAGTTGTATTTACTCTTAAGCCACAATGTATTTACTCTTTAGCCACTACTTTAATAAACTTTTACCCGTCCGGACGAAAATACTCTTGTGCTAGACTTATAATAATTTCGCTCAGTTTATGTACGTGTAGAGTTCAGCTCCATAAACCTTCCCTCGTTATCGCTTCGTCCAAATTTTAGAAGGTTTTCTCCTCTTTTTTCAAACTAGAGAATTCAACTTTCTCCTCCAAATTTCACCATAAAATTACAGTAAGTTCTAAAATTTCAGATATCTCTATATGCTTTTGTGTGTTTATGTGAATTTTATTTGGTTGTTGGAGAATAAGATGCAAGGGATTTGATTTTTTATTTTCCTTTTCTCGATTACATTTTCACGGAGTAAACAACTTATAGAGGATAAAAAGTAGGGACATCGTGTTAAAACTTTCAAAAATTGTGTCCTAAATATTAAGGACAAAGTGTCCTCAATTAGCACCTTGTATTGATAAAGTTTAGAACATCGTGTCCTTAACTTCATGATTATTGTGTAAATAATAAGGACAAAGTGTACTCAATTAGCACATTGTATTGATAAAGTTTAGGACATCATGTCCTTAACTTCATGACTGTTGTATAAATATTAAGGACAAAGTGTCCTCAATTAGCACCTTGTATTGATAAAGCTTAGGACACCGTGTCCTTAACTTCATGACTGCTATGTAAATATTAAGGACAAAGTATCCTGTATTTGCATCTTGTATTGATAAAGTTTAGGATATCGTGTCCTTAACTTCATGACTGTTGTGTAAATATTAAGAACAAAGTATCCTCAATTAGCACCTTGTGTTGATAAAGTTTAGGACATCGTGTCCTTAACTTCATGACTGCTATGTAAATATTAAAGACAAAGTGTCATATATTTGTACCTTCTATTCATTAACTTTAGGACATCATGTCCTTAACTTCATGACTGTTGTCTAAATATTTAGGACAAAAGTGCCATGTATTTGCACCTTCTATTGATTAACTTTAGGATATCTTGTCCTTAACTTCATGTGTGCAGTATAAAATGTTTAGGACAAAGTGTCCTGAATTTTCCCTTTTCTTGACTTGCTATATGGATACAATATATATTATTGTTGCTTTCAATAGAAGATGGACCGCAGACTATAAGTATCTGGATCATCAAACAAAGCTTGTTCTAGTACCTGAGGCAATTCGATTTGAAGATTTCGTCAACCAGGTCTTTGAAGTTATTAAATTAGATAGAGACAAGTTTGAAGCAATGATATGGTTTGATATCAACCTGGGAACAAGCAAGGGAATGTTTGTATCCAAAGATTTAGATCTTCAAACATGTATAGAGTTACAAAAAAGGCATTCACTCTTCAAGGGCTGTCGTTTCATTGTTGATGTTTCAGAAAGAGTTTTTGGCTCTACAAGTACCTTTGAACATATCAATATAGAAACTCAACAAGACAATCAAGACAAATGCAAACAGATAATGTAAATAGATGTGATCGAACCGGAACCAATAATTGAAGAGGTGCTTCAAACATTCAATTCCATTCAAATGGAGGGACAAAACATTATAGAGATTGACAACTAACAAGCTTTGGGTATTCAAGTCTTAGAGAGTGCACCAGTAATTAAAGAGGTTGCTGAAAAATCATCTACTCAACTAACTAGACAAAGGTCAAAGTCGAAACAAAAAGAATACCACAACTATAATATTGAGAAAAAATGCTTCGTTGGATGAAATAAAAGTGGAATCAATATTTGACAAAAAGAAGAGTATAATTAACTGTTTTTCGAATATAGGAATTAAAGGACATTTTGAATTCAAGGTTTTTAGATCAAGTTCAACAAGATATTCTTTGGAATGCAATGATGAAAAGTGTGGGTGGTGTGTGCGTGCTTTCAAAATTAAAGATTCAACACTATTCAAGATAGTAAAGGTTGAGAAAAATCATGACTGCTCACTTAACACTCTGAAAGGTGATCAAAGGCATGCAACTTCAAAGTTGATTAGTGGTTACATTATTGACAATCTTCGAGACCCAAGGTTTGAAGTTACACCTGCCTTTGTCATGGCAGAAATACAAAAATTGCATTGACTAGACAGTGTGTATCACAAGGCGTGGCGTGCTATTCAACATGCTTCAACTTTAATAATAGGAACTCCTAAAGAGAACTATGAATTGTTGTCTTCATACTTGTACATGATGAAAAGTATAAACCCAGGAACATACACTAACATAAAGGCAAACGACAACAATAGGTAAACAATCAAAAAGAGTTTATTAGTCATTTCATCTGATATGTATATATAAAGTGTTGCAACTAAATATTAAGGACAAAGTGTCCTGAATTAGCACCTTCTATTTTAAACTTTAGGACATACCATCCTTAACTTCATGTGTGCAGTGTAAATGTTAAGGACATGGTGTCCTTAACTTCATGTATACAATGTAAATTTTAAGCACGTGGTGTCCTTAACTTCATGTGTGCAGTGTAAAATATTAAGGACATAGTATCCTTAACTTCATCTGTGCAGTGTAAAATATTAAGGACGTAGTGTCCTTAACTTCATGAGTGTTGTATAAATATTAATGACATAGTGTCCTTAACTTCATAAGTATTGTGTAAATATTAAGGATAAAATATCATGAATTAGCACCTTCTGTTTTAAAACTTTAGGACATCGTGTCCTTAACTTCATGAGTGATGCATAAATACTAAGGATAAAATATCCTGAATAAGCACCTTCTATTTTTAAACTTTAGGATATCACATCCTTAACTTCATGTGTGCAGTGTAAATATTAAGGACAAAGTATCCTATATTTGCACCTTCTGTTTTTCAACTTTAGGACATACTGTCTTTAATTTCATGTGTGCAGTATAAATATTAAGGACAAAGTGTCCTGTATTTGCACCTTCTGTTTTTAAACTTTAGGGCATCATGTCCTTAACTTCATGTGTGCAGTGTAAATGTTAAGGACAAAGTGTCATGTATTTGCACCTTCTGTTATTAAACTTTAGGACATATTGTCCTTAACTTCATGTGTGCACTCTAAATGTTAAGGACTCATTATCTTGAAATTTACATGCAGTCCTAAATTTTTATAGTAGTTCTGAATTTTGGTTTATTTTTTCCGGTTTCATTATATGTTTTATGCATATGGATCATCAATAGCTGGTTGGAATCATTGTAGACCGGTGATTGCTGTTGATGCAACTTTTTTGAAGTCAAAATATCATGGTGTTTTAATTATTTCAGTTTCAAAGGATGCAAATAACCAAATATTCCCACCTGCCTTTGGGATTGCAGAATCTGAAAATAACAACTCATATGAGTGGTACTTTAGTAAGCTTCACAATGCAATTGGGAGCCGTGACAATTTAATTTTTTTATCAGATAGGCACCAATCTATTGCACATGGCATCGCAAAAGTATATCCTGAAAGCCACCATGTGATTTGTATCTATCATTTGGAGCAGAACCTAAAGCGAAGGAAAGAAAAGTGAGGTCATAAAACTTTTTCAAAGTGCTGCAAGAGTCTACAGGCACAAAGAATTTGATCTATATAGGTCAAAGATAGCAAAAGGTTATAAGAAAACTTTTGACTACTTGATGGAAGAACCATCGGAAAGGTGGGCGCGTTCTTGTTGTCCACGACGAAGATATGACATGCTCACAACAAACATAGTAGAGTCAATGAATTCTGTGCTATTAGAAGAAAGGGAATAACCTATATTGAGAATGATGGATTTCATCCAAGTGAAGCTACAACGTTGGCTTTATGAAAGAAGAAATGAAGCGGAAGGAACTTTTTATGATGTTTCATGTTGGGTAGAAGAGGAATTGAAGAAAAAGATAGATTTAGATTTTACTTTTGACACGACCCAAAATCCCAAGTGTCGTGATGGCGCCTATCATAATACTAGGCAAGCCGACAACTCACACATACCAACATCTTGAAATTTAAAATATACGAAAATAAGCTTAAATAAGTAAAAGTCTAATAAAAGTATGAAAACGTCATATCTCAATATAGAATTTTCCAAAACTTGGGTGTCACTCAGTACATGAGTATCTATACAATAACATAGTCTGATACACTATCTAAGAAAATAGAACAAAATAAATAAAACTGAGAGATAGGGGAGGAGAGTCAAGGTCTACAGACGCCAAGACATCTACCTCAATAATCTCCGAATGGCTGAAACTCCGAGATCAGCAACCACCGTGCCCATAAACACCTGGATCTGCACACGAAGTGAAGAGTGTAGCATGAGTACAACCAACTCAATAAGTAAAAAGTCCAACCTTTGGATTAAAAGCAGTGACGAGTCCGAACAATACGCCCCAAATACAGAATTTAATAAGTACATAAATTTACAGAACATATGACAATAATATCTTAGAGAAACTCATAATCTGCAGGTACTAGTACAGAAATGTAGACATGCTTCCATGTTTAACAGTTAAACTCAAAACAGATAAAATATGTCTAAGTCTGGATGATATGAGGAATATAACATCTCTAGATCTACATGCAAATATGCATAACGTATGTGATGCAATATAATGGAAGCCTCGCGCACTCTCACTCTTAGAGTACTCAACCTGACCGTATCAATTATCACTCATCATACTGAATCACTCAGCACTGTACGGTACCCGCTATGGTGTGTAGCCCGATCTCATCACGAATTAATAGCAATTGTGCTCACTGTGGGTGTGCAGACTCCGAAGGGACAGATCCAGCCCAAGCGATAATAAACTATGCTGCGGCGTGCAACCCGATCCCATCGTGAATTAATAATACATGTTGCAGCGTGCAACCCGATCCCATCATAAGTCAATAATGTCCGCTGTGGCGTGCAATCCGATCCCATAAATATCACTCACAAACGGGCCCTCGGTCTCACTCAGTCATCAATCTCTTTAGTCTCTCGGGCTCACAACACTCATGCTAGGCAGCCCAAATCAATGATATATGATGTGACAATGTATGATAACAGAGATTGAGATATGATATGCAATGATGAACGCGACTGAGTACATAACTGCAATTAAGCAAATAACTCAACAGCAAAGAACGACCATTGTGGTCCCATTAGTACTAGCACATAGCTTGAACATGATTTCTAACATAAATCATAGCTCAAGTGCCCTAACACCTGGAGTACAATAATAATATCCAGATAAGATAGCTACACAGTTTCATGGAATCGACTTAACCACAATTAGTACAATGTACGCCCACATGCTCGTCTCCTAACATGCACGTCACCTCAACACCAATCACATAGCACATAATTTCAGGGATTCATACCCTCAGAACCAAGTTTAGAAGTGTTACTTACCTCAAATCGTGCAAATCTCTACTCCAACAAGCCCTTGCCTCGCGAATCGGCCTCTGAATGCCTCGAATCTATCCGCAAACAATTTGATACAATCAACTCAAGCTATCGGAATCAATTCCATATGAAATGCTAAGCTCTTAATCAAAAGTCAAAACGTTAACTCAAAAGTCAACCCCCGGGCTCACGTCTCGAATCCGATAAAATTTACAAAATCCGAACATCCATTCAACCATGAGTCCAACCATACCAAAATTACTCAAATCCGACACCAAAATCTCTCTCAAATCCCCAAAATTCAGCCTAAGAAGATTTTTCCATTTCCCCAAACTTTTCAACCCAAATCACTAATTAAATGATGAAATCAAAGAAATATTCATGTAATTTAACCAAAACCAAGTAAGAATCACTTACCTCAATCACTCCCTTGAAAATCTCTCTAAAAGTCGCTTTAATTCGAGCTCCCGAAATCAAATTGTGAAATAAACTCAAACTCTCATTTTTTAAATTTTAAATTCTGCCCAGATGTCCCTTCTTCGCGATCGCGAAGCACAAACTCAGTTGCCCCAGAACTTAACTCTACGCAATCGCATAAACACCCACGCGAACGCGATGCATAGGCTTCCCAGACCTATGCGATCGCGGACAAACACACACGTTCGTATAGAACAACGCGTGAAATCCCCAGCTCCTTCCTTTTCTCTACGCGAACACGACTTAACCCACGCGTTCGCGATACACTGATGACCAAAGCTTCGTGATCGCGGACCTTCTCACGCGACCGCATAGCACAAAATCCTAGCTGCCCAAAATAAGCCTACGCGATCGCGGACCTTCCCACGCGATCGCGTATAAGGAAATTAGACCTGCAACATCAGCTATTATCTAAGTCCAAATTCCAATCTGGTAGCCATCTGAAATCCACCTGAGGCCCTCGGGACCTCAACCAAACATACCATAAAGTCCTAAAATATTATACAAACTTAGTCGATGCCTCAAATCACATCAAACAAAATCAAAAACACGCATCGCACCCCAATTTAGGCCTAATGAACTTATGAACTCCTAACTTCTACATTCGATGTCGAAACCTATTAAATCAAGTTCAATTGACCTCAAATTTTGCACACAAGTCATAAATGACACAACGGACCTATTCCAACTTTTGGAACCAAAATCTGAGCCCGGTAACCACAAAGTCAACTCTCGGTCAAACTTCTAACTTTTCAAGTTTCGTCATTTCAATCCAAAATCAACTACGGACCTCTAAATCATTATTCGGACACATCCCTAAGTC
Source organism: Nicotiana tabacum (assembly GCF_000715075.1). Lineage (NCBI taxonomy): Eukaryota > Viridiplantae > Streptophyta > Magnoliopsida > Solanales > Solanaceae > Nicotiana > Nicotiana tabacum. The sequence goes on from NC_134092.1 coordinate 109,852,508, forward strand.
CAAAATAACCCAACAAAGCTATCGGAACCATCAAAACTCCATTCCGGAGCCATTTACATATAAGTCAACAGTCGGTCACCCCTTTCAAGTTAAGCTTCCAACCTTGAGACCAAGTGTCTCAACTCATTCCGAAATATCCCCGGAACAAAACCAACTACCCTCGCATGTCACATACCAAATATTGAGCATAGAATAAGAATTAAATAGGGGAACGAGCTATAACACTCAAAACGATCGACCGAGTCGTTACATCCTCCCCCTCTTAAACAAACGTTCGTCCTCTAACGGGTCTAGAAACATACATGGAGTCTCAAATAGGCGTGAATATCTGCTCCGCATCTCCCGCTCGGTATCCCAAGTAGCCTCCTCGACTGGCTGACCTCTCCACTGCACCTTCATTGAAGCTATGTTATTTGACCTCAACTTTCGAACCTGCCGATCCAAAATATCCACCAGCTCTACATCATAAATCAAATCACCATCCAGCTGAACCGTGTTGAAGTCCAAAACATGAGGCGGATTGCCGACATACTTCCGAAGCATAGAAACATGAAACACTAGATGAGCACTCAACAGACTAGGCGGCAAAGCATGCTCGTAAGCCACTTCTCCAATCTTCTGAAGCACTTCAAATGGACCAATGTACCGAGGGCTCAACTTGCCCTTCTTCCCGAACCTCATAATACCCTTCATGGGTGAAACTTTGAGTAGTACCTTCTCCCCAACCATGTAAGCAACATCACGAACCTTCCGATCGGTGTAGCTCTTCTGTCTAGACTGCACCGTGCGAAGCCGATCCTGAATCAACTTAACCTTATCCAAAGCATCTTGAAACAAGTCAGTACCCAACAACCTAGCCTCACCCGGCTCAAACCATCCCACCGGAGACTGACACCGTCTCCTATACAAAGCCTCATACAGAGCCATCTGAATACTCGATTGGTAGTTGTTGTTGTAGGTAAACTCTACGAGCGGTAGAAACTGATCCCAAGAACCCCCGAAATATATGACACAAGTGCGTAACATATCCTCCAATATCTGAATAGTGCGCTTGGACTGTCTGTCCGTCTGAGGGTGAAATGTTGTACTCAACTCAACCTGTGTGCCTAACTCTCGTTGCATTGCTCTCCAAAACTGCGTGCCTCGATCTGAAATGATGGACATTCGGCACACCATGAAAGTGAACAATCTCGCGGATGTAGATCTTAGCCAACCATTCCGAAGAATAAGTAGTCCTAACTGGAACGAAATGTGCGGACTTGGTCAACCGATCCACAATCACCCATATAGCATCAAACTTCTTCGAAGTCCGTGGGAGCCTAACTACGAAATCCATGGTGATACGCTCCCATTTCTACTCCGGAATCTCAAGCCTCTAAAGCAATCCGCCCGGTCTCTGATGCTCGTACTTCACCTGCTGACAGTTTAGGCAGCGAGGTACAAACCCCACTATATCCTTCTTCATCCTCCTCCACCAATAGTGATGCCTCAAGTCCTTGTACATCTTTGCGGTACCTGGATGGATGGAATATCACAAACAGTGGGCCTCCTCAAGAATCAACTCACGTAGCCCATCTATATTAGGCACACAAATCTGATCCTGCATCCTTAACACCCCATTATTCCCAATAGTAACCTCCTTGGCATCACCGTGCTGAACTGTGTCCTTCAGGACAAGCAAATGGGGATCATCATACTGGCGCTCTCTGATGCGGTCATATAAGGAAGACCGAGAAACCACACAAGCTAGAACCCGACTAGGCTCCGAAACATATAATCTTACGAACTGATTTGCCAAGGCCTGAACATCAGCTGCAAGCGGTCTCTTACTAACAGGAATAAATGCAAGGCTACCCATATTCACCGCCTTTCTACTCAAGGCATCGGCCACCACATTGGTCTTCCCGGGAGGATACATAATGGTAATATCATAGTCTTTTAGCATCCCCAACCATCTACGCTACCTCAAATTTAGATCCTTTTGCTTGAACAAGTGCTGGAGACTCCGATGATCCGTAAATACCTCATAAGACACACCATAGAAATAATGCCTCCAAATCTTCAATGCATGAACAATGGCTGCTAACTCCAAATCATGAACATGGTAGTTCTTCTCATGAGGCTTCAACTGGAATGAAGCATAAGCAATCACTCTACCCTCCTACATCAAGACACGCACAATACCAATATGAGAAGCATCACAATACACTGTATAAGAACCCGATGTTGAAGGCAAAACTAGAACTAGAGTTGTGGTCAAGGTAGTCTTGAGCTTCTAAAAGCTCTCCTCACACTCATCCGATTACCTGAATGGAGCACCCTTCTGGGTCAATTTGGTCAAAGGCGCTGCAATAGACGAGCAACCTTCCACGAAGCGATGATAATATCCTGCCAAGCCGAGAAAGCTCCGAATCTCAGTAGTTGAAGACGGCCCGGGCCAACTCTAAACCGGGCCAACTCTGAACCGCCTTTATCTTATTTGGATCCACCTTAATCCCCTCACTGGACACTGCGTGCCCCAAGAACGCCACTAAACTAAGACAAAACTCACACTTGGAGAACATGGCATAAAGTTTCTACTCCCTCAGCCACTATAGTACAATCCTCAAATGTTGGGCCTGCTCCTCGTGACTACGTGAGTACACCAGGATATCATCAATGAATACTATGACAAACGAATCAAGATATGGCTGAAATACATTGTTCATCAGATGCATGAATGCTGCTGGGGCGTTGGTCAGCCCAAAAGACATCACAAGAAACTCATAGTGACCATAACAGGTCCTGAATGTCAGCTTCAGGATATCCGAGTCCCGAATCTTCAGGTGGTGATACCCAGACCTCAAATCAATCTTAGAGAACACCCTCGCTCCCTGAAGCTGGTCAAATAAATCATCAATGCACTACAAAGGATACTTGTTCTTCATTATAACTTTGTTCAACTACCTATAGTCGATGCACATCTGCATAGTATCATCCTTCTTCTTCAAAAACAGAACCGGTGCACCCCAAGGCGACACACTAGGCCTAATAAACCCCTTATCAAGAAGTTCTTGAAGATTCTCTTTCAATTCATTCAACTCAGCTGGTGCCATACGATACAGAGGAATAAAAATTGGTTAAGTGCCCAACACTAAGTCAATACCAAAGTCAATATCCCTGTCGGGTGGAATGCCCATCAGGTCTTCAAGAAACACATCCAGAAAGTGTCGCACCACCGGAACAGAATCAATAGTTGGGGTATCAACACCAAATCCCCCACAAAGGCCAAATATGACAGACACCCCTTCCCAACCATCTGTTGGGCCTTCAAATATAAAATCACCCTGCTGGGAATATAATCTAGAGAACTTCTCCACTTGATCCTTGGCAACCCCGGCATCACCAACGTCACAGTCTTAGCATGACAATCCAAAATAGCATGACATGGAGACAACCAATCCATACCCAAAATCATATCAAAATCGACCATACTAAGCAATAAGAGATCAACTCTAGTCTCCAATCCCCAATAGTCACTACACATGACTGATATACACGGTCCACAATAATAGTATTGCCCACTGGCATAGATACATGAACAGATGAAACTAAGGACTCACGGGGCATATCCAGATAACAAGCAAAATATGATCATACATACGAATAAGTGGAACCAGGATCAAATAATATAGAAGCATCATTGTGGTATACTAAGACAATACCTGTGATTACTGTGTCTGAAGCAACGGCCTCTGGCCTGGTAGGAATAACATAGAATCGAGCCTAACCGCCACCTGATCAGCCTCCCCCTCTAGGGCGGCCCTTGGCTGTCTGAGCCCCACCCCAAGCTGGCTAAGCGGGTGGTGAAGTAATTGGTACAAAAATTGCAGCCTGACTCCTCTACTGAACTAGACCTCCCGAAAGGTGCGGACAATGCCTCTTCACATGACCCAACTCTCCACACTCAAAATAACCCCTCTCGGAAAATGGCGACAAGTACTAGAGCGGATCCCACAAACAAGAATAACTACCAATGGTGTAGATGAACCCTGAACTGAAGGAGCACGAGATGAACTCTGAGCTGGAAGTGTACTAAGAGATGACTGACCCGATCAAGCACTCTATGAACCATGGATAGCTGATGCGCCACGATGAACTAGACGATCCATCTGAGCGGGCCTATTAGGACGATCCCTACCATGGTGGAACTAACCCCTAGAGGGAACACCGCTGAAACCACCCAAACCACGAGGCCTCTTGGCCTCCCTCTCCTCACACACCTGACTGAGAACCAGCTCTAGTCGCCGAGCAATATCAACCACCTCGTCAAACCTAGCACCTGATACACTATCCCGAATCATAACAAAACGTAACTGATAGTTGAGTCCACCAATGAACCTCCTAATCCTCCCCCTCTTAGTGGGAACCAACCAAACTGTGTGACGAGCCAACTCTGAAAACCTCATCTCATACTGGGTCACAAACATGCACTTCTGGCATAGTTGCTCGAACTGCTTACGCAACTCCTCCCTACGGGTCTGTGGCACAAACTTCTCCAAGAAGAGAACGGAGAACTCATGCCATGAAAATGGTGCAACACTGACTGGCCTGCTCATCTCATAGGCCTCCCACCATCTTAAGGCATCCCCTTATAGATAAAAAGTAGTAATGGAGACTCCACTGGTCTCCAGAATACCCGCCGTGTGAAGAATACATTGGCACTTATCCGAGAAGTCTTGAGCATCCTGTGACTCAATCCCACTGAAGGATGGAAGCCGGAGCCTCCCAAATATCTCTAGTCTCTTCTGCTCCTCATCACTCATAACGGAGACCACTTGGGCCTGAGAAAATGCAACCGGCTGGGCTGGTAGTAACCCCCCCCCCATGTCTGAAGTCCTTGCACTACCTGCTATGGAGTATGAGTACCTCCCCCGACCTGAGAAGTAGCTGGCGCGGCCTGAGCATAAACTGCTTGAGCAAGGCTAGTGCAAATGGTCAATATCTAGGCTAAAGCCTCCTGAAGGCCTGGGATCACATAGGCACAACTAGTGCCAGAGCAGGTCCCACCGGTTCAACCACATCTGGAACCTACTCCTGAGCTGGAGCAACTGGTGGGTCTACAAGTGTTGCTGTACGAGCTGCACCTTGTCCTCTACCGCGACATCGGCCTCTCGTGGCCCTAGCCGGTGGCACTGGTGGTCGCCCGCCTGATCCGGTAGCATGTTTCCTCACAATTTGTGAGAGAATAGAATAATAAAAGTTTAGTTCCCGGAATCAACAAATTCGCATGACAAGAATACAAGAATGTGAAGTTTTCCTAATGGTTCAGCAACCTCTCGAAGATAAGTACAGATGTCTCTGTGCCAATCCGCAACACTCTACTAAACCTGTTCATGACTCGTAAGACCTAAGTAACCTAGGCTTTGATACTAACTTGTCACGACCCAAAATCCCAAGTGTCGTGAAGACGCCTATCGTGATACTAGGGAAGCCGACAACTCACACATACCAATATCTTAAAATTTAAAATATATGGAAATAAGCTTAAGTAAGTAAAAGTCTCATAAAACTGGACGAAAACGTCACAGCTCAATACAGAATTTCCCAAAACCCGAGTGTCACTAAGTACATGAGCATCTATACAATAATATAGTCTGATACACTATCTAAGAAAATAGAACAGAATAAGTAAAACTGATATAGGGGGAGAGTCAAGGTCTGCAAACGCCAAGGTAGCTACCTCGATAATATCCGAATGACTGAAACACCAAGATCAACAACCATCGTGCCCGAAAATACCTGGATCTGCACACGGAGTGCAAGGTGTAGAATAAGTACAACCAACTCAATAAGTAACTAGTCTAACCTTTGGAGTGAAAGCAGTGACGAGTCAGAACAATACGCCCCAAATACAGAATTTAACAGTAAGAAAATTTAAAGAATATATGACAATAATATGCTAGAGAAACTCATAATCTGCAGGTACTAGTACAAGAATGTAGACATGCTTCCATCTTTAACAGTTAAACTCAAAATAGATAAAATATGTCAAGTCTGAATGATATGAGGAATATGACATCTCTATATCTACATGCCAATATGTATATCGTATGTGATGTAATATAATGGAAGCCTCGCATACTCTCACTCTCAGAGTACTCAACCTAGCTGTCTCAATTATCACTCATCACACTCAATCACTCAGCAATGTACAGTACCCGCTGCGGTGTGCAGCCTGATCCCATCATGAATCAATAACAACTGCGCTCATTGTGGGTGTGCAGACTTTGGATGGGTAGATCCAGCCCAAGTGCTAATAAATCCTGATATGGCGCGCAGCCCGATCCCATCGTGAATCAATAATACATGTTGCAGTGTGCAACCCGATCCCATAAATATCACTCACAAATGGGCCTTCGGCCTCACTCAGTCATCAATCTCTCTAGTCTCTCGGGCTCACAACACTCATGCTAAGCAGCCCAAATCAATGATACATGATATGGCAATGTATGATAACTGAGACTGAGATATGATATGCAATGATGAATGCGACTGAGTACATAACTGCAATTAAGCAAATAACTCAACATCAAAGAACGACCATTATGGGTCCCAATAGTACCAGCACATAACATGAACATGATTTCGAAAATAACAGCTCAAGTGCCTTAATACCCGAGGTACAATAATAATATTCAAATAAGATAGCTATATAGTTCCATGGAATCGACTGAATCACAATTACTACAGTGCACGCCCACACGCCCGTCACCTAGCATACACGTCACTTCGACACCAATCACATAGCACGTAATTTTAGGGATTTATACCCTCAAAACCAAGTTTAGAAGTGTTACTTACCTCAAATCATGCAAATCTCTACTCCAACAAGCCCTTGCCTCGCGTATCGGCCTTTGAATACCTCGAATATAGCCACAAACAATTCGATACAATCAACTCAAGCTATAGGAATCAATTCCATATGAAAATGCTAAGTTCTTAATCAAAAGTCAAAAAGTCAACCCCTAGGCTCACGTCTCGGAATCCGATGAAAGTTACAAAATCCGAACACCCATTCAACCGCGAGTCCAACCGTATCAAATTTACTCAAATCCGACACCAAAATCTTGCTCAAATCCCCAAAAATTGACCTAAGAAGTTTTCTCGATTTTCCCCAAACATTTCAACCCAAATCACCAATTAAATGATGAAATCAAAGATATATTCATGTAATTAAACCAAACCGAGTAAGAATCACTTAACCCAATCACTCCCTTGAAAATCTCTCCAAGAGTCGCCTTAATCCGAGCTCCCAAAATTAAATTGTGAAATAAACTCAAACCCTAGCTCGTTTTTGAGACTTTAAATTCTGCCCAGATGTCCCTTCTTCGCGATCGCGAAACACAAACTTAGCTGCCCCTAAACTTAACTCTACACGATCGCATAAACACCCACTCGAACGCGATGCATAGGCTTCCCAGACTTACGCGATCGCGGACAGACACACGTGTTGGAATAGAACAACACGTGAAATCCCCAGCTTCTTCCTTTCCTCCATGCGAATGCGACTTAACCCACGCGTTCGCGATGCACTGATGACCAAAGCTTCATGATTGCAGACCTTCCCACGTGACCACATAGCAAAAAATCTCTGCTACCCAAAATAAGCCTACGCTATCGCATATAAGGAAACTAGACGTGCAACATCAACTATTATCTAAGTCCAAATTCCAATTCGTTAGCCATCCGAAATCCACTTGAGACCCCAGGGACCTCAACTAAACATATCAACAAGTCCAAAAATATCATACGAACTTAGTCGAGGCCTCAAATCACATCAAACCAAATCAAAAACATGAATCGCACCCCAATTCAAGTCTAATGAACTTATGAACTCCTAACTTCTACATTCGACGCCGACACCTATCAAATCAAGTCTGATTGACCTTAAATTTTGCACACAAATCATAAATGATACAACAGACCTATTCCAACTTCCGAAACAAAAATCCGAGCCCGGTAACCACAAAATCAACTCTCGGTCAAACTTCTCAATTTCCAAAACTTCTAATTTTCCAACTTTCGGCATTTCAAGCCAAATTTAACTACAGACATCCAAACCACTATACGGATACACCCCTAAGTCCAAAATAACCCAACGGAGCTATCAAAACCATAAAACTCCATTCCGGAGCCATTTACACATAAGTCAACAGTCGGCCAACCGTTTTAACTTAAGCTTCCAACCTTGAGGCTAAGTGTCTCAACTCATTTCGAAACATCCCTTGAACCAAACCAACTACCTTGACAAGTCATATATCAACAATTGAGCATAGAATAAGCAGTAAATGGGTTAAAAGGGTTACAACACTGTAAGGCCCCGTAAAATTTTTACTTAAGACCCGAGGTTTCGTGGTGCCGAAGTAGGCTTATGTGTTGGCAATTGTAGGGATTCTTCACGTCGAGTTTGCGAGCCGCGATTTGGAATTTTTGGGTGGAATAGTGCGTTGGGGAGTTAATTTTTTTTTTTTGGAAATACAGGGCATTTTCTGCGGGCGCAGAACTGCTTTGTGGATTGCATATCTGCCATAGACTGAGGCAGAAATCTGTGCAAATTTTTCGAACCATTATGCATCCGCATAACCCATCGCAGACCTAGCTTAAAATTTTTCGGAGGGAGGTTCTGCGGCACATTATGCGACCAAAGAATGGGCCTGCGGATCGCAGACCGGTTGCAGAGTGAGGAAGAAGTGCCCAGTTCCGGGGGCCATTATGCGGCTCATTGCTTGGACCACAAAAGGCAGACCTACATCGAGACTTTATTTTTTCTAAATTTTGAACCCGACTCCATCCTTATTAAATAGCCTTGGGGATCATTTTAAAGGGGAAAAATATATATTTCCAGAGAAAGGGAGTAACATAGAGTGAGAGAGGAAGATTTCTAAGCTCATCATTCATCAATTCTTGCTCAAAGTTGAAGAATTTGCAAGGAGAATTCACTAGGTCTTCATCCTAGAGGTAACGTTTCTACTCCATAGCCCTCAATTTCGTGATTTTAATTGAAAATATGTAATAAGCCAAGCAATTCTTGAGTGTGAGAGTTGTTCATTTTTACATGCAAGTACCATCAAGGGTAGTAGGAGGACTTTTGAACTCTTTTGGGTGAACTTTGGGTAGTGGGCTGAAAGAATCCACCATAGGAGGACCTTGAAACCTTAATGCACACCTAGTGTTTGATAAAATGCTCAAGTGAGCTGGAACTATGAACTCCTTCCTAATTTGTGTTTAATTTTGCTATATCTCTAAATAGATCAAAGTGGCTAAGATTTTCGGAACATTGTAGTAATTTAAAAAGCTCGAGGCAAGGTATATTAGCTAAACTTCTCTCTTGGAATTGAATTGCCACGATGTTCTCGTAAGTCCCGAGTTGTCCATTATGAATTGGCTTTTATGAATGGGTTTGGTGTCGAAAGATGTATTTATATGAATACGTTCAAAATGTAATCCGGAGTATTCTTATCATGTTATGTTATTCTTTGTGAGCATTTTCAAAGTATGAGAATGATCAAAATGTTGATACTTCAAGTCAAGCCCAAATGAAAGTAATCATATCAAATTGTGTAAGGAATCACATGTGCTTAAGACCATAAATTGCTCAAACGTGTGCTTAAAGTCCTGAATAGAAATGTTTGTTGTTGGCAATCTGTGTTAATGTTTGAAAGTGGAATAGTGAGCATGAATTATGAAGTACGGCCAATGTGGCAAGGATGATATTGCGTTATGGCCAATAGTGCCAATAAAATGACACTACAAAAAAAACTGGAATTAGCTACGAACTTCGTCGCTAATCTGTCGCTAAAACGCTCGTAGCTAGCAGAATTTCTTGATAATCCATAGCTAAATAAGATTAGCGACGGATTGTTTTGTTTAGCTACAGAATTTGTCCGTCGCTAAAACCTGATTTTTTAGTAGCGTGAATGACATGTAAAAGAATATGAATGGAGTGGTAAATACTTTTAATAATAAATGCCTTGGGAGTATCGTTTAGCCACCGAGGAAGGGTAAGTCGGAACAACCTAACCCCAAAACTACATGTGCCGGTGTATGAGTGATCAAGGGGTAAATCCCCGTGTTAATGTGATGAGACTGTTTCCCCTTATATGGGATGAGATTAGTGTGTTGAGATGTTTCTCCTTAAATGGGATGAGATTATTGCTAGCGAGATGTGATGTGATGTCGACCCACACAACATTGTGGTGAGACAGCTTAGCCAATCGGGCTGAGATCGGACGCCATACCGCGCACATGGTGGTATTGTGAGTGTATGTATCAGGGTGAGACGACTTAGCCGGTCGGGCTAAGATCGGACTCCGTGCTAAAATATGGTGGTGTATCGGTGCTAAAGACCTCCCAACATTAAATTACTGAAACCTATTTGAAATTTACCTTTCCTCTAACTTGACACCTTGATATTGTTTGAGTCTCTTATTGATTTCATATTTTATTCTCTGTTACTTTTGCTCGTTCTATTGAGAGGGTGTTCAGTTTTACATACTAGTACTATTCCATATGTACTAACGTTCCTTTTACCGGGGGCGCTTCATCTTTAATGGATGCATGTGGTATTGATCAGTGATAGCAGCACACCCTCTCCTCGGTTGATTTGGTGAGCCCCACTTCATTTCGGGGTCATATATCTTTTATCCTTTTAGCATAATATTTGAGGTGTAGCCGAGGCGTTATTGCGGGCACTGTCATAACACTCTTTTATTTCTGTTAGAGGCTCCGTAGACATAGTGTGGGTTGTATATGTTTTTGGGAAGGTTAAACTAAAAATGTTGTAATCATATCATCTGTTCCAATTTAACTGTGATTGTACAATGTACTGTTTTGAAAACTTGTTAATGACGTAACTAATTATCACGCCCAATTTAGGATCATGACCGGAACTTAGGAGCAAGTGCCCCCAAGTAAGCCTCATCGGTATTTTGCAGAACACCGGACAGAGTTTTACCTGTTTTTGGACTATCCAAAAATTCCATGTCTCAAATCAACAACCAAACATCCTAATATCAATCCAAACAACAATAACTTTATCAATTAACCCAAACAAATATCTACCATTAATAGTCCTCTTACTAACAGCTAGAAATACTAATTTATCTCCAACTTTGATAACAAAGAGCGATACTCAACATAAGTCTATAATAACAAAAGAATACTCATGACACTAAAAGAATGAATATGGAGCGACTCTAAGAGTTCAAAGAAAAGATTTAACAATAAATAAAATCTTCGCCCACGCGAATAAGTGTGAGGCTCACCAAAAACTATCAAGTTGTGTGCTCTAATTAACGAAATCCTCGTCCGCTTCGACTGTTGTCTCTGTAAAAAAAATTAGCAGGGAATGAGTCGCTAGCTCAGTGAGTAATAACACTTAACCACAACCGTTTTTATTGGGGACAAGTCAAAAAACATGCTAGTATATATATTAAACAGAAAATATCATATGAATGCTCTTTCAGAAACAATAGATAATAATCACTCTCATCATGTTTTTCATGTAATATTCAGTAATAAGCTCGGTAAATACTGTGTAATATCAATATTCATGTTTGGGAGGTTTCAATGAACATATCATGTAATCGGTATAATTGTCGACTTCTTTGTAAAAAGTCAAATATAACGGTAGTCCCTACTCAAGGAAAATCAATAACGGTATGCTAGTTCTACCTTCCCACTAGCGAGGGCTGTAACGATAGTCGGTAATTACAAGGTTCACCAGGTCTAACGAACCCGCCGTTAGCTACGGGATCCTCTAATGTATACTCCCATTTATACTTGTCTCTGTAATTAGTATATACCCGTAGAAAAATATTTTAAAATAATATAGGGCATTTCAGTTCTTATCAAATCATGTAATTTTATTTTAATAGTAGTAAATTCAAGTAACGGTAAAACATATTTAGTGACAACGGAAATATTTAAAACAATGGTAATCATCTCAAATAACTATTTCGGTATCATATCAAGTAAAAGACTTGTCCCACATGCAACTCAAAATAATCGATAACATATTCATATTAAAAATCATGTGTAAGTCATGCAAGTTAATAAAACACAAATTGTGGTAAGATTACTACTCACTATACTCGTGCCGAAATACTAAATGCTTCACCTCGAGCAATTCGTACAACTTCTTCCAATAAATTTATAATTACATAATATCGATCTCATGTTAATTTCCATGTTTAGGCTAATTTATAGCTAATTTAGAATACCTAGCCCTTGGACTTCATGTTTGACTCTTAATTCGCTGAATTATATTTACCCATACTATAAGTAATTCAATTAGTCCATAATCTATAACTTTTTAGCCTATTCATATAATATAACTGCTTAATTCATGGAAAATCTTACGGATTTCTCTCAATTCCCTAACCTCCTCTTTTTAACTCAGAATCAAATCCCAACTTTATATTTACTTAGTCTCACGAGGAGTCATGTATCTAAAAATTACTACTGTTTCAAAAGAAGGAAAAAATATATACAATTACCTGGAGCTTATCGCTGAGACTCAAGAATGTAAATTTACTTTTCCAATAGGGTAGGAGTTTTGCGGAACAAAGACTGAACCGGAGCTCCTTTCTAATTTTTATGCCTTGTTGACTATAAGATTTCAACAAAATCCCTTATTTGCTTTCTTTGCCTCTTACCTGGATGAGCCTTCTTCAATTTTTTTTGTTCTTAAATTTCAAATCTTCTCTAATTGAAGCTTCTGTTTCACTGCGTTCCTTTTCTCCCAAAATCCCTTTATCCTTTTATATTTTTTTTCTTTTGCTCCTATGCCCTCACGTTGCTGATGGGTAAGGCCCATTTACATACTCCTTTTTGTTTTATTTTATTTTATTAGTTTATTTTGCTAGATTTGTTTGACTTTTCTTTCTTTTTGTGCATCATTTTTTTGACTTAATTAATTACTAAATGACTAATATATCATTGGTTACAATCATGGGATATTACTAATGGAAATGTACTGGTGTTGTTCTCATGACTTCTCACTGACTAATTAATGAAATGTATTCTCCTCTTTATTTATGGGTGAGTTGGGTAGACAGCACTGTGCATGCTTGCTCGACCGGGGTAACTCTATTGAGCGTCAGTCGCGCTCCCCGAGGTCGGGGCGTGACAAACACTCAAAATGACTGACCGGGTCATTACAATTTTAAATGTAAGTATTATGTTCTTACTTTAGTTTATTATTTTAATGATAATTTAATATAATGTACTAACTTATAGTTTTTCAAATCACTTTGAAGGTTTTCCCTGTTGATTCATGGCGTTCTAGAGTCGAGGAAGAAGGAAATACTTTCTTGGTTGACTTAAACAAAAGAGCACATGATTGTTTTCAGTTTCAATTTGATGAATTACTATGTATACATGCAATTACAGCTATCGAAAAGAGAAACATCAAGAAGTTCAATTTCTGCTCGGAGTGGAGCTTAAAGGAATCTTGGCTAAAAACATATGAAAGACAAATACATCTTGTAGGACATACAGATTCTTGGATTTGTACCCGAGAGTGTTAAGTCACAAATTATTAAACCTCAAAATTTCAAGGTTCCGCCAGGTAGAAGGCAGAAGAAAAGGCATATTTCAGCTACCGAATCATAAAAAATAACGTTCAAATGTGGTTGTTGAAGAAGAATTGGTTATAATAGAACATCTTGTATATATTCTCCGGCAGTCCACCCATTTTCAAGGAAGCATAGAGAATTATAGATATATCCACTTATGTTTATCTAGTCTTTTAAGTTTTTTCTATGAACTGGATTCATTTAGATTATTTTTATTTGAGCAAGTAAGCTTTATCAGATTGTTATATAAAAAATGTCCTGAATTTTCAAAGTTCTTTGTGCTTATGTGCTCTTTGTTTCTTTTTCTTTCGTTGGGAGTTTAAGGTTCGTTCGTCAGTCCAATAATTGTTAATGGGCTTATACTCTTGCCGTAAGTAAACAAGAAAGTCCTTTTCTTTGTAAAACTTGACGGTTGCAGCTTGGTACATCTTATTTTGAAAATAAGATTGGTACAAGTAAACTCCAGGACATAATTTTTTGAAACGTCCTGAAAGTTTGAAGTATGAATCTAATATTAAGGACATAAATTTCTAAAATGTCCTTAACTTCTGAAAATCTCAAATCAAAATATTAGCTGCTTATAAGTTAAGGACACTTAGTCCTAAACTTAGAAATAAAAGTTAACGCTTAGTCCTTGACTTAGAGTTACAAGCTCAGAAATTAAGGACATTTAGTCCTGAACTTAGAGTTACAAGCTCATAAATTAAGAACACTTAGTCCTGAACTTAGAGTTGGAAGTTCAAAAATTAAGGACACTTAGTCCTGAACTTAGAGTTACAACCTCAGAAATTAAAAATACTTAGTCCTGAACTTAGAGTTACAAGCTCAGAAATTAAGGAAACTTAGAGGACTCATGATTATTAGCATGTTTAACTATATGAGTATGTTATAATTTTCTTGTGTAATTTGGAGTATATTATAGTATTTTATGTCATGACGTAATACTTACACCCGTCGAATCCATTGCAGTCCAAACTTTACTGTTCAGGGATAATGAAAACATCAGAAACTTATTGTTCCGATAGAAGTACTAATAAAACTCTCAACATGGTCAATTTGAAAGCTTTGATACAATTGGCATTTCATGTGAATGGGAGACATAACTTTATTTATACGTAAATTAATCAACGGATAATGTAAAAGTACAAGCTGGAACGCAATACCTAAGTGACTTGAAAGGATAACTTGCAAATTCTGTTCAGATAATAATTCGTTTATATAATAGTACGACACTGAAACAAACTACTTAAGCAAAGGTCCAGAGAAATGAAACTTGCAAATTCAAACTTGGATGATATTTTATTTCAAAGCAAGCAAGCATATCACATTCTTGACATCTGAAAATATTATAGTATAATATCGTATCCACGGGGAATGGATTTAAATAGTATTCTCATAGTTTCTAGCTTGATTGCTATCCAGCTGAATCAACAGTTGAGATTTATATGATTAATAATAAAATTAATTAGGAATCTAGAGCTAATTGACTAATGACAATCGAATCAAGGCCTAAGCAAAGGAAGATATCAATGGGAGAAAATGGGGGTTTGATAGGATAGGTGCAAGATAATTGTCTGGGATTTAACTCTAGATAATTCGCTTTTAATGTTCAAGTGAGTCTCTCGAATTTACTTAATTATCAGTACAATTGTTTAGTAGAAATACTTCTCTCGATTAAGTCTCAACCTCACAATATGAACCAATTTAAGTTCTGTGAAGATATGCAAGAATGCGTAGTAGATCGGTCTTTAGAAAAACCTCTTCGATTATTTTCCTAACTAGGTTTAATCAATGATTCAACTAGCCTCTTTCGATTGCTTATAAGAATCTATGAATTCAACCAACAATATCATGCAAGGATATCACAAGTTATGCCTCTCTCGATTACATGAACTAGTGAATATAGCTGCAATAATTAAATCTTCCAAAACGATTCAAATACATAAAAATAGAGTTATAATCCACAAACAATCATCAATACACCAAATCCATCAAAGCCCAAAAGGAACTACTCCATAGATATGGAGAAGTTCTTTACAAATATAACTAAAATATAGAAAAACATAAATTCAATCCAAACCCGGATCTTGAGTGAGGAAGGAATGATGAAATCCTTGTGCTTGTGTTTTTCCAACTCCTCCTTAGCCTCCTTGTCCTCCTTAGGTCGAAACTCTGTCAAAAGTTCATCTAAAATGGTGTTTTGGTGTATTTAAGTTGCCCCTAAAACAAACCCAGATGAAACTACCCCTTTTTGAGGAATTGGGGAGTCATTCTAACATTTTTGAGCTACCGCGCCCCATATCGCGCCGCCCCATGCCGCGCGATTGTGGAAAATTCCAGAACGATTCAAAATTATTATTTCTGGCCACTTTTTGCACTAGAGCCCCGCGAGGCATGCCGCGGGGTGGTAGTGCAAATTGTAGTAAAAAATGAGTGTTTCAAATTTTTGACATCCAAACTTGGTTTTCGACCCCCGAACGTGTTCCCGACTTAATTGCTTGGGCTTCTACTCATATTTCAAAGCTCCAAATAGCTCAAATTGGCTCCACAACATCTACATAACTCGGAATCACTCCTACAAGATATAAAACACACAATATGTGCAAAAACACTACCAATTAAAGCTCAACACAAGTAAAGTATAGTGGAATTAGAGTGTAATAAGCGACTAAAATACGAGATTATAGTCTACCATCAACACCCCACACTTAAAACACCACTCGTCCTAGAGCAACTAAACTACACTTCACATAGACACGACCTTTTTAAGCAACTCTCCTAACTCATCACACCAAGAATAATCGAAATAGATTAAGCATAATACCGTAATATTCTCGCCTCAAGATTTGACTCAAAAGCACCACGCATTTTTCACAACCCGCTCACTTACTCTAACACAGAGGTCAATGACTTTACCCTTCCTTCGTGAGTCAAGTGCCCTCATATAATAATAGAGAGTAGTTCCAAAAATAATAAGGTTTAAGAACAATTAGGAACTCAAGATAGAAATAATTCACCCACTCTCAGAAGTAATACTCATGTGCTACAAAAGACGTACCATAAGCTTGCCCGTAATGTATTACTCTACTAATTGAGCTCATTCAGTCAAAGATCAAGTAGGACTTTATTTGGTTGTAATGTAGGTTGCGGGACGGGTAGGATACATTTGGATATATTGACTACACCTCCCTAAGCACTTTAATACATACAATTGACCATTCAAAATCCCACACTTTTGTCAAACCATAACTCCTTAACTCCCCACTTCTTTAAGCACACATACATCAAAAGTTACCACTATCAATGAATATTTGCACAACAATGCATATAACTCACTCAGGATCGGACTCATCGAGACACTCTAGTGAAAACAGTTAAGCAAAGTTAAGATCATACAATTTAAGGTACTTATACAAGAGTCAAAAACTGAGCCTAAGAGTCACAACTAAAGCACTTACTATTCTCAAGGGATAATACAGTCAAGAGATATTGCTTTTATTTAAAATCACAACACAAGATCTGCTACTCCTAAAAAAAAAACTAACTACACCCGATTCAAACAAAACCCTTGGAAAACAACCGCGACACAAAGAAAAACCAAATGGGAATTATTATACTACCTAAAGAAAATAATATTTTTTTTCTTAGACTTTAAAATTTTCAATCAAAAGAAACGAAAACACACACAAGAAACGAAAACAAACAGTTATTTATATATTTACATCCCCACCCCACACTTTAAATTGTGGCATGTCCTCATGACACACAAATAAAAAGCAAGAGGTAAGGAAAACTCCCCTGGACTTTTTTCATTTTTGAGAACTTGTGAACTCCACCCCTAATTCTGAATTCATTTTTCGTTTTCGCTCCTCGGGATTGTTTATGGAGCTCATCAGGCCAAAGTCCTTTAAAGATATTTGTAAGACCTGCTCTGTTCTTTCTTTCTTGGCCTAATTTTGAGCAGTGGATTGTTCTTGTAGGATTAACCTCAACTTATTTCTGCATTTATTCACAAGATCAATCCCTGCATATTCATGCAAATCCCCAAAAATAAAATCCACATGATCAAGGTTAGAATAAGAAAATAAAGAAGAAAGGTCATGTGAGTATTCCTCTGGTATGTCCAAGACCATTTGTTCCTCTTTCTCTTTTACTAAATTTTTTAAATGTGGATAGGTGGATGGGGATTTGAAATCTTCTTTTATTGAAGTGCAATCAACCAAAGCCTCATCTTCAATCATCTGAGTTGAAAAAGAGTCCTCTTGCAGAATGGAAAATTCTCTTTGTAGATGTTCATCATCTCGGGTAGGCTCATTCTCACAAGGAATCTCCTCCATATATTCACTATCACAATGCAATGACCTTTCTGAAAGTGTACTTATTAGTTGATTCACTTGCATTGTTAGGTTGTTAGTGGCTTCATCATCGTGTGTAAATCTCTCTTCCACCTTATTAATGAACTTATACATAAGCTCTTCTAAACTAACATTCTCCGCTTGAGGTGGTTGTCTCATTTCACTTGCATTCCAGTCATAATAAAGGTATTCATCCCAGCCAGAGTCAAAATTGTGCCCATATAAATCCTCATACCTGTACGGACTAGAGACAAAGTGAGAGTGTTCAAAAGATGAACCATAGGAAGAATACCTACCTACTTGACAACCAAGCCATATATGATTTTCTCAGGTTGGTTGTACTATATCTTCACATCTTTTAGAGTTCAATATCAAGAATATGCTCTTCAAGATTTCTTCAACAAAATAAATCTTGAAGAGAAGTTCACCAAACAAAACTAAAGTAAAAGATAAAATTAGAAGCTAATTTCTGAATTAGCACTATAAACTATTTCAAACACTATTGATTTCCAATCCCCGACAACGGTGCCAAAATTTGATGAGCGCAAAATACACACTTAAATTGTGCTCGCTAGTCAAAGATAGTATAGTATAATATTGTGTCCACAGGGATTGGATTTAAATAGTATTCTCGCAGTTTCTAGCTTGATTGCTATCCAGGTGAATCAACAATTGAGATTTATATGATTAATAATAAAACTAACTAAGAATCTAGAGCTAATTAACTAATGACAATCGAAACAAGGCCTAAGCAAAGGAAGATATCAATGGGAGAAATTGGGATTTTGATAGGATAGGTGCAAGATAATTGTCTCAGATTTAACTCTAGATAATTCACTTCTAATGTTCAAGTGAGTCTCTCGAATTCACTTAATTATTAATACAATTGTTTAGTAGAAACTCCTCTCTCGATTAAGTCTCAACCTCACAATATGAACCAATTTAAGCTCTCTGAAGATATATAAGAATGTGTAGTGGATCGGTCTTTAGAAAAATCTCTTTCAATTATTTTCTTAACTAGGTTTAATCAATGATTCAACTGGCCTCTTTTGATTACTTATAAGAATCTATGAACTCAACAAACAATGTAATGCAAAGACATCACAAGTTATGCCTCTCTCGATTACATGAACTAGTGAATATAGATGCAACAGTTAAATCTTCCAAAACGATTCAAATACATAAAAATAGAGTTATAATCCACAAACAATCATCAATACACCAAATCCATCAAAACCCAAAAGGAACTACTCCGTAGACATGGGGAAGTTCTTCACAAATATAACTAAAATATAGGAAAACATAAATTCAATCCAAACCCGGATCTTGAGTGAGGAAAGGAATGATGAAATCCTTGTGCTTGTGTTCTTCCAACTCCTCCTTAGCCTCCTTGTCCTCCTTAGGTCGAAAATCTGTCAAAAGTTCATCTAAAATGGTGTTTTGGTGTACTTAAGTCGTCCCCAAAATAAACCCCGGATGAAACTACCATTTTTAATGGAATTGGGAAGTCACTCTAATATTTATGGGCTACCGCGCCGCATGCCGCGCTGTCTCATGCGGCACAATAGTGGAAAATTCCAGAACGATTCAAAATATGATTTCTGGCAACTTTTTGCACTAGTACCCCGCGCCCCGCAGGGCATGCCGCGGGGCGGTAGTGCAAATTGTGGCCAGAAATGAGTTTTTCAAATTTTTGACATCCAGACTTGGGTTTCGACCCCCGAACGTGATCCCGACTTAATTGCTTGGGCTTCTACTCAGACTTCAAAGCTCCAAATAGCTCAAATTAGCTCCACAACATCTACATAACTCGAAATCACTCCTACAAGGCATAAAACACACAAAAGTGCCAAAACATTACCAAATAAATCCCAACACAAGTAAAGTGCAGTGAATTAGAGTGTAATAAGCGACTAAAACACGGGATTATAGTCTACCATCAGAGGAACTGCGACTTCAAGGATTTTCTCCCTATAGGAACTAGCCTGAACCATTTCTATACTTCTATGTCTTTTGATGAGATGTTGGCGGCAATTTCCAGTAGCCATAATTCCAGATTCATATGCACCATGGACCGACCCTTGATGATCATCCGAGCTCACAGCTTCCCCTCCAAAGAATAGATTACCCAATGGTGCTCGAAGACTATCATACACATTAGTGGCTTTCCAACCAAGTCATAAGAATAACATCCAAGGGTGTCCAGATCCGTACCCCAGCGAGATACAAGATACTGAACTTGTACAATGTACCAGATGATTAACTACTATCTATTTCTTTCAAGTATCCTATCTTCGATTACACCTGCTTTAATATTGCTCAAACAAATATGAAAACCAGCAATATTCATTAAAAACAATGGATTTGGCTAAAGGTGTAGCCTTCATATTATTGCTGAAACTGTTATTCGTCAAAGTTGCGACCAAAATTTTTGCTATGCAAAAAAAAATAGAGTGTTTTATGAACAATTTACAGGACATTTTAGAAATATACTACTAGCAATTCAACTACAGTTGACTTTCTATACTACTACACTTTAGCTCCTTCGGGCAAGAAGTTTCATTTTTACTATCATAGTCGTCACTGACTTTTTCTGGTGGTATTTCAAAACCAGAATTTCTTTTCCACTCTCCATGTGCCCAAAGGTTTGCTGCAAGTTCTTTTCTGAAGTTTGATATGTCCTCAGCTTGGAAGTCTCCACATCTTTTCCCATCATCAACAACTCAACATACTTGATTAGGAATACACCACAATCAGTCCTAATTTTTTTAAAGATAGGGAATCAATTAAACAATATCTATAATAAATTTATCTAAAGTACATATAAATTACCTAGCAAATGACAACACTTACAATGTAGTTTGTTTCAGTGATCTTTTCCACTGAATATCAAATTTATTGAATGCATTTCCAAAAGTCTTATGATTTTTCTCAAACTGTAAGAACTTTAGCAGGTGGGGGATCATGCTACATTTCAATGTGTTTCAATCCATCATCATATGGTTCACTATATGTGGAATCATACACATCAATCTTTTTCTCATTCAAGTCCATTACCCCCAAAAGGAAATACGTTATATCATCATTATATTTTGAAGGTAGTCGATGTGGAAAATAGATTTTATCAACCTCTGGCCAAGAAATTACACATCTTCGATTGTCACCCCACACATATAGTGTGAGAAATAATTGATTATCACCACACCAAGAAGCATATAGTTATCAAAAACTATATCTATACTTGTGCAACAGAATGGATAGGCATACACTCCACACTTAAACCATTGCTTGTCTTCGAGCAATCAAACTACATTTCACATAGACACGACCTTTTTAAACAACTCTCCTAAGTCATCACTCCAAGAATAATCAAACAGATTAAGCACAATACCGTAACATCCTCGTCTCAAGAGTTGACTCAACAACACCACGTATTTTTCCCAACCTGCTCACGTACTCTAACACAGAGATCAATGACATTACCTTTCTTTCATGAATCAAGTGCCCTCACATGACAATAGAGAGTAGTTCCACATACAATAAAGTTTAAGAATAGTTAGGAACTCAAGAAAGGAAGAATTCACTCACTCTCAGGAACAACATTCATGTGCCACAAAAGATGTACCATAAGCTTGCCCGTAATATACTACTCTACTAATTTAGCTCATTCAGTCAATGATCAAATAGGACTTTAATTGGTTGTAATGCAGGCAACATGACGTTAAGATATATTTGGATATAGTGACTACACCTCCCTGAGCACTTTAATACATGTACATTAGTAATTTAAGCCTCACACTTGTGTTGATCCAAACCCCAACCTTCATTCTTATAGCTTTAATCTCCCCATATCTTTAAGCACATACAAGGTGAGAACTACCACTAGAAACAAATCAATTTTTTTTTCTTTTCTATTTTTTTTACAATCAAACTCTTTTTTTAATTCTCTGCATGTGGCTCTGACAAATTTTTAAACCGCGCACATTTCTCCTTTTTTCTATAGTTCCACTCAAAACCCGACCATACCTCACTTATATTTTACAAGCTCATAAGAAAATCAAGTGCTCACGAGAGGTAAAAGGTTCAAACAGATAGACAATTCAAACAAATGGGTCAAGCTTGTAGTATGTGTAACGACCCGACCGGTCGTTTTGAGATCTAGCGCATCGTTCGGCAGTTTAAGGTCATGAGCAGCTTCACTTCAGGTATTATGACTGGTACGCATGGTCGGAATTGAAATTTCGGAAGTTCAGAGTTGATTTGAAAAGAAAATTCTCATTTCGGAAGCTTTAAGTTGGAAGAATTGACTAAGGTTGGATTTTTGAGTAAATGATATCGGAATCAGGATTTAAAGATTCCAACAGGTTCGTATGATGAATTTAGACTTGGGCGTATGTCCGGATCGAGTTTTGGATGACCCGGGAGCATTTCGGCGCCTATTATGGAAGTTGGCATTTTGGAAGAATTTCATAAATTTGGGTTAAAGTGAATATCAATGTTATCCATGACCGTTTGGGATTCTAAGTCTAGGAATAGCTCCGTATGGTGATTCTGGTATTGGGAGCAGTGCGTCCGAAAGTGGATTCAGAGGTCCGTAGGTCATTTTGGAGTCATTTGGCTAAAGCTAGAAATTTGAAGGGTTTTTGAGAAGTTTGACCGAAAGTGGACTTTTTGATATCGGGGTCGGAATCTGATTCTGGAAGTTGGAGTAGGTCCGTAATGTCAAATGTGACTTGTGTGCAATATTTGAGGTCAATCGGATGTGATTTTATAGGTTTCAGAATCGAATGGAGAAGTTTGAAATTTCTAAAGTTCACTAAGCTTGGAATGGGGTGCGATTCATGAATTCGACGTTGTTTGATGTGATTTGAAGGCACAACTAAGTTTGTAATGTGTTTTGGGAAGTGTTGGTATAATTGGTTGAGGTCCCAAGGGCCTCGGGTGGATTCCGGATGGTTAACGGATCAAGTTTGGACTTGGAAGAAAAGATGAGGCAGCTGATATCTGGTGTGATCGCACCTGCGCAATAAGGGCCGCAGGTGCGAGGTCGCAGGTGAGAGCCAGTGGTTGCAGGTGCAGTTTGGCTGAAGTTGGAAAGTGACCGCATGTGCGAAGGGTTGCCCGCACCTGCGAGGTCGCAGATGCGGAGGTGCGTCGCAGGTGCGAGAGTGAGAAAAGAATCCGGGAGCACAGGTGCGAGGGTATGTCCGCACCTGCGAAGGCGCAAATACAGAAGGAAAGACGCATGTGCGAAGTCAAGTTAGGCAGAGGGAATGCGCAGGTGCGAGGTTATGGCTGCACCTGCGAGACCGCAGACGCGACGAAGAGGACGAAAGTGCGGAAGTCAGGGCTGGGCAGTGTCTGCTTTAAAGCGAGGGTTTGGCTCTATCTCATTTTATTTTCGCCCATGGGAGCCGATTTTGGAGCACATTGGAGTGCCATCTTCATCAATCATAATGGGGTAAGTGCTTTCTTCATAATTTTGAGTTAAGTACATGAGTTTATATGGATTTGAACATGAAAATTTGTATAAATTGTGGGGGTTTTGGTAGAAAACCTAGAATTTGGTATTTTTGATTTTGACCACGAATTTGGGCATGGAATTGGGAATAAAACATATATTTTAGTTCATAAGGTTATGGGTAATGATTATCTTCAAAAATATTCGGAATCTGGGCACGTGGGCCCGAGGGTGATTTTTACCAACTTTTCGATCGGGGTTAGAAGTTATTATAAATTGGATTATATTGAGTATTTGAGTATATATTAATGGGTTTGCATAATCATTGGCTAGTTTCGGAGCGTTGTGCATCGATTCAAGTTGTTTGAAGGGCTCGGAAGCCGGTTATGGAGCTTCAGAGCGAGGTAAGTTTTCTTTCTAACCTTGTAAGAGGGAATTAACCCCATAGGTGAATTAAATAAATGCTTGTACCTAATTGTGGGGGGCTACGTACGTACGAGGTGACGAGAGTCCGTACGTAGCTACTATTATGCTATTGTCCGGATAGTTTAGGACCCGTATCATGCTATACTTAGAATATTTGTGTCCTTACTTGCTAATATAATCACTTAGTCATGATAGAAATTGATAAAAGAATTGTATAAAGGTTAAATCCACTTACTTGAAGGTTTGTATGTGATATTTGACTCTAAATGAAAAACTTGTGTTTTCTTGAAAATAATTGTTATTTATGGATCGAGCCGAGAGCCTCGGTAGTAAATAGATGCATCTATGGTTCGCGCCATTCGACCCTCTAGCAGTGCACATTTTAAATATTTGTTGGATCGGGCCGTACCACCTCAGCATGATTTGCGCATGCTTGTATTGCTTGCCTTGAAATTTGTAAATAACAATA